>NC_136069.1:20646267-21246267 GCF_964261635.1 Lissotriton helveticus | reverse complement strand
GGTGGGAGCCTTCGTGGAGGGTCAACTAGTTGTTATGGGGGACTTTAATATGGTGTGGGATCAGGCCTTGGATAGCTCCCGTGCCCAGAGGACAGACTCTGGCGTCTTTTCCGCCGTGACTAAAAGTAGGATGGAAGAGCTGGGACTTATAGATGGATGGCGAGCAGTGAATACGCAGACCAGGGATTACACGTTTTTCTCTCATGTGCATCACACCTACTCCCGCATAGACTATGTTTTTGTGAGTCAGGCCCTAAGGGGAGATGTCCGGGATTCTACGATTTTTTCTCTCTCTGTCTCAGATCATGGCCTGTTGACGCTCCAGCTTCAGTGGTCAGTGAGGGGGGACGGATATCGGAAGTGGTACTTTCCAGCGGCTCTAGTGCGGGATGAGGGCTCTTGTAAGGAACTAAGGAAAGCCATTAGGGAGTTCTTGACGCTTAACCCAAGCTCGGACACCTCGGTGTTCAACACCTGGGATGCTTGTAAGGCCTCTCTGAGGGGCACCTGCATAGGGCTTAATGCGGCTCTTAACCGCTTGCGTAGGGTGGAGCGGGAGACCTTGGAGGCTGAGCTTGAGAAACTGGAGCGGGCCCACAAACTGAACCCCTCTCACGCGACACTTGGCCCACTGTCGGCTGTTAGGGGGAAGCTGAAGGCACATTACACCAACCGTTCTGAGCTAACCCTCCTACGACTGCGCCGGGGGTCTTATGCTCAGGGGAACAAAGTGGGCCAGCATCTGGCTCGCCAGCTTCGAGAAGAGAGGGACTATATAGGGGGGATCCGGGACTCGGGAGGCACGATCCATCATCGGGACAGGGACAAGGCGGATATCTTTGGACGATTCTATGAGATGCTTTATAAGGGTGACTCCCTCGATGCGGGAGCGAAAGAAGCTTTTCTGTTAAGCCTCCCCCTTCCGCAGGTCTCCGCCATCAGCAATGACCAACTGGCGGCCCCCTTTACTAGGGAAGAGATACTTGTGGCGATCAAGGCCTTGAAACCCAATAAAGCCCCTGGTCCAGATGGGTATACGGCTTATTTTTATCAGTCGTTTGCCTCGGAACTTGTCGACTGCCTGGTCTCGCTTTTCAATAACATGGCGACCGCCGGGGAGACCTCGGGTACTATGGCTGAGGCCTTGATCTCTGTGATCCCCAAACAGGGGAAGGATCCCTCCAGCTGTGCCTCTTACCGCCCTATAGCCTTGTTGAATGTGGATGCCAAGCTGTACTCCTCTCTCATCGCCCGCCGGTTACAAGATTTGATGCCGGCCATTATACACCCGGACCAGTCCGGTTTCATTAAGGGGCGTCAGACCCACGACAACTTGCGGAGGGTGATACACCTGATAGAGAAGGCCTCGAGATTCCACATCCCTGCCGTACTGGTGGGTTTGGATGCGGAAAAGGCCTTTGATCGAGTCGACTGGGGTTTCTTGTTCCGCACCCTGTCAGCCTTTGGATTTTCACGCCAATTCCTCACGGTGATTCAGGTGAATTTTCATCAACCAACCTCGAGGGTGTTGGTTAACGGCCATCGGTCGGCTGCGTTTCCCCACTCTAGAGGTACGAGGCAGGGGTGCCCTCTCTCCCCTCTCCTCTTCGCCTTGAGTATCGAACCCCTGGCGTTGGCGATCCGGGAGAATGAACGCATCAAGGGCATTCCCTTCACTGGGGAACAGCACAAAGTATCTCTCTTTGCAGACGACGTCCTGTTATCTTTAGTTGATCCCGCTCAGTCCCTACCGCCTGTCCACGAGGAGCTCTCCCGGTTTGAAGCAGTGGCGGGCTTCCGAATCAACTTTGACAAGTCGCATGTCCTGAATTTGACCTTGCCTCCTACGGAGGTGGACCGGTTGCGCATGTGACGACTCGGTCATGGACGCCCACCTCTTTGATGTATCTGGGGGTGCGCCTCACGCCTACTGTGGGCTCCCTCTTTACAGCTAACTTTCCCCCCTTGCTGGCTTCGGTGCGCAGCGACCTAGACCGGTGGAAGCCCAAATTCCTCTTGTGGCTCGGCCGGATACATGCTCTTAAAATGGTCCTCCTTCCTAGATTCCTTTATCTTTTCCAGGCCCTCCCTATTCCTTTGGACGTGGATTTCTTCCGCCGCCTGAAGACGATGATGCTGAAGTTTGTTTGGCAGGGGGGCCGGGCTCGGATTCCCTTTACGACACTTCGTCGGCCGAGGGGGGAGGGGGGGGGGGGGTCGGGCTCCCGGACATGCTTCTGTATTATAAGGCAGCACAGTTTCGGGTGATAGTGGAATGGACCCAACAGCTTTCGGAGAAGCACTGGCTACATATGGATCGGGCAGTGGCGGGTAGATCGATTTGGGATTTAGTTTGGAAGCCCAAAATAGATCGACCAAAGAATGCTTACATCAGCACTCCCACTAGCACGGTTCTGAAGGTGTGGGATACGGTCACTTGTGACGATCGTTGGACCACCTTTCCGTCTCCCTTCACCCCCATGCACTTTAATCCGGCCTTTCCACCGGCCGCTCAGGAGGGTCCCTATCGCCGGTGGCGTGAGGGTGGATGTCGGGCACTTACGCACTTGTTTCATGGGAACGTTCCCCTCACCTTCCACAATTGTATGCGCGATTATGACCTTCCGACCACGGAGCGTTATCGCCATGCCCAGCTCCTTCACTGGGCAACCTCGGCGGGGATTCGAAAGGCTGCTACTCGTCCGCTTTCGCTCTTCGAATCCTTCCTGCTTCGCACCTCTGCGATGCGGGGGACGATATCGTTCTTATATAGCCTGCTTCTGCGCACTGCGATCGCCCCGCGTCCTCGTTATATGGAGCGGTGGGAGGGTCTTTTGGAACGGGACATTTCTGATACAGAATGGAAGCATCTCTGGAGGGATGTAGCAGCGCACAATCATTCTGTGAGCCATAGGGAAGCTCATCTGAAAACCATGTATGACTGGTATCTGTATCCATCCAGGCTCCATCGCATTTTTCCTACGTCCTCGGATCGATGCTGGAGGGGGTGTGGCCTCTTGGGCGACTTCCGCCATATTTGGTGGGATTGCCCAATCATCCGCCCCTTCTGGTCGGAGATACTCTCCCACATCAAGGAGATATTGGGGTACCCGATCTCGGAGGCTCATGTCCTACTGGGACTCCGAGATCCACTGCTGGAACACCAGACTAAGGCAGACAAGCGTATTCAATGGCTATGCCTGGGGGCGGCTAAGCTCACGTTGGCGGCGGCGTGGAAGAAACCACATGCCCCTGCTGTATCGCTGTGGCACTCGAGGTTATGGGGTCTTCTGAGCATGGAGAGAATGTCGGACATCTTCCTGGGAGACTTTAAGAACGTCCTCTTCCGATGGGGTCCACTAGTCCGCTTTTTGTCATCTGACTTGCCGTCTGCGGTATGCCCGCCCAATCTACGGGCCCTGCACTTGTTTCAAGTATGAATGGATTGTATGTCCTCCTACCGGGATATGATGGGAAACTAGCTATGTTGTCACCACCGGGGAAGGGTG
This sequence comes from Lissotriton helveticus, assembly GCF_964261635.1. NCBI lineage: Eukaryota > Metazoa > Chordata > Amphibia > Caudata > Salamandridae > Lissotriton > Lissotriton helveticus. The sequence continues at coordinate 21,242,758 of NC_136069.1, read as the reverse complement.
GGGGCTGGGGGGAGAACCAGTTGGGGTTTTGTTTCTATCCATTGTTGCGACTCTGCTTAGCTTGGGGACTCACGATCTCTATGGCCTCAGGCACCTTACTTCTGCCGCTCCTGGACAGTTTCTTGCGGACCTTTGAGAAGGCACGAGCATCGTGATTGACCCTTATCTGATGCAGCTTGTACTGTTGTGGGTTGCTCTTTGCATTTCATTTCACAGCATATTACACTCCCCTGTGTGGGATTTGTGGCGGGGTTGTCGCCTATTCTTTTTCTTTTCCCCCTTTCTTCCCTTCCCTCTTTCCTTTGAACAAATACAATAAAAATATGTTTTACAAAAAAAAGTTGTTTGACAATGCAAAATGTTTCTCTTGAGGAATTGGAGGAGGATAGAATTTTTCCTTCAATGTAGGCGGCCTGCGTTGTTTTTTGGGCCGCTTTATAGGATGTGATGGCTGATCTATATTCAATTTTTTTATTACTAGCGAAGTCTTTACTCCAGGCTCTTTCTAATCTCTTACATTTCTTTTTAAATTACGGAGTTCCGGGGTGAACCAAGGGGATTTGTTTGTTCCGCTTTTATTTTTATACGATTTTTTTGGGCAGTACTATGTCCAGTGAGTTCTCAGTCCATGAGGAAAATTGGTTACCTGCTACTGATGGGTCGGGGTCAAATGTGGGCTTGGTTGGTTCCAGCTCATGCTTCTAGTCCTCTACAGCAAGTTTGGGCCAAGGTCGTTCTAGGGTACATGAGGTTAGCATGTAGGGGCTCTCGGTGAGTGTGTGCCAAAAGAAAGGCACTAAGAAGTGATCTGACCATGGAATGGGGCGAGGTTCCAGCCCTTTAAGTTGAGTTAAGTTTGAAAAAATAAGATCTAAGAGATGACCTTTCATGTGTGTGGCTTGGTAGATCTTAGGATAGAGTTGGTAGGCTGCTAGGTCAAGTGTTAATTCCCCAGCCGTTTTTTCCAATGGGTCATCAAAGTGCAGATTTAAGTCACCAAGAAGATTTAAGTTAGGTGAGGCTCTCGAGGGGGTAATTTTTTCACAGCTTGAACATAAGAAACCTTTGAAAATAGCATCACCTTGCGTGTGGCAAAAACGGGACCAATGTGAAAGAGCGGATTAAATATGAGTACAATGTGAACAAGCATTTGCAATGCAATAGGTCTCGCATTAGGAAAGTTTGAGCTATTGGTCTTGTAAACGCCAATTTTTTTATTTATGTGTTGGTTTTGAAAATAGCGAAACTAATAGCTTTGTCATTTGTGACTCGCTCCTGTCCCTCAGGCTGAGTGGTCGCTCCCCCGTGTCCCCTCGTGACACTCGGTATCGTTGTGCTGCTTTTGCTCTTTAGAACTGCCTAATTTCAATTGCCTGCTGTGTGCCTGCTTGCCGAGTTGATCTATTTGCACTTTAATTATTCTATCAGCCGCTTTCACTGTTTGTGCGCGTTTTCACTAGCGCGACGCTGTGCTCCCCCCTCCGCCTCCATTTTGTTGTTATTGTGATCCCTGGAGCCCGCCCCGCCTCCCAGCTGAGCCGCCCTCCCACTGACCAGATCAGCGCTCCAGTACCTGAGAGCGCCGTGACTCGCTCCTGTCCCTCAGGCTGAGTGGTCGCTCCCCAGTGTCCCCTCGTGACACTCGGTATCGTTGTGCTGCTTTTGCTCTTTAGAACTGCCTAATTTCAATTGCCTGCTGTGTGCCTGCTTGCCGAGTTGATCTATTTGCACTTTAATTATTCTATCAGCCGCTTTCACTGTTTGTGCGCGTTTTCACTAGCGTGACGCTGTGCTCCCCCCTCCGCCTCCATTTTGTTGTTATTGTGATCCCTGGAGCCCGCCCCGCCTCCCAGCTGAGCCGCCCTCGCCCCTCCCCCTCCACTATCCATATATGACAGGAGTTCCCGCGCGCAGCGTTTACGCGCAGCGACCGCGCCCAATCCGCGCCGAAGGTGCGCCAAAGGTAAGCCCGTCTACGCCCGTCCGCGCCTGGTCCGCTCCCAGTGCCAGTCCCCCTGCCCCTCGCGCTATCCAGCCCTCCCGCATTACCTACGATGCCGCCACCCTCCTAGCCCTTAACCCCGGTCGCGCCCCCAACTGCGTCCAAGCCGCACCTGGACACACCCTTGGACCTTTCTCCTGCTACTCCTGCAAATTCATCGGCACCGACAAGATCTCCGCTACAACCACACCACAGATTCCCGACCCCAACCACCTACAATGCATCCTTCTCAACACCCGCTCGGTCCACAGACACGCCATTGCCCTATGGAATCTCCTAGACACCATCTCTCCGGACGTCGCCTTCCTAACAGAAACATGGATGAACGCTTCCTCCGCCCCAGACATCACCATTGCCATCCCTGAAGACTATAAGATAACACGCAAGGACCGTACCGGCCACACAGGAGGAGGAATCGCTATCGTCCATAAGAAATCAATCCGCATCTCAACCAGCTCTGACGCCAACCTCGCCAACTCCGAACACCTTCACTTCCAGATCCACATCGACCCCAAGACCACACTCAGAGGCACCCTCCTCTACAGACCACCAGGACCCCGCGCAAAATTTAGTGAAGACATCACGGACTTCATCACTCCTCACGCGCTCCCCTCCAAAGACTACATCCTTCTGGGAGACCTCAACTTTCACCTCGAAAAGATCAACGACCGCAACACCACCACCCTCTTGGACAACCTCGGACTTAAACAACTGGTCACTTCCCCCACCCACATCGCAGGTCACACACTCGACCCCATCTTCACCTCCAGCAATCATGTCTCCTTCAGCCACACTACGGATCTCCTCTGGACTGACCACAGTTGCGTTCACTTCACCTACAACAAGCCAAAACCCATCAACCACCTCCAACCAACTCTGCAAAGAAACTGGAACAAAATCACCACCGACCAGATCTCCTCATCGCTCCTTCTAAACACCCCAGCCCACTCTTCTAACCCAGACCAAGCCGCCGCCAACTTCACCCTATGGTTATCCAACACCGCCGACACCTTAGCACCACTGAAAAAACGTCAAAACAAACCTGGCAACAAGAAGGCCTCATGGTTCAACGATGATCTTAAGAAGTCCAAGAAACTCTGCCGCTCCCTTGAAAAGGCCTGGAAAAAAGACCCAACCACTTGCACCAAGGACGCCTTCAAAAACGCCACCCGCACTCACCACCAACTTATCCGAAAGGCCAAGAAAACAGCATTCAAGGATCGACTTGACAACAACGCCCACAACAGCAAAGAACTTTTCAACATCGTCAAGGAATTTTCCAATCCCTCGGCCAACTCCAACGACATCACCCCCTCTCAAGCCCTCTGCGACTCCCTAGCCTCATTCTTCCACAACAAGATTGCAGATATCCACAACAGCTTCGACAACCAACCCGGAGACCAACCCACCCAACCATTTGCTGAACACTCTCCCCCCGAGAACACCCTTAATGACTGGAACCCAATCTCCACTGAGGACACCATCCGCCTGATGAACTCCATCCACTCAGGATCCCCCACAGACCCATGTCCTCACCACATCTTCAACAAAGCAGACTCCATCATAGCACCGCACCTCCGAGACGTCATCAACTGCTCCTTCAACTCCGCCACCTTCCCGGAAAACTGGAAACACGCTGAACTCACCGCCCTTCTGAAAAAACCCACAGCGGACCCCACCGAACTCAAAAATTACCGCCCCATTTCGCTCCTTCCATTCCCGGCCAAAGTCATCGAGAAAGCTGTCAACAACCAACTCGCCGCCTTCCTCGAAGCCAACAAATCCCTCGACTCCTCACAATCTGGCTTCCGAGCAAAACACAGCACTGAGACCGCCCTCATCGCTGCAACAGACGACATTCGAACTCTACTGGACAATGGAGACACAGTCGCCCTCATCCTCCTCGACCTCTCTGCAGCATTCGACACAGTCTGCCACAGCACCCTTTTACAACGCCTCAGTAACATCGGAATACAAGGAAAAGCACTTGAATGGATCACCTCATTCCTCACCGGAAGAACCCAGAGAGTCCGCCTTCCACCATTCAGGTCCGAGGCCACTGAAGTCATCTGTGGCGTACCCCAAGGGTCCTCACTCGGCCCCACCCTCTTCAACGTATACATGAGCCCCCTCGCGGCCATCGCCCGCCAACACAACCTCAACATCATCTCTTACGCGGATGACACTCAACTAATCCTTTCTCTCACCAATGACCCCAGCACCGCCAAAACTAACCTACACGAAGGAATGAAAGAAGTTGCCGAATGGATGAAACACAGCCGTCTGAAACTGAACTCAGATAAAACAGAAGTCCTCATCTTAGGTACATCCCCCTCTGCATGGGATGACTCTTGGTGGCCGGAAGCCCTTGGAAAAGCACCCATCCCGACAGACCACGCACGGAACCTAGGCGTCATCCTGGATTCTTCACTCTCAATGAACAGACAAGTCAGCGCCGTATCCTCATCCTGCTTCAACATTCTTCGCATGCTCAAAAAAACATTCCGCTGGATCCCCACCGAAACCAGGAAAACTGTCACCCATGCTCTGGTCACGAGCCGACTGGACTACGGAAACACCCTCTACGCAGGTACCACCGCTAAACTCCAGAAGAAACTCCAACGAATCCAAAACGCCTCAGCCAGGATCATATTAGACATCCCACGCAACGAACACATCTCTGGTCACCTGAAAGACCTCCACTGGCTACCCGTCAATAAGAGAATCACTTTCCGACTGCTAACCCACGCACACAAATCACTCTACGACATCGGACCAGAATGCCTCAACTCTCGACTGTCCTTCTACACCCCCTCCCGCCAACTACGTTCTTCCAGCCAAGCCCTCGCCACTGTACCTCGCATCAACAAGACCACCATGGGAGGCAGATCCTTCTCATACCTGGCTGCTAGAACATGGAACTCACTCCCCACTTACCTTCGCCTTACCCAGAACCACCTAGCATTCAGAAAGCAACTTAAAACATGGATATTTGACAAGTAATCCTCCTCCCCTTCCTAAGCGCCTTGAGACCCTCTGGGTATGTAGTGCGCTATATAAATCCTTTGACTTGACTTGACTTGACTTGTCATTTCCAATGCCAATACTTGTAACTTTTGTAAAATGTGACACTTATAGCAGAAGAGAGAAGCATTACAACATTTACCCTTATGATGTGTCCCTCTGGAATACATAATGCAAGCGCATTGGCTTTGTTAATGTTTGAAATATTTTTAAATTGCTGTGCACCTCTTAGTATCGACCCGTTTGCAGATTCAGGAAATCTTTCTAAACAGCCTCTTGTGAAGACGGGAACTTAGCTACACTGCACACGCCCCGCCAAAACATTTTTGGAATTGTTACTTAGGAAGGGTTTAATCAGAAGGACATTACTGACCGTTACGTCGTGACAGGTATTGATACAGTGATAGGGGGAGAATTTTTTCACCCGGGAGAATTCTTTCACCCGGGAATTACCAATACCACAGGCATTGGTAATTCCCAGTAGCAAAATTCTGTTCAGTTATCAGTTGGAGGGCTGGGCAAAGGGAATATTTGGGAAGGCCATTATTTGCATGCTGAATTCATCCTTTTCTCCAGGAAAAAAACTGGACCTTTTTCCCATTAACATTAACATTTCATCAGGGTTTGCCTTGCGAAATATGAACTTGGGATGCTCCCAGTGCGCGTGCTTTCTGGGCTAACACATTGGGATTACCGTCATACGTTTAATAAGAGCCTAAATTAAAACGGCGACTGACCCTTCCAGCACCAAGGAATCCTTTAGTCGGTCCCGGTGCCCCTGCCTGTCCTTTCATCCCACCAGCAATGTCTGCCTGTATGATTCTTGCCTGTGTTTGCACGTGTTGTCTGTCTGTCACACACAGGTAAGAGTGCTGTCTATGTGTGTCTTTGTGTACAGTTGTGCATTTACGTGCTTTCTTGGTGTGTAAATAGTGATTTTATGTGTTGTCTGTAATGGTGCCTTTTCTTGTTGTCTTTGTGTGCATGCATGTATGCCTATATGTAAACATTTTGTGAGGGAATGCCTGACGCCTGTTGGACAGTGTGCATGGATACCTGTTGGCATTTTGATTAGCGTATGCACAATGCAGGTGCGTTATATATGGTCTTTCTCCATCCCTCTGACTCTCTACCTGTCCCAGTCCTTTTTTGGGTGTCTTCAAAGACAGCGCTAGGCGGTCTAGAAGCACATTTCCTGGTGCTCTCCTGACATACATCACTGTGCCTTCCTGGTACACAACACACCCTGTGTTCCTTTGATGCCTGCTGCCCACACGTTCTATATTCCTCTGTACGTCTCCCTTTGTCTGCAACAGGCCGAGGTTATTTTGGGCTGCGTCTTCGCCCACGTTTATGTGTCACTGCCCTGTGTTCAAGAGTGTGCAAGGGGGTGTGTTGGTCTCTTTACAACATAAGCACACAAGTCGGGTATTGGGTACGTTTGCAACACTGCAAAGTCGTCCCCCCCCCCCCCCTTGCTGAGACCATTGCCGTGCACACAGCCTACACCGGTGTACTATAGACACGCCCCAAACATTTCGCCGAGCGACAGACAGCTCATTCGGATAAACCAGATAAACATAAGTAAAAAATAAATACCGCCTTCGGGTGAAGTCCGCGCTATATAAAAATGCATAAATACATAAAGAAATAAATCCCGCCTTCGGGTAAAGTCCACGCTATATAAAAATGCATAAATAACTAAATTAATAAGTACCGCAAATCACCGCCGTCACTGTGCCGGCCTGCGACCAGGAAGTCAGGCAGGCCGGCGCGACAACAGGAAACAGGAAGTAGGAGGGCGGGAGCCTACCCCGCCTCCAACGGAAGAGCCGCGATGGGAGCCGCATTTGAAGCACCGGAGCTGGCAGGAGCCTACCCTGCGGGTGCCGAAGGAGGGAAGAAGAGTCCTGCTGCCGGGCCCTGCAGCTGAGGAGAGCCGCCGCAGGAATGAAGCCGGTTAGTGGGTTGCTGAGCGGGGCGGGTGGGGGGGGGGGGGGGGGGGGGGGCATGTGTGCGCGCACGCGCGAGGGGGGGGGTGGGGAGCATGTGTGCGCGCGCGAGTGCGGGGGGGGGGCGGGCTGTGTATGTGTGTGTGCGTGCGTGTGTGTATGTGTCTGGAGTGCGTGTGTGTGAGCGAGTGTCTGTGCCGTGTGCCTGTATGTGTGTGCCTGCGTGTGCATGCGCTCGCCTGTGTGTGCGCATGCAGAGGGGTGGGGGCTGCCTATATGTAAAGCGCTCTGATACCTGATTCGGTTCGGGGCTGGAGAAAAAAAAAAAAAATGGCTGAGTTACTCTGCGCATGCGCGGGTGAGACGCGCGCTCCCGCGGTGAAAACTGCGAAGGAAACGCTCGTGCACATTGGTGTCCACATTCCCATTAACGGGCAACAATAGTTGTTGAGACAGACACTCTCAATGCTCACGCATTGAGAGTACGTCTGCTCGACCTAAAAATGGAGTATAATGTATTGGATGTAATCGAAGAGACAGTATAGGGCTGTGCCATTGGTTTTGGGACGGGACTCTGCCCCATAAGGAATATGCTACTTACCAGTATGCATCTGTTCTTGGCATGTAGGGCTGCTGACATTCATATCTGTGCATAGATCGCCGCCTAGTGTTGGGTCCAGATGATTGCACATTGTTGTCCTGGAAGAGTCTTCGAAGTATCACGAGATAGGTGGCTCCTCCCTCAGACTACAGTGCGCCTGGGCATCCTCTCCATCCCCAGATGGTTTTTCGCCATTGTGGCAGAGATGGAGTATAGTACAGTAAGAGATGTCCATGCAAAGAGTGAATGCTGCAGCTGCGACAGGCACCGGGGAGGCGGGTGGGCGATATGAATGTCAGCAGCCCTACATGCCAAGAACAGATGTATACTGGTAAGTAGCATATTCCGTTCGAGGCATGTGGGCTGCTGAATTCATATCTGTGCATAGAATGTATAGCAGTATCTCCCCTAGCGGTGGCTACCTGTGCCAGCTGCAGCAGTCTGGAAAAGAGTTTTGAGAACAGCCTGTCCTACAGCAGCTTGCTGTTTTGAATGTACATCTACACAATAGTGTTTTGTAAATGTATGTGTGGTTGACCATGTGGCTGCTCTACAAATTTCGTGTTAAGGAATATTTCCCAGGAAAGCCATGGATGCCCCTAGCTTACGTGTGGAATGCGCTCTAGGGGGGACTGTTAAGTTGCGTTTTGCTTTCAAATAACACATTTGGATGCACTTAACTATCCACCTGGCTATACCTGATTTTGAAATAGGGTTACCCTTGTGTTGTGGTGAGAAGGCAACAAACAATTGTTTTGTTTTCCGAAATGTTTTGGTTCTGTCTATGTAATATAGCAGAGCTCTTTTGACATCAAGAGTATGCAAGGCCCTTTCAGCTACTGTTTGTGGGTTTTGAAAGAACACTGGCAGTTCTATAGTTTGATTTATATGGAAATGGGATACCACCTTTGGCATGAATTTAGGGTTTGTTCTAAGAACTACTCTATTTGCATGTACTTGAATGAATGGCTCTTGAATAGTTAGGGCTTGCAGCTCACTAACTCTTCGTAGCGAAGTAATGGCAATAAGGAAAGCCACTTTCCAAGTAAGAAATTGTAGTTCGCATGAGTGCAATGGTTCAAAGGGTGGTCCCATTAGTCTGGTTAAGACAACGTTTAGATTCCAGACTGGTGAAGGTGGGTGTCTTGGAGGAATTGCGCGTTTAAGTCCATCCATAAACGCTTTGATTGCTGGCACCCTGAATAGTGAAAGGTGTTGCCTGTTTTGCAGATATGCTGCTAACGCAGCTTGGTGTATTCTGATGGAAGAAAAAGCTAAATTGCACCGTTGGAGGTGCAATAGGTAGCAAATGATGTTTTGAGTGGAAGCATCAAGTGGGTTAATGTCATTGTTATTACAGTAAATGACGAAACGTTTCCACTTTGCTGCATAGCATGCTCTGGTAGTGGGTTTCCATGCCTCTTTGATAATATTCATGCAGTCTGGAGGCAAGTTGAGGTATCCGAATTCTAGGATTTCAGGAGCCAGATCGCTATGTTCAGCTGTTGGGGATCTGGGTGTTGGATTTCTCCATGGTTCTGCGTTAGAAGACTGGGTGTTAGTCGCAGTCTTTGATGAGGCACCACTGACAGTTCTAGGAACGTTGTGTACAATAGTTGCCTCGCCCATGTGGGAGCAACTAGGATTAGCGTCAGCAAATGTTGGCGCATTTTGCGTGCCACCAGCGGTATTAGTGGAGCTGGGGGGAAAGCGTACACAAATTTGCCTGACCAGTTCATCCATATCGCATTGCCTTGCGACTGCGGATGTGGGAACCTGGCGGCAAAGTACTGGCATTTTGCGTTTTCGCTTGTGGCAAACAGATCTATTTCCGGGTGTCCCCACTTCCGGAAGAATGGCTGGAGCACTTTGGGGTGAATTTCCCATTCGTGCATCTGCTGGCTGTGCCTGCTTAGCAGGTCGGCAACTTGGTTGTCCTTGCCTGGGACATGTTCTGCCATGAGAAACATGTTCCTTTAAATAGCCCATTTCCACATTGCTTGAGCTAGGTGCGACAGCTGTGGTGAGTGTGTTCCTCCTTGTTTTTTAATGTAATACATAGCTGTCATGTTGTCCGTCCGGATCAACACAGCTTTGTTGCGTAAGTGTGTCACGAAAGCTTTTAGGGCTAGAAAAATGGCCATCAACTCCAGGAGGTTGATATGCATTTTCTTTTGCTGTACAGTCCAGAGTCCCTGCACTGTGTAGTGTAGGACATGGGCTCCCCATCCTAGTAGGGATGTGTCCACTGTTAACACTATTTGTGGGACAGGCTCTTGGAACAGTAGTCCCTTGCAAAGGTTTTGTGGATTCCACCAATGCAGAGAGTTGTATGCCCGACTGGTCACCAACACTAGGTCTTTTAATTGCCCGCAAGCCTGGTTCCACTGCCTTGCTAGGCATTCTTGTAGCGGTTGCATATGTAGTCTGGCGTGAGGGACTATGAATATGCACGAGGCCATCATGCCTATTAGCTGCATAAACATTCGAACTGGTAGTGAGTGTTGGGGCTGAACTTTTGTATTAGCGTTTGTATTCCCTGGACCCGTGCTGGGATATGCTTTTGCTGCCAGTGTATCTATTGTTGCTCCCAGGTAACTGTTGGACGTGGGAGGGTTGTAGATGTGACTTGGGGTAGTTTAGTGAGAATCCTAAACTGTGCAGTAGGTGTATAGTCTTTGACATGTGGTGGGCACATTGCTGGGCTGTTGGCGCGTGTATTAGCCAGTCGTCCAGATAAGGATACACATGGATGTGTTGCCTTCTGAGATGTGCTGCCACTGTAGCTAGACATTTGGTGAACACCCGTGGAGCTGTTGTCACCCCAAATGGTAGGACTTTGAACTGATAGTGTTATCCTTGAATGGTGAACCTCAAATACTTTCTGTGAGCAGGGTGTATTGGTATATGAAAGTATGTATCTTTGAGGTCTAAGGTTGCTAGGAAGTCTCCCTGGTGAAGCAGTGGTAAGACTTGCTGGAGAGTGAGCATGTAAAAATGCTCTGACAAAATGTACAGGTTGAGGGGCCTGAGGTCCAATATTGGTCTGAGAGACCCGTCCTTCTTTGGAATTAGGAAGTATAGGGAGTATACTCCTGTTCCCTGATGTTGCAGTGGGACTGGTTCTATGGCCCCCTTTTGCAGTAAACTGATGACCTCTTGCTGAAGTAGCCTTATATGTTCCTGTGACATAGGACGGTGCACGGGTGGTATGTTGGGTGGAGTTGAGGTGAGCTCTAGGCAATAGCCATGTTGGATAATTTGCCTGACCCACTTGTCTGTGGTGATATTTAACCAGACTTGCTGAAATTGTTGTATTCTTCCCCCGACTGGAGTTATGTGGTCTGGGGGGAGTGTCAAAAAGTCATTGCTTTGTGTTAGTGGATGATCTATTTGCATTGCCTCCACGACCTCTTCCTTTGGTATTGTTTCCTCTATAACCACCCCTGCTGGTGTTCTTGTTATATGTGGATTGTGTGTTACTCTTGTAGTTGGAGTATTGCTGTGATGTTCCTCGTGCTCCTCCTCTATAATTGGAGCGACGAAAGGAGCCCCGGTGTTGTTGGGACTGAAGAGCTCCCACAGACTTTGCAGTTTCTGCATCCTTTTTCATTTTGTCCAGAATTGAATCAACTGCTGGACCAAATAAAAAGTCTGGGTTGATTGGCTGATTAAGAATTGTAGATTGGACTTCATTCTTAAAGCCTGATATACGAAGCCATGCGTGGCGCCTCAGCAGCACGCTCGTATTGATGGATCTGGCAGCTGTGTCTGCCGCGTCTAGGGCACATTTAATGGATGCATTGGTGATGAGCTTTCCCTCCTGTATAAGTTCATCTGCCTGCTGTTTGTAGGGATCAGGTAAGTGTTGGAGAACTTCTTCCAAACTGTCGTAGTGCGCTCTATCATATCTGGCTAGCAAGGCCTGTGTATTGGCTATTCTCCAGGAGTTTGCTGCCTGAGCCGCCACTCTCTTGCCTGATGCCTCAAAGATTTTAGACTCCTTGTCTGGAGGTGCGGCCTCACCAGAAGTCTGAGTTTGCACGCTTACGTGCGTTGGATACCACTAAGGAGTCTAGGGGTAGCTGTCCCTTGATGTATGTAGGATCTATAGGTGCAGCCCTGTATTTTTTCTCAATTATGGGTTTATGACCCGTGCTCTAGCAGTGTCCTTAAAAATGTCACTTGCATGTTTTAATACCCCTTTTAACATTGGGAGATTTTTAACGTGTCTCCCAGATGTTGTTAGTGTATCAAAGAAGAAGTCTTCCTCAATAGCATCAGAGTGCATCTCTACATTGTGGTAGGTTGCTGCTCTATCGAATAGGGAATTAAATGCTATTGTATCTGCTGTGGGTGATGGTTTAGTAGGGTATACTGCAGGGTCTGTAATAGGCAGAATCCCTTCAGTGTCTGGTTCCCCTCCTCCACCCCATGGCTGTGTGTTTGGCTCTGGAAGTGGGTTTTGTGAATAACCAAAACCTACATCTGCGTCCTGATCTTCATCAGGGTTGTAGTCAGAGCGTGCCAGTGAGGTTGGGGCATAAGGAGTAGTAGGCATAGCAGGGGTGATAGGTTCAAAGAATATAGGAGAGGTAGCACAGTCTGTCTTCTTCTTTAGGGGGATCCTGGAAAGGTCTTCAGTTGGTAGAGGTCTTTTCTTTTTGGTATAAACAGTCACTTTACCATTTTTTGGGTCAATGTACAGTTTTGACTGGTCCTCTGTGGAGGGATTTGGGTGAAGAAGTTCCTCTTCCACAGTCCTTGGTTTTGGTGCTGTAACCTTTGGTTTTTGTTTCTTCGGGTCTACGCTTTTTGGGGATTCGACCATTTTAGGTGGTTGGATTGGTTTTGGGTGTTTTTCAACAGGTTTTGTTGGTTGAATGTCCTTTGCTGGCTTCACAACCTGTTTCGGACCGAGCGGTTTTGTCGGTTCGACAGTCTCTTTATGTTGTTTTGGAGCCTGCTGTTTCGGCTCGACGCCCTTTTTCTGTTTGATGGGCTTCGGCTCGACCGATTTCCTTTCGTCCACCTTCGGTTTCGGTTTGACGTAGTCTTGGGCGTAGGCCTTGTTCTGTCGTCGACCGTTTTTTTCCCTTTGTCGATACCTGAGGCTGATTTGCTCGGTTCGACGTGCTTTTTGGGTGTCGATTCGACGTGCTTTTGTTTTTGTGTCGAATCGACGTGTTTTGGCTTCGAGGTTGACTCGACGGCCTTCGACTTTGAGCTCGACTCGACTGCTTTGGTCTTCGATGTCGACTCGACGGTCTTTGATTTCGAAGGTTGCAGTGGTACTGTGGCCTTCGGTTCGACACCTTTCGGCTTAGATACCTTCGGTTCAACGTAATTCGGTCCGAAGACCGTATTGTCGATTAGTTTCGGTTTCGATGGAACCGATGTTGTGTGACGTGTCTCAGAGGGCTCTTTTGATATGTTCTTAGCTGGGCGGTTTGGCGGGGCTGTAGAACGAGGTTGTTGATCTTGGCTAAGGCCTGCTGGCGATGCCTCGACCAGAGTCTCTGATAGAGGTGTAGTGTCTATATGGGGCAGTGTACTCACGGTTCGCTTCTCGCCGTCATCGGAGTCGTCTTCAACTGCTACGATGTCCTGATCCTAGTCTTCGAGATCGACGATTAGTTCTCCCTCTTCGGGGTAATATTCGGAGTCGGGCTCCGAGTATTGTCTGTCGTCTTGATCTGAGTCTTCGGCGCTCGCTAGATCTTCTTCGTCATCGAAGAAGTTATCCGGCTCTGGCGCCGATCGTTGCATTTCTTGCCTCGCCACCTGTTCGATTCCGAATAGTCTTTTTTGATCGGAACTGGGCACAGGCTAGGCAACTATCTTCATTGTGATCTGGAGATAGGCATTTATTGCACACTGGATGCTTGTCTGTGTGCGGGAACTTCGAGTTGCACTGAGAGCAGTACTTGAATGGACTTCCTTCCATCGACGGTCGGTCCACGTGGTGTCGAGAAGGCCTCACGGCCCGATTTGACGACTGGAGTGCAACAAAGTTGTAAAAAGTGTATCGGCACCGAGCGCTGAACAATACCGATGGATCCGAAGGCCTTTTGGCCTTTTGAGAAGTTTTCTTGATTCCGAACTTGGAGAGTAGGAAAGTACATCCGAACCCAATGGCGGAGAAAAACAATCTGGGGATGGAGAGGATGCCCATGCGCACTGTAGTCCGAGGGAGGAGCCACCTATCTCGTGATACTTCGAAGACTCTTCCAGGACAACAATGTGCAATCATCCGGACCCAAAACTAGGCGGCGATCTATGCACAGATATGAATTCAGCAGCCCACATGCCTCGAACACAATGTAACATAGTCCTGTGTGCCATGCCCCCACACACTGCATAAGGTATAGGTAAGTCACTCCTACTGCAGGATTTTAGCCCTACGGAAGAGTGCACTATATCCTATGTGCGGGCATATCAGCGTCAGCAGATATGCCCCTACAATATCCAGTTTATTCTGAGCTATTATAAGTGCACAGGGAAGCCATGAAGAGTACATGGGCTGGATACTTGTCAACACGAGTTTCCTAGCTCCATGATGACTTCACTGATTTCTAAGGTGTTTGGTACCAAACATCTTGTGTTAATAAATCCTCACCGATACCAGTGGTGGATGTATTAATAAATTCACAGAGGTGACCCTTTTAGAGGGTCCCCATAAAACCTACTGGTGTGGTTCCAGACTTGTTTTCGCCAGCCACCATACATGTTTGTGACCCTCAAGGGATGAAAGCCAGCACTCTCAGAGGACAGAGACAAAGCCTGCTCTGAGCCGAGGTGCTTCACACTTCCTCCAAAACAGGATGGCCTTACTGGGTAGGAAACTTCAAAGGCAATGCCGCCTTTGAAATCCAAACCAGAAACCTCCAGACAGTGGGAGAAGCGAAAACCTCCTTTCCTGCTCAACTTTTGGTGGGTGGAAAGGTAGGAACATTTGTTAGATTAGGAGGAGGGTCTTCACTTACATCACCTCATGCGATGTGTACCCATCTCCTGAAATTGAAGGAGAAACAACCTATTTGGGCTAGGGTAGTGCCTTGTCCCATAGGAAGTGGTCACTAGAGGATGTAGAAACCCTAAAAGGTATGTAGTCCACACGCTACTACCTGTCTCCCCTTGTAACACCCCCAAATTCAGTATTTAGGTGGCTTCCCGAGACCTGAATATTAAATGTCAGACAAAAGAAAACCAGGACAAGGAAGACCTGCTTCATGAGAACTGAAGCTCTGCTGCAGAAAGAAGGTGCCAAACCCTGCCTGCTCCAAGGACACTACATTCGCTGTCTGCTGTGTCGTCCTGACCCTGCAAGGAGTCCAAGAACCACTGGAGCACCTACACCCTCTGAGAAATCGCCGTGAAGCTCCTGTGGAGTGAAGGTATCACCCCCCTGCACACCACAGGCACCAATCCCGTGAAGTCCGGTTTATCGACTTGCTGCCCCCCAGATTACCTTGACGCAGCATCAAAGCACGAAAAGGTACTACAGCTCTGGAGGGTCAGATCTGTCCCAGTTTTGAGACAGCAGGACCTACCGGAGCCGAGATGCACCAATACCCGGGGTACCCGACCCCCTAATGGCACACACAGAGAAGAAGAGTCCACTCCTGACTCCCAAAGCACCAGAAGCAAACACACGTAGATGGACCAGAGACCCACTTTCTGAGTGGCCCAGTTGTACCAAGATCACCTCTCAAAGTCACCGGCTCCTGACCCCAAGGTCATATTTTCTGGACTTTGAAAACTTGTAAGTACAAAAATACTTACCTTACAACTGTGTTCTTGTTCCTAAAAAAATCTATAAAGATCGATACTATTTGTAAAAGTTGGTCTCTGATTTATTCTTGATTGTGTATCTCACTTATTGTCTCTGTGAGTACATCAAATGCTTAGCACTACCCTCTGATAAGCCTAACTGCTCACTAACACAAAAACAGCATTAGAATGATCTGCTTTTACCTCTGCACCATTTGAGGATTCTCTGGACTCTCTTCACAATGTACTTCATTTTAGTATACTATAGAGAGCCAGGTTCCTACACTGATGCTTTACTTCATCCCTCTGCTCCTGCTAATAGACATCAATGATGCTTTACTCCTTCACCCTGTTTCTGCTTATAAATATCTGTTAGACCTGGCACCATTGGCGTGGGTCTCCCTCCCATTTTTTTGCTGTTGCCTCCTGTGTTTTTGCTGGTCTAGATGCTTTGGGCACTTTGCCACTGCTGTTCTGTGCCAAATGCAAGTGCTCCCTATTGTAAATTGTTGTAATGGATTAGTGTCTCCATAATTGACTTATTTGATTTGTCAGACCCTAAGTACAGTGCACCATGTGTGCCCAGGGCCTGTAAATTAAATGCTGCTGGTGGGCTTGCAGCACTGGCTGTGCCACTGACAGAAGCAGCTTGTAAAATGTGACTCAGGCCTGCCATTGCAGAGCCCATGTGCAACCTAGGGCTGCCATATTGACTTGGCAAGTGCACACACTTGCCAGTCCCTAAATCTTCCCTTTTCTACATATTAGTCACCCCTAAGGTAGGCCCAAGCATTGCATGTGAAAGGTAGGACATGCCCTGTTGTGTGTGGCATGTCCTGATAGTGAATTACAGCCCATTTAGTTTTTCACTATTGCAAGGCTACCTGTTCCCATAAGCCAGAATGGGCAGTTTGATTATAACATCTTATAATCCTAACTGACTCAGGGAACGAGGTAGAACATCGAGTTTAGTATGGCTGAACTCAGAATGTTAAAATACATCTTTTAGTGAAGGTGGGTTTTATATTCTATGTTCGAAAATACTACTTTTAGAAAGTAGGTATTTTCTTGCCTAACCCTACAGCCTGCCTCTGCTAGGTTTGTGTATTTCATGTCTGGTTTGTGAGTGACAGGGGCTGGGGTGGCTCCAGGAGCCTGGGTGAGTTAGCACTAAGCTGAATAGACCTATCTGCATTTGGAGTGGTGGGAGGAGTAGCACCTGGGCCTGAAGAGGGCTGTGCCTGCTGCCACAATCCTGGCTCCACCTTCTGCGGTGCGTCTGATGACCCTGGCCCACACTGACAAAGGAAGAAGTTGTGCACTGGCAGAGTGCACCCAGAACTGGTTTGGACTAGGTACAGACACACTCTGCCTTCAGAGACAAAGGATTTATGTGTATAAAAAGGGGGTCCCCGACCCCAGAACTTTAGATCACTTCTGGGAATCAAGACAAACCTTTGCCAAAGAGAAGAACCAAGGAAGCTGAAGGAGGATACTGTCCCTGTGCTGTTTTGCTATTTGGGGTTGGCCTGCATTGGTTACTTTATGGCCAAGAAAAGGAGAAAAGGAACGTTGTGTGTATTTTTGCACTCTTGAAGAATCTCCAAGGGCTTAAAGTGAGCTTGCCTCCTGCCTAAAGTCTCAGAGATACAAGACTTTACCACCAGCTCCCCTGAATTCCCTTGCTGGGAATTCTACCTGCAGAGAGGTGCCTACTGTTGTTTGGGACCTCTGAGAAGACTGCGTGTAGCTAAGAGCTGGTAATAAGATGCATCGAGAAGCGCGTCGCTGCTGCAGCTATTGCCGTCGCATCGCCTAAGTTGCGTGCCGCCGCCGCACAAGTTACTTACCTTCGGTAACGATATATCTGTAAGAAACAGTAGTTAGTATTAGATTCCTTACCTTAGAATATCCCCAGGCGTCAAACTGGATCCGGAAATTTGTGCGTAGCAGTAACCCTGCGCATCGGTAAGCGTCGTCCGCGGCTCCGCATCCGTGTCATTGGCGCCGTGATGACGGAGTACTTAGATGCCTCCCTCGCGTGCTGTCGGCAGTTCTTATACACAGCTTTTCCGCGCCAGAAACGCAGAGCCATGATAAAAACCAACACTGGTGCCATGAAACTAGGGCCCTGAAAGGGATGACCTTAACCCTAGATATCGGTTCGCAGAACAGGGAGGATGGGTAAGGAATCTAATACTAACTACTGTTTCTTACAGATATATCGTTACCGAAGGTAAGTAACTCGTGCATCTGAAAGAAACAGGTTAGTATTAGATTCCTTACCTTAGGATGGATACCCCAGCAATACCAACCCCGGTGGGGGCTCTGCGAACCAATAATCACACCAGAGAGTCCTGGAGAACGGAATGGCCGAAAAAGCCATCTCTCCGGACTTGGCTGTCCAGGCAGTAGTGTCTTGCGAACGTGTGCAGCGAGGCCCACGTAGCTGCCTGACAGATGTCCTGCAACGGGACTCCCCGGCCCAGGGCAGTAGTAGCCGCTGTGGCCCGAGTGGAATGGGCCCTCAGCCCAACAGCGCATGTTTTGGGGCCAGACGGTGGAGCCTCTCTTCCTCTTTCGAGGGATGTGGAGGCGGAAAGAAGGTGAGCAAGGTGATGGACTGCCCGATGTGGAAGGCTGTGACTACCTTGGGCAGGAAAGAGGGGCGTGTGCGCAACACAACCTTGTCCGGATGGACAGAAAGGAAAGGAGGTTTAGAAGAGAGGGCCTGGAGCTTACTCTCTCTCCTGGCAGAGGTGAGGGCAACCAGGAATGCAGTCTTAAGGGTAAGAAGATGAAGAGGACAGTTATGAAGTTGCTCGAAGGGAGCGCACATCAGAAAAGTGAGAACAAGGTTCAAGTCCCACTGAGGCATCACGAAAGGAACAGGAGGGAACATATGATGCCCTTCAAAAACCTATTTACAACTGGGGACTTGAAGAAAGAGGGCTGATCAGGGAGCCTTAAGAAGGCGGAAATGGCAGAAAGGTAGCCCTTGATATTGCCCAGAGCAGAGCCCTGCTGGGCATGAGAGAGTAGAAAGAGGAGAACCTCAGAAAGAGGGGCAGAGAGTGTATCCACAGCCTTTGCTGTGCACCATGCCACAAATCTGTTCCACCTGCAGGCGTATACCGTTTTTGTGGAGGGACGCCTGGCTGCCAGAATAACATCACAGACTTCAGGAGACAAGTCAAATGGCCTCAACTGTCACCGCTCAATCTCTATGCATGGAGGTGGAGACTGGACAGGTTCGGTGGAGGAACGTCCCCTGCTGCTGTGACAGAAGGTCCTCCTGAAGAGGCAGACGAATCGGGGGATCGACTGACATGCTGAGTAGCTCAGGATACCAGTATCTTCGTGCCCAGTCCGGAGCCACAAGGATGACTTGGGCCCAGTTGCGCCGGATCTTCTTCAGCACTCTGGACAGAAGTGGTATAGGCGGAAAGGCGTACAACAGACCGCAGCTCCACTCGTGACGAAAAGCGTCTCTGGGTGAGTACCGCCTTGGAAATTCCAACACGCAGAACTGATGACATTGCGCGTTCTCTTCTGTAGCGAATAGATCTAACCAAGGCTCTCCTCATTGCTGAAAGAGGCCTTGCGCCACGTCCGAGTTCAGACGCCATTCATGATCCATCATGCACAGACGGCTGAGTTCGTCCGCCCTGGCGTTCAGGGAACCTGCCAGGTGTTGAACCACCAGAATCACGCCCTGATGTTCCAGCCACTGCCAGAGACGCAGAGCCTCCTGGCATAGGGTCCACGACCCCACCCCGCCCCGTTTGTTGCAGTACCACATCGCAGTGGTATTGTCCGTGAACACCTGCAATACACTCCACCGGACAGAGGGGAGGAATGCCTTCAGTGCAAGCCGGATCGCCCGCAGCTCCAGAAGGTTGATGTGGAGCCAGGACTCCGCCGGAGACCAGAGGCCTCTGATCTCCGCCTCTACCATGTGGCCTCCCCAGCCCTGGAGGGATGCGTCAGTCACAACTACGTGCTCCGATTGGGGAAGGGAGAGGGATCTGCCGCTGACCCAATCGCAGTCCTCGAGCCACCACTGCAACTGTCTTGCAGTGCCCTCCGAGATCAAGACATGGTCGGACAAGTTGCCCTGATTCAGGGCCCACTGAAACTTCAGGTCCCACTGCAGAGCCCGCATCCGCCACCTGGCGTGATGCACCAGAAGGATGCAGGAGGCCATCAGCCCCAGAAGCTGCAGCATCAACCTGACCGAGACTCGGGATAACGGCTGAAAGATCGGAATCAGAGCCTGAATATCCCGAACCCACTGTTCGGGAGGATAAACCCGAAACTGCGCCAAGTCTAGAACCGCTCCGATGAAGAGGAGCTTCTGAGAGGGGCACAGGTGCGACTTCTGCACATTGATGGAGAACCCCAGTTGGTGCAGGAGGCCGGCCGTAGTCTGGAGGTGGCTGACGACTGTCTGGGGCGAACCCGCCTTCAACAACCAGTCGTCGAGGTAGGGGAAGACTGAAACCCCTAACCTGCGCAGATGAGCTGCAACCACCGTCATCACTTTTGTGAACACCCAAGGGGCGCTGGTAAGGACGAAGGGGAGCACAGTAAACTGAAAGTGCTTGTGGCCTACAGTAAACCACAGGTAGCGCCGGTGGGCCAGCAGGATGGGGATGTGGAGATACACATCCTGCAAATCCAACGCTACCATCCAGTCTCCCGGTCCAGGGCAGCTAAGACCTGAGCCAAAGTCAGCATCTTGAACTTCTTCCAGAGGAAGCCGTTGACATTCCTGAGGTCCAAGAAAGGGCGTAGGCCCCCTTTGCCCTTCTTGGGAACCAGAAAGTAGTGGCAATAGCAACCACACCCTACTTCTGGCCAAGGAACGTGCTTGGATGGCCCCCTTGGCCAAGAGCGCCGTAACTTCCTCCTGCAGAAGTTGCAAGTGATCCTCCGACACGCGGTGGCACTGCGTTGGCATGGCTGGAGGGGTCGCCTCGAAGGGGAGGGAGTAGCCCCTTCGTACGATTTGCAGCTTGTTTGTTTTTATGATCTTATATAGCGCTATATCACCCAGGGGTATCTAAGCGCTCCCACCTGTCCGAAGTGATGGTGTGCCAGTGGAGGAGGTGATGGCGAACCCTGCCCTCCACTGGCGTCAAAAGGGCCTGAAAGCTCGGACTAGGAGGGCTTTGAGGCGGATGCTGCGGTGGTGGATGTGGACTGGCCTCGCTGCTGTCCCTGGGCACCGCCACGGCGGTTAGTACATCCGCCGCCGCGCTTAATGTTAGTCTGCGGCCCGTGGCTGGCAGGACATGTGGGGGCGCCCCTTCCTTGGCCACGAAAGGAGCGAAAGGCAGTCTGTTGCTGACGCGGGGCCGACAGGCCCAAGGATTCGGCCGTAGCCCTGGTGTCCTTGAAGCGTTACAGTGCATGATCTGCCTTGCCACCAAAGAGGTGGCTGCCATCAAACGGCATGTCCATGATGGTGTTCTGGACATCGGCCGAAAAGTTGGCGGACCTTAACCAGGCGTGACGTCGAACCGCCACCGTCGTGGACATCGCTCTGCCCAGTGAGTCTGTGGTATCCAGCCCACATCTGATGGAATACCGTGCCGCATCTCTTCCCTCCGCGAGAACTTGAGCGAGTTTTGCCACTCAGGCAGCACGGCCGCAACCGTATCCCACAGAGAGTGGGTATAACGGCCCATGAGGCAAGCGGTGTTAACTGACCGCAGTCCACAACTAAGGGACAAGAACAGTTTCTTCCCAAACTGTTTGTACCTCTTGGATTCCCGATCTGGGGGAGCAGTCGGGAATGCGGATTGGGAAGTAGAGGCCTGGATAACCAGGCTCTCGGGGGTGGGGTGGGAGGACAGAAAGCTAGGGTCACCTGGAGCTGGGCAGTGGCGCCTGGTGACGTGCCTATCTACAGGAGGCCCTGTAAGGGCCTGGACCAAGTGCCCAACAGGACGTCCATGAGAGCCTCATTAAACGGCAGCAAAGGCTCCGGAGAGCCAGCCTGCGGTCTAAGGACCTCAGTGAGGATATTAGGCCTCACAGTAGCGACGGGGAGCGTAAGCACTAAGGCTTTAGCTGCCCGCGTCAGCACCACACTATAAGTTTAGTCAAACTAAGGGTACAACTTTTTCCGGATCGGCGCTTGCTGGCACGGAAAAAAGAATAACTGATGTCAGCGCGCGAGGGCGGCGTCTAAGTACTCCGACGACATCACAGCGCCAACGACGCAGACTGACGCGGAGCCGCGGACAATGCCTACCGACACGCAGGGGTACTGCTACGCAAACATTTCCGGATCCAGTTTGATGCCTGGGGATATTCGAAGGTAAAGAATCTAATACTAACATGTTTCTTTCAGATGCAGCTGTTCGCCATTGCATCATCGACGACGCGTGTGGCATCACCAGAGAAGCGTGTCGCAGGGCCTGTCGCGGATCAGAATCCAACGTTGTTGCATCACATCAAAGACACCATTTTGTCGCATCGCACTGGATTGTCGCATCGAGGCGACATCTTGTCGCATCGTCACCGGTCCACAGTAAGAAACGACCTATCAACTCCCCACACAGTAAGGAAGCAACGCATCACCTCCCCTGCACAGCAGTAAGGAACCAACTGATCCACTCCCCTGAGTGTAAGGAGCAGCGCATCACCTCCCCTGCGCAGCAGTAAGGAACCAACTGATCCACTCCCCTGAGTGTAAGGAACGGCGCATCAACTTCCCTGCGACCCTTTTTTGGTTTGTGTGACGCATCTAAGGTACTTTGACAGTAAAGTGTTGCATTTACCATCTACATTGAACTAAGCTATTTCTACCATTTTAAAGTCTATTTTTGGATTACAATATTGTGGATTTTGGCGTTTGGTCTTGTATTAAGTTTAGTAAAGATTACTTATTTTTTCTAACCTGGTGTGGGTTACATTTGTAGTGTTTTCACTGTATTACTGTATGTGTTCACAAACACTTTACACACTGCCTCTGAGATAAGCCTGTCTGCTCATGCCAAGCTACCAAAGGGGTGAGTAGGGGTTATTTTAGAAGTGTAGCCCCTTACCCTGACTAGAAGCAAGGGTCCCTATTTGGACAAAGGTACCTACCTCTGCCAACTAGAGACCCCCAGTTCTGACACTGGTGGTCAGCGGTGAGGATTTGTACCTGCATTTGTGATTCATATACAGAGACTGGTGTATACTACTAGTGAGTGCAGACCATAACGCAACCACATACTTTTTGGTAGAATTTTCCTAGGAACTTCTTTTTGCGAACTGCCAACTGTTTTTCACCATGAGCAAAGCAGCATCCATTGCATCTGTTAACACTGATTTTGAAGAAGATAGGATTGACACTTACACTGTGTCTTACCTCCAAGCTGCTTGCAGGAAATTTAAAGTCTTTATGAGATGCCTCACCATGAAAGAGGAACACCGAAAGGTGCTGAAGGCCTGGGTAGAATCTAGGAATGCCAGTGAGCATCCTGAAGAGCCTAGGGAGGAGGTAGAGAATTTAGATGGGCAGCTAGAGGGGCGAGTGGGCCTGGAGGGGAGGAAGGTGCCTTCCAGAACAGGCAGCAGTGTCTCTTCAAAGGACCTGTCCCCAAGAGAGTTGGAGGACAGGGAGAAAGATAGAATGCATAAGATGGAGCTGGAAAAGCTCAAAATAGGTGGAGATGGAGTTAGTGAATGAGAAGTTGGCCTTGGAGGAAAAAAGAATGCATTTGGAGCATGAGAGAATGTTGAGGGAATTGAAAGCTAAGAGTTTAGAAAGGTCTACTTCTGGTGGCAGCGCACCGTCTATGCCTGTAGAAAGAAGAGTGTTTATTCCCAAGGATGTCATCAAGGAGCTTCAAAAGAATGGAGATATTGGACAACGGTTTAAGGCCTATGAGGTAGCTATGACCTCCCACCGGGTCCCTGAGAAGGATTGGGGAGTGGGGTTGTGACGGCGGTTCCTCAGTAATGGGTGGGATACCTTATTGGAATTGCCTTCTGAGGATCAGAATTCTTATGTGCAAATGAAGGAAGCCTTAATTACCAGGTATGGGTTGACCCCTGAGCTTTATGGACAAAGGTTTAGGAATTGTAGGAAACCGAGTCTAGCACTTGGGTAGAATATATGACTTTTTTTTGCAGAGCATTGGATGGTTGGGTGAAGGGTAGCAAAGTGAATGATTATCAGGGGCTCTATGATTTCTTTGTATGTGAGCACTTGTCTAGTAAATGTTTTCCAGAGCTACGGCAGCACCTTATTAATCGCAAGCTGACTAACCCTAGGAAGCTTGCTGAGGCGGACCGCTGGGTGAGCACCCGGGTCCACAAGGGTCATGTGGGAGACTTTGCCATAGGTGGGCAGGGTCCCCAGCAGAAGAGTGGGGGGGGACAAGGGTAAACCAAGGGAGTTCCAGAGAGGGCCCCAAAGTAATCCCCAAGGGAAGGGTTCCCAGCCTCCCCCTGAGAAGAAGCCCGTGGCCCGAAAGGTAAACCTGTTCCTAGTGGACCCATGAAATGTTTTCAGTGCGGTGGGCCACCAGTTCTATGATCCCCCAGTGCCCACAGAGAGGCAAAACAGCACCCACTGTTGTACCACCCCGGCAGATGGCTAGTGTAGCCCTGGGGGAGGAGATTGGTGCCCAAGGTGGGTGGGATCCTGCAGAGATGCCCCTAGTCTCTTTAGGAGACTGTGAGGTGGTCCCCAGGATCAGGCTGCCTGTTAACTCTAAAAAGTACAGGCAGTGGGTGACCATCAATGGCCATAGGGTGGAGGATCTTAGGGACACCGGAGCCCTTGGGACAGCTGGTAGCTGGTGTCTGAAGAGTAGGTGGTCCCCAATGCATTTTACCCAGTTGTTGCCGCTGACAACACTAAGAGCCACCGCAAGGTGGCTCAGGTTCCCTTTAAGTGGGGGGTGGGGCGGGGGGGGGGCTCTCAGGTACTCTCCAAGTAGCTGTGAGGCCAGCCAAACCTCTTGGCGGTCTGTTGGGTAATGATCTGGAGTACTTCCCTTGGGCTAAGGTGGAGCGAAGTGCTCATTTGGTGATGTTGGGTCTCCCTGAGTGGGAGTGTGTGACTCACGGTCCATGGCAGCCGGTAAGGGTGTTCAAGAGGACCTGGAGCCTGAAAAAGTGGCCCAGGTGCTTGCCTTAAGGAGAAGCGGCAGGGGGTGCGGCAAACAAGCCCCCACGGTCCAGGAGGAGGCAGACCTTGAGGGGGATGCCCTGGAACCTACAGGGGAACAGGTAGCTGAATAGGGGGGACCTGCCTGATCTGACACATTGGCAGCAGGAAGGAGGACCCTCCAGGGAACAGTTACGTGAGGAGCAGAACATGTGCCCTTCTCTTGTGGGTTTGCGGCAACAGGCTGCAAACCAGGCAGCAGGTGATCAGTCTGGATCACATTGGATCTACTGGGAGAATGGTCTCCTGTACAGCGAGCCTAAGGTTGCTGAGCCTGGGTCAGCCCGTGTGCTGGTGGTACCCCAGCGCTTCAGAGCCTTCCTATTGGGTTTGGCTCATGATGTACCTTTAGCAGGACATTTGGGGCAGGACAAGATCGTTGAAAGACTGGTCACCCACTTTTATTGGGCCCAAATGCGCAAGAGTTCAGATACTCATTGCTGGACCTGTCAGACTTGCCAGGCAAGTGGAAAGAGTGGGAGGAAGCACAAGGCTCCTCTCCAGCCATTCCCTGTGGTCAGCACCCCCTTTGAAAGGGTGGGCATTGACATTGTGGGGCCTCTGGATCCCAAGACAGCCATGGGCAACAGGTTCATCCTGGTGGACCATGCCACCCGGTACCCATTTTGTTGCATCGCATCGTATCGTTGCATTGAGGCGCCATCTTGTCGCATCGTCCTAAGGCCGCGTAAGAAACAACACATCAACTCCCCACACAGTAAGGAAGCGATGCATCACCTCCCCTGCGCAGCAGTAAGGAACCAACGCATCCACTCCCCTGAGTGTAAGAAACGGCGCTTCAACTTCCCTGCAACCCTTTAGTTTGTTTGCGTGACGCATCTAAGGTACTTTGAGGGTAAAGTGTCGCATTCACCATCTACATTGAACAAAGCTATTTCTACCATTTTAACGTCTATTTGTAGATTACAGTATTGTGGATTTTTGTAGTTTGGTCTTGTGTTAAGTCTAGTAAACAGTTAATTTTTCTAAACTGGTGTGGATGTCCATTTGCGTTGTTTTACTGTATGTGTTCACAAATGCTTTACACACTGCCTCTAAGATAAGCCTGTCTGCTTGTGCCAAGCTATCAAGGGGGTGAGCCGGGATTATTTTAGAACTGTAGCCCCTTACCCTGAATAGAAGCAAGGGTCCCTATTTGGGCAAAGGTACCTACCTCTGCCAACTAGAGACCCCCAGTTCTAACAATATCACTGATGCTTTACTCCATCATCCTGCTCCTGCCTGTAGACATCACTGATGCTTTACTTCCTTCGCCTTCTTTCTGCTGTAGACCTCACTGAAGCTTTACTCCCTCCCATTACTCCCACATGTAGAGATCATTGACGCTGTATCCTTATTCTGCTCCCAATTCTAGTAATCACTCTGCTCAAAGGCCAGGTGCTTTCCTCACACATTTTGTTCCAACCTCTAGTCCTCACTCTGCCTAGTTTCTAATCCGTGCTTCCTTCCTCTGCTCACTACCCAGTGGTCAGACTCGTCCACCGGACTGCAGTGTCTACTCACCACCCTCCTGCCCTGTTCTAATATTCTTCCCTTATAGCCAGATACCGGCCATACCTCAACCTATCACTTTTGCTCATGAAGGGATTTCAGCCAAGTAGTGTTACTATACAATCAATCAGCTGTACCCAAACCCTTGGACTGGTGTTCAACAGGGGATGCCAAGCATCCTGACAGGGTGGTGTTTTGTTAGGATACAATCCAGTGCTTAATTTGAGCCGGTGGCTTCCGGGGCTCGGCACCAGCACTTAATTATCAACTCAGCGCTTATGAAAGTCATCCACAAGGTGGCACTGTCTGGCTAATTTAGAGCTGACCACAACAACAGGTATACATTAAAAAAAGACTATTACCTTTCGCCCAAGCCATTCTTATATTCGCCCAAGCCATGAATAGTCTGAATTGTCACATTTGTAGGTCTCTGATGGTTAGTAGTTTTGTTGGGGGGCAATGTGTGGTGAAAGCTGCAGTGGCCTCCCGACGAAAACCTCGCCCTTTTTCTTTTTAAACATATTAAGCACTACCGAATTACCTTCTTAGTGAACGGTCTTGGGCCTCAGTCCTACCGGAGCCCTTGCAACAGTTGGAAGAATTACAGACACACAGACCAAATGGTTTCCAGTCAAGACTTTACCAGTACATTTTCCATATCTTTAAGACTAGGCTTGGAAAGGGACTTGGAGCAAGGAAATATTTAAAACATTTAACACTTTTGCCATTTTCATCCTTATGAATTGTCCTCAGTCCAGGTGCTGAGGTCGTTTCCATCGGATGCTGTGTCCATGGGTCCCTTGACGACTGTCCAAGGCATGATAACACAAGGAGTAGAAGGGTTCCCCCATGCCAGACACCTCTCGTCTCCTGGCCAGAGAGGGGCTTCCTTTCCTGCCAGGAACATCACACTTACCACATCCATGAAAGTACAAGTGAATTGCTCCAGGGAGGTCATGAATCATAAACACACAGCATTAGTCAGATTGGACTACAGTGGACATTTTACCCTGCTCAGGAGCACTGCAGTCTGATCCCAGCTCTGACTGCACATGACCTCTATTAAACTCCACCCACATCCTGTGATAAACTTGCAGCTGCGCCCAGGTCTGGCTACAGAAATACTCTGGAACATTCTGTCCCACTCTCTGGCAGAACTGCAAGTTGAGCCAAACTGACTGCTTAGGGGCTTCCAGTTAACCTTCCACCCTCTTCCAACCACGCGATCATTCAAGATCTATCTGCACAAAGTATCCAGGGACATCCCACACAAGCACATCTGGGCTCAAGCCTGCTCCTATACGTACTTCTGGAATGATCCCTAGTCTCCTGTGGTCGAAACTGGTTGAATCAACCTCTTCCTACAGAGTGGAGCTTTAACGCATCGTCCTATGCTCACCACATTTCACACTCTTCTACGCTCCCATCTACAGAGAAGCTTCTGCAGCATTCATGGACACCTTTCATTGACGGCACAGCTGGTTTCAGAGATCTTCTAGAATATTCTCTATTAACCCCTCATCTGGCTGCAAGCTAGGCTAGTTCATTTCTGTGAGCTTCTTGAACATTCTACCCTCTCATCTGGCTGGGGGTTAGGCCATTTCACTCTTTTGAGCTGCTAGCACAATCTACCCCCATCTGGCTGCAGGATAGGTCCAGGTAACCTCTAATCTTTGAGATGCTTCTACCCTCTCAACTAGCTGTAAGGTAGGCCTGCTCACGTCTGTGAAATTTTACAAAAGGCTCCCCCTCATCTAGAACCAGTTTAGACCCAGTTGACTTCTGTGAACTTTTACAATAGCCTACCCTCTCTATTGCACCACAGGCTGGCCCAGTTCACTTCTGTGAGCTTCTAGAACACTTTACCCTCTCATATGGCAACAGGCTAGGTCCAAAGCACTACTGTGAGCTTCCAGAACATTCCACTCGCTCCTGGTTGCAGGCTAGGCTAGGTCACTTTTTGATGGTTTAGAAGATTCAACACTCTCGTTTAGGCTGCAGGCTAAGTTAGTTCACTTTTGTTAGCTTCGAGAACATTCTAGCCTTTCATATGGCTGCAGACCTAGTGTAATACTTTACAGCAATGTTTTAGAATATTCATGGAGGCTAGGCAAGTTCGCTTATGTGAGGTTTTCTAACATTAAACACTCACATTTAGCTGCAGGCTAGGTCACTTGACTTCAGAGATCTTTTAGACCCCTCTACTCCCTCACCTGGCTGCAGGCTAGGCCAGTTAACTACTGATAACTTTTATACCATTCCACTCTCACCTGGCTGTAGGCAAGGCCAGTTAACCTCTGGGGGATTAGGAACATTCAACTCTCACCTTTGCCTGCAGGCAATGCCCAGCTCCAGATAAGGAAGCCCTTCTGAAACATTTCCTTCTACATGTGAACAGACTTCATGCTGAACCTATCTCCATTTCACTGAGGGGTTTTAGGAACATTAATTTCCCACCACAAGTCAGACTGCGAGTTAAGAAACGTGGTCCTTAAAACGAGGTTTCTCCTTTAGTCTCGTTTGAGTCTAGGGTACACTTCTGGAACATTACTTTCCAGCCACAGATCATGATGCTGGCTCGCTTCTAGAACACTTTCCCACCCACAGATTATGCTTTTAAGGAAGCCCTGTTCACAGACCGCTTTTACTGTGGGTAGACCGGTTTCTGATACATTTCCTGATATATCTGCAGTTGTTAAAGAAGAGAGCTAGGAAATTCCTCCCAATCCTTGTCAGTTGGCATAGGTGGGGGAGTGAGTGTCAGTATATTCTTTGGAGCTCTCTAGTTAGAGGCTAGATAAGGGATACTAGGACATTCATTCTCACCAGAGTAATTGCTTGCAAATCTGGACTTTAGAGGAGTCTAGTAAAGAGGTTAGGTACTAGTCCATGTAACTTTCATTACTGTCTTAGGCAGGGATAGGTATGGTCTATGAGTATTCCTTCCGTTGTGCTGCTGTTTCGCCAAACTGTATCAGTTTAGACCTAAAAGACACTTGCAATTATCCTACAGGAGTTTCCTGCCAGTGAAGAATGTGTAACGAACCCTTGAGTTCAATTGCGGCGAGTGGAGTATGCCATCAACGGCAGAAGGCAGAGTTCACTTTGAGCAACTTGAGTTTCATTGACAAACACATTACCCAAGGATGGACCATGAAACTGCAACATCTGCCCATCATAAGCTTACCACCACCCACCCCAAATGAGACAAGTCGTAAACAAAAGTAGGACAGCTGTCAAACGCAAGTCATGATGCATGATTAAGTAGAGACGAAAACTTGATGCTCCAGGCATAGGACCACTGCCACAAGCAGGCCATGATGATTGATGAAGTAGAGACGTAGACTTGATGCTCCAGGCATTGGACCACTGCCACAAGCAGACCATGATGAAATAGAGACCAACACTTGATGGTCCAGGCATAGGACCACTGCCCCAAGCAGGCCATGATGAATGATGAAGTAGAGACGATGGCTGGAGGGTCTAGGAATTGGACCGCTGCCAATTGATGGTTGTGATGTCGGATTAAGTGCAGATGATGGCTGGATGCTACGGGCTCTGCACCACTGCCACACGCACAGGCCATGTTGTATGATTAAGTAGACATGGCAGGATGCTCCAGGCTTTGGACCGTTTCCACGTACAGGTCACGATGAGCATATAGTACAAGCAATGGCCGGATGTGCCTCCATCAGTTCCGTATTAGAGGGAGAGAGGAGCATGGAGCAAATCCGTCGAAGAGATACATTGTTAGGATGCAGGACAGTCAGGTGTGGGTCCTTTAAAGTGCATTTCATATTATCCAGCATCAAATGTTTGTCAATTACAGAACAGGCGCAGTCATGTGACATTCACCTCCAGCACGTGGTCGTCCTTGCTGGGGATGACTAGCACTTGCATGCCCACACTGGAGTTGCTGACCTGCCCGGGAGAGAAGGCCTGCAGCCGGGGCATGGGGAGGCCCTTCTGCTCCCCACTAGTAGCAGAGTGGATACTGCCTCGACTTTTGATGCTGCTGCTATCAGCTTGATCGTCCAAGTTCTTATCCAGAGAGAGGTTGTCATTTTCAATCCAGCTGTCTGTAAAACAAAATATTCTTAGTAAAACAGATGTCCCTTTATCAAGGCCTCACACAAGAAACAATCCTCAAAAAATTCATCTGCTGATAACCATACCACCTTCTTGGTATCTTCTTTGGGGTGTATGCTAAACATTAGTGTACTGTAAAGACACACCAAAAAGGACACTGCACTTGATTTTGCAAACCTAAAACACCACACATTTCAATGTTGTGAAAAATTTGCATCTTTTACAATTACATGCAATCTATGTTAAAAACAATAATAATGCACTAATAACGGTGCTTTACCAGCACTAATATTTATTCAATTACCTTTATTTCGGCCGTTAAAGCCATAAACTTATATACATGATATAAAATACAGACAGGAAGACAGTTAATAAAATTACCATAAAAGAGCTAGAAAGACACAAAAACTGGCAATGGAAAAAAAACATTTTCATTAATGATAAGAAAACAAGTTACTTACCTGTAACTACAGTTATCCAGTATTGGTGTCTTTCATAGATTCACATGCCTGAATCATTCCCCGTCGTAGAGGCGGGAGTCCCACTGTAATAATATATACAATAGCAGTGCCGTAGAAAATTATTTGTAGTAGGCTGAAAAGACTATAGGCCCAAAACTTAGCAGCCTATCTACCTCATTATGTAAAAAGAACTGAAAAGTAGTCCCAACCAATCAGCTGACAGCACCCTCTAGAACCTTCCCAACCGAGGCAGTTCTCCTCAGATTTTCCCAGCACAAGTGAGAAGTATGTATCCCTAATAAAGAACTGCCCTGCCGGGGAGGAGGGTGGGTGCATGTGAATCTATGAAAGATACCAATACTGGATAACTGTAGTTACCGGTAAGTAACTTGTTTTCTTATCCAGTATTGGGGTATCTTTCATAGATTCACATGCCTGAATCCGAATAGCAAGCAGTGACATCATGTCTGTTGTTAGAGGAAGGTGGGAGACAAACCATAATTGTACATATCCCCCACACACTATCACTCTTTACTGACACACTTCTTACAGCAAGCGCCGGGACGCCCCTTGGCTGGGGCAGCTGTGCGCGGTACAAGTTCATTTAACATTAACATTAACATTAACACAACCGGAAGGTTATAGAGCACTAAAATGTAAGTATACACATATGCAGAAGAACCTTCTTATACCATCGTTCATAATAAAGACAGCATTTGATAAACAGAACATTACAGTAAATCATACATATTTACATAACATCATTATAATGTAAGAGACCTTTGAAAAGTCTAACCTTAATGAAGAAGATGCTGCAGCACCGCCTCTCCAACTGCTGTATCATCCTGTAATGCCGACTGCAAACAGTAGTGACTTGTAAAAGTATGGACACTCTTCCATGTAGCAGCTCGGCAAATGTTCCCCAGCGTGACTCCAGCAAATAAAGCTGTCAACGCCGACATCATTCTGGTGGAATGCGCTCTGACCTTTCTGACTAAAGGTCTATTAGCCTTTCCATGACAGAATTGTATCACTGAGGATAACCATCTAGCTATAGTTGCTTTAGTTACAGCTTGTCCTAGCGTGACCTGTCCATAATCAACAAATAGCTGGTCAGATTTTCTTATGTCCTTAGTTTGTTGAAGGTAAAACTTTAGACATCGTTTGACATCAAGAGAGTGGAGGGCCTTTTCTGCCGGTGTGACAGGATCCGGGAAAAAGGTCTTCAACTTTACCGGCAGTTTTAAGTGAAATTGAGACGGTACCTTTGGAATGAATTTCGGATTGGTTCTCAATGTGACATAATCCTTTGAGAAATGTAGGAAAGGTTCTGAAATGGTGAAAGCCTGAATTTCACTAACCCTCCGGGCTGAAGTGAGAGCTAGTAAAATAGCCACTTTCCAGGTTAAGAATTTCAGTTCAGCTCTATGGATAGGCTCGAACGGTCTCCTCATTAATTGGGACAAGACAATATTGAGGTCCCATTCAGGAGGCGGAAGTCGAATTGGAGGAAAGGCTCGAAACAATCCTTTGAGAAATTGTTTTATCAGTGAAGATGAACATAGTGAAGGCTTGTTCGAACTTCTTCTGAATCGGGATACCTTAATAGAGGAGAATACCAGACCCGCCTTGGCTAGAGAAAGTAAGTAAGGTAGAATATCCTCAGGGGGAGCTTGAAGAGGATGAATATTATTTGCTTCGCACCAGCAACAAAAGCGTTTCCATTTGAAATGGTACGTTCTGATAGTACTCCGAGCATGGGCTTGAGACAGAATTGCTCTACAGTCTTCAGAGATTTGGAGATCTTTAAACTCTAAAAGTCAGGAGCCATGCGTGCAAGTGCAGCGATTGAGGATCCGGGTGCAGAATCTGACCTCCTTCCCTTGACAGCATGGAAAAAGTCGGTTTGAGACGAATTGGAGGTTGTCGAGAAAACAGGAGCAGTTCTTGGAACCAGTACTGCCTCGGCCAGCGGGGAGCAATGAGGAGAAGAGTGCAATGTTCCCTCTTCATCTTCTGCAGAATCCTTGGTATTAGCGGTATCGGGGGAAAAGCGTATGCATAGATTCCTGACCATCTCATGGACAGGGCATTCCCTCGACCCCAGTTGTGGAAATCTGCTGCCGTAGAACAGGCATTTGCTGTTTTGTCTTGTCGCAAACAGATCTAGAGTTGGTGTGCCCCAACTTTGAAAGATTCTGTTCACCTGTTCTTGTTATAGCTCCCATTCGTGGCAACCTGTGAGGGATCTGCTGAGGTTGTCGGCTAAGGAGTTTTGAACCCCTTCACATGAGCTTTCTGCGATAGGGATAGAGATCTCGTTCCCCCTTGCTTGTTTATGTAAAACATGCTGGTGGTATTGTCCGTACGCACCAGTACTGATGAGTTTGCAATTCTCGGAAGGAACGCTTGCAGAGAAAGGAAAATGGCTCTTAATTCGAGACTGTTGATGTGCTTCTGCCGATATTGATGAGACCATCGGCCTTGAATCTGGAGGTCCTGAAGATGACCTCCCCATCCCTCCATTGATGCATCTGTAGTCAGAACGAATTCCGGGATAGCCTGAAGAAATTTGAGGCCCGGAGACAGATTGCTTTCTTTCGACCACCACTGGAGAGCTTGCCTCATTCTGGGTGTCACCTTTATGCGATCGTCGAAAGATCCTTCTAGTTGTTGCCATTGTTGTTGTAATCCCTCCTACAGCGGCCTCATCCGGAGTCTTGCAAAGGGAACTAGGTTGATTGCTGAAGAACACATCCCTAGAAGAGACGCATACGACCGGACAGAAAGTGACTTTATTGCTGAGATCTGCTTTGTCAGTCTTCGAAGTCTGTCCTGACACTCCTGAGACAAGAATGCATTGCACTTTCGAGTGTCCAGAGAGGCTCCCAGAAAGGTTAATACCTGTTGGGGCTGTAATTGTGACTTTTTCGCATTTAGAGTGAGGCCCAAACTTGAGAATAGACACAGGGAGCTTTTGACCGTTTGTCTTGTGATCTTTTTCGATGGTCCTTTGAGCAACTAATCGTCGAGGTACAGGAAGACCTGTATTCCCTGGGACCTCAACGCTGCAGAAACTGGGGCCAAGCATTTTGTAAATATTCTTGGTGCCAACTTTAGCCCGAATGGAAGCACCTTGAATTGAAATTGGACGCCAGCCACTGTGAATCTGAGGTATTTGCGATGTTTGGGGTGTATAGGGATATGGAAGTAGGCGTCTTCCAAGTCCAGAGAAGCCATAAAATGCCTTTGTTGAGACAATTGAGCACATCTGCCAATGTCACCATGCGAAAACTCTGTTTCTTCAAGAATTTGTTGAGCCTGCGCAGATCCAGAATCGGGCGCCACTCTCCCGATTTCTTCTTTATCAGGAAGAAGCGAGAGTAAAATCCTCTTCCCTTCTGCGAGATTGGAACCTTCTCTATCGCATTCTTGCGAAACATGTTTAAGGCCTCTTTAAACAATAAGTGAAGACGAGGGGGAGGGGGACCCTTGGGCGGAGTCGTAGGTGGTTTCTTTAGGAATTCCAAAGTGTGCCCTTTTTCCACTAATTCTAGGACCCACCAGTCCGATGTGATGTTCCGCCATTGAAAGTAAAATGCAGAGATCTTCGCGCCCACAGGGAGGAAAGGATGTTGGACTGGCGTCCGGCAAAACTCATTGACGCTTGTTTGAATCTCGTCCTTGATTGTTTGCTCTTCGTCTTCCTCCCGGACGAGAGAAATTATTGGAGGTAGACTGACGATATGATGACTGGTAATACGGTTGCTTGTACTGTGATTGGTATTGCCGGTTCTGTTGGTTATGGTAACTTCCTCTAGAAGAAAAGCCACGACCTCTTGCTCCTCTAAAAGAACCTCTCTTGTACTGTAGAGTACCAAGCGATTTTGCGGTATCAGTATCAGTTTAGATGGCAAGCAAGGCGTCATCTATATGCTTACCGAAGAGCGAGTCCCCATCATAAGCCATATCGAGGATTTTTGTTTGAACCTCAGGTCTGAAGGAGGTTGCTCTAAGCCAGCCTTGGCGTCTGAGCACCGCAGCACCCGGTAACTGACAGAAATTAGTATTCGCAATGTCCAGGGCACAATCTATTATTTCTGAAGCTGCTCTTTCTCCTTCAAGCAGTATCTTACGTGCCTCTTGTTGACAGTCCTCCGGTATCAACTCCAGGAATTCAGACAGCTCCGACCACATCTGTCGGTCATAGCGGGCAAGAATCGCAAGAGAATTTGCTGCCTTGATAAGAGGATGCAGCGTTGATGGAAAACTTCTTGCCTATTAGGTCCAATCTTCTGCCTTCTTTATCCGGCGGTGTTGAGATTGGAGTGGACGGATTCTTGGACCTCTGTTGAGCGGCTTGAGATATCACAGAGTCCGGACGTGGGTGACCCACCAAACAGGATGGAGTGTCTGGTGGTGCTTTGTACTTTTTCTCTATACGAGGAAGGACTGCAGGGATAGAAGCGGGTGTCTTCATAATCTTTAGTCCTTCCTGCCAAATGAAGTCTATAATGGGTATGGCCCTTGTGATCCTCCTATACCCCTCTTTAAAATCATGTAAAAACCAGTCCTACTGCTCAATGGTAACTGGCAGTTCAAACCTTGTAGCAGCCTTTTGCATGATATTATGAAAGCCTCCAATGTCCTCCAGCGGAGAATCAGAGGGTTGTGGCAAAGGAGGTGAAGGCATGGGTATTACGTCATCATCCCATGGATCCGTAGGCGTGTTGTCTTGAGGCAGTTCACCTTCCTCTCTTCCATCTTCATCCGAGGAGGAAGTATCCTGATCTCCTTGTGGCGCGGGTTCTTCAGTGTGTCTTGGTGACACTGGAGGTTGCGGTGGAGGAGGTGCAGGTACGTCCGCTGGTACCGGAGGTACACTTTGCGTGGATGGTGTAGGTGGGAACCTCTGGCGATAGCCTGCCAACATGGCTTGCAAATCCTGTATCAAAGTAGGAGGGAGATGACTTGGCTCCTCCGAATGTGGAGGTTTGTATGGTTGTCTATAGAAAGGTGTAGACAACTCCACTTGGTAGAAATGTTCTTGCATATCCTCTTCGTTGTCCTCATCCTGGCATTTTATGTGCAATTCAGATGGATGGCGAGCAATTCCAAAGGGACCTTCATTATCTCCGTCATCCTCCTCAGATTCCTCTTCCTCCACATAAGACTCTAAGATCGGCGATGGCAACAGAGGGGAAATATTAGAGTAGTCCTGCCTATGATAGGTCTTCAGCTGAAAATGTGTATAGGCCACAGGTGAGACATGAGACACCTGAGGTGGAACAGGCCGGGGTCTTGTTGGCGGAGGTTTGGTGATAGCCGAACTCCTTGAAGATTTAGGTGTCTTAACAAGCTGCGCTGAGGGCGGCTGGCTTAATGGTGGAAGCGCCGTCGACTAGCTCGTCGTCGATGGGATCATCGATGGGGTCGACGGTGGTACTATGGATGAACTCTTCGTCGACGGGGTCTTCGTTGTCGAGGGGGTCTTCGTTGTCGATGGGGGTCTTCGTTGTCGATGGGGGTCTTCGTTGTCGATGGGGGTCTTCGTTGTCGATGGGGGTCTTCGTTGTCGATGGGGGTCTTCGTTGTCGATGGGGGTCTTCGTTGTCGATGGGGGTCTTCGTCGTCGGGCACTTTGTCGACGAGATCTTCGTCGTCGACGGGCTCTTTGTCGACATTGATTTCGACATCGGCAGGACTTTTTTAGTCGATGACTTCGTCGACGAAGGTATCGTCGTCGATGCAATGGCCGTCGACGATGATTTTTCGTCCTTAGTCCCTGAAGATTTCTTAGAGGAAATCTTAGCTGAAACAATAGGTGAGGTAATGGCAGATGTAGATACAGTCACCGAAGAGCTTGAAATGGCAGAAGTCACAGAGACTGTGTGAGAAGACACCAGAGAGCCAGTCTTAGTCTGGGCTGTACGCACAGTTGTTGATGATGATCCTGGAGAAGCTGGGGATTCCATAGGAGGAGAGGACAACCTCCTTGAGGGTTCAGACACTCCATGAGAGGATTTGTGGTGTTTGTTCCTCTCAGGAGAAGAGCTATCCCTTGATCTGGCTTTCTTGCTGGATGTTAAAGCCTTGTCCTCATCTGTGGAAGATGATTTGAGCCAAAGTAGAACCCTTGCCTCCCTGTCCCTGATGGTTTTGGCAGGGAAGGTGGGGCAAATCCTACAATCTTTCACAATGTGAGAGGGATGTAGGCAGTAGATGTAGTCCTTGTGCTGATCATCTACATGGACCCTCTTCTTATCACAGGTCCTGCAGGCCTTGAAAAGAGCTTTCTTCTCAGACATTCTGAAGAAAAAAGGTTGAAAACTGAGTAGGCACTCGGGGAGACTCCCTTCCTCACGACGTGCGGTGAAAATCTGAGAACTGCCTCTGTTGGGAAGGTTCTAGAGGGTGCTGTCAGCTGATTGGTTGGGACTACTTTTCAGTTCTTTTTACATAATGAGGTAGATAGGCTGCTATGTTTTGGGCCTATAGTCTTTTCAGCCTACTACAAATAATTTTCTAAGGCACTGCTATTGTATATATTACCGTGGGACTCCCGCCTCGACGACTGGGAATGATTCAGGCATGTGAATCTATGAAAGATACCCCAATACTGGATACAAGTAAATTATTCAAATGTGCAACCACATAGCACTCTAGAATTTGGCTAAAGCACAAGCCTATATCTATAACAGATGCACTTTTTTTTTAATTCAACGCATCATCAACTTTTTTGATAATTGTAAGCACATGCAGCATCATTGCATATATACGGAACTTTAGTGCGTAGCTGCCTCCCCCCACTGTCTAGCTGATTCACTTTCAGCCAATCAGAGTCAGTCTGCCTTAGCTCGTCGCTAAAAGGCATCTAAGTCTATTTTTATGTAAGAACTCAAATGATCGGACTTTGTGTATCACAGTTGGAGAACGACACATTATTATTGCAGTTTTGTATCGCACTAACCAGACTCACTAAGTCAGCGTGGCGCTCTACATAAAACACTTTTTGGTTCTGGTAATAAAATATGAATAATAATAAATATTACAAGGTATTGTAGCCTAATAAAAAGGGGGTGATAGATTTTGACCGTCAAGTACCCAAGTGTTAACAGGGAGTCTCTCGCTGTTGCGTGCAGTGCTGTAGATTCACATGCTCTGCATACACCTGCTATTTAGTGTTGGACTCAGACTGTTGCAACTTGTTTTTCTTCGAAGGAGTCTTTCGAGTCGGGAGGTATCGGTGATTCCTGTTATAGTTGTGAACATGCATGGGCACTGACTCCATTGCTAGATTAGTTTCCACTATCTATTTATCTCTCTAAGGCAAGGGTGTTTTTAGGGTTTAGGGGTGTGGGGGAGGGTATTTTTATCTTTTACAGTAGGTGAGGGTATTTGGGCGACAAGGGAGGTGTTTAGGGTGGGGAGAGGTATTTTAGGGGCAAGGGTGTTGTTATGGTGGGTAAGGGCTTTTGGGTGGCAAGTATATTTTTAGGGTTTAAGGTGGGTAAGAGTAATTGGGTGGCAAGGGTATTTTTAGGGTTTAGGGTGTTGTGTGCTGTTAAGGACGTCTTGTAAAGGCAAGCATAACAATGGTGTGCGTGGTTCGGTCATACAACCGATTAGGGTGTTCAAACTCTAGGAGCTCAGGAGCCAGATCGCTAGGTTGAGCTGCCTGCAGTTCGGATGCCTGACTCTGATTTGGTTCAGTGTGAGAAGGTCTGCACTTGAGTGGAGCAATGCATCTCTGGAAGATTTGAGAAGGAATGGTTTCTTACCTGTAATCCTAGTTCTCTCTCAAAGGAATCTCCATTGAAATTATGAACACTGAATCGTCCCGCTCACGCGCGGGGATCCCAGACCACTTCTTTACAATATATATTCTTGAATGTATCGACGTTCGTCTACATCTATGAACAATTGTCGATGCAGATATTTTTGAAACCTTAATTCTGACCCGTATGGTCAATGAGTCTGCAATCGACCTGCCTACTTTTTTTTAAAGATAGCAAAACTAAAACCAAGATATAAGTTTCCACATTCTCTTTAACATTACATGAAGTTTCAGAAATTGCCATTCCTGTACATTGTTAAAATACTGCTGATCTTTAGGCCTAATGCTGTCTAAAACAAGTCTGGAAGGCTGGATTAATAAGGGATTGACCAGACTAGGAGACCTTTTTGTCGGAGAAGGACGCCTAACAAAGGATGAGATATTTTATGCTTACTGAGTAATGCTGGAGGCTTAATGT
This sequence comes from Lissotriton helveticus, assembly GCF_964261635.1. Taxonomy (NCBI): domain Eukaryota; kingdom Metazoa; phylum Chordata; class Amphibia; order Caudata; family Salamandridae; genus Lissotriton; species Lissotriton helveticus. The sequence goes on along the minus strand of NC_136069.1, from coordinate 21,203,914 downwards.
TTCGTTTTAGACAGATAGCTAGCCTACTCACCTTAGCTTTACTGTCCTGTAGGGTTAGGGTTTTGACTTATGTTAACAGCCTACAGCTGTGGACAATTTTCTCTTCACCTTAAATGGATTACTTTCTTAAAGACTTCACATGACCCGCAATTTTAAAGTCAAGAGGACACGGGTATACATTTGCAACTGAAAAGACACCTTCTGTGAGGCCTAGGGACAACCCACTATAGTTTAGTAAAGTACACCACACACATACCCAAAATGTGCCCAGTAGCATACAACCTTAGAGCCATGCTTACAACACCAGTGTGAGATAAACTATGTTTAAGTGGGACACCCCTTCAGTCTGCGAGGCCTCCGGGTAGTTACGCGCTATATAAGTGCAATTTTTCATTTCATTTCATTTCATTTCATTTCTATATTATTCTACATTCTGCAATGTCCCAAAATCTTCACCAAAAGTCTGGAAATAAATGTCCACACCTTATAAACGTCCTTGTTACAGAGAATGTGTGAATCCCACTGTATTGCAACTATTTAACATGGGCACGAGGCCAGATATTCAAAGGTGGATAATTTAGTGTCAACAGCCTTTGTCACAGATTTCTTTCCAACAGGCTTTGAATTTAAGCCACAACCTACCTTCAAGCTAAACTCAACAATCCACATCAGGTGTGCTCAAACCTTTTACCCTGCTTAATTTGGAGCACGACTTTCACCCCAAAATGTTGTGATTTGTAAACAGTACACCGTATAACTTTGAACATGCACAATTGCCTCAACGTCTTGTGCTATTTCCATGCTTTGGACCCACATGTGTACACTCAGTAACTTTAAGATGTCATCTGAGAGGTCATTTAACATGTCATGAGTGATAATGCGAGGTCAAAAGCAGTGCAAGGGATGGCACAAGTTATAGTTCGCTAGGTAAACTATAACTGTAATTACAGTGGTTTTTAAAAGTTGGCGTGTGTGATATTTTAACACCTTACTATAACATCACTTTAACCTTTGTTTTTTTTGTGAAAACATTTATGAATACATAATGGGTAAACTTGTAATATGATCCGATATTGCCATCAATATTGTGGTTTGATGACATCAAACTACAAGGCCACAAGCAGAGTGATTTGTAAATGTCATCACACCCAAGATGTTAACATAGGATCATATCTTACCTGCTGTGTGATTTTTAGATTACATTTTATGTGAGGAGTCGTCTTGAGATAGCTGTTTGTTTCTAGGTGCAGGTCACAATGGTCCACGATTGGAATTAGAATGTTTGGATTTTGTTTAGCCTTCATTAATTTATTAGTGTACAAAAACAACAGACTGGGAGAGGATGTAGCCTTATGGCTAGAGCGTCGACCTCAACACTGGGGGATCGGAATCGAGTCACGGCAATGACGCTCAACATCCTGTGATTCTGGGCAAATCACTTAATCTCCTCGTGCCTAACAAAGATGAACGTGTCCATCTATTACTAAACTGGTGCTCACGTAAAGCGCTCTGATAACCGAATTCTCAGGTCTAGTTCATGCTTTATAAAACCCTTAAAAAAATTATAAAAAAGCACTGGATTTATGGGATTCTGTGAGTGCAGTAGCAGATTAGCCATAATTTACCACATCATTTGCAGATTTGGCAAAAAATGTGCTTACCTCAAACAGATAAAAATGTTGCTAGAGAATTTTACTGTATAATTTGTATTTTGTGCCGCATAATTTGCTCCCCATGCTGCGCAATCCCAGTAGTCCTAACAATGGTAAAGCTCTACAGCGTGGTTAGGGAGCGGTCAGAATGATGAAATTCATATTTCACAGGGATCCATGACATATTTAAATATTTTGCTTCTGAAATATAGATTTTATATCACTGTGGCTTGTGCGCACATGTAACAAACAAGAGTAAGCTACACATAGTAAGTCTCTGGCAAACATTGTGATCATTCATCAAACGGTGGCAAAGATATTCGCAATTTAAAATGTTATTGTCACCTTGATTGCTTGGCAGAACACTTGGCTTACTGACAGAAAACTTATTCTTCTAAACTTTGTGCACATTCATCACAAAGTACTGAAGCTATTAGCAAAAGTAGACTTTGTCACCCTCCCCACAGCTTTTTTAACTGGAGATTCCCTTGATGGGCCTGCACAATTAGTAAATAACGAGTGCATGCTCGACACGCAAAGTGTCTGCCAAATTTCATGCACATTAGTCGAACACAGCTACAAAAGTGTTCACCCTTTCAGGTCAACCTAGGCATCTTTTGTCCTAAAAATAATCTCAAAAACTACTGGCATGCTGCAGAGTGGAGTTCCATGTTCTCGCCAAATTTGGTCTAAATCCATGTTCTGTCATTTCTGGAGGCACCCCGAAACCTACTGGGAATGTCCCACAGTAGCAATTTAACTAGGCTCCGATAAAAGCCCTGGCTATGGTAGTTTAAACACTTATCTCAAACAGACCGCAGTTTTACAAGTTGATTAACATAGAATCTACAGAACCTCATTAAAGAGTTCGTTGCATTCTTAATACTGAGCTCTAATGATTTTACATTGTGTGAGAGACAGATTTCAGTGTTTGTCAACTTCTAGGAGATATGATCTTCTGCTGAACTCCTCACCACAGAGACTCTGCTTTGCCGGCACTTAGTGCCAGACGAATTGAGTGCATCTACCCACTGATTGCATCAAAAATGTGCGACAGGGATCTGGAACCCTCAATAAGGTCACAACTAAGAGGGATAACCAGCAGGAGGTCATCTGTGCAAGTGTAACATTTTATCCCAGAACATCCAACAAATCTTGATAAATTTGTGTGTGTGCGCGCGCATATGCATGTATGTATAGTGAACAGACTTGCGGGTCACCACAACAAAACATCAGACTGGTGACACAGGATCTGTTCTTTACCACACTGGGCTTGAACTTGCATGTCAGCGCGTCAAGAAAGACATTCAGCCTACACTTAGCACCGTTTATGGAAGGTTTCTTTTAGAAAGGAGTTATCAAAGCTTTCTTCAGATAGTCGGGGTTCAACCCCTACAATAGTCCGCATTTACAATCGCCGATATCACTGGAGCCAACATGAGTATATATCTTATCATAAATGACGGGCAGGGATCCCGGGAGCATTGAGTGCTATTCATGCCTTCCAATATTCCTTCCATCTCCATGGTCTGAATGATCGAGAAAACAGGAGCAGACAAGATTCAACTGGCTGGTGGATTACTAGTATACCTATTTATCCCAACGGGAGAAGGGTACATTTCTTTCTCACCTCAAACATTTTCAGAATAATGCTGGCCACTTTATCTGATAAAGAAATCTTGGATGGGCTCTGCAGATAATGACGCCCTGCCCCAGTCAGAAAATTCACAAAGAAAATAATCTGCCGTCTCTTCACACAATTTTTTTATGTTGGTTGTAATCTATTTAGTAAAGATTTTCCAACAAAAAGAAAGAAAACCAATACCAGACATGTTCAGAATGGCAGCCGTTACGCAGAAAGGACATACCTCATAGGCATTGCCATCAATCAATCATGCCATTTGTATAGCGCACTACTCACCCGGGAGGGTCTCAAGGCGCTTGGGGGGGAGGGGTATGCTACTGCTCGAACAGCCAGGTCTTGAGTTGTTTCCTGAAGGCGAGATGGTCCTGGGTCAGCCGAAGGTGGATGGGGAGGGAGTTCCAAGTCTTGGCAGCCAGGTAAGAGAAGGATCTTCCTCCGGCGGTGGCTCTTCGGATGCGTGGTACGGCGGCGAGGGCGAGGCTGGTGGACCGCAGCTGGCGGGTGGGCGTGTAGAAGGTCAGGCGGTCATTGAGGTACTTGGGGCCCAGGTCGTGGAGAGCCTTGTGTGCGTGGGTGAGGAGCCGGAACGTGATCCTCTTGTCGACGGGGAGCCAGTGCAGGTTCCTCAGGTGGCTGGAGATGTGGCTGCGTCGGGGGACATCCAGAATGAGTCGGGCGGAGGCGTTCTGGATGCGCTGGAGTCTTTTCTGTAGCTTGGCTGTGGTTCCGGCATAGAGGGCGTTTCCGTAGTCCAGTCGGCTGGTGACGAGTGCCTGGGTGACAGTCTTCCTGGTCTCGGTCGGGATCCAGCGGAAGATCTTGCGAAGCCATGAACTAGAATGTAAAGATGTCACAGCGTATTGTGGGGCGATAAGGGTGGTTCACACTAAATGTTAAACAGCTCTTTGCTGCAATTTCCCACTTCCTTAACTCTAGTATTGAAACAGGCAGGTTTATCAGTTTCAATCCTGCTTCTACATGCTTTCCGCAGACTATATGTAGCTACCATAGCTATATTTAATCCGGATTCCCTCCACTTCCTGGTGATGTGGTCTAGTTGGGCCTTTGGAGATCTAATTCTGCCATAGCAGACTGCTGTGTGGTCTCGGAGTTCTCTCATCGATTACCTTATCTTAAAGGACTATTTGGTTACATACAATTTTCAAGCAGATCTCTACAGATTCATTCCTTCCAAAGCAGAGATTGGAGTTTGGGTTTCAATTAGCAGCAGTTGACTAAAGAAAGAGCCTCGGTAACAGGTGCTGAAGGCTCGCTTTAAGGAGCAGAGGCACCACTTTTCAGACACAAAAGACTGCAGCATATCTGGCTACACGGACATTTACAAGTTAAAGTGCTCCGGTATCCCACTCATGGGTGAGACCATACCATTGACATTATACAAGAGGTCTAAGCGCTGTTTGACAAAACATGGTGTAGATGGATCAGGCCATCCATAGAAAGGGCTCTGCAACACCCACAAGCAACATTTAGTTTAACAGACAAGTGCCAATTTTTGTAACAAAATGGAGTCTCTTCTTTCCTCGAGTACTAACACTGCCCCTGTTGTATGGCCACAATTATTGAAGTATTTTCCAGCTGTGGCTTAGGACAAAATCATTTAATCAACCTCACCGAAATGCCTGCATTTCTTTGGTGTCAGTGGCATTAGTAATCCAAGTAGATTTTGTATTATGTAGAAAAATGTACTCCAGGAGAAACAACCCCCACAAACTGGTTTCCTCACATTTTTCCACATGAATGGCATTCTTACGATGTTTACTCCATCCCGGTGAATGCCCTTCATGTTGAAAAATATCCCGTATTGCTCCCAGAATATCCTAGACCTCAGTTTCCTGAATCACTTACATGCCTTGCTTTTTGTTTTATTGGGGAACCAGAATGCACTCACATTTTTCCACTTCCCTTTGCATCCTCTGTCTTTTTATGGAGGATGAACCCTAGCGTCCCGCCCCCATTTCTCTTTTCTTCCTTTCATCCCTCTAACCATACTGGTCCCATCACCTATATCGAGGAAATTCTTTCATCTACTCCTGCCCTCTACCCATAATTTTGTTTCGACCTTTACTCCCACTTAAACCCTAGTGATTTCCTCCGCCTGTACTCTACTACCATGAACCTTGGCTATATGCATACGTCTCTATTCCTATATATAGATGCTTGAATCTCCATGACTGCCTTTACCCATGTGTCATTACAGCTGCCTGTACTTTAGTACCTTTGACCGACCTACATCATACTTCTTCTACCACCACTTACAAGCTAATACCTCTTGCATGAATCCTCGTACCTTAACCCCTGCTAATACCACTGCTGCTCTACCCCAATCTATAGCCTTGTCTCTGTACTCCTGCCAATGACACAGAATGAGTGTGCTAACCTAAAGCCTATTATTTCAACCATACAACAACATAGTAACTGTCTTAATACCTACATCTTATTATGTCTTCTCGTTCTCCACTTCAATACTCTACCCCTTTCTTCATCCGTTTTCAATTGACTTCTTAATCCCTGCCCCCCAGCTCCCCCATTTCCTGTCTTTGTTCCTCATTTTGTGAGGGAAAATCGTTTCCCCCATTTGCAAGATCACCAAAATGAAGTTTGACCATACTGAGGTCATCAGGATGATGTTCTACATTTTGTTTTTTCTTCAAAATTAGTTAGAGCAGTTCTGAGTATCTTGCTTGCATTTAGATGATGTCTCTATTGGCTGCACATGCACACGAGCCTTACCTGCATCGAGCTGCATGGAGTGCGCTGAATGATGCGGGAGGTATTTAAAGAGTCGAACATCAGGAAATGGGAGGTAGCCAGCGAAGAGAGGCATGACTTCCATATGCACCTTGTGTGTTGCCCGAGCAGCAACTGGCATTGAGATGACTCCAGAACTCTTCCCACACACTGCCCAATTACTGCTGTTATCAACAACTGTGGAGGGAACATACAACTGTGAGGAATACCAGGTAACAGCAAAAGAAAAGTTACTTACACGTACTCTTAGTTCTAATATAGATAAATTATCATTAAAGTCTTAGGCACCGAATTGTCCCACCCACAATTGGGATCCCATAGCAATTTAAAAATATCTATCCGGGGAGGGAGGTAACTAACACACACACACTAACACACACACACACTAACACACACACACACACTAACACACACACACACACTAACACACACACACACTAACACACACACACACTAACACACACACACTAACACACACACACTAACACACACACTAACACACACACACACACTAACACACACACACCAACACACACACACACACCAACACACACACACACACCAACACACACACACACACACACACACACACACACACACACACCTAAATAGATAAAATCCACTTGTCCTTTGGGGACATGTAGTGCGGTGACAGATTATGGCAGCAATCTCATTATATAAGAGCACTGATATAGCCTCTCTGATTATGCCAGGGATCATACCATAGTAGTGCCTGAATACTTGCAATCCCCTTATGTTGCCACGTTACCACAGATCTACATACTGGGGCTGAAGGTAGTGGTAAGCAATAGCTCCAGGGTTGGAATGCCTTTTTGAGTCTGTGCAAACCGACTAACTTGCATGTTTTAAGGGTTTTCAAAAACTCTTCTCTTATCTTTTCCCATACTGAGAAATGTTGGAAATTTACTCCTGACAATGGCAGATGTAAACCTTCTTCCAGAGTTGTGGAAAAAAGTGGTTGGAGGGAAAGTAAACTTACAAAACTCAGATGTTAGCATGAGCAAATCTACACATGCACATTTGCTCATGCCAAAATGCAGTTCACAAATATTTTCCAGGAGTACTACTTATTGTCCTACTTCTGTAAATTTTTGAAAATTCACCAAAGCCGTATAGCTGCACTAAATGCAAGGACATATACCATGGGTGCACTTTTGAGACTTTCTTTAATAATTGGGGCCCTAATTTGGTCTGGCAATGACCATGACCTTTTGCGTTTATAAAAAATCAAACTCTACTCTAAACATTCCACTCTTTCACAAGGAGCATATCGGCACACAAAGTAGTTTTGTTCAGTGCCAGTAATTACTGTGGGAGGGTGTGCTTTTTGAGACCTAAACAATGTTTGCTTTTGCTACGGTTTGTTATAATGTTGAGGGCCTGGCAGCTCCCACACCAATAAGGTTTTATGAAAACCAAGCCAAAACAATTCACACATTGACAAAACTAAAAAGCTGACCACCAATTTCAGACCTACTGGCGTTGCCAAAGCGTGTTTATTTTTGTTTCCCATATTCTTATTGAAACTAGTTGCACTGATTTTCCATTATGAATATTTTAGGGAAATACGAGCATGTATCAACACGTGACTAACTGATGCTGCAAAGAAATGGTACCTGAAATTTTACAGTAGTTAAGCGAAATGTTTATCTGCTTTAATTTTTTTATGAACATTTTATTTTGGAAGCAAAGAATCATCAATCTTGCTTTCAAGCTTCTGCAAATATTTGCATCAAATCAGAGCGCATTCTGGGAGCATTATACATTGCCTCATATTGCTAAACTTTGAAAACAAGTGTACACATTTTTAGACTGGAACCACTGTCAGTAATGCAGTCAGAGCTTGCAACATTTACTTAGAGCGCTCACCCTAATAATAAAGGCTTTCAATTAATGAACCATAAATACAAGTTTGAACAGCATTAACATATGGACAAAAATATTACCTTAACTGCAGACAGTGCCCTTCCCTGCTCCATAATGTGGTACTGCAAACTGGCAGCCACAGGGTTTGTGCTGCAGGGGTCTGGGCCTACTTGTCCCAAGGACAAAATACACATGAAAACTTGTAGCCCTTGACCCCAAACAATATGTCCTGGGCGTCGGGCTAAAGGAATTCCACATCCCTGGATTTTGTATCAGAACACGTAGATTTATGAAGCAACATGCCCCTTGGACAAGTAGATATTTTATTAAATTCCACATCCCTGGTCTGTGTTCTTTCCCAAAACTGTACCTTTGTATCCACAATAGGCACATCTCTGGCCACAGGTAAACCCCTTGTAAACGGTACCATGGGTACCAAGGGCACTGTGACCAGGGAAGGCCTCTAACTGCTGCAGCACCTATTGTGACACCCTTAGAGGCCCTGTACCTTAACACCCACACCCTGCCATTGCAGGCTGCGTATTATGGTTCAGAGACAAGTGAAGATTCGACATGGCACACATCCCTGTGTGCCATGCCTATAACCCACTGCCTGAGACGGAGGTAAGCCACCCTTCTAGCAGGGTGCACAAGCCTCAGGTGAGTGTACGGTGGCATGATCAATGTACCCCTACAGTGTTTAAGTTTATTCTTAGATATTGTCCAGTGGCTTAGTCATCACTAAGCCACTGGAGTGAAGCTATCCTGGCTGAAGACGGCTGATAGCCAGAAACCGGTCCTAGGATGCTTTATTCCGGTCCAGGGAAGGCATGGCTTGGCAGTTCGGGCTGGACTGTTCCCATGAGGCACAGGGTCAAGACTGATTTGCATATGGCCATGTCTGAACTGGGGTGATTCGGTGAGCAAAATATCGATGGATTAAACCCAGATCTGTGACTGGGGTGAATGTTTTGCCATTGTGCAACATTCCGTCCATCATCTTGTGTGTTTTGCTGTTCAACATGAAAAGGAGTCATGATGTTAGGTAAGAAGGATGCAGAGTCCTCAGCACCAGTTTGTCAGGAAAAAAGGAAGTGTGGGGTGGGTGATGGAGGCTAGAGTTCACTCATGCTATGAGCTGAAGTGGTTAGAAGACGCAAAAAGCAGCTGTGCATAGGCTTGACGGGAGAAATGTAAGGACAAAATTAAGGTCCCATTATGGTATTCCAAACGGTTTAGGAGGGAACTTGTACGCAAAACCTTTAGGAAATTGCAACCGAAGAAGAGGGGATATAAATAAAGGTAGTTGGTCTGGTAAAAACAGAAAGGTCCAATAAATAACCTTTAATAGTGCCCACTGCAAGACCTTGCGGGGCCAAAGACAAAACAAACAAAAGATCAAACAATTTGGTTTGCAAAGGGTCTGTCTTACGGCCTCCACAACAGGCCACAAATTTGTCCCAGCACCTGGCATAAATTGCCCTTGTTGAGGGATGCCTGGAAGAAAGGATAACATCCGCGACCTCCGGTAATAGATTGAACGCTGTCAATTGCTGCCTCTCAGTCTCCACGCATGGAGGTGCAGAAGCATGTCCTTCTGCTGCAACACAAGATCCTCCCAGAGCAGTAGCCTGATTGGAGGACATATGTTCGTGCCCAGAAAATCTGGGTACTATAATCTCCTGGTCTAATCTGGAGCCAAAAAGATGACCTGGGCCTGGTCATTACCAATCTTCACCAAACTCAGGGCAGGATAGGCAGAGGTGGAAAGGCATACACAAGTCCTCTGTTCCACTCTAGTTGGAATAAGTCCCCCAGAAAGCTTTCTTGGAAACTCCAACGCACAGAATTTTTCACACTGGGCTTTCTCAACAGTGGCCAGCCATAGTTCTCCTCAATGTGCCACCTTGGGTCTAACCACCATTCGAGATCTGGCAGACACTGCTGGCTCAGTTCTTCCACCCTATCATTTAAGGATCCCACCTGGTGCTTTACAAGCAGGGAGATGTCCGGATGCTCCTGCCAACTTCAGAGGTGCAGCACCTCTAGGCAAAGGACCCAACGCCACCCTGCTTCTTCAAGTGCCACATGGCAGTGCTGTTGTCCGTAGGAACCTGTGCAAGCCTCCCCATTCCATGGATGGTAGGATTGAGCGATTTATATGGGCCTGGGCATCTGCTGGAGACCAGAGACCTCTGAACTTCACCTCTTCTACCAGACAGAGTTGCATCCGGTCCCAACATCTGCCTTGAGTGGGGCAGGGTGGGATATGAAACTACGCAACCTGCGAGTCTAAGGTCATCCAGACTCCTGGATCCAGGGTGGACAAAACCTGGGCCAGCGTAAGCATTTTGAAGGGGTCCTTCTGCAGGTAGGCATTAAGAGGGCGAAGAACTAAAATAGGGCCGAGACCTCTATCGTTCTTCGGTACAAACAGCAGGAATAACAACCAGTTACTATCTATTTGTGGGGAACCCTATCGCTGGCCCCTTTGGAAAGTAGAGCTGGTAGATCCTGCAGCAAGAAGGAAAGGAGCTCCTTTGAGAGCCGCTCTAATGGGGGATGAAGCTGCTGTGGGTCGGAAAGAAACAAGAGCATAGCCCTGCTGGATGATCTGGACGTGATGGATTGCCAACCTGGGAGAAGTGTTAAACCCTGTCCCCACATGGTGGGTAAATGCTGCTAAGGGAAAATGAAAGCGGCTTGGCAGCTAATGTAGCAGGACCTCAGCAGCACATCTAATTAGAATGTCAGAGGTGGAATGAAAGTTGGCACTGGAGTTGGTACAGAATTCGAGACATGTTTGAGGGCCTCAGATGGCGCCAAGAATCAATCTACCGTCGGAGACCCATGGGGAGGGAATCTTGGGGCTCAAAGGCATGACAGATGAAACAGGAAGAGTGCTGACAATGCACAGCATGGCTTCCTTAGAGGCCATGACTTGCTACAACCTCGCCAATGTGCCGGGAAACTGAGGGCACAATAGGATCAATTGTGGAATCAGCTCCTCAAGTAGGGATTGGGAGTGAGGCCAGTTGGCACCTCGATGCCCTTGCGACTTCTTTCAATCGAAAGCAGCGGGATAGGGTGGAGTCCTGCCTTGTTTTCATATGTTTCCTCTTCGACTTAGCCGATGATTTTAACTGTGATAAAAATCTGTCCCCGCATTGACCCTGAGAGCAGGAGTGGGTCCACACCGGACTTGGAGCACGACTTACGCCAGGTCTGTGAATTCTTATGATGTTAAGTGACGTACAGTTTTGGTTCACGGTTCGTGATGACATTCGGGTGTATGCGGGTACACCCACTATACGACTTGAAGCCGTGCCTCTGAGTCAGACACTTTAGAAACCCATTTAATATGACATTCATCAATAATGATACGACTTGTCCTATGGAACGTGCAGGACAAGTCATATGCCAAAAGGTTCAACTTACGTTCTTTTAGCTTACACAGTGACATGTCACAAGATGGACAAATCCTGTAACAAGTTGCTGCCATACTTTCGGAGCAAGGAATGTGTCAATCTATGCCCACATACAGCAGAGGCCAAATGCCGAAAGTTGATTTCACACGTATTGTGTAAGCCCCTGCACTAACGTATTTGATGGTCTCAGCCATCAGGATATGTAGACACGTTACCTGTTGCCATCTTGTATCACAAGCTTTTTATTCCGCTGTGATTGGTTGTATACTTAATGCTTGTTTCACTTTTGCCTCGTCGGCAACTCCACCATGTATTGTTCATAATGCTGAAGAAATTGCCTTTTCTGTATCAGGATGGGATCTGTACTGAACATACAGTTTGTGGTTTTTCCACATAAAACACAAGAGAAAGTTTCGCAAACTGGACATGTTGCTTTGATCATGTTCCCGTGAATCACGTATAAAGCTGATTGTGAAATTTGACAATAGTCTCTGCTTCTTTAATTGAGGTTCTACAACAACATATGCACACCTCATGCGAGTCCATTATTGAAATCTGTGTCGGACAGTCACGGCATGGTTTGAACCCTGTAGTTTTAGTTGGGGACACGGTTCTCTTGCACACTGGATTTAGATTGAAAATGTGTTCTAAATTGTGAAACAAAAGGGATGGAGCTCCGGAACCTCGTTCGAAGATGTGATGAAGTTATCCGCATGGTGCTCAAAACATTTTTGACAAATTGATTTTTCTTCCCCCATTCATATCCAAGATAGCTCAAGTCATATGTGGCGTCCACAAGGGCTCCTCCCTGTACCACATCCTGTTTAATATTTATGTCCATCCCCACTCAGTTGAGAAGATCTTTTGGCTATAGGGAAATTTCTTAGACCGATGACGCACAACTAATTATAAAGTTGCATTGTGGGCCCATTTGCCTCACCAATGAAGTTTCGTTTCTGCCCATCAGGTATCCAGCAAGGGAGTCACACCAATCTGCAGTACATAATATAACCAAAACCGAACTTCTCCTACTAGATTAGAACATCTCTAGATAGGACTCTTCTCTCTGCTCTGCAAGCAACGGCCCCCGGTGCCAGCAGCCATAGTAAAATCACTGGGTACCGGAGTCAAAATCAGCCAGCAGATATTTGTCAACCCAGGAAAATACAGCTGCCACAAGTTGCTTTTTCGTCCTTTGGCGTTTTGAGAAAAGTCCATTCGTTCCTCCAGAGCAAGAGGACATTAAGGGTTGTCACAGCCTGTGATATGTCTAAATTACTATACTGCAGTAGCCCATAACCTGGACACCCAGCGTACTCCATGACAAACCTTCAGTCAGAAATTTGGTGTTGAAACCATTAGTAGGCTCCTGCTACAACACTGAGAAATTACCCTATTGCTGTAGGCAGGTTTCTCGGTCCGAACATTTCCAACATCAAGCTTCTGCAAATCATCATACATCTCTTATCGACTCTACAGCTAGGGTAGTGCGTAGGGCACAGAAGTCAAGGATTTAAAAGAGCTGTCTGTTGAAAACTTCATGTTCGAGGCATGTGGGCTGCTGAATTCATATCTGTGCATAGATCGCCGCCTAGTGTTGTGTCTGGATGATTGCACTTTGTTGTCTTGGAAGAGTCTTCGAAGTATCACGGTATAGGTGACTCCTCCCTCGGACTACAGTGCGCATGGACATCTTCTCCATCCTCAGATTGTTTTTTTCCGCCATTGGGTTCGGATGCAAACTCCTATACTCCAACTCGGAATCGAAAACAAAACTTTTCTAAAGGCCAAAAGGCCTTCGGCGGTATTGTTCTCGTTCGGTACCTCTCTACTCGATCCAACCTTCCATCTCGAATCGGTCGTCGACGCGGGCCGTTGCGCCTTTTTGACGCCACGTGAGCCGACCGTCGATGGAAAGAAGCCCGTTTAAAAGGTGCCAACAATGCCACTCCAAGTTCCCACATACTGATAAACATTCAGTATGCAACAAGTGCCTTTCCCCAGACCATAGGGAAGAAACCTGTCCAGCCTGCACCCAGTTTCGCTCCAAAAAAACTATACGAAACCGACGGGCTGCCCGGCAAGAAATGCAGCGACAGGCACCGGAACCGGACAACATCTTCGATGATGACCAGGATCTACAGGACGCCCCAGACTCTGACCTAGAAATCGTCACCGTCGAGGATTACTCCGACTCAGACGACGAAATCCCGTCGGGGCAAATCGTGAGTACAACACCCGACACCGATTAACCCGTTACCAGAGGCTCTGGTCGAGGCATCACCAGAAGGCCTTAGCCAAGATCACAAACAAATTTCGCCAGCCGCGCCTTCCGGCTCGGCTCCGAAAACGAAACCGAAACCTTCAGAAACCCCAGGGCCCAGTGCCATCGTCCCAAAGAAGGTTCCAGAGCCAAAGAAGGTCACCGAACCAAAGGGCGTCGATCCAAAAAAGGCCGCACAGCCAAAGGGCGTCAAGCCAAAGAAGACGGTCGACCCGACAAAGGCCGTTTAGCCAAAAAACGTCGACCCCAAAAAGTCGGTCGACCCGAACAAAGGCACACAGCAAAGGGCGCCGAACCGAAGAAGGTCGCCGACCCGAGCAAGCCTGCTGTTCCGAAAACCGTCGACCCGGCAACCGGTGCCGTACCGAAACCAGTGTCGAAACCGGCAAAACCTGTTGACCCAAGGACAATGGCTCCAAAGACACCAGTCGCTCCAAAAAAGAACATCGACTCGGTGAAAGACACTCATCCGAAGAAGCCTACAGAGCACAAAACGAAAACTCCGGTCGACCCGAAACCAATCCTCGATCCAAAATCGGGGCCAGAGCCCAAAAAGCCACACAAGACTCCAAAAGTCGTCGAAAAACCAAGTGTTACCGACCCGAAAAAGTCTAACACTAAATCCAGGACTGTAGAGGAAGAATTATTCCACCCAGATCCATCAGACGACCAAGATAAAATATACATAAATCCAGAGACTGGTAAAGTTACCATCCTGCATAGGAAAAAAAGGCCTTTGGACTTTGAACCTAACTCTCCTATTCCACTGAAGAAAAAGGACTTTGGGACTTCTTCCTCAAGACCCTTCAGCCCTTTTCAACCTATCATGCCTACCACACCTTTTGCACCTTCCTCACCTTCTCACCACGGGGACGATGAGGGGGACACAGGGTATGAGCCACAGCCTCTATATGATTTCCCACAAGATCCTCACCAAGAGGAACCTTGGGAAGAGCCAACAGACCCTTATGACACCCATCCCATCCCTGATGTATCCACCTATCCTATTAAGCCGTCACCTACTGATGACACTGTAGTCTTCAACCAACTCATAGACTGGGCAGCACAATTCCACAATGTGGACATGCACAGTGACCCTGTGGAGGAAGACTTCCTTTTGACACATTCACTACTGCAGAAACAAATTGTCAAAACACTTCCCATGCTAAAGGGAATTCTAAAACACGCACCAGACATATTTAAGGATACAGCCAGGGCACGGGTGATCAATCCCAGGATAGAAAAAAAATATAGGCCGGCTTCTACGGACCCTACTTACATCAAGGGCCAGTTGCCACTAGACTCATTGGGGGTTGCCAACGCAGGAAAAAGAGCCAACTCTCAGACAACAGGGGAAGCACCTCCCCCTGATAAAGAGTCAAAAATTCTAGAGGCATCAGGCAAAAGGGTTGCTGCACAAGCCTCCAACTCATGGAGGATTGCTAATACACAAGCCCTACTGGCTCGTTACGACAGGGCACACTATGATCAGCTCGAAAGCCTTATGCAACACCTACCCAAGCCTTTTATAGCACAAGCCAATGATCTCATCCAAGAGGGAAAGTTCATATCAAACGCCTCCATTAAATGTGCGCTTGACGCTGCAGGCACCGCAGCTAGGTCAATTAATACTAGTGTCTTGCTACGCAGACATGCATGGCTGCATATTTCTGGTTTTAAGAATGAGGTGCAGTCCACCATTCTTAACCAACCTGTCAATCAAGATTTTCTATTTGGCCCTGCTGTCGACACCATTTTGGACAAAATGAAAAAAGACACGGAAACCGCAAAATCTATGGGTGCATTGCAATTTCTGCAACATAGGGGCTCCTTTCCACGCTCCCCATACAGGGCAAACACACGAGGGAATGCTTCACAAACATCTGCCTCATACAAAAGTAACACACAAGGTTCCTTCAACAAGAACACAACCAGGGGAGGTTACAGAGGTAACAGTAATAAGGGAAGAGGGCGTGGAGGCAATAACACCAGGGCCTCCACTGCCACAAAACAGTGACTTCATTACGCTGCCTCTACACCACTTAACACCGGTCGGAGGCAGACTACAACAGTTCCTACCTGTCTGGCACGCAATTACCACGGACAGGTGGGTGAGAGAAATTATCCAGTCTGGTTATTGCCTAGAACTGACTTCTACGCCACCAAACATACCACCCAAACATCGTCCTATGTCCATGGAACACATTACCCTGCTATAGCAAGAGGTGAAATGCATGCTGGAAAAGGGGGCCATAGAGCAAGTCCCTTTCCACCAACAAGGAACAGGAGTATACTCCCTATACTTCCTTATTCCAAAGAAGGACGGTTCCCTCAGACCAATATTGGACCTCAGACCCCTAAATCAATACATAATATCGGAGCACTTCCATATGATCACACTACAACAAGTGCTCCTGTTGCTACAGCAAGGAGACTTCCTAGCAACACTGGACCTCAAAGATGCGTATTTTCACATACCCATCCATCCAGCCCACAGAAAATATCTCCGGTTCACAATAGAAGGTCAACACTACCAATTCAAGGTTTTGCCCTTCGGGGTTACCACGGCTCCAAGAGTGTTTACAAAATGCTTGGCGGAGACAGTGGCAGCACATCTCAGGAGGCACCACGTCCATGTGTACCCTTACCAGGACGATTGGCTAATGCAAGCAAAATCGTACCAAGAGGGTGCAGCACACATGTCACAAACAATCCAGTTGCTACACAGCCTAGGCTTTTCAATCAACTACACAAAATCGCATTTGCAACCTTCCCACGTACAGCAATACCTGGGAGCCACCATAAACACCTCAGTGGCGAAAGCATATCCAAACTCAGCGAGGATAGCCAGTATGCAAACGCTCATTCGCAAATTCCAAGCTCTCCAAGCTCGAGTCTTTATGCAGCTCATAGGCATGATGGCCTCCTGCATATTCATTGTCCCCCATGCCAGACTTCAAATGCGTTCCTTACAAGAATGCCTAGCACGGCAAAGGAACCAGGCTCGAGGACAACTAAAAGACCTAGTGTTGGTGGACAGTCACGCTCACAACTCTCTGCAGTGGTGGAATCCACAAAATCTTTCCAAGGGGCGACTGTTCCAAGAGCCGGTTCCACAACTAGTACTAACAGCGGACGCATCACTGACAGGCTGGGGAACCCATCTCCTTCAATACACAGTACAAAGGCTCTGGACAACCAAGCAGAAAAAGCTGCATATCAATCAACTAGAGTTGCTAGCGATATTCCTATCCCTGAAAGCATTTCAGAAATACTTGTACAGCAAGACGGTGTTGATCCGGACGGACAACATGACCGCAATGTACTACATCCAGAAACAGGGAGGAACGCACTCTCCACAGCTGTCCCATCTGGCACAAAGCATATGGAAGTGGGCGATTCCCAAAAACATTTTTCTCCTAGCAGAACACCTTCCAGGGAAGGACAATCAGATTGCCGACCTGCTCAGCAGGCACCGCCGACAACTACACGAATGGGAGATTCACCCCCAGGTTCTCCAACCATTCAGAGTGGGGTCACCCAGAGATAAACCTGTTTGCCACAAAAGAAAACTCCAAATGCCAGTACTTTGCCGCCAGGTTCCCACATCCGTTGTCACAGGGCAATGCGATATGGATGAACTGGTCAGGCAGATTTGCGTACGCTTTTCCCCCAGCACTGCTGATGCCGCTGGTGGCACGCAAACTGCGGCAACACTCACTCACGCTAATCCTAGTTGCTCCCACATGGGCGAGACAACCGTGGTACACAACGTTCCTAGAACTTTCAGTAGTTCCTCATCAAAGACTGTGCCTTGCACCCTATCTTCTAACTCAGAACCATGGAGAAATCAGACACCCAGATCGAATCAAATGAACCTAGCGATCTGGCTCCTGAGGTCTTAGAATTTGGATACCTTAACTTGCCCCCAGACTGCATGAACATCATTAGGGAGGCAAGACGGCCAACCACACGAGCGTGCTATGCAGCTAAATGGAAGAGATTTGTTATCTACTGCAACAACAACCAAATCAACCCGTTAGACGCTTCCATACAAAACATTATATGTTACCTGCTGCATCTACAAAGATGTAACTTAGCATACTCTTCTACACAACTACACCTCGCTGCTATAGCAGCATACCTTCAAAACAGACAACACCTTTCACTGTTTAGAGTACCAGCAATCAAAGCATTCATGGAAGGTTTGAAAAGGGTGATCCCTCCGCTAGAGGAGATACTGCTATACAGTCTATGCACAGATATGAATTCAGCAGCCCATATGCCTCGAACGGAATATGCTACTTACCAGTATGAATCGGTTCTTGGCATGTAGGGCTGCTGACCTTCATATCGCCCGCCCTCCTCCCCGGTGCCTGTCGCAGCTGCAGCATTATCTTTGGCATGGCCATCTCTTACTTTACTATCTCCATCTCTGCCACAATGGCGAAAAACAATCTGAGGATGGAGAAGATGCCCATGCGCACTGTATTCCAAGGGAGGAGTCACCTATCTCGTGATACTTAGAAGACTCTTCCAGGACAACAAAGTGCAATCATCCGGACCCAACACTAGGCGGCGATCTATGCACAGATATGAATGTCAGCAGCACTACATGCCAAGAACAGATGCATACTGGTAAGTAGTATATTCCTATTGCGGAATGCCAATAAGGCTTAGGCCGAGGTGTGCGTATAGTGGAATAATGTTTAAATACACATGTGCTCTTAATCTGTCCAGTAAATAAGGTTATGCTTCAGACAACTCTTTACATTTGGCCTTTATGGACATTACCTCTGCATTTAACAGAGTAAATAGATCTAAGCTTTGGCTGATATGAGAGGCTTTGGGTGTAGATGTCACTTTTAGACTTCCCGAAGAAACTTCATACCAATCTTACACTGAATGTGCAATACGGCACAAAGGGAGAACTGTAGGAAGGTTTCAACTAAAGTAGCGTGTGAGATGAGGATGTCTCTTATTTATTCCTTATACCAACTTCAGGTCCCCTCTTAAAACTGAATGTCAAGATTCTCCAAGGTGACAGCATAAAACCATTCCCACGGTGTTGTATGCTGCTGATGAAAATCCCATGTCCACAACCACTGATATTAATTGGTCAATAGATTGTTAGGTTCACTTTGTGGACAGCCCTGATTCTCACAACAGTTCTTTCAAATGTGTTTCTTCTAAATTTGGTTCTGTGTTCAATTAAATGTAGAACGTTTACCATCAAGGATCACCTGATAAAGAAAGTTCTCATCATGGGTATAGGTTTCAACAATTCATTCTAATGGGCTAATTAAGTACATGATAGAAGATTAAAATGTAATAATCCTATGGGCAAAGTCTACAATTTTGCTTCCAAAATTGGGGGGTAAACCTTTATATTGTACCCAAACCGTCTATGAATTGCAAATATGTTTCAATAACCACAGATGAGGCTGATGTCGTAAAATTACGTTCAGGGGAAGAAAATCAGCTTTGTAGGAGACTCCTGGGTATGCCCCATGGAACCTTGCATTTCATCTGTCATGAGCAGTGAGGTCAACATTATCTGTTCGCCATAATCCATACGGCGCCTCTTTTACAGAGCAATCAACATGATCAGGCAAAACCATCAGATAAACGCAAGACATTATTGTTTATATTTATACCATAGAGACAATTGCACAGCTTTAGCATGTAAGATATGTTTGTCGAAATCGGCTGCCTAGATTTATTTTAATTAGTCACATGAAATATGCTAAATCAAGAAACCCAATATTAAGATACATTTTTTTTCTTTATAGAACTTAGAAAAGAAGAAACTGAATTGTGTAAATCACCTCTAAGGCCTCATGAAGTGCCTGGCAATTTCAGAAGGCTGTAGCCATCTCAAAGCCTTGTCCCAAATGTAAACACGTGTATCTTATCACCAACATTCAGAGCTGGAATTATGCACTCTTCATTATAGACTCCCTGAGGCTGGGTTTTCTATAATACTCCTCCTCGATGTCTTTGTTATAATGAGTCCCTACAAACAGGATTACTTGATGTTTTTCTTTGACTTATTTGAATCTACTAGAGCCAGTTACTTCAAAATCTTACTGCAGGAATTGAATTTTACTAATTGTCATGCTGCTTTTTTAGAATTATTGCCGTCATTGTCAACAATTGTTATTCATTCAGTAGAAACGTTGTCAAAAACTGCAATTTTAAAGATCTGAATGGTGATTTATGTTTTGAGATTTTATTGGTGTTTTCCCAGTTTATATTATCGTGTGTTTCTTATCTGAGGAATGCATTTATATTGTTTGTATGCGATTCTTGCCAAATAAAACTGAATTGAACTGATTGTAATATGTCTGGTTTTGGCAAGTGTGCATTTTTTGTTTTTGCACAGTATACAATAAGGGGCAGATTATGATCGCGGACGGACTTGAGTCCTTCCGCGATCATCGAGGATGAGGGAACGTCCGCATGGGCTGCGGCGTTCCCTCCTGTGCTATTAGGATGTGACCGCCACCCTGGCGGTCACATCCTCTATTTTTAACATTGCGGCAGGTGCAGCTTCAAGCTGCACCCGCAGCAATGTTAAAAATGCACGCATTGCATTTGTATGTAGAAAGTGGCGGGCACCGCGCGGTGCCTGCCGCTTTCTGCATACAAATAAAGGGGGGGTACCATAGGTACCCCCCATGTGCACCCCCACTTCACTTAGGGGGCCCGCAACGGGCCCCTGCAGTGAAGATCCGTATGCTTTTCAACGGCGGTAAACCCGCCGCGGAGAAGCATATCTTGGCAGCAATCCTAATATGGCGGACGGTGTCTGAGAGACACCACCACCACATTCGAGCTTTTCCGCCGCGGTTGTAAGCCAACCGCGGCGGAAAAGCGGTGGACGGAAACCAGGACCCACCAGCCATCCTAATGTGGGTCTTTGGTGGGTCCGCTGCGGTTTTTCCGCATCCTCCGGGCCGGCGGTGGCTTCCGCTGGCCCGGAGGATGCGGAAATTCCACAATCGTAATAGGCCCCTAAGTGTTCAATGTGTAAATGTAACTAAAATTCACAGAAAGTAAACGGATTCTGTTTAACAGTAGCATCACATGTTCGCAAATAAGTACAACATAACCCATCAGAAAAAATTACATTAAAGCAGATGAAAAACAGAGACTAGTTTATTAGTCCTGGCACCGAGCTGGGCCTACATTTGCACAAATAAATAGTGATGGATTAAATGTAGCCGATGGCTGAAAGTGGTCTGACACTTTGCCATACAGCAGGGAATGGACCTAAAATGTGGCAAATTAAAAAAAAAATTGAATTACAGATTAACAGAGCAATGGATGAAGACCACTTTTATTATTATGTATTTTTGGGAAAATAAAGAGATAGAAAAACTATTAAAGTTGTCTCTAGTCTCCAAGTGCAGATCTCAGGGGACACATCAAGCCTGCTGCACATCCCCAGGTGACTCACCTTCATAAAGCAACTTGGTACTGCAGTATCCCTCTGACTCGGTCAGTGCCTCGTCCTTGTCCACATCTACCAGGTCGAGTAGTCGAGTGATTGAGACTTCCAGTGAGCACAGGGATCCTGTTTTACAGTACTCAAACCCCAGCGGGGGGTGGATTTCAGACTTCACATTATACAAGGTCTGAAAAAAGAAGATGAAGTTCATCAAAGATACACCAGGAAAGAGTGTACTTTTTTGGAGTTGAAAGAATTCAGCAAAGCTGTGTGCAGCAGGAGATAAAACAAGCAGAGTGTAAAGGTAGAACTCAATAAAGCTGTGTGCAGCAGGGGATAAAACATGGTGTGTAAAGGTATAATACAACACAGCTGTGTGGAGCAGGAGATGATAAAACATGCAGTGTGTAAAGGTATAATTGGATGAAGCAGTGTGCAGCAGGGGATAAAACAAGCAGTGCGTAAAGGTAGAATACAATGATGCTGTGTGCCGCAGGGGTTCAGACGAGCGTTGTGTAATGGTAGAACACAACAAAGCTGTGTGCAGCAGGGGATAAAACAAGCAGTGAGTAAAGGTAGAATCCAATGAAGCAGTGTGCCGCAGGGGATAAAACAAGCAGTGCGTAAAGGTAGAATACAATGAAGCTGTGTGCAGCAGGGGATAAAACAAGCAGTGAGTAAAGGTAGAATACAATGAAGCTGTGTGCCGCAGGGGATAAAACAAGCAGTGAGTAAAGGTAGAATACAATGAAGCTGTGTGCAGCAGAGGATAAAACAAGCAGAGTGTAAAGGCAGATTACAACAAAGATGTGTGCAGTTGAAGGATACAAAGGGGTTGTACACAGAGCTGGGGATACAAAAGAGATGCCCAAGGGATACAAAACAAATGGATACAGGTGGAACACTAAGAGAGGAAAGGGTTTAACTAGGACAGATCATAGGCCCTGGCACTAAATTAAAAGTAGCCTCCTATTAAATTAAAACGGGGCCATGTTTGCAAACAAGGACAGTTTTGAACTTGTAAAGATGCGGTGTATAAGTGTTTTGGAAGGTGTGGATGACTAGTTACGCTTGCAGGCAATGCTTTTTTTTTTAACATCAGGGAAATAAACAGTAAAGAAAGCACTGGTAGAGCAAGACCATAACACAGGACCACAAACAGCCCAAAAACTTCCCTCGCACTGATCTGTTTGACCAGCCCATCAGGCACTGCCTGAATGCCCTGAGGGCGTCCACCGATCTTGTGTGTGGAGACTGGATACAAAAGAGGAAAGGTTTCTTACCTGTAATACTTGTTCTCCATCATAGAAATAAATGATAAATATATTAAAAATGAATATCTGTGCCTCCCTGCGGGTTCCAAACGCACTTGTTACAGACGAAAATTCTCTTCTGTGATAACTCAACTAACTTTAAATTTTACAAATCTAAACTAAAAGCATTTTCCTCCATTTAAATTAATAAATTGTATTATTTTAGAACAACTAAACAACCCGAAGGAGGACCTCTGCACTTAATGAGAGTAAACCTTTCCACCTTTCGTTTAAAAAAAGGAAAAGGTAGAGTTAAAGTTAATGCCTGCATGGGAAGAAATTAGTTACTTAACTGTAGTTCTCCAGTATTGGAATCTTTCATAGATTCACATGATTGAATCCTTCCGCGTCATCAAGATGGGAGCCCCTGGTATATTAATAAGGCAATGTATTGATATCTATAGACTAGAAAAGGCCTAGGCCTCTTTAGTTTAGCAACCTATTGCACAAGTTACTACTTGTGTAACGATAGATCTGTAAGAGACATTAGTTAGTGAATTTGTGTAGCAATACCCCTGCGCGCCGGCAGGCGTCGTCCGCGACTCCGCGTCCGTCGTCGGCATCGTTAGCGCCGAAATCACGTCGGAGTACTTAGACACCGCCCATGCGCGCTGACGGCAGTTCTGATACATAGCTTTCCGCGCCAGATACGCAGAGCCATGATAGAACCAACACTGGTGCCATGAAACTAGGGCCCTAAAAGGGGATGACCTTAACCCTAGATATCGGTTCGCAGAACGGGGAGGATGGGTGGGTCGGTAAGGATCTATCACTTACTAATGTCTCTTACAGATATATCGTTACACAAGTAGTAACTTGTGCATCTGAAAGAGACACTTTAGTGATGGATTCCTTACCTTAGAATAGATACCCCAGCAATACCAACCCTGGTGGTGGGTCTGCGAACCTATAATCGCACCAGAAAGTCCTGGAGGACGGAACGGCCAAATAAGCCATCCCTCCGGACTTGGCTGTCCAGGCAGTAGTGTCGTGCAAACGTGTGCAGCGAGACCCACGTAGCTGCCTGGCAAATGTCCTGCAAGGGCACTCCTCGGCCCAGGGCAGTGGTAGTCGCCGTGGCCCGAGTGGAATGAGCCCTCAATCCAACAGGGGGCTCCTTCTTAGCCAAGGAGTAACACGCCTGGATGCACAAGATGATCCACCGAGAGATGGTCCGCTTATGCACCGCCTTTCCCTTCTTAGCGCCCACGTAACCAACAAAGAGTTGATCATCCACCCGGAACTGGCGTGTGCGATCCAGATAGTAAGAGAGCGCACGTTTTGGGTCGAGACGGTGGAGCCTCTCTTCCTCTTTCGAGGGATGCGGAGGCGGAAAGAAGGTGGGCAAGGTAATGGACTGCCTGATGTGGAAGGCCGAGACAACCTTGGGCAGGACAGAGGGTCTTGTCCGCAACACAACCTTGTCCGGATGGACAGAGAGGAAAGAAGGTGTGGAAGAAAGAGCCTGGAGCTCACTCACTCTCCTGGCAGAGGTGATGGCAACCAGGAAAGCAGTCTTCAGAGTAAGAAGACTGAGAAGACAGTTATGGAGCGGCTCAAAGGGAGCACACATTAGGTAAGTAAGAACAAGGTTCAAGTCCCACTGGGGAATCACGAAAGGAACAGTAAGGAACATGTGTGTGATGCCCTACAAAAACCTATTTACAATTGGGGACTTCAACAAGGAAGGCTGATCAGGTAGCCTTAAGAAGGCGGAAAGGGCAGAAAGGTACCCCTTGATAGTGCCCAGAGCAGAGCCCTGCTGGGCAAGAGAAAGAAGGAAGAGGAGAACCTCAGAAAGGGGTGCAGAGAGTGGATCCACAGCCTTTGCTGTGCACCATGCCACAAATCTGTTCCACCTGCAGGCGTATACCGACTTTGTGGAGGGACGCCTGGATGCCAGAATGACATTACAGACTTCAGGAGGCAAGTCAAATGGCCTCAACTGTCGCCGCTCAATCTCCAAGCTTGTAGGTGGAGACTGGACAGGTTCGGGCGGAGGACCGTCCCCTGCTGCTGCGACAGAAGGTCCTCCCGAAGAGGCAGACGAATCGGGGGATCGACTGACATGCTGAGTAGCTCGGGATACCAGTATCTTCGTGCCCAGTCCAGAGCCACAAGGATAACCTGGGCCCGGTCGCGTCTGATCTTCTTCAGCACTCTGGGCAGAAGTTGTATAGGCGGAAAGGCGTACAATAGACCGCAACTCCACTCGCGACGAAAAGCGTCTACGAGCGAGTGCCGCCTTGGAAATTCCAACGCGCAGAACTGATGACATTGCGCGTTCTCTTCTGTGGCGAATAGATCTAACCAAGTCTCTCCCCACTGCTGAAAGAGGCCTTGCGCCACGTCCGAGTTCAGACGCCATTCGTGATCCATCATGCACCGACGGCTGAGTTCGTCCACCCTGGCATTCACAGAACCTGCCAGGTGTTGAACCATCAGGGTCACGCCCTGATGTTCCAGCCACTGCCAGAGGCGCCCTGTTTGTTGCAGTACCACATGGCGGTGGTGTTGTCCGTGAACACCTGCACTACACTCCCCCGGACAGAGGGGAGGAATGCCTTCAGCTCCAGAAGGTTGATGTGGAGCCGGGACTCCGCCGGAGACCAGAGGCCCCTCCAGCCCAGGAGGGACGCATCCGTCACAACCACGTGCTCCGGGTGGGGTAGGGAGCGGGATCTGCCACTGACCCAATCGCGGTCCGTGAGCCACTACTGCAACTGTCTTGCAGTGCCCTCCGAGATCAAGACAGGATCGGACAAGTTGCCCTGATGCTGGGCCCACTGAAACTTCAGGTCCCACTGCAGAGCCCGCATCAGCCACCGGGCGTGATGCACCAGAAGGATGCAGGAGGCCATCAGCCCCAGAAGCCGCAGTGTCAACCTGACCGAGACTCGGGATAAAGGCTGAAAGATCGGAATCAGAGCCTGAATATCCCGAACCCGCTGTTCGGGAGGATAAACCCGAAACTGCGCCGACTCTAGAACCGCCCCGATGAAGAGGAGCTTCTGAGAGGGACAAAGGTGTGACTTCGGCACATTGATGGAGAACCCCAGCAAGTGCAGGTGGTCTGCCGTCGTCTGGATGTGGCTGACGACTGTCTGGGGCGAGCCCGCCTTCAACAACCAGTCGTCGAGGTAGGGGAAGACTGACACCCCTAACCTGCGCAGATGAGCTGCGACCACCGCCATCACTTTCGTGAACACCCGTGGGGCGCTGGTAAGGCCGAAGGGTAGCACGGTAAACTGAAAGTGCTCGTGGCTTACCGTGAACCGCAGGTAACACCGGTGGGCCGGCAAGACGGGGATGTGAAAATAAGCGTCCTGCAAGTCCTACGCTACCATCCAGTTTCCAGGGTCCAGGGCAGCTAAGACCTGAGCCAAAGTCAGCATCTTAAACTTATCCTTCCGGAGGAAGCCGTTGACGTTCCGTAGATCCAAGATAGGGCGTAGGCCCCCTTTGCCCTTCTTGGGTACCAGAAAGTAGTGGGAGTAACAACCACACCCTACTTCTGGCCCAGGAATGCGCTCGATGGCCCCCTTGGCCAAGAGGGCCGTGACTTCCTCTTGCAGAAGTTGCAAGTGATCCCCCGACACGCGGTGGTATTGCGGTGGCATGGCTGGAGGGGTCGCCTCGAAGGGGAGGGAGTAGCCCCTTCGGACGATTTGCAACACCCACATGTCCGACGTGACAGTGCGCCAGTGGAAGAGGTGATGGCGAACCCTGCCCCCCACTGGCGTCACATGGGCCTGAAAACACTGACTAGGAAGGTTTTGTGGCAGGTTCTGCAGGGAAAGGTGTGGACTGGCCTCGCCGTTGATCCCAACCGCCGCCACGGCGGTTTCCACGGCCGCCACCGCGCTTTTGAACATTCTGCGGTGAGTGGCTGGTAGCACGTGGGGGGGCGCCCCTTCCGTGGCCACGAAAGGAGCGAAAGGCACCCGATTGCTGGCGTGTGGCCGAGAGGCCCAAGGACTTGGCCGTAGCCCTGGAGTCCTTAAAACGCTCAAGCGCATGGTCTGCCTTGTCGCCAAAGAGGCGACGGCCATCGAACGGCATGTCCAGAAGAGTGGCCTGGACATCGGCCGAAAAGTTGGCGGACCTCAACCAGGCGTGCCGTTGAACCGCCACCGTCGTTGCCATAGCCCTGCCCAGTGAGTCCGTGGTATCCAGCCCACACCGGATGGAATATCGTGCTGCATCTCGACCTTCCGCAAGGGCTTGGGCGAGTTTAGCCCGGACCTCCTCCGGACATTGTGGCAGCACGTCCGCGACCGTGTCCCACAGGGTGTGGGTGTAGCGGCCCAAGAGGCATGCGGTATTGACAGACCGCAGTCCCAAACTCAGGGACGAGAACACTTTCTTCCCGCATTGTTCATACCTCTTGGATTCCCGATCGGGCAGAGCTGCCGTGAATGCGGTCTGGGAAGTGGAGGCCTGGTTGACCAGGCTCTCGGGGGTGGGGTGGGTGGACAAAAAGCAAGGGTCGCCCGGGGCCGGGCGGTAGCGTCTGGCCACGTTCCTATCCACAGGCTGACCTGTGGCGGGCTTGGACCAAGTGCCCACAAGAACGTCACACAAGGCCTCATTAAACGGCAGCAGAGGCTCAGTGGAGCTTGCCTGCTGTTTAAGGACCTCAGTGAGGAGGTTAGTCCTCACGGCCGTGATGGGGAGCTCAAGGTGTAAGGCCTTGGCCGCCCGCGTCAACACTACACTGTAAGCAGCCCCCTCCTCCGTAGCCACGGTGCGAGGGGAGACAAATCCAGTGTCTGGCGAAGTGTCAAGTCCACTGGCCTCCCCAAGCTCATATGTCCAGTCCTGTTGAGACTGGCATTCTTGTGCCAGAGGGTCCACAGACCCCTCCCAATCACCCTAGTCACCCATCTCCTGCAAATCAGGGTCAACAGACAGGGCCGGTTCATGGAAATAGAAATCTCCAAAGGCCGTCGGGAGCGGCGCCCAGCGGCGCCGCTCCGGCACCGGAACGAGGGTAGGATCGGGGACGGCGTCCATAGTGGGCGCCGGGGCCGACACCCGCAGGGCCGGCGCCGGTGAGGTCGTGAGTGTGAGAAGTTGGCCTGATATATGATGCTCACTAGTTCTAGTGATCACCTTGTATCAGTCCAAACAACCCTTATGGCGATTGGTTGTAAGTCAACCTTATAGACCAGCTATCCTAATGGTAGCATGGACGAAGCAGTCTTAGGCTAAACTCTTTTGGCATGTGAAGACAGCTGTTTTACCACATATAACCCCTTGAATACCAGATGAAAGGACACCACACAGGTTGTTATGAAAATAAACAATATATTTATTAATAACAAACACCTCTGAACTCTTTATGAGGTCAGAGGGCTAAGCACATGACAATCTCTTGGGAAAAACACGATAAGTTGCACAAAATTACAATGGTGCCCTAGGGGCACGGCAAACCATATACTAAGTAAATGGTATAAGGAAACTGATAGAAGGAATGGAGCTGTCCAGAGGCTGTAGGATCGCTAGGACTACACTACCCTAACTTTAGGTAAGTAATAGGAGGCCCACGGGACGCGTGTGCAGAGTGTGAACTCACACGCGGGATGCGTAACAACGTCTATGGACAGTACAGTTCAAGAAAAAGGTGAGTACGGACAATCCTGACTGGTTAGGACTAAAACGACTGTGAATCCGGACACTAGGAGAGTTAATCTACCCTTGAGCACCGAAATGCTCTTGTTACCTCATCCACGGGCTGCGGGTGAATAGGTGCGAAGTCGTGTCGGGTTTCTGCGTTGAAGTCTATGGAGCCTGAAAGAAAAGATGCTGCAGGCGACCAGGAGGAAGATGTCCGGTGTGATCCAAGGGTGGATCAGGGATGCTGAAGACCTGAAAGCAGAGGGGACAATGTTCAAAGTCACTAGCCAGTGACTGGAGTGGAACCAGGAAGGAACCAGATGTCGTCCTTTGCGATCAGGTGAAGAGTGGACGCTTGTCTCTGCAGCCACGTGGACCAGGAGGTGTCTTCGACGACCAGGATGGAGGCACGAGCTGTCCCACGCAGGCTCTCGCTGTCGGCAGTGTCGGATCCGGATTTGGAGTCAACAGGCCTTGGCAAAGGCAACCCACGCGGTGAGTGGAAACGGCCTCTGGAGTGGACCAGGAGGGTCCAGGGTACTTCTCTTTTGGAAGGAAGCAAGGGCCAGTCTGGAGCAACCAGACCAGCAGTGTAGTTTTCAAGGATCGTCATCTAGGAAGTCACTAGCCATGCCGGCAAGTGACCAGACAACGCGTCGAGCAGCAAACAGGCAGAAGGGCCCCACGCAGATCTAGTGGATGCTGGAGGGCTGATCTTCGGTGCAGGAGCTGCTCGGGGCTGGGGCTTCTCAATCCCCAAAGCACTTCGTCGAGGTTACCTCAGAAGTTGTGCTGGAAGCGAACTGCAGTTTCTCCAAGATGGCCGGTCCCACGTGTCTCGTCGCACCCACGGATCTCAGCTGTGCTGCAGATGTGACTTGAGGTCGGAGAGGTCTGGGAATCCGGGTCTCGTCGGGCTCTGAAGTCTGGATCCTCGAGGGAAGACGACAAAGTGAAGCCGCTGGACGCTTGATGGTGCCTGCAGTTGCAGGGTGGACACTCCTTGCCCACAAGGGAGATTCTTCAGTCTTCTGTGGAGCAGAACGTCGAAGTCCAGAGTTTCTTCTTGTAAAAGTTGTTCAGGATAATCTAATTTGGAATGGGACCAGCTCCTACCTTTATCCTGCTAAAGGGGGCTGCACTACTGACTAGGTCCCTCCCCTGGGTGGGACCAGGAAGAGGGGTGGTTACACCCCCTATCCTTTGTCTGGTTTCGCACCAGAGCTAGGGCTGGAGTGCCCCAGCAACTGGTTTGAACCTGTGTATGCACAGGGCACCTTGTGTGCCCCAGGCATGTCTCATTCCTTTCAGGCCTCCCTACCTCAATACACAAAATCCTGTCTGGGGTGGTGCTAGCACCTCCCAAGGCAGGAAACCCTTTGTCCAAGCCGCCCTCGCTGGAAGGACTCCCAGCAGCAGGAGGTCAGACTTGTGTCTGTGGTGGCAGCATCCATTTTGTGATGCCAAGGCTCGAGTTAACTTTAACCGGGGTTCACAGTTACATACATGTCGTGTCCCTCTAAAAGGGTGGAATGCTACCCCCATCACCAGAATTGGCGAGGGGGTAGTATTCCAATTCGTATGACCCCTTACTCGACATGTTTTGATAATGTTATACCAGAGTTAGCATTCAACCGCGAGGATTATAATGCACTTAACAGTATATGGTATATGGTATAGCGTTATCATGGAACAGCTATAAGGACTTGGTTCCGCAAGCTGCAAACGGGCTCAGCTCATGCTAGAGCACCATCTCACATAATTCCAAGCACTCTGCCTTCAGGATTGATAAGGCCTGCCATAGGAGTGACTGATAGGAATATATGTGTCCATTTTAGGTTTAGATATAGGTAACTATATCTAAAGCAAAGGGTGATTACACCACCTTGCCCCAGCTGTTGTGCAGCCAGTTGTGTCTGTTTAGATGGCCAGCCAGGGGTGGCATAATACATGCTTCAGCCCCTGGTAGGCCTTGGGTTCACCTATGCCCTGGGTACCTAAGGTACACTGTACAGGGGCTGATAAGGTGTCCCAATACCAATTGGTAAATGCACCAAAAGTACATGGATGTCAATTTAGAGAGAGAACAGCTAGGCTGTGGGTCTGATTAGCAGGCCCACAGCCAGGAAAAGTCGTAAAGCAGTGAAGCAAAAAGCAAAAATCTGGGGTGACCATAGGATTGCAGACCCCACTCTCCTACAGGGAGGTCGACCGGCGACGACCCGGATCCGGAAGCGGATCCAGTAAGGGCCTGCGGCGCCGGGACCGAAGTCGCCGGCAGTGCCGGGGCCGAAGCTCCCGACGGCGTCGGAGCCGAAGCACCCGACCCGCTAGGCCCTCCAGCCGGGGCCGCTGGGCCCGGAGGCGCCACGGAACCGGGCTGAGGAGGGAGGGACCTCATGGCCATGAGGTACCGCTTGACCTCCTCTGGTGTCGCATCATGCCCAGGGACCCGAAGGTGTGGGGCAGGCGGCGACGTCAGCGACTCCGTAGGAGCCGCGTGGGTGGTGTCACCCGAACCCCCGGCCGCATTGCGCGAGCGTCGGAGGAACGATGACGTCTCTCCGACCTCTCATGCCTCTTACCTGAGGACTTGGATCCTAACGACCGATGTCCACTCCCGGAGCTGTGAGGACTCCGACCCCGCGACCGGTCCCTCGACCTCCTGTGGGACCGGGACCAGGAGCGGCGCGGGATCGACTGCCGGAGCTCGAGTCGCTTGCATAGCTTTAGACGTCAGGGCCCGGCAGTCGGAGCAGGTGCGGTCGTGGTGGTCGAGGCCTAAACACTTGAGGCACCGCCGATGGGGGTCGGTAACTGACATCAGTCGGTTGCACTTGGAGCAGGGTTTAAACCCGGCACCGTCGGAGTCGAAGACTCGAGTAGAGAAATGATCAAAAGATCAAAAAAGTTTAGTCAAAAAATGACTAAGGGGTAGAGCTTCTCCGGATCTGCGCTAGCTGGCGCGGAAAAAAGAAGAACTGAAGTCGCGCGCATGGGTGGCGTCTAAGTACTCCGACGACGTCATTCCGGCGGCAACGACGCGGACGACAGACGCGGAGCCGCGGACGACGCCTGCCGGCGCGCAAGGGTACTGCTACGCAAAATTTTCTAGATCCAGCCTGACGCCTGGGGATATTCTAAGTTAAGGAATCTATCACTAATGTGTATCTTTCAGATACAATCCCTGTAGGGGCCTAAATCCTTGTTAGTCCAGAGCCATATCCAATTTTGGATAGGTCTCAGTGTAGCACTGTCAGAAATTGATCTTAAGTTTAAGTCGAGTCTAATTGGGAGTGTAGGCGCACTGGTATGTAGTCTCAAAAATTTCATTATAAAGGCATAGTCAGCTTTATCAAGGGTACCAAGGTTACAGGTCCCCCATAAGTCTGCCCCATATATGGCTCCCCCAAAGGCAGTCTTGTACATCTCTGGGTGAGGGGCGGCATGGGGGGCGCAAGGCAAAAGCGGACGACCTATTAGCCAATCTTATGATAGACCATGCTCTTTGTTTTAGAGTCGTAACGAACAAGTTACTTGTGTAACGATATATCTGTAAGAGACATTAGTTAGTGATAGATTCCTTACCTTAGAATATCCTCAGGCGTCAGACTGGATCCTGAAATTTTTGCGTAGCAGTACCCCTGCACGTCGGTAGGCGTCGTCTGCGGCTCCGCGTCAGTCGTCGGCGTCGTGGCCGCCGTGATGACGTCGTCTGAGTACTTAGACGCCACCTCCGTGTGCTGACTTCAGTTCTTAGACACAGCTTTTCCGCGCCAGAAGCCCTGAGCCATGTTAAAAACCAACTGGTGCCATTGAAACTAGGGCCCTGAAAGGGCATGACCGTAACCCTAGATATCGGTTCGCAGAACGGGGAGGATGGGTGGGTCGGTAAGGAATCTATCACTAACTAATGTCTCTTACAGATATATCGTTACACAAGTAGTAACTTGTGCATCTGAAAGAGACACGTTAGTGATAGATTCCTTACCTTAGAATAGATACCCCAGCAATACCAACCCCGGTGGTGGGTCTGCGAACCAATAATCACACCAGAAAGTCCTGGAGGACAGAACGGCCAAAGAAGCCATCCCTCCGGACTTGACTGTCCAGGCAATAGTGTCTCACAAACGTGTGCAGCGAGGCCCACATAGCTGCCTGACAAATGTCCTGCAAGGGCACTCCCCGGCCCAGGGCAGTTGTAGTTGCCGTGGCATGAGTGGAATGAGCCCGTAATCCAACAGGGGGCTCCTTTTTAGCCAAGGAGTAACATGCCTGTATACACAAGATGATCCACCGAGAGATGGTCCGCTTGTGCACTGCCTTACCCTTCTTAGCGCCCACGTAACCAACAAAGAGTTGGTCATCCACCCGGAACTGGCGTGTGCGATCCAGATAGAAAGAGCGCACGTTTGATTTGATTTGATTTGAATTGGACTTGTAGAGCGCATGGCTGCCCTGGAGCGTCCCAGCGCTAATCCTGATCTGAACCTGGTGAACTCAAGCGAAAGCAAGGTTAGAGTTTTGGGTCCAGACGGTGGAGCCGATCTTCCTCTTTCGAGGGATGCGGAGGCGGAAAGAAGGTAGGCAAGGTGATAGACTGCCCGATGTGGAAGGCCGTGACAACCTTGGGCAGGAAAGATGGCCTAGTCCGCAACACAACCTTGTCCGGATGGACAGAAAGGAAAGGGGGTTTAGATGAAAGAGCCTGGAGCTCACTCACTCTCCTGGCAGAGGTGATGGCAACCAGGAAAGCAGTCTTCAGAGTAAGAAGGCGGAGAGGGCAGTTGTGAAGTGGCTCAAAGGGAGCGCTCATCAGAAATGTAAAAACAAGGTTCAAGTCCCACTGGGGAATCACAAACGGAACAGGAGGGAACGTGTGTGTGATGCCCTTCAAAAACCTATTTACAATTGGGGACTTGAACAAAGAAGGTTGATCAGGCAGCCTCAGAAAGGCTGAAAGGGCAGAAAGGTAGCCCTTGATAGTGCCCAGAGCAGAGCCCTGCTGGGCAAGAGACAGAAGGAAGAGAAGAACCGCAGAAAGAGGGGCAGAAAGTGGATCCACAGCCTTTGCTGTGCACCATGCCTCAAATCTGTTCCACCTGCAGGAGTATACTGACTTTGTGGAGGGACACCTGGCTGCCAGAATGACATTACAGACTTCAGGAGGCAAGTCAAATGGCCTCAACTGTCGCCGCTCAATCTCCAAGCATGGAGGTGGAGACTGGACAGGTTCGGGTGGAGGACCGTCCCCTGCTGCTGCGACAGAAGGTCCTCCTGAAGAGGCAGACGAACCGGGGGATCGACTGACATACTGAGTAGCTCGGGATACCAGTACCTTCGTGCCCAGTCCGGAGCCACAAGGATGACTTGTGCCCGGTCGCGCTTGATCTTCTTCTGCACTCTGGGCAGTAGTGGTATAGGCGGAAAGGCGTACAACAGACCGGAACTCCACTTCTGACGAAAAGCGTCGCCGAGCGAGTGCCGCCTTGGAAATTCCAACGCGCAGAACTGATGACATTGCGCGTTCTCTTCAGTGGCGAATAGATCTAACCAAGGCTCTCCCCACTGCTGAAAGAGGCTTTGCGCCACGTCCGAGTTCAGACGCCATTCGTGATCCATCATGCACCGATGGCTGAGTTCGTCCGCCCTGGCGTTCAGAGAACCTGCCAGGTGTTGAACCACCAGAGTCACGCCCTGATGTTCCAGCCACTGCAGAGCCTCCTGGCAAAGGGCCCACGACCCCACCCCGCCCTGTTTGTTGCAGTACCACATGGCGGTGGTGTTGTCCATGAACACCTGCACTACACTCCCCCGGACAGAGGGGAGGAATGCCTTCAGTGCTAGACGAATCGCCCGCAGCTCCAAAAGGTTGATATGGAGCCAGGACTCCGCCGGAGACCAGAGGCCTCTGATCTCCGCCTCTCCCATGTGGCCTCCCCAGCCCTGGAGGGACGTGTCGGTCACAACTACGTGCTCTGGTTGGGGAAGGGAGAGAGATCTGCAGCTGACCCAATCGCGGTACGTGAGCCACCACTGCAGCTGTCTCGCAGTGCCCTCCGAGATCAGGACATGGTCGGAAAGGTTGCCCTGATGCTGGGCCCACTGAAACTTCAGGTCCCACTGCAGAGCCCGCATCCGCCACCGGGCGTGATGCACCAGAAGGATGCAGGAGGCCATCAGCCCCAGAAGCCGCAGCGTCAACCTGACCGAGACCCGGGATAAAGGCTGAAAGAGTG
Organism: Lissotriton helveticus; assembly: GCF_964261635.1. Lineage (NCBI taxonomy): Eukaryota > Metazoa > Chordata > Amphibia > Caudata > Salamandridae > Lissotriton > Lissotriton helveticus. The sequence goes on along the minus strand of NC_136069.1, from coordinate 21,169,625 downwards.
GAATCAGAGCCTGAATATCCCGAACCCGCTGCTCGGGAGGATAAACCCGAAACTGCGCTCCGATGAAGAGGAACTTCTGAGAGGGGCACAGGTGTGACTTCGGCACATTGATGGAGAACCCCAGCAAGTGCAGGAGGTCTGCCGTCGTCTGGAGGTGGCTGACGACTGTCTGGGGCGAGCCCGCCTTCAACAACCAGTCGTCGAGGTAGGGGGAAGACTGAAACCCCTAACCTGCGCAGATGAGCTGCGACCACCGCCATCACCTTTGTGAACACCCGTGGGGCGCTGGTAAGGCTAAAGGGGAGCACGGTAAACTGAAAGTGCTCGTGGCCAACCGTGAACGGCAGGTAGCGCCGGTGGGCTGGCAGGACGGGGATGTGGAAATAAGCGTCCTGCAAGTCCAACGCTACCATCCAGTCTTCTGGGTCCAGGGCAGCTAGGACCTGAGCCAGTGTCAGCATTTTGAACTTCTCCATTCGGAGGAAGCCGTTGACGTTCCGTAGGTCCAAGATAGGGCGTAGGCCCCCTTTGCCCTTCTTGGGTACCAGAAAGTAGTGGGAGTAACAACCACACCAAACTTCTGGCCCAGGAATGCGCTCGATGGCCCCCTTGGCCAAGAGGGCCATAACTTCCACCTGCAGAAGCCGCAAATGATCCCCCGATACGCGTTGGTATTGCGGTGGCATGGCTGGAGGGGTCGTCTCGAAGGGGAGGGAGTAGCCCCTTCGGACGATTTGCAGCACCCACCTGTCCGAAGTGACAGTGTGCCAGTGGAGGAGGTGATGGCGAACCCTGCCCCCCACTGGCGACACATGGGCCTGAAAGCACGGACTAGGAGGGCTTTGAGGCGGATGCTGCGGGGGAAGGTGTGGACTGACCTCGCCGTTGTCCCCGACCACCGCCACAGCGGTTTCTACGGCCGCCACTGCGCTGGGTATTACCCTGCGGTGCGTGGCTGGCAGCACGTGTGTGTACACCCCTTCCGTGGCCACGAAAGGAGTGAAAGGCAGCCGATTGCTGACTTGGCCGTAGCCCTGGAATCCTTAAAGTGCTCAAGCGCATGGTCTGCCTTGTCGCCAAAAAGGCGACGGCCATTAAACGGCATGTCCATGAGTGTATTCTGGACATCAGCCGAGAAGTTGGCGGATCTCAACCAGGCGTGGCGACGAATCGCCACCGTCGTTGCCATCGCTCTGCCCAGTGAGTCGGTGGTATCCAGTCCACACTGAATAGAATAGAATCCTCCTCGCCCTACTTTTCCAAGTAACAGAGGGTCTGTGTATCCCTCGCAACATTCCATTAAACACTGGCAGCAACCACCACATTTTTCATCTTTATTTCCACACCATGTTAGTCTTCAGTGGCAACAACCTTTTCAATATCCACCACCCCTATTTCAGTCTGCTCAGCAGTGGCAGCAACCCCTTCAGCCCCCACAATCCGCTAACCCTCAGTGGCAACAGCCATGGCAGGACTTGCCCCTTCCTTTTGACCCCTCGTACTCACAATTCACTCATCCTAACAGATATTGTGTGCTAGATGAGGTAGATTGACTCAATTTCATGGAAGCTTCAGATCCAAATCTCACTACCACCAATAATGATATGGAGGGTGTTCTTCCAGCCATACCCTTCCCCATACGTTCCGAATTCTCAACAGTGGCACTCCCAATACCACTTTCGCATATATTAACTAGGGACAGTGTAGACCCACCAAACTCTAAAATTATTACCATCCCCGACGGTGATCCAACACATGGTGAGATAAAAATTCTTAGTTGGAACCTTGCGGGGATTTCTAGGAAATTAGGCCTCCCGGAGTGGAACGTCTTGATTGACGCCCACAAGATCTGTGCATTCCAAGAGACCTGGGTCACTGAGCCACTGTACCGTGTCGGGTTTGTTACATTTTTTACACCAGCTGTAAAACCTAAGACAGGGAAGGGGCGGCCATCAGGGGGGCTTATCATTTTGGTAAGCATTTCGCTCAACTGTCGGATAACAATAAAGAAGGCAGGAAACCCAGATATCCTTGGCATCTCTCTATCGGGCCAATGTGGGGGACTACTCTTAGATCTTTACGATGTCTACGTTAGAGGCTCCAAAAATGGGTGCATCTCACCTACAGTATCGGAGCTTGAGGCCCAATTAGGGGACCATAGCGAACTTGGCCATACCAGAATAGCAGGAGATTTTAACTGCACATATGAGCCACTCCCCTTAGAAGGAATACCTGATCTAGGAGAAGAGGACAGTAGGTGGGGTATTCCCATCCTCTCCATTCCACCCATTAAGCGCTGGACTCGCAGTGCAATACAGCTCAATGCACTTACATTAGAGTGTGGCCTAAGAGCAGCCAACGGCCGCACACGTTCTGACCAGATGGGTGCCCCAACATTCAACAGGGTTGGTCACTCCACAAGGATAGACTATATTCTGTTAGAACGGGGGCTTTGGAGTTCGGTCATCGATATGGTTGTTATTCCTACCATAGAGAGTGATCATAACTCACTTTCCCTAACCCTAATGAATCCCTGGTCCACCGGAGTGCCGTTAGTACCACCGAGCTGCCCACAGGAGATTACTGTCTCCTCTTGTGGAAGACGCCTTAAGTGGAATAAAATCTTGGGTAATACTAATAAATTGTCCACTATTGAAGAGGTGATTAAAGGCTCACAAGATGAAATCAGCTCTATAGACTTACTTATGGCAGCAGATAAGGTAACAACTATCTACGAAGTAGCCATAAAAACTATAGGGGACCTTTTTTGGGTAAAAGGGACTATAGGGAAAACCAAACCTCCAACTAAATCCAAAGGCAGACATGACTGGTATTCTGCATCGTGCAGGAAGGCCAAGACATGTCTAATTGAGGCAGTTAAAGGGAAGTCCTCCCTATCAATCCAAATAGCTAGGAGGGAATATAAAAGGGCTTTGTGGTTAGCCAAAAGGGAGTGGGAAGATGCCTACTGGTTAACCCTTAAAGAAGCCAGCCTGAAAAAAGATTCTAAATGGTTTTGGGACACTATAAGGGCACGCAATAGACCAGACAGTGACCTGCTAACCTGCAATATCCCGAGCCAGGCGTGGGAGGATCACTTTTCTAAACTCTACTCCTGCCATGACGGCTCCGAAGGGAGAGGGCCTGTTACATCCCAACTAACCATAAAGTATGTATCTTGCCCCACTGATTTTGATTTTACGCTAAAGGAAGTGGAATACGCAATAAGCACTATCATTCCACACAAAGCGGCCGGACCTGATGGGATTCCCGGGGACCTGCTAAAATCCGATAGCGCCAAATGGGGCAAATTGATTCACTCCCTCCTTGTTGCCATCTGTAAGGGTGCCCCAATTCCCTCATCATGGAAAGGGGCTGAGGTGGTCCCCATCCACAAGAAAGGTTCGAGGGATGACCCATCTAACTACAGGCCGATCAGCTTGCTAGATACCAGCCAAAAAGTTGTCGGTAAAGTCCTGTTAGTTAGAATCCTAAATTGGGTAGAAGAAAATAAAATCCTTTCCGATTTCCAGGCAGGATTTAGAGTGGGTACTGGAACGATTGAGCAAGCATTCAGGCTCATGATGGTATACTGGAAGGTTGTGGTCATAGGCAAGGGCAGTCTTTATCTCTCGTTTATCGATTTAAAGACTGCCTTTGACCTTGTACCTAGGGACCTGTTATGGAAAGTACTTGCTGACTTGGGGCTGCCATATTATTTACTATCTCTATTAGCTAGATTGCACCAGGACAGCTTTGCCCAAGTCAGGTGGGGCCCTGGAGGTGAGAAAACGAGCAGTATTCCGGTAGAGAGAGGAGTCCGCCAGGGATGTGTTCTGGCTCCCACCCTTTTCTCTCTCTACATCAACGGGGTGGTCGAGCATCTCCTCAAACATCCACCTGATGAGCCATCCCTGGCTGGCGAACGCATACCGACCCTCCTCTTCGCGGATGATACGCTTTTAATCTCCAAAACCCCAATGGGACTCCAGAGACTTTTAGACAATTTCCAATCCTTTTGTACCAAACGAGGTCTGGTAATAAACACAAACAAAACGAAGTACCTTGTCCTCAATCCACCGAAACAACATGTGCGTTCCCCCACCCTTAACGCTGAGCTCCTGGAAAGGGTAAAGGTCTTCGATTACCTTGGGATACGCCTATCGGACAAAATGGACTGGACGCCACACCTAGATAAAATGCTGTTGAGCCACAAAAGGATTACAGGTGCCCTTTTGAGAGAGCAACGGTCCAGCACAACAAGGCCTATAGGAACAGTCCTTGAGATTTACACAGCTAAAGGTGTTAGCTCTGCCCTCTATGGGGCGGAACTTTGGGGCTCTTCGTCCACTGATGCTCTGCAGAGATCCGAGAACAAATTCTGCAGAGAAATAATGTCCCTTCCACAAGGCACCCCGACACTTCCTTTATTTATGGACCTTGGCTGTACCCAGATTGGCGAAATTGCGAAATTTCGCCCTTTACTACTATGGGCCCGCATTTGGCGGGTAGAAGAACTAAGCGGATATGCCAGAGGCCTCAAGGAAATCATGTCATCACCAAGCTGGCAAAAAATCAAATGGCTAAAGGACATGAAAAGTTTATTAACTAACTTGGGTCAACTTGAATCATGGCTAAATAGAACTTCACCCCCAAAGCAAACACTCAAAAAGCTCTATTGGGACTGGATTTGTTCTCAAAGAAACTCTAGCACCTCCCTGGGCAGGCTAACAGAGGACTTCCTGAGGTTCAAAGACTGTCCCAGGCGGGAACTCTACTTGGATGCAATTGGAAAACCTTTTGATAGGGCCTTGTATTTCAGATTTAGAATGGGAACTCTACCACTCAACACCTTCACTAAAAGATGGAAATCCTGTATGGAAATATCTGAGCTATGCCCATCGTGTCTTGTTGAACCGGAAACACTAGCACATTTTATGTTTGTGTACGGCGAGTATGCCACTCCAAGGAGGGTCTGGCTCAAAAACCTATGCCGTCAGTTGGGGACTAGAAGTCATGATGTAGCAATCAGGATACTTATTTCGGACAGCAGCGTACCTTATGCCTGCGCCTTAGCCAAATTCTTATCCTGGGCCTGGGCTATCCGAGCCAAAAAGCTAAAACAATCTGTTTAATTCTTTTTTTTAGAAAAAATTTCTCAAATTGAAAATACTGCCATAATTGCTTAACCTGTATAACTTAATCAATTAGTTGGCTAGTTTAACATTGTACAAATATCTTTTATCGAATCTATTGTCTCTTTTAAATGTTTGGTATAGAGATATAAAATCCTTTAAAATGTATTACTGTTGTTCTTAACTATAACTTTTTATACATTGACCTGCTTTTATGATAATGACTTTTATCGAAATAAAGCTTTTTGACTTTGACTTTGAATAGAATAACGTGCCGCATCTCGGCCTTCCACAAGGGTTTGGCCGAGTTTAGCCCGTACCGCCAACGGGCATTCTGGCAGCACTTCCGCAACCGTATCCCACAGGGAGTGGGTGTAGCGGCCCAAGAGGCATGCGGTGTTGGAAGACCGCAGTCCCAAACTTAGGGAGGAGAATACCTTCTTGCCGTATTGCTCATACCTCTTGGATTCCCTGTCTGGCGGGGCCGACGGGAATGCGGTCTGGGAATTGGAGGCCTGGATCACCAGGCTCTCAGGGGTGGGGTGGGTGGACAGGAAACAAGGGTCGCCAGGTGCCGGGCGGTGGCGTCTGGCCACATTCCTATATACAGGTGAACCTGTAGCGGGCCTGGACCAAGTGCCCAAAAGAACGTTGGTCAAGGCCTCATTAAACGGCAGCAGAGGCTCAGCCGAGCTTGACTGCGGTTTAAGGACCTCAGTGAGGAGGTTAGTCCTCACGACCACGACGGGGAGTTCAAGGCCCAAGGCCTTGGCCGCCCGCGTCAGCACCACACTGTAGGTAGCCCCCTCCTCCGTAGCCACGGTAGGAGGGGAGACAAAACCAGTTTCTGGTAATATGTCCAGACCACTGGCATCCCCAAGTCCACCTGTCCAGTCCTCCTGGGACTGACACTCCCGTGTCAGAGGGTCCTCAGACCCCTCCCAATCCTCCTCACCCATCTCCTGGTACCCAGGGGTGTCAAATGATGGGGCCAGCTCATGAAAGGTGAACTCTCCGAACGGCGTCTGAAGCGGCGCCCAGCGGCGCCGCTCCGGCGCCAGAGTGAGGGAGGCCTCGGGGACGGTGCCGCCCGAAGACGGCGCCGGGGGTGACACCTGAGGGACAAGCGCCGGGGAGGTTGTTAGGTCCACCAGCGACGACCCGGATCCGGAACCGGATCCAGTGGGGCCCTGCGGCACCAGGCCCGAAGGCGCCGGCGGCGCCGAGGCCGAAGCATTGTTACACAAAAGGGGGGTTAAACCCATATAGTCACGGGGACCTGGGTGCAATATGATACATATAAAGGGGAGTGTCCCCGTGAAGAGAGTGTGTGCCACAAGACCACACTAAAACACAATAACTGAATATTTAAACAATAAACAATGACATTTCAAATGGTAATAAAGTTTTATTACCAAAAAAGCAAAACACAAATTCAATAATAATACAAAATTCAATATTGTCAAAGCCCCAAGGGGGGGGGGAAGGAGGGAAAGAAGGAAGTACTAGGGAGGAAGGTAGTAAAGATAATAGACACAGTATAAATGACCTGATTATTACAAGGTTACGTGACACAATACAAAAAATTAACAATATAAAGGCCTAGCTACGACCAATTACAACCAATTAACAAATAATCCAAAATATATCCGGTATGTCTGATAAATCAGATTGATAAGGACAATGTCCGGTATATCAAAATAGAACAGTCGACGTTTCGACCCCTATTAACAGGCTGAATGTAGTCCTTTCACGGGGTCTTCATCAGGACGTCACACGGGGAGGGGGGTGGGGCGGGCCAACTGTGGGAAAAGACATTACGACTTTAGTACATGGTCAAGACGGGAAATAATCCAAGGGTCTAAACCTATTAATTAATTGTAAACATATATACAAAATTACCATGGGGTACGGCCAGGGAGGGCTCTGTACTCTGGATTTGCGCCACGCTAGGGAGTCGCGGTCAGTCAATAACGGTGGGAACCACCACTACAGAGGAGAAGGACTACAGTTAAAACTGCACAGTGACAAAACATCACAGTACTATGGAGTAAGACCAAGAAACTCCATTACCTGGGTAAAGTAATTGGAGTGTCCACAGGCGGAAAACAAGCTCCCTTGTTCCCGCTCTAATGATGATACACGATGGTTAATTGCCTTGGTGCTCTGGCGATATAATACACCAGGAAAGGCGTGTTTAGCACATATATTAAAATATGGCCCCTCAAACGAGCTAGAAGGGGTGAATGAAATAACGTTACTAAATATGTAACATTATTGGCCACAAAGATTAGACAAGTTAAAAACGATGGAATGGGTGTTTTAAACTTACGAGAGAAATGGTATGGAACTGACTTATCTTGAATGCCTCAGAGGTACGAGGTCGTGTAGAGAAACATAAAAGCGATACACCGTATGTTTTGGAAGACGCAACTTGCTGTGGGAGATTAAAAAGAGCAAGGGTCAATATTTATTTTAAACCGTCAAGCAGACTGTGCAATGACGTACGGGCGCTCTTACTCACAGGAATATTTGGTGTGGCAATGCGAATTCGTCTATGAAAGAAACCGGTAACCGCTAACCAGAAGGGTGACTCTCCTTCGTTGGGCTGTTATTTTCACCTTTATCCTACAAGGCGGAAAAAATGAGTAAATCTCTTTGACTCAAGGCGGAAAGGAGGCGGCAAGGGCGCCCGTCAGTTGTTTGCTTACTTCAGAAATGAACGATTGGCAGGCTGCAGGGATCCGCGCTGCACCGTGTCTGCAAGGGTCCGGACAGCAACTCCGCCAAACCACAAAGCGGAGTTTGTGGGCGGGGCCTATTGCTGACGGATCCATTAAAATGGAAAAGGTACTCAAAATTACGAAAAAGGGCTAGTTACTGGCGGTGGAATTGCAAAAAGATGAAATTGCAATATAAATACAGTTAAGCTATACAAACATACCCAAAATGGCACAGTAGTTCAGATAAATAAATAAATCGGCTAAGAATAACGTGGTGGGTGCAAGTCAAATGTGTAAGACACAATAATTCTCAGTATAACACATTATCAAATATTGCAAGTGGTGCTTCTCTCACACAAGAGGAAGTAAACCGCTAATTGCATCGATCTATGACTGAACGTTATAGAAGGTCTGTGAAAAAACAGAGCAGAAGCATTGGACGGCGTCGGGGCCAGAGCCCCCGACCCGCTAGGGCCCCCAGACGGGTCCGCTGGGCCCAAAGGCGCCGCGGAGCCCATCGGAGAAGAGAGAGACCCCATGGCCGCTCGATCTCCTCCGGCGTCGCGCGCGGCCCAGGGACCGGCGGGTATAGGGCAGGACGCGACGCCTGCGACTTCGACAGAGCGGCGTGGGCTGTGTCACCTGAACTTCCGGCCGCGTCGAGGGGAGTCGGAAGAGCGATGACGTCTCTTCGACTTCTTGTGCTTACCCGACGACTTCAACCCTGAGGAGTAATGTCGACTCCCGGAGCTACGAGGGCTCTGTTCCCGCGACCGGTCCCTCGACCTCCGTCCGGACCGGGACCTCTCTCGGCGCGGGGCCGACTGCCGGAGTTCGAGTCGCTTGCGGGACCGCTCCCGCCTAGCTTTCGAAGTCAGGGCCCGGCAGTCGGAACAGGTCTTGTCGTCGTGGTCGACGCCGAGACAGTGGAGACACCGACGGTGAGGGTCGGTGACCGACATCAGTCGGTCGCAATCCTCACAGGGCTTAAAACCTGGCATCCCTACCGGCACCGTTCGGAGTCGAAGACTCGAAAAAGAATGATCAAAAGAGATCAAAAAAGTTTAGTAAAAAAAGACTAAGGTACCACTTTTTCTGGATCTGCGCTGCTGGCGCGGAAAATAGAAGAACTGACGTCAGCACGCGGAGGCGGCGTCTAAGTACTCCGACTACGTCATCACGGCGCCCACGACGGACGCGGAGCCGCAGACGACGCCTACCGACACGCAAGGGTACTGCTACGCAAAAATTTCCGGATCCAGTCTGACGCCTGGGGATATTCTAAGGTAAGGAATCTATCACAAACGTGTCTCTTTCAGATACTGTTCTCTATCTGCTCTTCCCTTCTGTGGGAATCTTCTAATCTTGCGCCCAAATAGTCTAAATCATGTACCCTACCCAACTCCTCCCGCCTAAGGATTTCTTACTCTGGGTTGATTTCCTCCGAACATCAAAGACCGTGTACTTAGTTTTGTTACTGTTAATTTCCAAGCCATGTTTTGAACAGAAAGTATTACATTTGTCCAAGAGCATAGATAGACCACAGAGAGTCTGCGATAATAACGGAGTATCATCTTCAAAAAGAAGACACAGTATTTTATAATCCTTCACCCTTGGGAAATCACTTTTACAATGTAAAAGATGGGGAATGCAGCCATTTATTTATAAAAGAGTGGGGGGGCCACAATGCACCCTTGTCTTTCGCCTCCCCTTAGGGGAAAGATCTTTGGTCAGTTCCTCTGTTGGACCCCACCTAGCCCTTGAAAAATGATCCATATATAAAGCCTGTATTAGGGACATTAGTCCCCACGGACCCGGATTTTATGCAAAACCTCCCAAGTTTTGCACTCGGGACAAGATCGAACACAGCTCGAAGATCCACAAAGGCGACATACAACAGCCCCCTATCAATGTCTACTAACCTTCCCTTGATAGACCGAATTCTCACAATCTGTTCAATGGTACTGGTGTTGGATCTGAATCTGCCTGTAAGTGGGATAACACTTGAGAAATGCATTCCCATAGGCTGGAAGCAATTTGCACAGTATCAGGCTTATGGGTCTGTAATTTCCAGGTGTAGATTTGTCTCCCTTTTTATAAATGTAAATATTTTCGGCTTCCTTCCAGGAACCAGAGATCAGGGCTTCAGCCAACAATGCATTATACAGGTAGTTTATATAGGGACCCCAAATCTAAAATTCACTTTGAAATAAATCAATCTGTGGGGATTCAGTCCAAACCAGGGGCTTTGCTAGAATTCTGGGCCTGGATTGCACCGAGGTTTCTTTTAGAGTAAATGGCTTGACCTCCTCCTCATCAGAATATAGTGCAGGCTTTCAAAGTCTCGGATGACCTATCACCTAATTTTGCCTCCCCATGAAGTATCAAGCAGCGGCTCACCCACATTTTTGGGGTAATGTGGCAATCTGGGAGAGTTGGGTCTCTACATCCATTATGTGTAACCAGATGCCAAAACCGCTTATTGTCTCGGAGCCTAACTGCTTCTAATAAGTTGTCCCATATACCAGCCTCCCATTGGGCCTTGCTGACTTTAATAGCCCTCGTGTTCTCCTTTAAAGTTTCAATAATTAGTGTTTTTTTATTACTCTTTAGGTAATTTACCAAGGCATTTTTAACAATGTTACGTGATACGTTGAACCACTCGTTCACTCTTGCTCTCCGAGGTCGATGTACTATCATAATCTGGGTGGGACAGGGATTGACACTCAAAAATGTGCAATTCGTCTAATATAAACGTATAGATTTTGGATAGGACCTCTATTTTGATCTGGAGAGGGCCTCCCGTTTAAATTTGCGTTTGTTATTGCTTGTCACCACAGAACTATGTAGTGCAGGTGGGGAAATACTCTCCCTCTTCCTTATCGGTGACTTGTCCCAGACTAGTTCGATAGAAAAATGATCGCTATCATGGCGGTCAAGTACGGTCATAGCTTTCATTTCATGCCATGCCTGAACATCCAAAAGGATAAAATCAATATTGCTTTTGCAAGTGCCCCTCGTGAATGGAGGCTTTGCTTAAAATACTTTAAAAAACGATCATTGCAAGGTCACAGACCAAAAAGACTGTTATATCAAGAATGTGAAGAGCAGTAGAACTCATTCTAGGTAACTTCCTATGGATGCAAAGACCAGGTTATCCCACCACATTCATACTCCTCCTTGACTAGTTCCAAAAAGGAGGTATATGGCTCAAGAGCTGCATTAAAATCTCCTGCGACAATCACATTGTGCCTAGGGCCAAAATAAACCAACAATGTGTTCAAAGTTCTAGGAGACTGGGAGGGTTTAGAAAAAGAGTTTGACCAATTATCAATATTAATCAACAAATAAGCGGTCCCTCACTTAGGTGTCAAGCTAAGAACTAACAAATCACAAGAGTGACTGCTTATTTTATTAATGGTGCACTTAAGCGATATTTTAGAACTTATCATAAGCCCCCCTTGATGGGCTACCCGCTACCTATGGCCCTGCTTCAATGCTATGCGTTAAGGAGCCCTGCCTATATACTTTAGTGAGCGCCCAAGTCTCTTGGAAGATGAAGAATTTATCAATAAACAATCTCCAGTCCCCATCGTCCATTTGAGATCAAATTCCAGCAATATTCCTGGAAATGAAGAGCAGAGGATGGATTATTCAGGCAATCAACGTTGGTTTCAGAGGGTTAGTTATCAGTTCAGGATCGTTGAAGGGAAGTCTATATAATGTGCATGTGGTGCAAGGGATTTAGGACAGCCCAGACCAGAGAAAAGTGTTCCGTGTGCCTGTTTTCCTCTTGCCCAGACCTCTAGTTTGAGACATTGTGAAACATTGCAGAAAGACAATCTGGGAACCATTAACACGCTAATGCAGATAAATCATGTCGTCCTCAGGTGGATGAGAAAACCACAGGGAAATGAAACCAGCTCATGAATATTAGAATCTGAAGAGGTTTTCCCACAGATGCCATGAATACCAGAGGGCCTGCCATGAAAAGACCACAAAAGTGTGCTCGACGTATATGTTTTTAAAAGGACATTTGTACTTACAAAGAAATGCTCCACTTGGAAGTTGTAGCTGTATGACTCCATGGAAACACTGGGCTCCTCTGCCAACACAGGGCGGAGTCCAACAGAGAAATGGCAGGGAAGAGTAGGAGGGAGTTCAGCCGTCCAGAGCAGCTCCCACAGAAAAAATATGGACTGCTGACTGTGGATCTGCTGCAAAGAAACAAGATATTTAAGGTTATCCTGGGACAATAGGATGGAAGCCATGTTCTTTAAGGATGCCTGCCTGCGAGAGGGAACCGTTACTTGTAATGAGAATTCATCATTGGCGTTATGAGTACGTAAACTGTGAATATCTCTGCGATGTGCAGAAACAGGGTACACTTCACAGAGAGAAAATTCTCTTTAATTTGTTAGAAAGGCGTATCTACAGGCAACACTTATTATTTAAACGTAGTTGCCAATAGACACTAAAATTACATGTTGAAAGGTTTAAATTAATGAAAATATGAATTTGTATAATATGTTCCTACAGCAGGTAAAAATAAAGATGGGAAGAAAGTAGCTAGTCTCACTGAGGGGAAACACTGCATTGTCAGTTAAAGGTAGCGAGGCTGGCGCAATACAGTGACTGTTGAAAGAACGTTCATTGTACAGCTTAGTGCATGCAAAAAATCACAAACTGCAACTGCATTCCACTGAATTTACCCGTGCTGCGGATAATGAACTAAAACCATGAAAAAAACTAAAACAATAATTAAGTGGCTTGCGTGTCCCAAAATCTAGAAGGTGCGAGCTATAGAAATGGCATACTGGAGAGAAGGAAAAACAATATAAATAGAATATTAAATTACATTTTGCAGAGAAACTTGGTCTAGAGTCACTATGCACTGCGTATTACCCTGCATAAGTATGGACGGGCTTTATGTAATAAAATGTACAATCGATTGGACTATAGATTGTTTAGATTTTACTAAGCCTGTGCAGGTGAAGACCGCTTCATAGTTAACAGTTGCTAAACTGCCCAATCCTTTTGGATTCATCCAAATGAAAATGAAGGGTGTTTCCCCATCGGAGTGGGAAGAAGTTCTGTAGTGAAAAACAGATTTAGAAATTCCAGGTTCAGATATCATTTTCACAGGCTCTTTTACATCAACACATTCAGAATCACATCACTACATGTTCACTGGCAGAGAGGAGGGGAAATCGGTATCATTAGAATAAGGAGTGCACAAATCAGAGAATGCTTACCTGCTCAGAGCTGGGGTTCAGAGGGACGAACTGCAATGTAGCACAGTCACAGTTCTCTCGTAGGGCACTGTCGGACAGGATGAAGCGGAGCTCAGAAAGGTTTTGTACACAGACCTGGATGTACTTCCTGCAGAGGGGAAAAACAACTATTACCTAATGAGATAAACTGTCCAATGCATTCCTTGCAATCACTCCATAAGAGAGAGCAGTTTATCCAAGGGTCGTTGCTACGCCTTATTCATCACTAAACTCTGGTTACCTTTCTTGACTGTCTTGAGAGTGGTGCATTCTACTAGGTGGGTAAACATGACTGGAATAGGAGCGTAAGACACTTTGCCTAAACTGGGTTGTGCTCCTCATGATAACAGAAACAACAACAGACTATGTAGGAAAGTAGGATCTACTTTCATGGTCACCCGCACTTTTTGCTGGTGTCATTCTATTTTCTGACTAGGACCCCGCTAATCAGGACCTGTCTCTGTGCTTCCTCCCTAAATTGGAGCATGGTGAGTACTTAGTTAATCCCCAGATTGGCTACTGGTGTACCCGTGTAAGTCCGTAGTATATGGTGCTAAGGTACTATATGCATAGGAGAATCAGGGGTCCCCAATGGGGTGAAGCATGTATTATGCCACCCATGGGATAGCACTCAAATTGTGACTACAGGTCTGCCATTGCAGCCTGTGTAAGCTGGTGCTAGCGCAACTTACGAGAGATAAGTTTCCTTACATCGACGGTCACTACACTTAAAACCTAAAAGTCAGCCCTACGGCAGGCCTTTCAATCCTGAAGGTAGGGTGCTTGTTTATAAGCATAAGGGTGCCCCTGCATGAGCACGTAAGTGCGTGAGCAAATGCGATACATAGAGTGGCCATGCGTCATTACGCGATGGCTAACTCTAAACTAGATGTAACGACCCCTGGCATGTTTGGTATCAAACATGTTAGAATGATACCTCAACACCGTAAGCAGTGTTGAGGTATGATTCAATGCACCGCGGAGCTCCTCCGGGAAGCCCTCTGTGCTCCCGGTACTAGTCTTCCAGAGTCTGACAGCAAGCTATCACTGCTGCCGACCACAGATCCGATTCTGCCCTCCTGCTGCTGAGCCAAGCTCAAGCAGGGAAAGGTAGGACAAAAGGTTTCCTGTCACAGGGAGGTGTGAACACCTCCCAGACAGGACTTAGTGTATTGAGACAGGGTGGGGGTGCTTGCCAGCACCACTAGACTGATTTGAAGGGCACAGTTGGTGCCCTCCGTGCATACTACAGTCGGAACAAGCTCAGGGAACCGTTGGCTCCCGCTCTGGGGCAAAACTGGACAAAGTACATGGGAGTATCCTCCCCACTGTCCAGCCCCTCCTCAGGAGGGACCCCTGAATCATCCCAACCCTTTCCTTAGGGTACTTAAGGGCTTATCTGTGGGTGGCTCTTCAGATTCGTCATGGGACAAGATTCAGATCCGAAAATACTTCATTATCAAACCGTCTGGGCACTTTGGACTTCGATGGACTTCGCTTTGGGAACCGAGACTGCATCTGGAAGATTCCTGCTGCTCCTGGTCTCGTCGTCCTGCCAGTCTTCTGCGTCGTCTCTGCCTGTGCTCCGTACAGGTTCTTCTCCAGGCCTGTGGGCATCAAAGACACTCAAAGGAATCTCCCTTGGAGTGAAGGAGTCACTCACCTGCATCTGCAGGCACCACAACTAAGCTGACTGGTCTGCTGCTCCTGAAGTACCACGGACTCTCAAAGGTTCAGCAACACAGGTGGTGGTTTTGCAACTCACTCGAGGCCTGCACTTTCTTCTCAACACATTTTTTAAGTCAATATCACTCGTCTGGTACGCTGTAGCAGTGCCCCTGTGCACCGCGTTGACTTGTCGTTGCCAAGGCTTGTTGACTCTTCACCAGAGATCTTCAGGCCCCAAGAAGCTCCAGCCTCTAGCATCTCTTGCTACCAAGATCTTCCTCCTCACTGCATCCTCTGCACCGTGAACCTGCATCATTTGGCAAGCTGCTAGAGGTCCTCTTGTGACTCCTGTGCCTTCGGCCCGTGGGTCCTCTTGAGGGTCTTGTTTGTCTTCCGTCGGCACCCTTACTTGCTCGGGGCCTGCTCTGACTTACCTGCAAGTGGTGAGTCCTTTGGACCTTGCTGTTCCAGACACTGCACCTTTATCGTCTGCCACGTTTGTTGCCGCTGCCAAGGCCTATTGGTGCTCCTGCCGGACACAAAGCCCCTGGCTCTTGACATCCAACCTGGGACAGCTTGTGAACAGCTCCTGGTCTTCCACAGCAGCGCCTGGTCCGCACTGCTAGAGCGCAATGGTCACCGTCCACTCTCCTGCATCTTCTAACATCAGTGGGCATTAGTCTTCCGTGCCTCTGGGTCCCTCCTGAGTGGTATAAACTCTTTCCCTTATGCTTGCAGATACCTCTCATCCTGAATCCAGCCTTGGATTCAATCAATCAATCAATCAATCAAAGCATTTATATAGCGCACTACTCACCCGGAGGGTCTCAAGGCGCTAGGGGAGGGGGGGTCCGCTACTGCTCGAACAGCCAGGTCTTGAGCTGTTCCTGAAGGCAAGGTGGTCCTGGGTCAGGCGGAGGTGGGTCGGGAGGGAGTTCCAAGTCTTGGCGGCCAGGTAGGAGAAGGACCTTCCTCCTGTGGTGGCTCTTCGGATGCGGGGGACGGCGGCGAGGGCGTGGCCGGTCGATCGAAGCTGGCGTGTGGGAGCGTAGAAGTTGAGGCGGCTGTTGAGGTATCCTGGTCCTTGGTTGTGTAGGGCTTTGTGTGCGTGGGTGAGGAGACGGAAGGTGATTCTCTTGTTGACCGGGAGCCAGTGCAGATCTCTCAGGTGTCCGGAGATGTGGCTGCGGCGGGGGATGTCCAGGATGAGTCGTGCTGAGGCGTTCTGAATCCGCTGGAGTCTCTTCTGGAGTTTGGCGGTTGTTCCGGCATAGAGTGAGTTGCCGTAGTCCAGACGGCTGGTGACTAGGGCCTGGGTGACCGTTTTCCTGGTCTCGGTGGGGATCCACCTGAAGATCTTACGTAGCATGCGCAGGATGTTGAAGCACGACGAGGAGACGGCGTTGACTTGTCTGGTCATGGAGAGGGAGGAGTCCAGGATGAAGCCCAGGTTGCGTGCGTGGTCTGTTGGTTTGGGTGCGCTGCCCAGGGCGGGGGGCCACCAGGAGTCATCCCAGGCGGAGGGTGAAGATCCCAGGATGAGGACTTCCGTCTTGTCCGAGTTCAGTTTCAGGCGGCTGTTCGTCATCCACTTGGCTATGTCTGTCATCCCTTCGTGTAGGTTGGCTCTGGCGGTGGCGGGGTCGTTGGTGAGGGAGAGGATCAGCTGGGTGTCGTCGGCGTAGGAGAGGATGTTGAGGTTGTGTTGGCGTGCGATGGCTGCGAGGGGGCTCATGTAGACGAAGAGGGTTGGGCTGAGCGAGGAGCCTTGAGGAACGCCGCAGATGACTTCGGTGGCTTCTGATGTGAACGGGGGGAGGCGGACTCTCTGTGTCCTTCCGGCGAGGAACGAGGTGATCCATTCCAGTGCCTTCTCCTGGATTCCGACGTTGCTGAGGCGCCGCACTAGGGTACGGTGGCAGACAGTGTCGAAGGCCGCGGAGAGGTCTAGGAGGATGAGGGCCGCTGTTTCTCCGTTGTCGAGCAGGGCTGGGATGTCATCGGTGGCTGCGATCAGGGCGGTCTCGGTGCTGTGGTTGGCCCGGAAGCCAGACTGCGAGAGGTCAAGGGATTCGTTTGTCTCGAGGAAGGCGGCCAGCTGCTTGTTGACGGTCTTCTCGATGACTTTTGCAGGAAACGGGAGCAGCGAGATGGGGCGGTAGTTCTTGAGGTCGGTGGGGTCGGCTGATGGCTTCTTTAGTAGAGCGCTGAGTTCGGCATGCTTCCAGCTCTCCGGGAAGGTAGCGGTGTCGAAGGAGGTGTTGATGATGTCCCGCAGGTGGGGTGCGATGACAGCGTTGGCCTTGTTGAAGACGTGGTGAGGGCAGGGGTCGGTCGGAGATCCGGAGTGGATGGAGTTCATCGTGCGGATGGTATCTTCGGTGCTGATCGGGGTCCAGGCGCGGAGGGTGGTGGTGGGGGGCGGTGGTTCAGTCGTGGCGTGCGTTGGTGGAGTGCTGAAGCTGTTGTGTATGTCCGTGATCTTGTGTGGAAGTAGGAGGCGAGGGAGTTGCAGAGGTCTTGCGAAGGGGTGATGTCGTTGTTTCCGGCGTTGGGGTTGGAGAGTTCTTTAACGATGATGAAGAGTTCCTTGCTGTTGTGTGCGTTGCTGTCCAGTCGTTCCTTGAATGTGGTTTTCTTGGTGGCGTGGATCAGTTGGTGGTGTTTTCGGGTGGCGAGCTTGAGGGCAGTCATGTTGTTCGGTGTTGGGTCTCTGCGCCAGGCTTTCTCGAGTGCTCGGCAGTTCTTCTTGGAGCTCTTGAGTTCGTCGGTGAACCATGGGGCTTTCTTGCTGCTGGGTCTGCTGGGCGGGGTCTTCAGAGAGGCGAGGTCGTCTGCGCAGTTGCTGATCCACTTCGCGAGGTTGGTGGCCGCCTGGCTTGGGTTCGTTGCGCTGGTGGGAGGGTTCATGCTCAGGGAAGTCGCGAGCTGGTCGGCTGTGATCTTGTTCCAGTTTCTGCGTGCAACCTGTTGCTGGTGGTGGTGGATCGTGGTCCTACTGAAGCTGAAGTGGACGCAGCTGTGGTCCGTCCAGTGGAGTCCGGTGGCGTGGCTGACGGCGATGTCCTTGCTGGATGAGAAGACGGGGTCGAGTGTGTGTCCGGCGTAGTGGGTGGGGGTGGTCACCAGCTGCTTGAGTCCGAGGTTGGCGAGGTTGTCCAGCAGGGTGGTGGTGTTGCGGTCGTTGTTGTTCTCCAGGTGGAAGTTGAGGTCCCCGAGGAGGATGTAGTCAGCGGAGGGGAGGGCGTGCGGGCTGATTAAGTCGGCGATGTCTTCGCTGAATTGTGTGCGTGGTCCCGGGGGTCTGTAGATGAGGGTGCCTCTGAGGGTGGTCTTGGGGTTGATGTGGATCTGGAAGTGAAGGTGTTCGGCGGGTGCGAGGGTGTCGTCGGTGTTGGTCGTGATGCGGATGGTGTTCCTGTGGATGATGGCGATGCCTCCTCCTGTCTGATTGACGCGGTCCCTCCGGATGATCTTGTAGCCGTCCGGGATGGCGATGGCGATGTTGGGCGCTGAGGAGGCGTTCATCCAGGTTTCCGTGAGGAAGGCGACGTCTGGGGCTGTGGTGTCGAGCAGGTTCCAGAGCTCGACGGCGTGTCTGTGGACGGAGCGGGTGTTGAGCAGGATGCACTTCAGGTGGCTGCTGCTGGTGCTCGGCTTGGTCGGTGCTGGTGTAGTGCAGGTCCGGGTGCAGGTGTACTTGCAGGAGTGGCAGCAGAAGGGTCCGTGAGTGCGTCTCGGGGTGGCTCGATAGCATCCCGGGATTCGGCCGGCGTTGAGTGCGTAGAGTTCGGTGGCGTCGTAGATCCGGCGGGTGGGCTGGTGTCTGCGAGAGCCAGGGGTCGTGGCACTGGGCGCGGTCCAGGCGCAGACGGGCTTACCTTTGGCGCACCTTCGGCACTCATTCGGTGCTCCCGCTGCGCGCGTCCGCTGCGCGGTCGCTCTGGGGGCGTCATAAGAAGGGGGACGGGAGGGCGGGTCAGCTGGGGGCGGGAGTGGGGCGGCCAATGGGCCGGTGGTGGGCGGGGCCGCAGGGGGTCAGGGCGGGAAAACCTGTCGGGCGGGCGGCTCAGCTGTGGCTGGGCCGCTCGGGAGGCAGGGGGGGCATCGGCGGCAGCGGTCAGGAGCTTGGCAGGCGGGAACACTGGCGTAGGCAGGAGCAGGAAGCGGCAGGAGCAAGGGGGTGACCCGGCCTAGTGAGAGGCGCAGTGGTCACCAGTGGACTCTCACCTTTTTCACCAGCGGCATTCTTTACTGAAGTCCTCCATTGTGGTCTATAGCGGTTTCTGTCGTTACTTCGCACCTAAACACCCGGCTACCCTGGTGTAGGTATTCTGGTTCCCGTGGTATTCACGGGTGAGGTGACTCTTCAACCTTCCATCTTCCACAGGGTTTCTTCAGGGTACTCTGGGAAGGGTCCTTCTTGAAAACTGCAACTGCCACTTCCCTCATTGACTTGTATTGAGTACACAGTTGTGTTCCCACTCTGCACACGGCCTCCGAGGGGTTCCTGGGGCCCCTGACTCTTCTAAGTCTTCTGGGTCCAGTCTCGACTTTGGTCGTGGGTCACATTCTACTTTATTAGTAAATGGTTTGGTTTCCCCCTGGAGAACACTGTGTATTTGTGCTACTTACCTGTTTTATAACTGCAGTATTGTGTGTATTGTGATTATATCTCCGGGGAGGAGATATTGCAATGTGTTAGTGCGTGTTTATAATAAATACATATTTTCATAAGTACACTATGTGGACTAAGCGTGGAGGCTGCTCTCCACAGCTACCACTTAGAGATCTTTCTAAGGTTGTCTAGGACCACTAAAATCACCAGAAGGGTGGTCATGATTGGTGCAGGGTGTCTCACTTAAATAAGTGCGCACCATATACTAAGCCAGCCTCCTACAGACTATCTGCAGTCCCCAAAAACCGCAGCCACCAAAGGAAGGTGATAAGGGTGACAAAAACGAACACTAGATTCAGCAACATCGGTATGGGCTCCTCATGATTATAATGTTCAATAAAACAGTCTGGACAGCTACTGTATGCTAACTAGATTGTGGATCTCCCAGCAATCTGTCATTTTTGAAATGCCACAGAAGCTGAATGGAGACAGAACATTTAGCAACAAAGGAATGTTAAGAGATGAGCTGGTGGATCTTTGGATCAATTCCATCCAGTGAATAGGGGATTGTGCAGGATTGGGATGAGCGGTTTATAAACCCAGCTACTGGTAGGACAGCTTCGGACTCATCATTGCTTTGGAGGAGGAGGAGGAGGAGAAGGAGTCACCTGGGCAGGTAGTGGAATTCATGATTCTTAGACTTGCATGTATTTCCTCTTCTCGAAGGTTAAACTGATCTGGTTTACCGTATGGTCTTGCAGCATGGACCGTATGTATTTGTTTTGCAGTTGTACATAGTGCAAACCTGGCCGAAAGGCATTAGAGCTTTGTATATGAGCACCAGGTAGAAAAGGTCAGATTTGTTTTTTAGGCACAGAAATATCAAAAGATTTGCCCAGAATCAAAGGATGTTGCTCCAAAGTGGGAATGGTAACCTGGTTCTCCAAGTTCCAAAGTTGCCAGCTCTGGGCGTTAGGCTCCGTCTCCTCCTTTGTTAGTTCAACTAGTCCTTCAGATTGCTTGGGGGTTACATTGGCATATGATATGCATGGGATGTATTGCACCATTTCCCAAATAGCGGAGGACTTCCGTGTTGCGATACACGGTCAGGTATAATTTTCATAGTTGTGAAAAATTCCTCCGTGGATTCAGCTGCATCCTATATTTTTCACTGAAGTAGTATTTTTTAAGAGTCCAGAATGTACTTTTTAAATTGTTTCCTCTGTTCTTTTAAAGCCAATAGATTCTCATCAGTGGGATTTTTTTCCTGGATCATTTCAAACTGATTCTCTTAGGTTTTAGTTTTCTTAACTTCTCTATTAATCAATGGAGATAATTGAAAAGAAATATTTTGGCCTGGCAGTTCCTGTCAATATTTATTAATGTAGGGTAGAAGAAAAAAACAAGTTCCTTACCTTTGGTAATACTGTTTCTGGTAAATAACTATCTGACCACACATTCCTCACTTTTAAAATATTCCCCATGCTCCACATTGGATCCGGCAACGTTTCATACCAGTGCTCCTTAGTACAGCTAGGTGGCACTATGCGGCTCCATGTAGGCTACGTTCTGCCAGCAAAGGGCCAGAGCTGAGCTGCATATGTGCCCCCATAGCCCCCGTGCACACCAACATCAGTTTCTTGCTTCACACTTTTCACAACCTGGAACAACTGTCGGTACCAGTGTGCAGATCTCCAATTTGTGACTATTTATAGAAAGTCCTTGGGGAGAGGAGTTGGCCTAACGGCTAAGGCGCTCGACCTCGGACCTGGGGATCTGGGTTCGAGTCTCGGTAACGACGCTAAAACCTCCTGTGATTCTGGGCAAATCAGTTAATCTCCCCGTGCCTAAAATGTAACGTAACTGGAAACGTAAAAATGTAACGTAACTGGAAAAATATGTAAAGCGCTCTGATACCTGATTCGGTTCGGGTCTAGTTCGCGCTATATAAAACTCTGCAAAAAAAAAAAAAATCAAAAGAGACCGCTCCACAGAACGGGGAGATGGATCGGCAGTGAGGAATCTATGGAAAGATAGAGTAAAGAGAGGGTGACCAAAGTGAAGTAATTGTTCTTCTGACGGACACTTCTCACTACAGATTTCTCACCTTTCAAATAGATACCAAAGTAGCACCTTTCAAAGGTGGAGGCTCTGTGGAGTGGGCTCACATCAGAAAATCGTGGAGGAACGAATGGGTGAAATGCCCGGTCAGACCTAGGTGTCAAGACAAGACAGTAGTTCTGAGTGGACGAGTGTACAGACATGCACCTAGCGGCCTTACAGATGTCAAGGACACACACTCTGTGTGCCAAACAAATGCATTTCAGACGCTTTTTGTGGCAATATGTAGCAGACCTTCATGCAGAGGACTATTCATCCCCTTTTCTACACAGCCTTTCCTTACTTCGCCCCAGAGAAACCGACAAACAAGCTGATATTTATCTTGATAGTCCCTGGCACAATTGATGCAACCGCTTAAAGCTCTTTTGGGGTCCAACAGGTAGAGCCTCTTCTACTCTTTTGAGGGGTGAGGCAGACAAAAGAACGCTGGACAAGTGATAGATTGAATATCATGGAAAGGAGGTCTGGCTTTCGGTATGAAGGTCACCCGAATACTCAGCACTACATTGCTCAGCAAAAAGGTGGTGTAGGGGGATTGTGCAGATGGAGTCTCATTCATGAAAGAGCGGGATGTGAACGCAACGAGGAAGACAGTCGTCAGAAGAGCATCTTTACATTGGCTCAAAGGAAGTAAACATGAGACATGGCAAGACCGAGTTAAGATCTGTTGTAGCATCACAAACGGTTTGGGAGGAAACAAGTGTGTAAACCGTTAATAAACCACATCACAACAGGTGATTTGAACAGGGACGACTGGTCTGGCAACAGCAAAAGGGTCGAAAAGGAAGAAGATTAACCTCTAATAGTGCCCAAAGCAGTGTCTTGTTGGGCCAAAAACAAAACAAATAGTAAAACATCCAACTGTTTGGCTCGAAAAGTTCTAGGAAGGGTTCCACCTCTGCTTTCAGAAGACTCCCTGTGCCATCTTGTGAAGCAGACACCAATTGTGATGTGCAAGACACCACCACCTGAGTTCACTCACAATGACATTCAAGCATCCTGCCAGGTGGTTCACAATCAGGGAGAAGTCCTGAAGCTCCACCCAACTCCAGAGGTGTAAAGCCTCTTGCCACAGGATCCCCACTCCACCCTGCTTGTTGCAGTACCATGCAGTACCACGCGGTGGTGGTGGTGTCCATGTGGCCTACAACTCCAACAGATTGGCACTGAGCCGAATTTATGCTAGAGGTCAAAGTTCTTTGATCTCTACCTCCCCCAGATGACCTCTCCAATGCAGCAGTGATGCATCCATCACCATCACCAGCTGTGGATGGGGAAGGAAGATGGGTCTTCCACTGGTCCAATTACGATTTAGCATGCACAACTGCATATCGCATGCAGTCACCTCTGAAACTTGGGTGGCATCTGACCTGTTGCCTTGGTGCTGGGCTCACTGGTACCTCCAACTCCAATGCAGAGCCTGCATATGCTGCCACATGGAGTATTCGACAAGCAGGACACAGAAGGCTTACAGGCCAAGAAGCCAGAGTACTGCTCTTGCAGAGATCCAAGACTAAGGGCTAAATGACAGGATCGCAGCCCACATTTCCTAACGCATTGCAACAGAGAGAAAACCCTGAACTGCACTGTGTCCAGCATAACTTCTATAAAAGGAATCCTCTGCAAAGCAATCAGAGAATGTCAATGAGATCAGGAGGCTTGCAGTTGTCCAGAGGTGGCCCCTAACTGACCATGACAAGTCTGCCTTCAACAACCAGTCAACAAGGTAGGGGAAAACTGGCATCTCCCACCTCAAAAGATGGCAACGACCCCCACTATCTTTTTCGTGCACACCGAAGGGGCGCTGGTGAGGTTGAAGGGGAGCAGAGCAAACTGAAAATGGTCTTGGCCAACCATGAACCATCTGTGAGACTGCAGGATGGTATACAAAAATAAGCGTCCTTCAGGTCAAAGACTACCATCCAGTCACCCGGATTCAGGGCAGACAGAACATGAACCCAGGGTAGCATTTTTTATTTGTCCTTCCGTAGCAAGGTATTCAGAGGATGAAGATCTAAGATAGGGTGAAGCCCTCCATTATTTTTCAGCATGGGAACTAGTCAGAGTAATTGTCCCTATTTATGAGTCCAAGACCGTCTTGGTGGTTCTTTTGGAGAGTCAAGCTTGTCCCTCTTGCATAACAATGGGCAGGTGGTCCTCTGAGAGCCGTTATGATGCGGGAGAAATGTTTGGCAACACAAAAGGAAATTGCAGGGCATAGCTGCGGTGAACAATTTGGAGACCCATCTGCCAGATGTGATGGCTCACCACCCTAGAAGAAAGTACTGGATCCTACCTCCAGGAGGAAGACTGATGCCCGTAGTGACCTGTGCATTGCCTAACACAAGGGTCTTGAGCCTTTTCTGTGTTAAGAGCTACTTATGTTTAATGAATATCAGCATGCACTACTATTATTAGTGTCCTAATAGCAACCACATCAGACAAGATTCCATGAGTGGCCACGATATGCAAGATTACCAGCTGTGATCTTGGTGCAAGGGTTCCCAGTAGTAATGTAAAAAGACTGGGTCAATTCGGAATGCCTCTATGTGGGGTTACATAGCTTCAGGAACCCTTCGCAATAAGTCTCCCCAAAAGCTGCACGATTTATTATTCAAATATCAGCTTTAAATATTTTGAATATTTAACAATCTTTCTCCAAACATCAGTTTGTGAGTTATGACAATACACACATTTTGTCTCAAACACAGGCTTTCAAATAGTAATATAAATGTATTAATTCAACCAAGCAAAAGTTTCTACTTTAGGAGACCGCACTGCAAAGAGGAACGCTACTTAACCCCTTCGATGCTCATGACGAGCTCAGCTCGTCATGCAGTACACTGCTCCTGTGCTGATGACGAGCTGACCTGGTCATGAACAATGGAATCAAGAGTTTGCAGCACAGCAGGAAAATCTCCCTAGCAGCCAAGGTGTTAAAAGAAGCTGGATAGCTACTCGTTGGAGAAGCCCGGCCACATATCCAAGTACCCAGCCTCAAATGGACAGGGCTGACTGCTGTGGGGAGGCTGGTGTTGCCTGTATCTCAACCCCCTGAAATAGCCTTGGAATTTCGGAAACTGGCGAGGAAACGGTTTTAGGGGCAAAAAACCTAGAGTGCAGGACATGGCCCCACTCTTCATAAAGCGTTGTAAGACAGAATCAGCTTTTTAGCTGAACCGACTTTAGCCTTCAAAAGGCATATCCATAAGGGGGCCTGCACGTCTCCTGAGAAACCGGAGGATGGCATCCATGCATGATGACACTGGTGGCAAGAGCTTGCACAAGACAATGAGTATTAAGATGGCCAGCATGACTGTATTTAGCCACATGTTGACAGTCTTGAATGGTCTGAGCCAAGGAGAGCCTAAGTTCTTCCAGGATGGCTGGCAAATACTCGCTGTCTATGTCTCAGACAGCATGCGTATACTGGGCCAATGGACCAAAAGTATTACCCTCAAAGCTAGTCTAGCCGGAGAAATAATTATTTTCCCGACAGCTCAGTCCTCTACGACTCCCTGCCTGTAGGGGTTGTAGAGAGTGAACTAGGGTTCACCTTGCTGGTGGAAGCCTGGGCCATTAGACTCGCTGGAGTAGGATGCTGAGTAAGGAAATCAGGGTCTTCGGGAATCCAATACATGGTATCTGGCCACCTGTCTACGCATTGGCAGGCAAAAACAGGGATTAGACCAAGTACTCACTAAGAGCTTCGCTGAACGGGAGCAAGGGCTCAGATGAATCTAACTCAGGCTGTGAAACGTCTGTGAGGATATCTGTCTAAACTTCAACTGAAGGCAGTTGTAGGTCCAAGACCTGAGTCGCTTGTCCAATTACCACAGAAAAGGTAACACTCTTCTGCTGGGGGCGGCAGAGGTAAATTCAAACCTGCAGCAGGGGAAATATCAAGTACAGTAGCCTCCTGTTAGTCCATATAAAGACGTCATCACCACCATCATCCTCTCTCGTTGGTGGCAAGCTCTGGTCCTTATCGGAGCCAGAAAGACCGTGGAGTGCCTGAAGGCTCCTCCGAAATAGTGCAAGCATACGATCAGATCAGAGGATAGATTTGCTGGTCGTAATCTGACTGCGGGCCGCTGTGACAGGAGCGTGTCAAAGATATACAGCAAGCCTCATTGAAGGTCTCAACATGCTGCAGAGTTGCCGATAGCCTGGGGAACACGGGGCGCAGCAGGATCAGCTGTGGAATCGGCACCTCAATCGCAGATCGGGTGCGAGATAGATTGCCACCTTTACGGCCTCGCGACTTCGCTTTTGAGTGGTGGGATGGTGTTGAGTCCCACTTTTTTTTCTTATGCTTCTTCTTTGACTTTGGCTTACGAGAGGAGTGGGAAAACGAAGAGCACTTCTCATTGGAGCAGGTCAGCACTCTCTACTTGGTGCGAGAGCAGGACTTACACAAGTCCCATGTCTTACTCGAGTGTTCAGGGAGGCACAGTTTTGCTGCCCCAGATCACCTTCAGGTGTATGAGGGTGCACTCATCGCACTACTTGGATTTGTGCCCTGAGCTAAAACACACCTCAAGCGGGTTCATGACCGACATTTATTTTCTGCAGTAAAGGGGTAGTTTGAAGTCTGTAGGTTTAGGAGGTGGCATTTCGTTTTGTGAGTTAATGAAAGGCCACAAAGTGGGAGGGGAGCTCTGGACCTGCGTTCAAAGGTGCAGATAGAAATGAACCTGTGTTCAAAGGCACAGAAAGAAATGAACGGACATCAGCGTGCAGGGTTGGTGCTTATATTCGGTGCTGTTACATCACTTACAGGGCGGAACGCAGCCGGAGAGGAGCTGCACTGCGCCACCTAGCATCGGGAGCTCTGCTACAAAAGAATTCCATGTGGCACCAGAGGGATACTCTAATGGTGAGGAATCTGGGATTACAAGTATGCACCAGAAAGTTACTTCTCGTCATTAGAGATATTTCACAGGTGGGTACACAATGGTCCTGCAAAATCATCTCTGTGATTATTTCTTCCAAGCTTCAGACTGATTCATAAACGTTTTTCCCCACACGTATACACAAGGTCTCGAGGCTTCAGACCCACAGGACTGGAATCAGAGCTTGAGTCACACATCGGAATCATCACCTAAATAACACAATTCTCTGGTGAGGATTAGTGCCTTGATACTGGTTGTGTAGAGCATCTCCTCAATACAGGTCAGCCTCGTTGTCAGAGTGAGGTAAGACTCCATGACTCCCAACCTCCGTAGAAAAGCTGCTCTGAGCACCAGCACCATCCTAAAGACGTGTGGGGTAGTCATCAGCCTTAACTGGAGAATCGCAAACTGAAAGTTTTGGGACCCACCACAAACCTTAAGTGCGCCATGTGCGTGGCTAGAATTGGCAGATGAAAGTAGACATCTTTGGGGTCTAGGGACACTAACTAATCTCCAGTTTAAGGCCAGCAGGACCTGGCTCAGGAAGGAATCTTGAATGTTTCCTGCCAGATGAACAGGTACAAAAGGCTAAGATTCAGGATAGTCATCAGGTCCACGTCATTCCTGGGACCAAGAAATAAATGGAATAAGATCCTGAGCCCATCTCTTTCAGAGACACCACTTCAATGGCCCATTCATCAAACACGGCAAGAAACTCTGCTTCCAGGATCAAGGCAGGCAGCAGTAAGCACACTCTGAAGAAAAGGGCATAGCTGGGAAGGGGAGGATAGGAAGGATAGGGCATAGCTGGGAAGGGGAGGATAGGAAGGATAGGAAGGATAGGGCATAAGCCCTAGTGGATCAGACGGATCACCCAGCGGTGCGACCCTCACCCCGCTGGAAGATGAAGTACTGAGAGAAACAAGTTAGAGGAGATTGGCGACAGCAGAGGCCATAGAGGATGCTGAGGACTGGATCTCCTCATGTTCTTGCTAGTGACGTCTTCTAGATACAACCCCGCTTTGAAAGAAGCGATGTAGCTGCTGTGGCATTAGCACAAGCTAAGATGGCTAGAGCACTAGAATCCCTAAACTTCTTACCAAGAATTTTAGATTACTATGCATGGGAGGCCAGGCTCGAGGCGTGAGCTGCAGCCCCGATGTCGAAACGCTCCAAGGAGGAGTCAGCCTTCTCTCCAAGTAACTGCCCACTGTCAAAGGGCAATTCCAAGAGCACAGGCTGGACATCGATTCAGCATTACAGTCATACCTATAGAGCAAACAAGTGTTTGCAGAGTTAAAGCTGTACTTCAGGATCTGTTTGGATGCATTCAGGCCATCACTCACCAAGTCAGAGAAAGGTGTTTCCATATATTGTGGCATGCTGACAGTCAGACGTTTTGCTGGCTTCCATACGGCATGGATGTAGGAGCCTGAAAGGCCCGTTGCATTATCTGGCATGGAGGCAAGCTACCAGATGCCAATATTGTGCCACTTCACTGTGTGCAGCGGCTTGGATTCCCTATCGGAGGGAGCCATAAGAAAAGCATTTGGATATTGCGTAGAAGATGATGTTTAAATAACCAAACTCTCTGATGGACTGGGAGGACAAAAAATGCAGGTTACCCAGAGAGGGCCTTTGTCGTCTGGTGATCTGCCTGTGGACTGCAAGAACCAAAAAGGGCTTCTCCTGTGTGGCCATTATTTGGTGTAGGAGATCTTCAATAAATGGGAGCAAGGACTCTCTCAGACTGAGATTTCACTTCTGCAGAAGGCAAAGTTAAATCCAAGCCCATCGCTGCCTTTTAAAAGATCAAACTGTTGTAACCAGTTGGTTCATTCCGTCCACCCCTGTTCCCTGACCTATATGGTATTTCCCATGGTGAAGCTTGTGGTAGAATGTTGGGAAGAGTCTCCAGTGAGGAGAGTGGATGGACAATAAAGGAGTCGTACAATCTAAGCTGTGTCCTATTCTCTTGTACCTCTCCACCTCCAACACTGGCGACGGACCTGCGCAGGGGTCAGTTGTGGCCATCTCCCCTTTGAGTACTCTCTCCACACGGAAGAGCACCTTAAGTGAAATTGGAGGATAGTAAATGCTCCTATGTGTACTGATTCCCGGTGGCATCGGTGCTCATTGAGGAGAAGCAACCGATAAGAAGCGAAGGAGCCTCTTTACTGGTATGTGCAGGAAATCACGACGGTCGGCACCTCGGAGGTCTCTGTTGTCAACTTACTTGTTGGTGAAGACATCTGTGTAACCTCGACAGGTGACTGAGGATTTCACTTGGTCTCCGCCTCAGCTTGTGTGGGAGTCCGCCTTTGGTTTTCGTTCAATCCCAGTCCGGGCAGCTGCATACAGCCGGTGAGTAAGCCTTCCTGCCCCGAGCTACGCATAGACTTTTGGAATCCTGTTGAAGATCATTCCTGTCAGCGTTTCCTGCGAGGGTGCGTGAGGAGCTGTGCCGAGACGGTAGTGTCTCAGCTCTGCGGCGCCCCAGTGAACTTGACCGGCGCCCCGTTTGAATTCATTCCTGTCAGCGTTCCTGTGAGGGTGTGTTAGGAGCTGTGCCGAGACGGTAGTGTCTCAGCTCCGCGGCGCCCCTGTGAACTTGACCAGCCTCTTTTCTAAGGAAGGTTCATTTTAGGAGTTTGACTATATAAGCAGTGTTTCAGTTTCGCGGCAGCCCAGTGAAGTCTCACCGCCTGATATTGTCTCAGCCTCGCGGCGGTCCAGTGAGTTTTTTTTCCGCCCGTTTCCTGTCAGTTTTCTATCCGACAACCTTTCCTGGTCATAACAGCCTGTTTTTATGGCCTCGTGCACAAATTGGTTTCCTTGCCTGGAGAAAGGGAATAACGGGTTAAGGGCCTGTGTTCGTTAGGAAAGTCCTGCCAAGTCGGTCCATTTGTACTGTTTTTTTTTCCTTCAGTTCAACTCTGCGTTCACATCTGATGCCTCAGAACTTGGACAGGAAGAAAAGTCTACGTGGTAGTGATTTATAGTAAGAGCTTCACCGGAAAGGTTGTTTCGTCCATTATTGAACAAAACTATTTTTTTTCCTTTTATGTCCTTTTATTTGCAGTGACTTACTATTGTTGCAGACTTACTGTTCATGATTAGTTGTATTCATAGAGGGCTTGTTTATATCTAAGAGTTTTTATTTATTTCAGGGTGTATTCTAACATTAGTACTAGAGAGAGGGTTATCTGTCCTAACCACCATGGCAGCTGCAAGCATGAATCAACCCCCGCCTTTTCTAAATGACATAGGAGAACCCGAGATAAGCTGGAAGGAATGGGTGAAGCTTTTTGAGTCTTACCTTATAGCAATTGGGGGGCAAAGGTTCAACTCTATAAGGAAACAACATATATTACTTCACAATCTAGGCGTGCAAGGGCGTAAAGTATATGAGAATTTACCTGTACCTGAGCAAGATGCTAACGCAGTGGGAGAAGTGGATGTGTTTGTGCAGACTATGGAGAAATTAGAAAAACACTTTGGGGATAGGATCAATGTAGTCCTGGAGCGTCATAAATTTTTTAAAAGATGTCAAGGGAAGCAGGAGTCAGTACAAAATTATATTGCAGTTTTGTGGGGTCTGACCCAATTATGTGAATTTGGGGATCTCACCGACTCCCTAATAAGAGATCAATTGGTGAGGTGTACCAATAATCCACGTATCCAGGAGAAGTTGTTGGCTAAGAATCCAGGGTTGAAGGAAGCTGTTGAAATAGCAAAGTCAGTGGAGCATACGGCAAGATGTGTCAAAGAGATGAGACCTGAAAGGGAGGTAGTAGCTACCATAAGTGATTCTGAAGAGAGTTTGGATGTCTACAAAATAAGGTATAAAGAAAACGCTAGTACTAAAATAGAGCACAGAGAGAAGGGCCCTAAGTGTTACCGTTGCGGCAGTAACAATCATTTTGCCACCTATTTCCAGTGCCCTGCCAGGTATGTCACTTGCAAGAAATGCAATAGAAGAGGGCATTTCGCCAGGGTGTGCCGCGATGGCGAGTTACATTCAAAAGAAAATGATAGAGGAACCGAAAGGGGTACAAATAGAGAAGTAAAATGTATTGAACAGAAAATAGAAAAGTTTATTTTGCAAGTAAAGGATGTTGATGATACTGTGAATTTCATTTACCCTAAATGTGATGTATTAATTGATGATGAATGCATTGAAATGTTCGCTGATTCTTGTTCTCCTTTCACCTTGATTAATAAAGATGATTATGTTACCATGAAGGGAAATAAGATGAGTGACCTTAAGAATCCTGATATTTCTCCTTCAGGTTACAATAAGGGCAATATACCCATGCTGGAAATGAAGGAGGCACAGATTCAATTTAAAGATAGGAAAACTCATGGGACAATATATGTGGTCAAGTCTGGTTCCAATCTGTTGGGGTGGGTTCACCAGAAGGAGTTGGGAATCATTTTGGACCCCAATAGTCCAGAACAAGTTTTGCTTACTGCAAATTTCCCGGGAAGTGAAAAGATCTGTGATGAGTTTTACCCCCTTTTCAAAGAAGAGCTAGGATGCCTGCACAATTTCCAGCATAGGATCAAGCTTAAATTAAATGCCAAACCCGTGGTGCATGGTCTGCGCACTGTGCCCCTCAAACTGAAAGAACCACTAGAAAATGAGTTGCGTAAGCTGTGTGATTTGGATATAATTCAGCCAGTGAGTTGTTCTGAGTGGTTGGCCCCTATTGTTCTTGCAGCCAAATCTAATGGGGAAGGTATCCGCCTCTGTGTGGATTTACGCAGTTTAAATGACTGTATCTGGGTGGAAAGGCACCTTTTGCCAGTCATAAATGAGATGCTAAGTACCATGGGCCCTGCAAAATACTTCAGTGTTATAGATTTATCCATGGCGTACCACCAGATAGAATTACATCCGGATTCGAGGCCACTCACGGCGTTTATTACGCCGTTTGGAGCTTTCATGTTCAAAAGAATGCCGTTCGGGCTTGCGTCGGCAGCAGCCATCTTCCAAAGAGTCATGCAGAAGATCCTTGAAGGAGTAGAGCACACCATGTGTTTCCAAGATGACATTTTGGTTTATGGTAAAGACTCTGAAGAACATGATAGTGTCCTAAGGCTGGTGTTCAAGAAACTCATGGATGCAGGACTTACTGTAAAAAAAGAAAAGTGCAGGATCAAAGTGAAACAAGTTGAATACCTGGGCCATTCTATTACAGAACAAGGTTTCAGACCAAAAGGTAGTTTAATTCGTGCTGTGAAAGAAGCTCCGAGCCCACGTAACAAAGAAGAACTTAAATCTTTTTTAGGGCTCATGGAGTACATGTCGAAGTATGTGGACAATTTTGCAACAAAGTGTGAGCTAATGAGTGAAATGTTAAAAAAAGACAAGGATTTTGTCTGGAATGAAGAGCAAGAGGCTGTAGCTAACGCACTTAAGGAGGATCTAATCAACTCCCCAGCACTCAGTACTTTTGATCCAACAAAAAAAAACATCCTCGCAACAGATGCATCAAACTACGGGTTGGGTGCCACTTTAGTGCAGAAGGACGGTAGTGAAGAAAAAGTGATTGCCTATGCGTCCAGAAGCCTTTCTTCCCCGGAGAAAAACTACTCTGTAATTGAACGAGAAGCTCTGGCGTGTTTTTGGGCGGTCAGACATTTTAAGTTTTTTCTATGGGGGGTGAAGTTCACAATACGAACGGATCACAAGCCTCTTATATATGTATTTTCTGTGAGAGGCCTGGAAAACTGTACCCCACGCATCACTATAATTTCAAGGTTGAACATGTGCCAGGCAAAGAGAATACCATTGCTGATTTCCTCTCGAGATTGCCGCTGCCAGAGGAAGAAGGACCTGAGGAGGCTCTAGACAGCCCTATAATGATGATGAATTTTCCTGCCATTACACAGAAAGAGTGGGAGGACAATATGAGAAAAGACAAAGAACTTAAGATGCTAATGGAGCAGATCAAAGGAGGATGGCCGAATAAGAAAAGAGACGTTGGTGCAGAACTGGAAGAATTCTGGGAAGTACGGAATGAATTAAGTACCATCGGAGAAAAAGTGTACCGGAATAACAGAGTAATTCCGCCCAGAGAATTACGGAAGAGAGTCATTGACTTGGCGCACGAAGGCCACCTTGGGCGTAGTGCCACTAAGGCTAGAGTGAGAATGAATTTCTGGTTTCCCAAAATGGACAACATGACTGAGGAAGCTGTGAAAGAATGTGGAGCATGCGCCAAGAGTGACAAGTCAAAAATTATACACAAAGCGCCACTTTCTCCAGTAGATGTCCCGACCAAGCCATGGAGCAAATTGGCTTTGGACATCATTGGACCCATGCAAATGCTAGGTGTGCAAAAAAGGTTCATGTTGGTTCTGGTTGACTACACCTCTCACTGGGTGAAACAAAAATCTGTGCACAACATCAACACCAGAACAGTAATTCAATTTTTGAAAGAAGTGTTTTGTGAAGAAGGGTTACCTTCCACGTTAGTCACTGACAATGGGGTACAATTTACCTCTGAGGAAATGCAGAGTTTTCTGGAGACTTCAGGAATTAAACATGAGACCACTGCTCTTTACTGTCCCAAAGCTAATGGCATGGTGGAGAGAGCAAACAGGGTCATCAAAGAAAATATCCAGCTAGCCATGGTCAATGGACAAGATGTTGAGAACTGCTTGAGAGAATGTCTGTGGGCCTATCACACGGCGCCCAATAAAATTACTGGGGTCTCTCCTTTCGTGTCTTTACGTGGAAGGGAGCCTAGTACCAAGTGTAACCCCTGTTGGTTAAAAGGGGGTGATGTCAGGGATATAGATGTTATGTTACGTTATGTTATGTTATTTATTCTTTTGTATAGCGCAACGGTTACTCAAAAGAGTGTCCCAGCGCTTTAGGTAAGGAGAACTAATTCGGAATAACATAACACAGTTAAAAAGAGTACACAACAAACAAAATAAAGAGGGACTGCTGGGAGGCCTACTGGGTAAACAACCAGGTTTTAAGACCTCTCCTAAAATCAAGAAGAGTAGTAGCCCCCCGAAGTGGGAGCGGAAGCGAATTCCACATCTGTGGAGCCAGCAAGCTGAAGGAGCGGCCGCCCAGGCGAGCTCTCCTAACTCGAGGGACCGTCGCCAGAAGTAGATTTTCTGACCTCAGAGAACGAGCCGGACGATAAAAGGCCAGTCTCTTTTGGAGATGCTTTGCTCCCACAGCGTGGAGTGCCTTGTAGGCCAAAGTCATAGCCTTAAAGGCAATCCGTTTGCGGATAGGTAGCCAGTGCAGCGTCAGCAATAGCCCCGAGACGCTGGCACGTCTGTTAAGACCAAAGATGGCCCTGGCCGCCGCATTCTGCGCGACTTGAAGCCGCTGCAGCAGGTACTCTGGTATGCCCAGGTAAAGAATGTTGGCATAATCCAACCTGGAGCCTATCAGAGCCTGCACAGTCAGCCTCCTGTGCTCCTCCGACAAAAGAGGCAAAAACCTCCGCATCATTTTTAAAAGACCGAAGCAGGTGCCGGTCACCCCGAAGATCTGGGCTTTCATCGTCAGCCCCTTGTCCATCTTAACCCCCAAGTTCTTAGCCATAGGGGAGGAGCAGGACGGAGGGAACATGTCAATGGGCCACCAGGCCTGCCAGCTAGGCTCCGTATCGCACCCGAAGAAGAGTACCTCGGACTTATCGGAATTGCACTTGAGGCAGTTCAGTTGGAACCATGTGAACACCGCCCCAAGGCAATTCCGGATACTCTCCCCGTCAAAGTCAGCCCCTCTCTCACACGAGAAGAGGAGCTGGGTGTCGTCGGCATACGACACGATCCGGGCACCAAATGACTCCGCCACCGCCGCCAAAGGGGTCATAAAGATATTAAAGAGGGTCGGGCTCAATATAGAGCCCTGAGGGACCCCGACTCCCAAAGGCGGCATCACGGCGGTGTCAGGCGATGTCCAGACCGTTTGCCGGCGGCCGGCTATAAAGGACGAAAACCATCTGAGCACCGTCCCCCGAAGGCCAATCTCATAGAGTCTTGCGAGAAGGCCATCATGGGGGACGGTGTCAAAAGCCGCCGACAAGTCCAACAACACCAACATGACTTTGCCCCCGGTATCCAACACCCCTTTGATGGTTTCAGAAACCTCAAGGAGCGCGGTCTCGGTGCTACGATTTGAACGGAAGCCAGACTGGGAGTCATGTAAGATCTCATGGGTCTCCAGAAAATTGGAGAGCACCGACTGAACGTGCTTCTCCAAAATTTTTACGAGAGCCGGCAACAGCGAAATCGGCCTATAATTGGCTGGGACCTTCGGGTCAAGCCCAGGTTTTTTAAGCAGCGGGATGACCATTGCCTGCTTCCACACTGGCGGAACCACTCCCAGACTCAGCGAAAGATTGAGAAGAGGGTTCGCCAGTGGATTGATCACCTCCGCCAACTTACCCAAAAGCTTAGCTGGGCAGGGGTCAAGTGGAGACCCAGATTTTAAATTGCCCATAAGCGCTAAGGAGGCTGGGGCTGGCAAAGATGGAAACTCAGCCAATATGGCGCCCTGCAGAACGGGAGGGAACGTGCCAGCCTCGGATGTAAACGGCCTAACGGGTGCTCCCGGTGGAAAAGAGTCCTGTATGAGCTTTATCTTGCTTGTAAAAAAACAAGCAAGGTCCGCCGCCCAGGATTCTAAGGGCACCTCTTCCGATGTAATGGTCCGAGGAGAAATGAATTCTCTGACAATGGTAAAAATCTCCTTGCTGGAGTTAGAGGCCGCTTCAATTCTCCCCGCAAGATAGGCTTTCTTTTCAAGGCGGATATCCCGGTGGTAAGCCTTAACCACAGCCTTGTAGGCAGACCTGTCCATGCTGTCATAGTGTGCCCGCCAGGCCCTTTCGGCTACCTTACACTGCTGCCGCGTAGCCCACAGTGCAGAAGTAAACCAAGGGGCCGAAACCCGCTTTGATGTCAGGCGGGGGGGCAGCATCGGGGCCAGGTCATTAAGCCTATCCGTAAGCCACTCTTGCAGGGACTCCAAATCTCTCTCCAGCTCACCGGAGAGAAGACAGGGATGATCCGAGGCAGCCTGAGCCAACATCTCAGGGGTCACTCTGTTAAATGCTCTGAACGCTCGTCCCCGTTGCTGTGGGACAGGGATGGACGACCTGGCGGTGCCACTGATTACAAATTTGGCCAGCCAATGATCAGACCACAGGACCGGAAGAGTCTCTTTCACCACCAAAGGGGATGTGGAAAAGACCTGGTCAAGAGTATGGCCCTTGACATGAGTCGGCCCCTGCAAATGAGGGATAAGACCCAGCGGAGTCATGGCCTCGGAAAGCTTTATAGCGACGGGGTCAGACGGATCATCCATCCGGATGTTAAAATCCCCCGCTACTATGCAATGTTCTGCACTCAGGGCCAGTCCCAGCAACACCGAGTCGAGGTCTGCAAAGAACGTTCCGGGCGGGGCAGGGGGTCGATAGACCAAGAGTCCCTTCACTGATTCGTGCGGCGCTAGCATGATTGAAAAAGCCAGCGATTCCGAGCCGCGGATGTCCTCCGTAGGCAAGACGGTACACAACGTGCCCTTCTTCACCACCAGTGCGACCCCTCCGCCCCTGCCCTTGGCTCTGTCTTTCCTGAAGATGTTATAGTCAGGCGGGATTGCCATCACCACATCGGGGTTTGAGGATTCTCCCCACCAAGTCTCCGTCAACATTAAACAGAGTGGCTTCTCAGTCTCGAGAAGCTCAAAGATGTCTTGCGCATGACTGCACGCCGATCTGGTGTTTAGCAGCATGCAGGCATACTCTGCGCCAGCTATGTTACTGATAGGGGCAGATGACAGTGCTCGGTTAGGACGCCAACCACAGCCCGGGCAGAGGGACTTACCCCTATGGCGGCCAGGAAAGACAGAACAGCAGCGGCTCTCCCGATGATTCAGAGAGCACAGCTCCTTGAACGTATACCGCAGAACATGTGCGCCGGTTTTGCACATGCTAGAATAGCAGAGCCCCACCCGCCGACCGAAACGCCGCCGGAACGCGGACGGGCGCAGACGGGCAGGACTCTGGCTTGACTCAGGCGCGAGTCAGGCGCCTCCGCTGCGCGTCACCGCTGCGCGGGGGAAGCGAGCTTTAAGTACAGCCTCCTCGTTCTCCACACGGAGAACTAGAGCGCTGAGTGAGGTGGCGCGCTGCAAAGCAGCAGCCCCAATATGGCGACCCAACTTCCTGCCCAGAATAATTATGCCAGGTGACAGTGCTCCGCTTCTGCAAGCGGTGGGGGGCACGATTATGGGGCAAGAATGTGGGCGCTACGGCGCTGATTAAAAAACAGGTGAGAAATCACATTTTTGACAAACATACAAAAACGAGTAAAAATGCCAATTTAAAAGCGCTGCGCGCCTACTGCAGCCTGAGGAAGAAGGCGCCAAAGTGAGAGAAGGTGTCTCCTTACCGATTGGGAGGAGGCAGGAGAGAAAGTCAAACAATATCAAACGAAGTATAAACAGTGGTATGATAAAAAACATGGTGTGAAGTCTCAAAAGTGGGAAATGGGGGACATGGCGCAAGCCAGAAGGAACACCAAATTAGGGTCTGACATCAGCAAGTTCTATTCCCCCAGTAGAATTGTTAAAGTGTTAAAAAATGTTGTACAGTTTGAAAATGGCCAATGGTGGAGTTTTGACCACATTGTAAAAGTACAGCCATAATACTTTTCCTTGCAGGATCATTTCAGTTTAATTTCTGGAAGCTTAATTTGTTCTAATGTTCCTGTTGATACATCCTGTTGGGTACTCATTATAAGGAAGGGAGATGTGTTGTAACCAGTTGGTTCATTCCGTCCACCCCTGTTCCCTGACCTATATGGTATTGCCCATGGTGAAGCTTGTGGTAGAATGTTGGGAAGAGTCTCCAGTGAGGAGAGTGGATGGCCAATAAAGGAGTCGTACAATCTAAGCTGTCTCCTATTCTCTTGTACCTCTCCACCTCCAACACAAACCTCTTCCACAACAGGGTCAGCATAGTACAAAACGTCCCCTTCTGGTGAAGCATCTAGGCCACTGGCACTTCTGATTTTAAGTAGATCTAGGAATCACTATTTTAAGATGGCAGAGGTGGACTTCTTTCATGCTGCCTTAGTTCTTATCCTTGGTTGAGCAACTGAAACGTTATGCCCCTGGCGAGGCGCAGGAGTTCCATGTTGCAGAGTCATGTCCCCGCCATAGACACCACAAGGGAAAGGGACAACAAAAGGGACATAGTTCTGAGGCACTGTAAGCCTGCAGAGGAGACATTTGACTTAGTTCCTTTTGAAAACGAAGGCATTTATCAGTGAGAAACCAAGAGGCAGCTCTGCACATGTTAAGGCATGGAAAAACAGGAAGTTACTCCAGTGCAGTGTTGCTGCTAAAATACTCAAGTGACATGACATCACATCCAATCCAGAACCAGAATCATGGCTTGAGATGCTTGGCACCACCTGCTGGTGTCTGAGAGTCATTGATGGGGGAAGGTTTTATAAACCATTATGAAGCCTCAAAGGAGTATTCATAGGGTGAGGCATCTGTGAGAAAAGGTACCCATCCGAAGGTTTTTGTTACACTACTCGGCCATCTTATGCACATCTGCCTCTGTTACTTAATCAGAATTGGGAGGATGGTGTTTTAAAAACTCCTACAGCCTAACTAACGTTCTATTATTATAGCTTCTAAATTTTATGATGTTCTTAGGTTTGCCATTAGTCCACAGAGAGTTGGCCCGTTGCATGAAGTGTATTATCTTATGGCCAGACCAGTGGACTAGCTGAATGTAAGTACGCCCATTTTTGTAAACATATTTTTATTGAAATCTGTACAATACAGGACAAGGAAAGACAGTACATTCAACCGTTTTAAGGTATCCATAAAGGCAATATACCCTCTTTAGAAAGACGAAATTATCAATACTACCATCGTCGATATTTGATATCAACCCATTCAAACCCTGATCATTGACTGAGCGATACAGGAGAGAGCAGCATTTATCCCCACTTAAAGATCAGCCCAGCTGCAGTACAGGTCGCCCAAAATCATGAGACATATGTTATGTAAAAGCTAAACAGTGAACAAATGAGGAAGCAAAAATCAATATAGAACTGAGCAGCGGCAGCTGTCACCAAAGTACTCCCAACTGTAATGTGAAAATGTGAAATCCAGACTGGAACTAGTGCTTAAAAGAGCAGTGCAAACTGTAGCATTGCAGGTGTCTTACCGCCTTCCAGCAGAGAGTAGGGAGTGTTGGGCCTGGAACGGGAGGCTGAAGGTTAACGCAATAACAGTGGAGTAGATGGACCAAGGGCAGTCGATGGAAATCTGGAGAATCAAGATCAGGAGTGAGAGGGACACCATTCGCAATATCAAACACCTGTGACTAAACCCACCCTCCCCATAAGAGACCAACAAAGGCAGTCTAAGGATACTTCCTAATTACACGTGCTTTACACTTACCAGCCCGAAACAGTGGCATGGTTGGCTGCCAAGCTTCTTTATATGTTCTTTTTCAAATTATTTATATATTTGTAACAGACCTTACTTCTATCCAGGTTCAAAAGCAAGAACTGTTCAAAGCCTATGAATATCAAATAACAACCCAGGACTAATAACACATTGTGTCTAATCCGTACGTCTAACACACAGTGATTTATGGTAACAGTTGTTGCGAGACAACATGGCTGTGCAATTTAAATTGTAGCATTCGGCTGAATCCGGGATTCCTTTTTTGCACAAGTCCTGTGGATGAAATGTGAAGTGTTTCATAATCCTTTTTATCTGCATGTGCTACACCACTCAACCATGTACTGATACAGCGATGCGAGGACGCAATATACTTAACATCGAATAGTGTCAGCTAGAAATCACAACATATCTGCAAGCATGTCCTTCGCATACCAAGGCACTTAACAGAGCAGTGGGAGAAGCCTGACAGTTTTAGGTTCCAGACACTACTGTATAGAGCACAGTGGGGATCAAAATGGGGACAGTAAAAGTAATATTTCCAGAAAGTTGTTGATACCCTGACCCCGCCACCTACTCCAGGCCGATCTTGACCCTTAGCATGTGGCATCTGAGCTTCTCGCCACAGTCCATGTCAAAGTGAGCTCGTAGGTACTGGCAAAACGTCTTCCCTGGTACTTCCTTCCCTCCCCCACTGCGGATTGCACTGCCCCCACCAGTCTTTGTCACAACTCTCATCCGCCTGTCCTGTTGCATCCTCCCGGAGGTCAAGAGGCAGCCCCTAATCCAGCCCACTCTCCCAATTACCCCTCCCAACCCTTCCAGGCGAGGCTCTACTCCACTAAGTCCTGGGCGCGTTGTTCTTCTCCACAGGCTCTGGCCAAGCTTCTGCCCAATTCCTTGACATTCGTTTCAGCGGGTCCTCTCTGAACTGCCACTCCCTTCTGAGTCCTGTTCATATTTTACCTCATGATACACCTGCCACTGCTCACCAAACTACCCCCTCAGTCCTTTCCCAACTTCTCCCAGCACTTGCTGAACAAGTCCCCCTCCAGACCTCACCAACCCTCACCCCAACAAGAACTTGCTGAACTTTGCCCCACCCACACCTCAAACAAACTTTGCCCAAACCAGACCTTGTTGACCTTCTCTCCAACCAGACCTTGCCAAACATTGCCCCAACAAGACATCGCTGTACTGCACCCCAGCCAAATCTCAGTGTACTGTGCCCAACCAGAAGGCCTCGCCGTACTGCGCCCCAACCAGACCTCGCCGCACTGCGCCCCAACCAGACCTCGCCGCACTGCGCCCCAACCAGACCTCGCCGCACTGCGCCCCAACCAGACCTCGCCGCACTGCGCCCCAACCAGACCTCGCCGCACTGCGCCCCAACCAGACCTCGCCGCACTGCGCCCCAACCAGACCTCGCCGCACTGCGCCCCAACCAGACCTCGCCGCACTGCGCCCCAACCAGACCTCGCCGCACTGCGCCCCAACCAGACCTCGCCGCACTGCAGCCCAACCAGACCTCGCCGCACTGCAGCCCAACCAGACCTCGCCGCACTGCAGCCCAACCAGACCTCGCCGTACTGCACCCAACCAGACCTCGCCGTACTGCATCCCAACCAGCCTCGCCGCACTGCAGCCCAACCAGACCTCGCCGCACTGCGCCCCAACCAGACCTCGCCGCACTGCGCCCCAACCAGACCTCGCCGCACTGCGCCCCAACCAGACCTCGCCGCACTGCGCCCCAACCAGACCTCGCCGCACTGCAGCCCAACCAGACCTCGCCGCACTGCGCCCCAACCAGACCTCGCCGCACTGCGCCCCAACCAGACCTCGCCGCACTGCATCCCAACCAGACCTCGCCGCACTGCGCCCCAACCAGACCTCGCCGCACTGCGCCCCAACCAGACCTCGCCGCACTGCGCCCCAACCAGACCTCGCCGCACTGCATCCCAACCAGACCTCGCCGCACTGCAGCCCAACCAGACCTCGCCGTACTGCAGCCCAACCAGACCTCGCCGTACTGCAGCCCCACCAGACCTCGCCGTACTGCAGCCCCAACCAGACCTCGCCGCACTGCGCCCCAACCAGACCTCGCCGCACTGCGCCCCAACCAGACCTCGCCGCACTGCGCCCCAACCAGACCTCGCCGCACTGCGCCCCAACCAGACCTCGCCGCACTGCGCCCCAACCAGACCTCGCCGCACTGCGCCCCAACCAGACCTCGCCGCACTGCGCCCCAACCAGACCTCGCCGCACTGCGCCCCAACCAGACCTCGCCGCACTGCGCCCCAACCAGACCTCGCCGCACTGCGCCCCAACCAGACCTCGCCGCACTGCGCCCCAACCAGACCTCGCCGCACTGCGCCCCAACCAGACCTCGCCGCACTGCGCCCCAACCAGACCTCGCCGCACTGCGCCCCAACCAGACCTCGCCGCACTGCGCCCCAACCAGACCTCGCCGCACTGCGCCCCAACCAGACCTCGCCGCACTGCGCCCCAACCAGACCTCGCCGCACTGCGCCCCAACCAGACCTCGCCGCACTGCGCCCCAACCAGACCTCGCCGCACTGCGCCCCAACCAGACCTCGCCGCACTGCAGCCCAACCAGACCTCGCCGTACTGCAGCCCAACCAGACCTCGCCGTACTGCAGCCCAACCAGACCTCGCCGTACTGCAGCCCAACCAGACCTCGCCGTACTGCAGCCCCACCAGACCTCGCCGTACTGCAGCCCCACCAGACCTCGCCGTACTGCAGCCCCACCAGACCTCGCCGTACTGCAGCCCCACCAGACCTCGCCGTACTGCAGCCCCACCAGACCTCGCCGTACTGCAGCCCCACCAGACCTCGCCGTACTGCAGCCCAACCAGACCTCGCCGTACTGCAGCCCCACCAGACCTCGCCGTACTGCAGCCCCACCAGACCTCGCCGTACTGCAGCCCCACCAGACCTCGCCGTACTGCAGCCCCACCAGACCTCGCCGTACTGCAGCCCCACCAGACCTCGCCGTACTGCAGCCCCACCAGACCTCGCCGTACTGCAGCCCCACCAGACCTCGCCGTACTGCAGCCCCACCAGACCTCGCCGTACTGCAGCCCCACCAGACCTCGCCGTACTGCAGCCCAACCAGACCTCGCCGTACTGCAGCCCAACCAGACCTCGCCGTACTGCAGCCCAACCAGACCTCGCCGTACTGCAGCCCAACCAGACCTCGCCGTACTGCATCCCAAACACACCTCGCCGTACTGCATCCCAACCAGACCTCGCCGTACTGCATCCCAACCAGACCTCGCCGTACTGCATCCCAACCAGACCTCGCCGTACTGCATCCCAACCAGACCTCGCCGTACTGCATCCCAACCAGACCTCGCCGTACTGCATCCCAACCAGACCTCGCCGTACTGCATCCCAACCAGACCTCGCCGTACTGCATCCCAACCAGACCTCGCCGTACTGCATCCCAACCAGACCTCGCCGTACTGCACCCAACCAGACCTCGCCGTACTGCATCCCAACCAGCCTCGCCGTACTGCATCCCAACCAGCCTCGCCGTACTGCATCCCAACCAGACCTCGCCGTACTGCATCCCAACCAGCCTCGCCGTACTGCAGCCCAACCAGACCTCGCCGTACTGCAGCCCAACCAGACCTCGCCGTACTGCAGCCCCACCAGACCTCGCCGTACTGCAGCCCAACCAGACCTCGCCGTACTGCAGCCCAACCAGACCTCGCCGTACTGCAGCCCAACCAGACCTCGCCGTACTGCAGCTCAACCAGACATTGCCGTACTGCAGCCCAACCAGACCTCGCCGTACTGCAGCCCAACCAGACCTCGCCGTACTGCATCCCAACCAGACCTCGCTGTAGTGCGCACACCATCGAGACCTCGCCATACTGTGCCCCAACCAGACCTCGCCGTACTGCATCCCAACCAGACCTCACCATACTGTGCCCCAACCTGACCTCACCATACTGTGCGCCCCAGCCAGACCTCGCCATACTGTGCCCCAACCAGACCTCGCCATACTGTGCCCAATCATATCTCATTGTACTGAGCACTAACCAGACCTCGGTACACTTCTTTGCCTCTCCACTCACATCATGGCCACACTGCCCACTACACCCCCACCTATTCAGTTCTGTCTGAACTGCAATCACTCCCCCCAACTGCCCCCAATCTTTGCTGAACCTGGTCTTTGCCAAACGTCTCTCCCTGATCCTGGCCAAACGTCCCCTTCACCCATTCCTGGTGGCACTTCTCACTGGTCCTGGTGGCATCTCCCTACCAGTTTTTGCCACAACTTACCCCCAATCTTTGTCGCACTTCTCATCTTGCAATTTTGGTCACACTCTCCAAATACTGAGCCCGGCTGCACTGCTGCTACCCCAACTCTTGGCCACTCTTCTTCCACTAGTTCTTGCCAAACCTATCCACCCATCTCCCCAGCTTCTAGTCACACTTTATCCCATTAGTCTTTGCTGCACTCCCCCTTAAACATTTCCATGCCGTCCAACATTCTTCGCTACACTTCCATCAGTCATCATTTCGCTTCCCCTCACCAGAATTTATCGCAATCCTCCTCATCCTCGCTGCATTTGCCTCCCCTTTCTCCACCACCACACGTCCTGCCAATCCCTTCTGCATTCTCAGTCCTACCACATACCTTTTGATCTGCAGTGGCCATGCTGCTCTCGCTTCTCTTGCTCGCTCTGCGTTTCTGAGGCAACTCATCATCGAGCGATTTCTCTTCCTCCTCCGCACAGACCGTTGTGGCCAGAAGGTGGCAGATGACTTCCAGTTCAAATTCAATGATGTGGTAGGCGGGAGCCAGAGGTAGGGTAATGCTGGTCACCTTCTCTGAAGACTGGATCACCAGGTCAGATTCAGAAACCTTTTCTATACAAGAGAATTACAGATAATGAGGTTAGGCAGAGAGAGTGGACATAATCAATTAGCCCCATTAATAAGAGTGTTTAAC
Organism: Lissotriton helveticus; assembly: GCF_964261635.1. Lineage (NCBI taxonomy): Eukaryota > Metazoa > Chordata > Amphibia > Caudata > Salamandridae > Lissotriton > Lissotriton helveticus. Next base: position 21,125,732 of record NC_136069.1, on the reverse strand, counting down.
CTCAAATCAGTTTTCACAATCACATCAAATGTGCATTTTTGTTCTAACAAAACAGGCAATAGTGGTCATGCTTGGTACCTTATATTCTAGCAAATATGAGAGCACCAATCATGTGACTGAGCTAGGTTTGAGCTAGCTAGCTCTGCCTGAAAGAGAGACCGAGGCTGATGGGCTGCGCCGTGAGAAGAGAAGAGACAAAGTCCTCAAAGCCTACCCATGGTGTTGGTGTAGATGGTAGCGGAGCCCCGAGAATGGTGCAGGATAGGCATGGCCTCCGCATTGCTGAGCTGCAGCGTGTCTCCGTTCTTTATGGTGTAATGCCCGGTTGTCACAGTGAACTTCACCGTCTGCGGAATCCCAGCCAGAAGGCTGTCTGAGTAAAAGAAAAGAAAGGTCCATAAAACATCACAAGGGTAAATGTCAGCATTCGCTACCTTACCCAGACCCTTGAGTGTTAGCACAGCTTTCGCCAGAATGCATACATAGCAATCATTCATGCTACAGAAACTTAACCATGACGTGCAATTCATCGCTCCCCCCATTTACTTGTAATGAAGCGGGCAAGGGCGAGATGGTATTTTACTGATGTTTAAATCTTTAGTTTTATCTGAAGAATGTCTGTACGTCCTTAACCGATCTTCTGGGGTTCAACAAGCAGCATTTTTCATTGCTTCCCGGTTAATGAGCTTGGTTGTTTGCTCTAGTAATACAATGCTCTTTATGTTATGTTATTAATTCTTTTATAACACGCTCTGTTACTCACGAGTATCCTGGCGCTCCTTTTATCATTCTGTAATATCAATGCCTGAGAAAGGCACACTGATCTGGGAGTGTCCTTGTTAGAACAGAGCCTTTCATGTCCCAAGTTCTGCCCAGTTCCTTCTCGTAATAAAAGCTTATTTGTAGAATACTAAATACATCACTTAGATATCTGAACCAGCCCACCCTTGGTGGACAGGAGAAAGGTCCTTTATCATTAAGCGAACTACGCACAACTCCAACTGACTGATGTGGAGCCTGGCCGTCGCCAGATACCAGAGTCCTATGATCTCCACCTTTACCAGATGATCTTTCCAACTTAAGAATGATACATCAGTCACGACTGTTAACTCTAGGTAGGGGAGGGGTCTTCCACCGGCCCAACTGCGTTCGACCACCCAACACTTCAGATCTTTGGCAGTGACCTCTGAAACCTGGATGGAATCAGACAGGTTTCCTCGGTGCTGAGCCCAGTGAGACTTCAGATCCCACTGGCATGTTCCACAAGCAGGATGCAGGGGTGGGGAAGAGCACGCAGCCTCAGAGCCACTCTCGCAGAAATGCAGGACAGAGACTGAAACATCAAGATTATCGCTTAAATGTCCTGGACTCGTTGAGCTGGTGGAAAGGCTCGAAGAAGCACTATATCTAGAACTACTTCAATGAACCGAAGCCTCTGGAAGGAGTCAGGCTCTGGACAACCAAATCAGACTGTTGCATACAGTGTCCAAACAATTAACCAGAGCAGGATGTCTACGTCCAGTCTCTACTCACCATTCAGCGGTTCCACCTTCAACAGGGGTTCCTGGCAGTAGACATCATACTGCACAACTGGGTAGATGTGAGGGAGGATGAACTGCACCCCGCCCAGCGAGGCACCTAATTGCCGTAGTGTGTACGTCCCTGGTTCTTTGGCCTTGATGAAGCAGAAAAAATTGTTACCTTAACAGACTTTCAGGCAGGGAAGCATTTCACATCAATGGTTTGTCGTAAAAATCAACTCATTTCTGTTACGAGCCAGCACCATGTGCAATCTAGGATTTAATAGCCATAACATTTGTTTAAACTGAGACAGCATCTAAAATGGACATTGTTGGGAAAAGCACAGGCATTTAACTGGGTCTCCTAAGATAGTGTCTAATTTCCAGGTAAAACAAAAGCTAGAGGTAATACAGAGCATAATTTATTCAACTTTAAGAGGCGGACAAAGAAGAAAGAAGGAAAACTAAGGTAAAGAGAGGTTATGTGACTCTCCAGGAGTAAGGCAGAGGGGCAGAGTGAGTGAAGGTTACAGTATGATGCGTGTAGGCAATGAACCCAAACAGACACACCAGAGGGTAGGGCACTGAGGCAACAAACCAAGTACAGTAAGGCAAGATGCAAGGACAGGTAAGATGCGAAGAAAGACAGAGCACGGTGAGATGAAGAATAACAGGGAGTGTTACAATGAAATACAGTACAGAGGTTTAAGGAGGAATGGGGTAAACAAGGCAGGGAAAGAGATATAGTATAGTACTGACCTATAGACAGGGTGGGGGCACATCAAGAAACAGAATAACATGAGGGAAAATATTCAACAAAATATACATAGATGAGCCCAGTAAGGGTTAGGATTAGGGATAAGGAAGGGACGATACGTTAGAATGTGGCAAAGCCAATTCCAAAGCCTCTGCCGAATTGCAAATTACTGCCGTAAAAGATCAAGCCTCCTCCGAAGGAGGGCCAGAGGGGCAGGGAGCGTCCCCTCCTGGGGGGAGTATCTAGACCACCGGTACATTCTAAACCAAAGTAGATGCCAGCATCAGTATTGTAAGACGCAGGGGGTGATCAGCCTCTGAGTCTCTACTCTCCACGCTGCCGCAGCACTGATCCCCCATAGCAAAGGATATGAAACCTTTCCAGCAACTCCAAACTGAAAACTTTCAGGCAGGTGACCATTAGTGCCTTGGAGAGGTGCTCACAGCAGGGCTCATCATTAAAATGACCTTCTCCTTTGCCTCATGGATGATACTTTTCCAACTTCTTGGTCAGCATCGCCATTGGCTTTAAAATCTGCTCTGCAGAGGATCCCAATTGAATGCGGGCACCCCCCTCAGCAGTGTCTTCTTTGCTGCAGGTTCGAGGACACAAAGCTAGTGTAGGTGCAGTATCAGGACAGCTGGAGACGCCACGCCTGCAGGAATCGACTCTCTAATTGGCCAGTTGCCCATAGGGTCAGAGACCGCACTGAAAAGATCAAGCATCACTTGCCATAATGCCTCAATCTGTGCAGAGTCGGCTGAAGGACCATGAAACCCCAATATCATCTGTCGGGGGAGGCCGTACAGACATCAGAGGATGTCGCCCGACATCAGGAGAATGTGTTACCACTCTGAACGCTCCCAGGAGGGGGAAGTACTTCATCAATTAACAACCTCCTTCTTGCTATGGCACTTATTGTATTTTTAGTGGGACCATCCATTAGTACATTCCCTGGAAGAGCCGGATTGGTAGTCCCTAAGCAAACTTAGCTATAGAATACTAAAAAACTTTACTTACCTGTAACTACAGATTTTGAGCATTGGCATCTTGCATAGATTCACATTATTGAATACATTCCCGGTCATAAGACTTGGAACCCTTGGTAACCAATCTTTAATAGCAGAATAAGTGTACACAAAACCATAGACCTGTAGACAAAAGCAATGGACCACATCCACCCCACCTGGTTATGGGATCCGAACTTCCGGCCAATCAGAGGGATCGGAACCCATCCCTATTTCCTTCAGATGTTCCAAGTGCCAGATTTTTCCAAGCTCCTCAGTACTGAATGCAAGCACAACTAAGCCTCATTGAAAAAATGGCAGAGAGAGGGTTGCATCACCCACGCACACAAAGCGCTCCATGACATAGGCCCTGAATACCTCAACAACTGCCTCACGTTCTACACTCTAACACGCAAACTCCCCTCCGCCAGCCTCACCCTCGCCACCGTCCCACGGATCCGCAGAACCACCGCCGGAGTAAGATCATTCTCCTACCTGGCGGCCAAGACTTGGAACTCCCTCCCCGCCCACCTACGACTGACCCAGGATCACCTCACATTCAGGAAACACCTCCAAACCTGGCTCTTCGAGCAGTAACGCAACCTCCAACCCCCCCCCCCCCGGCGCCTTGGGACCCTCGTGGGTGAGTAGCGCGCTCTGTAAGTGTATTGATTGATTGATTTGACATGTAGAAGATACCAAGAGCTTTAGTTACAGGGAAACCATTTTTTCTACTTCTGCACTGGATGGGACTTTAGAGCGACCGTTCATGTAAACACACATTCAAACATTTATGACCACAGTGTAAAGGTCAAACTCCCAATTATACTGTTAGAGCAAAGCTGGGGTGAATGTATGACATTGTTCTGCAGTCTGTCCATCAACTGTTGTTTTTGCATTTGTCACCCCGAGTGGGACGGGTAGGCTCAGACGCGAGTCCCGTGCTCTCCATGCCACTGGAATCATGCTATCCTGGCTGAAGACGGCTGACAGCCCGAAACCGGTCCTAGGATGCTTGATTCCGGTCCGGGGAAGACATGGCCTGGCAGTTCGGGCTGGACTGTCCATGGGGCACAGGGTCAAGACTGATTTGCATATGGCTGGGTTGAAACTAGAATGGCATGGTGAGCAAAAAAACGATGGATTTAGGCCCAGATCTCTGTACTGGGATGAATGTATGACATTGTTCTGCATTCTGTCCATCAACTGTTGTTTTTGCAGTTACAACAACGCTGGCATAAGAAATAAACTGGTTACTGCCTCACAGATTGCAAGTTACAACGTCTTCAGACCGGGAAACACATCTCCTACTATTTAGGAGGCCTCATCAACGTGATTTGCGCTTGCATCCTGGTTTTGGATAAAAAGCACAAGTTACTACTTGTGTAACGATATATCTGTAAAAGACATTAGTTAGTGATAGATTCCTTACCTTAGAATATCCCCAGGCGTCAGACTGGATCTGGAAAGTTTTTCGTCAGCAGTACCCCAGCGCGTCGGTAAGTGGCGTTGTGTGGCTCCACGTTTGTCGCTGGCGTCGTATGCGCCGAGATGACATCATGGAGACTACTTAGGCGCCACCAAGCGCGCTGACGTCAGTTCTGTACGTGACTTTCCGTGCCAGGAACGCAGAGCCATACAAGAAACTGACCACTGGTGCCATGAAACTAGGGCCCTAAAAGGGATGACCTTAACCCTAGAAATCAGTTCGCAGAAGGGGGAGGATGGGTGGGGCGGTAAGGAATCTATCACTAACTAATGTCTCTTACAGATATATCGTTACACAAGTAGTAACTTGTGCATCTGAAAGAGACACGTTAGTGATCGATTCTTTATCTTAGAATAGATACCCCAGCAATACCAACCCCGGTGGTGGGTCTGCGAAAAAGATTACACCAGAAAGTCACGGAGAACAGAACGGCTAAAGAAGCCGGCTCTCCGAACTTAGACTGTCAAGGTAATAATGCTTGGTAAACGTGTGCAGCGAGGCTCACGTACCTGCCTGACAAATGTCATGCAAGGGAACGCCGCATCCCAAGGCAGTAGTGGCTGCGGTTGCCCTGGTAGAATGGCATGCAGCCCCACAGGAGGCTCCTTCTTGGCCAACGAGTCACATGCTTTGATGCACAGAACAACCCACCGAGAGATGGTTCTTTTGTGCACGGCCTGACCTTTTTTGGCGCCACGTAGCCAACAAAGAGCTGGTCATCCACCCGGGACTGTTGTGTGCGCTTCAGATAGAACGAGACCGCACGTTTTGGGTCCAGACGGTGGAGCCTCTCCTTCTCTTTTGAAGGGTGCGAAGTGATGGTCTGCCCACTGTGGAAGGGCGTGGCAACGTTTGGCAAGAAAGAAGGACGGGTTCTTAAAACCACCTTGTCCAGATGAACAGAAAGGAGGTTTAGAAGAAAGAGCTTGGAGCTCACTCACTCTTCTGGCAGAAGTGTTAGCTACCAGGAAAGCCGTCTTTAGAGTGAAAAGATGTAATGGACAGTTATGAAGGGGCTCAAAGGGAGCGCACAACAGATACGTCAAGACAAGATTTGAGTCCCATTGAGGCATTATGGAAGACACAGGAGTAAATGTGTGTAATGCCTCTGAGGAAGCGGTTAACAACTGGGGACTTAAAACGAGAAGGCTGATCTGGAAACCGTAGAAAGGCGGAGATGGCAGAAAGATAACTTTTGACAGTGCCCAGAGCAGAACTCTGCTGGGCCAAAGATAGAAGGAACAGAAGGACCTCAGAAAGAGGGGCAGAAAGGCGATCCACAGCTTTCGCTGTGCACCATGCCACAAATTTGTTCCACCTGCAGGCGTATACAGTCTTAGTGGAGGGACGCCTGGCTGCCAGAATAACATCACAGACTTCGGGAGAAAGATTGTAAGCTGTCAACTGTCGCCGCTCAATCGCCACGCATGGAGCTGGAGGCTGAACAGGTTCAGGAGGAGGACCGTCCCCTGCTGCTGTGACAGAAGATCCTCCCGAAGAGGCAGTCAGATAGGGAGATCGATCGTCATGCTGAGTAGCTCGGGATACCAGTATCTTCGTGCCCAATCGCGCCGAATCTTCTTCAGCACTCTGGGCAGAAGTGGTATAGGCGGAAAAGCGTACAACAGACCACAGCTCCACTCGTGTCGAAAAGCGTAGCCGAGCGAGTGGCGCCTTGGAAATTCCAACGCGCAGAACTGATGACATTGTACGTTCTCTTCGGTGACTCTCCCCACTGCATAAAGAGACCTTGCGCCACGTCTCTGTTCAGACGCCATTCGTGATCCATCAAGCACCGGCGGCTGAGTTTGCCCTACTTGGCGTTCAGAGAACCTGCCAGGTGTTGAACCACCAAGGTGATGCCTTACTATTCCAGCCACGTCCAGAGGCGCACAGCCTCTTGCAATATGGCCCGCGACCACACCCCGCCCTGTTTGTTGCAATACCACATGGCGGTGGTGTTGTCCGTGAACACCTGCACCACACTTCCCCGTACAGAGGGAAGGAATGCCTTCAGTGCAAGTCGGATCGCCCTAGGCTTCCAAAGATTTATATGTAGCCGGCACTCCGCCGGAGACCAGAGGCCTCTGATCTTTGCCTCGCCCAAGTGGCTGCCCCATTCCAGAAGGGACACATCCGTCACCCCTGTGTGCTCCGGTTGGGGAAGGGAGAGGGATCTGCCATTGACTATAGCGATTCGTGAGCCACCACTGCAATTGCCATGCAGTTCCTTCCGAAATCTGGAAGTGATCGGAAAGGTTGCCCTGATGCTGTGCCCACTGAAACTTCAGGTACCATTACTGACCTCGTCAGTGCCGGTCACTCAACCTGCCGCGTGGCCCCTCCCGAGGTCACCCAGTCCCCCTGCTGCCACCGCCTGCTCGTTGCTGCCTTGCTTCCGCTGTGCCCCTGACTGCGTTTGTATCTCTGCGTTTGTATCTCCCGGTACTTGTAATTCTGCTGTGCTGTGCGTTTTTGCCCGCTGTACCCGATTCTGTTCTTGTACTGTGCCCCTGATTGTCCGCTGTTTATCCTCCTGCCTTTGTTTTTTCAGCCCCCTAGCGCTTCAGCCGCCATTCCCCGCTGCTCCACCCGCTCCCTGCCGCTGCCCCCCGCGGCCCCGCACCCTCTCCATCTGGTCCCTCTCCCATTCGCCACCCCGCTCCCACCTCCCGGCTGCTCCTCCCTCGCTCCGCCTCCACACTCTCCACTTATGGCAGAGTCCACGCGTACCCGCAGCGTTCACGCGCCGATTGTGCGCCAAAGTCAAGCCCGTCTGCGCCCGTCCGTGCCTGGACCGCGCCCAGCGCTAGGACCCCTGGCCCCCGACGCTGCCAGCCCACCCGACGAACTTACGCCGCCGCCACCCTCATCGCACTCAACAACGGCCGGATCCCCGGGTGCTATCTAGCTACCCCAAGACGAACCCATGGACCCTTCACCTGCCCTTCCTGCAAGTTCTCCTGCATCCGGAGCTGCACCGCACCCGCCAAGCCGAGCACCAGCAGCAACCACCTGAAGTGCATCCTGCTCAACACCCGCTCCGTCCACAGACACACCGTGGAACTCTGGAACCTGCTCGACACCACATATCCAGACGTCGCCTTCCTCACGGAAACTTGGATGAACGCCTCCTCAGCGCCCGCCATCGCCATCCCGGACGGATACAAGATCACCCGGAGGGACCGCGTCAACCAGATTGGAGGAGGCATCGCCATCGTCCACAAGAACACCATCCGCATCACGACCAACTCCGACGACACCCTCACAGACGCCGATCATCTTCACTTCCAGATACACACCGACCCCAAGACCACACTCAGAGGCACCCTCATCTACAGACCCCCAAGACCCCGCACACAATTCAGCGAAGACATCGCAGACTTCATCAGCCCACACGCCCTCCCCTCCGCTGACTACATCCTCCTAGGGGACCTCAACTTCCACCTGGAGAACAACAACGACAACACCACCACCACCCTGCTGGACAACCTCGCCAACCTCGGACTCAAGCAACTGGTAAACACCCCCACCCACTACGCCGGCCACACGCTTGATCCAGTCTTCTCCTCCAGCAAGTACATCTCCTTCAGCCACTCCACCGGACTCCACTGGACAGACCAAAGCTGCGTCCACTTCAGCTTCAGAAGGACCACGACTCACCACCACCCGCAACAGGTTCCCCGCAGGAGCTGGATCAAGATCACCACCGACCAGCTCACCACATCACTGAACCAGAACCCTCCCGCCAGCTCAACGGACCACAACCAAGCAGCCAACAACCTCACACGGTGGATCACCAATTGCGCTGACGACCTCGCACCGCTGAAAAACCATCCCAGCAGGCCAGGCAGCAAGAAAGCCTCCTGGTTCAACGACGACCTCAATAAATCCAAGAAGAACTGCCGTACCCTCGAGAAAGCCTGGCGAAAAAACCCGACTACAGACAACATGACCGCCCTCAAGCACACCACCCGCAAACACCACCAGCTGATTCACACCACCAAGAAGACAGCATTCAAGGAACGACTAGACAACAACGCACACAACAGCAAAGAACTCTCCAGCATCGTCAAAGAGCTCTCCAACCCCAGCGCCGGAAACAACAACATCACTCCCTCACAAAACCACTCGCCTCGTTCTTCCACAGCAAGATCGCAGACATACACAACAGCTTCGGCGCACAGACCATGCACCCAACCACCGAACCGACGCCCCCCACCACCACCCTCCGCGCCTGGACCCCTTTCAGCACCGAAGACACCATCCACACGATGAACACTATCCACTCCGGATCACCAACCGACCCATGCCCCCACCACGTCTTCAACAAGGCCGACTACATCATCGCACCCCAACTCCGGGACATCATCAACACGTCCTTCAACACCGCCACCTTCCTGGAGAGCTGGAAGCATGCCGAACTCAGCGCCCTCCTGAAGAAACCATCAGCGGACCCCACCGACCTCAAGAACTACCGCCCCATCTCCCTCCTCCCGTTTCCTGCCAAAGTCATCGAGAAGAGCGCTAGTCTGGCACCTCTGATCTGCGCAGATGAGCTGCGACCACCGCCAATACTTTTGTGAACACCAGAAGGGCGCTGGTAAGGCCAAAGCAAAGCAGGGTAAACTGAAAGTGCTTGTGGCCTACCGTGAACCATAGGTAATGCCTGTGGGCTGGCAGGTCGAACATGTGGAAATAGGCGTCCTGCAAGTCCAACGCTACCATCCAGTCGTCACGATGGGGGGGGGGTAGTCTGGCACCCCTGATCTGCGCAGATGAGCTGCGACCACCGCCAATACTTTCGTGAACACCAGAGGGGCGCTGGTAAGGCCAAAGCGGAGCAGGGTAACTGAAAGTGCTTGTGGCCTACCGTAGGTAACGCCTGTGGGCTGGCAGGTCGAAGACGTGGAAATAGGCGTCCTGCAAGTTCAACGCTACCATCCAGTCTCCGGAATCGAGGGCAGACAAGACCTGAGCCAATGTGAATATTTTGAACTTCTCTTTCCGGAGGAAGCAGTTGAGGAACCTGAGGTCTAAGATAGGACCCAGGCCTTTGTCCTTCTTGTGTACCAGAAACTAGTAAGAATAGCAACCACAACCTACTTCTGGCACAGGTACCCTTTCGACAGCTCCCTTGGCCAAGACCGCTCCAACTTTCTGGCAGAGATGAGCCAAGTGATCCTTCGACATGCGATGGAAGGATGGTGGCATGGAGGTAGGGGAAGTCTCGAAGGGGAGGGAGTAGCCCCTTCGGACTATCTGCAAAATCCACCTGTCCGACGTGATGTTTTGCCAGTGGGAGAGGGGATGGCGAATCCTGCAGCCCACCGGCCTCTGGTGGCCCTGAAAGGTTGGACTGGAAGGTTTTGGAAGCTGCTGAAGGGGGGGTGGGGGGGGGCGGGGGGGAAGTATGGGTGCACTAGCTAGCCCGCAGGCCCCCAGACCCTTGTTGCTGGGTCCCACGTCCGCAGCCGTGGGACCTTGCATGGCTGGGTAGCTTGCACGGCCCTGTGGCTCGACTGGGTGGAACGCGGTGGGGCACCCCTTCCGTAGCCATGAAAGGGGAGAAAGGCATACTGCATGGGGCGAGAGGTCCCAGGATCTGGCCGTAGCCTTAAAATCCTTGAAGCAATTGGGTGCTGAGTCCACCTTATCACCGAACAGGCCACGGCAATCAAAGGGCTTGTCCAGAAGGGTGGAGAAATCATTAGTCTTCAACCAGGCGTCCGTTCTGCCCAGAGAGTCGGCGGTATCGAGCTCACAGCAAATGGTTAACTTCGCTGCGTCCCTCTGCATGGGTGAGAACGCCCCGGGCCTCCTCCGGGCACTGCGGCAGCACTTGCGCAACCGTATCCCACAATAAATTGGTATTACGGCCCAAGAGGCATGCAGTGTTCACCGACCGCAGCACCAAGCTGGTGATAAAAAGCATCTTCTTCCCAAGGAGGTCCAGCTTCTTGGATTCCCTATCTGGGGGAGCAGTAGGGGATGTGCCCTTGGAAGACGAGGCTTGGACGACCAAGCTCTCGGGGTCGGGTGATGGGAGAGGAAAAGTGGGTCGCGCCCAGGGCCCGGTGGTGGCACCGGGCAATCATCATGTCCACAGGAGCCCCTGTGCTGGGCTTGGACCAAGTGCCTAGAAGGACGTCGGTGAGGGCTTCAGTAAAAGGCAGTAGGGGCTCCAAAGAGGCCGCTGCCGGTTGAAGTACCCCTGTCAGGAGGTTCGTCCTGACTGCCACCTTAGGAAGCTCCAGGCCCAAGGCCTCGACCGCCATACGCAACACCACCGCGTACGAAGTTCCCTACTCTGTAGACATGGTAGGGGTGGGGGGCGTGAGAGCATGTCAAGGTCTGGGGAGGTATCCAAACCACTGGCATCACCAAGTTCCTCTCGCCAGTCCAGCTCTTCCAGCTGGCCAGCTTAAGGGTCTACAGACCCATCCCGGTCCTCCTCACACTCCTCTGGCTGCCACTTAGGGTGATAAGGAATGTCAGGAACAAACAGAGGCACAAACGTACCTTCTGGCGTCGGTACAGATGTCAAGCAACGTCAGTCCTGCGCCGTATAAGTCGGGGGGTGAGGCTTGGGTCGACACCGGTTGGCGGCACAGAGGGCGTTGTCACTGGAATTGGTGCCAGGGAAGCTACCACGAGGTCGACCAGCGTTGATCAGATCCAAGCCTGAATCCTCAGGGGCCCTCCAACGCAAGGGTCAGAGCAGCCAACATCGAAGGCCCAGGGCCCTCAGCCGAGTCCGGAGTGCCCGAAGGAGCACCAGCAGAGTTGGGTTGCCCAAAGATGCTGTGCAGCGCTACGTAAAAAGCTCGAAGCTTGGCAGGGGCGCTCCGGTGCTGAGAAAGGGAGGGAAGCACGGAGCCGTCCCAGACGCAGGCTCCGAAGACTGAGCACAAGAGAGTCGACGCTCTGGATCCTGCGTCGCATCGGCTGACGGACTGGGAGAAGGCGAAGAGCTACGATGCTTCTTTGCCTTTGTCTTGTGCTTCGACTTACCCGAGGTGTGCGAAGACTTCGATGACGAGTGGTGGTGGCTCCGTGACCGGTCCCAAGATCTTCCTCTCGAACGGGACCTCGAACGACGTGGAGCAGACTGCCGAGGCCTCTAAGAGCTTTCGGGAATGCTCCCGCAAAGCCTTCTGATTCATGGCCGGCAGTCGGAGCACGACTTCGGGTCGTGGTCGCGCTCCAGGCACCAGAGGCATACGAGGTGCAGATCCATGACGGACATCAATTCGTGACAGGAGTCACAAGGCTTGAAGCCAGTCCGACGATGGGACATCCCTCGTGCTACCAGGAGTCGATAGACACAAAAATAGACGTTGACAAAAGTAAAAAAAAGTTTATTTAAAAAGTGATTAAGGGGCAAGCTTCCTCCGGATCAGCGCTGCCTGGTGCGGAAAAAGAAAGAACTGATGTCAGTGCGAGGGGGGGGGGCGTCGTCTAAGTAGACACTGCAGAACTAGAAGTCTGGCTTGAAATCACACTGCAGCACAGACACTTCTAATTTACACATCATAGACTATGCTCTCTTGACCACAGATAAAGATGTCACCCTGCCTCCTGACAAAGCTGGACGCACAGCGGCCTTTGACAGTGGATCATTCCACCCTCATACACACCCTGGAGTCTCGAATAGGATACACCGGCAGGGTCCTTCACTGGTTCTTCTCCTACCTTTCAGGCTGACATCAGCTTGCTCACATGTGCACCTCTGGGGTGGGGTCATGTGTGCAGTTCCCCAGAGTTCCACACAGAATCCTGTCATCTTCAACCTTTACATGGGTCCGCTCGCTGGTCTACTCACAGATAACAGCATCAAGATTCAACAATATGCCGGCGATCACAGGTCTACAACAAAGACTCCTCCTCTTAGGACATACGCCTCGCACAATGCTTGCACATCATGCAGACCTGGATGACCACCCAAACAAGGAAGAATTCCTGTTATTTGCCAAAAACACCAAACCAGATACAGTACAAACCTGGTTCAATGACATGAACCTTGACGACTTCGAACCACGACTTTCACCAAACGCCAAGTCACTTGGATTCACCCTGAACACAAACACTTTAGGGGCATCCTACATGCCACAGAACATCCTAACGAGGGCCTGAAGAAATGTCCTGATGGAACTCCACAGGCTCACCGTGCCGGCCTGGACCATCTTCAAAACCAGCTGCATATTTTATAGAGCTATCCTGACCAGTACAACCACTTATTCCGGTGGCTCTCAGCACACCAGGATCCAGGACACCATCAGACTGCAGACTAAGAGGTGTAAAAAAGAAAATACAAGAGAGCAGGCTTTTTCCATCTCTGCACCCAGGCTTTGGAACAGACCCCTTGCCCATCAAGACTGCCCCAAAGCTGCTCAGTTAGGAAGGAGTAGAAGACTCACCACTACATCAGAGGGCATGAAGCATCCACAGCCCAGCGTCCTCTCCTATTACTGGTTGAATTTATGCTGGTCGTCGACCATGTACAGCGATACATACAAGCAGAAGCAAAGGTGAGCTAATGTTGCTCATCTTCTGTAGCTTCTTAGGGATACTAGGGAGATACTGAAGAATAGGAAAGGAAAATCTTCTAGCATTCAAGAAATGGACTAGAGCAGAGTTCGGAAAGAAAAAGGTATTACTCATAATATTCCAGGGGTGGAAAGAGTAATTCAGGCAAATACACAGTTAGAATTTACTTTTATGTAGCCCAAAGCATAGCACTTAATGAAAGATAACACTACATTCCAGGTATGTGCCATTCTTTCTTGTTTCCCAGCAGGATTCCACTACTTTTTCCATCGGATTGCCAAAACCACATTTAATAGTTTTACCAACCGGCTATCTTTAGTAAGATGCTACGTAGCCTGCGTATTACATACGCCCTTTAAAGCATCCCCAAGAGACAGGACTGCTGCATTCCATTAGAAATATTAAGTGTTGTCACCTAAAGCATATCAAGGAACTTGTCATAAATTAGAAAAATACAGACTTTTCTTATTAATGGCGAATCTACCAGCACCTCCTTAAATCTCAAATATGCTCCACTTTCCTTAGTTCGCAGCCATTATTCTATGCACCGGTTGCCTCATACAATCTCGCACCCAATGTGAAAAACTGTCACAACTCAAATTTCAGGTCCTTTTAATTCAAGTTGAAAGTATCCAATAGTCGAGAAAACACATCTCCTCCAGCTCATTCTTTTGTAAAATGTCATGACCCAAACTCCAGCAGGCTCTCCTATGAATGTAAAAGGCTCAGACCATTCTCCTGCAACATGCACACATCGGCGCTTGACTGATATGGTGCAGTGGTCCATGTGCACTAAAATACAAGGTTAGAGTACGCAATCTGTCAAACTATATCATTAGTCTGAAAATGAATAAGGAGAGTACACCAAGGTGTTTTATGCTCAATCAGACATACCAATCAGCCCACTACCTATCCACACATGCATTATCCAATCCATCAAACAACATCCTCAACTAACAATAAATTCTACTCATCAACTCCACTTGAAAGACATTCCCTGTGTACTTTCTCTCCGTTCTCTGGGACAGTTTCACAAAGCTTTCTCTATGAGCATTAATGACCTTCTCCCAACTTTCAGGGGAAATGTCAATCATACTAACATGTAAAAAGTGTCCTGTTCGAGGCTGCTAAACACTGCATCAATGTCACAGAACCCACAGTCTCTGCTTCAGTCGACATGTGCAACGCCATGAATCTCTTCGGCACCATGAAGATCAACAAAATGAGATCGAACTTCTTTACCACTTTCACAACCCCCTCAATTCCACGCTATTCCCATTCCCTCACCACAAACAGACCTCCTTCAATCCAGGCTTGCACATGCACCTCTCTAATATCATGAAGTTTCGTAAGGCAACAGGTATGAAGAGGACACTATTATTCTTCTATCATCAAATCACACCAATAAGATGCTCTCAAATCTTCACATTATCAATGCCTCCGTAGGCAAGGAACACTACCAGTAGCACTTAAGTTGTCCTGTTAAAGAAACAATGCCTGCACCCAGACAAAATCTACAACCATAGCCCTGTCACCCACCTTCCACTCACAGGAAATCATTCAAAAAGCAGTTGCCCCCCAGCAACAGGTGCAGATCAGCAAGCATAACTGTCTACAGGAAAACCAATCAGGCATCAGACCACACGCAACACTGAGACATCCATACACCAATTAGTCAATTATGACCCCCTTCGGTTTTCTGGTCCTGTTTGCCCTCTCTACAGAGTTGCTCTACACACCGGAAAACATGGATTGAATATTTAGGCATTATCTTGAAACGGTTAGCATCCTTCCTCACCAACCAGTATTATCTCGTGAAAAATAGGTTCCACAAGATCCCAGACACTTCCAGGCTTTGTGAAAATGAAATCAAATACCAGCATTTGTAAAGCGCACAGCTGCCTCCGAGAGGTGTCCCGGCGCGGTGGGCCGTCGGGAAGATAAGGCGAGCTATTGCCCAGAGTCACTTGGTTCTGGGCTAACCTGCTGCCAGATATCAAACCGTAAGCCCCGTGTTCCGGAGTCAGCCGCCCTGGCTGCTGCACCACACCTCTTCTCATCTTTAACCTCTACATGGAACCTTTGCACCCAGTCTTGCAGAGCGCAGCTTCAAGATTCATCAATAACCAGATGATACCCAACTCAATCTAAACAGGTCTTCACCCTTTAACATACAGAGACTCAAATCAACCCTCAAGCTCATCCAATCTTGGATGTCAACTAACTTCCTTAAGCTAAACCTCAGAAAGGCTGAATTCCCCAAGTTTGCACATAGCACCATACAAACCCAATTTACTATCACGCAGCTCACTATGAAAAAGCTCTGTGATTCAACCTGGAAAGAAGCCTCTCATTCAAGCAACATGCCACCAAGAAGGCTAGGACTGCTTTGTTACACTCTGTTGGACTTGGCCCATTTTCCCAAAAATTTTCGCTTTTCACCCCCCTATTTTAGGATGTCTCCCCCATGGTAGAGAGTTGTATAGGCCATGTGTGGTGTGAGAGGTCACAGTAAATATAATGCCCTGGTGTGCGCACTTGTTAACCCCCCCATTGTAAAAATGCACCCTGGTGAAATGTCACTCTTAAAATGGATGCCATGGCTGTGTGTTGTGCCACCTGACTGTGGTGGGTTAGCAGTCTAGATGTTTGGTTCCCAGCCATCACATCTTTTGGAGGGAAAGCCTGGCACCCAGGGTGCTCTACTCCTCACCCAGAGCCAGTTAGAACCAGTTCCCCAGACGCTTCCAGAAGCTTCTGGCACTGTCTGGTAGGTGGAGTGAGGGGTGCATAAATAAGGGGGCTAAGCCACCATGTGCTCAGACAGATCAGGGACATGAACGTGAGGGGACCTGTTGCCATGGGGTACCGCCACTTGGGCCTCTGGGCTGGACCCTGGCCCTAACTGAAACCCCTCTGCTGTCCCCAGGGCTAGTGGAAGCCCCACTGCAGGAGTACAGGCTGCTGTACAGGAGGAGTGCCATGCTACAGTGGAGGATGACATTTAAAGCCTACCGCCCGGTCCTGTAGAGTGCCCACTGAATGCTGACCTTACCCAGTAGTGCCTGCTGCTCTGCTACCTGGCCCCTGAAGAAGGAAGGAGCGCTACTACAAGTGCCAGTGAAGAAGAGTGCTATCTTTTGTCCCTATACGGCCTGTTGACAAGCGCTTGGTGAGTGCAGCGCTATATTGCCGGCCCCAGAGGTGAGGAGCTGATTTCTGCAGTGCTTTATGTTAATTTTGTCCAAGAAGAAGCGTGGACGCACGCCGCGTAGTGGCGGCGCTTGGCATGCCCCAGAAGAAGCGGGTGCCTACCCCGCATTGGTATGTTTATTTAAACCAGCAGGAGCCTACCCCGTGGTTTTTACACTAATTTGGAGGGAGCCTTCCCCTCATTGTGGGACCGAGTAACTCCCAGCGATCACCGCCGCAGCCTGGGAGAACTGCCTCTGCATGTGGGGAAACGCGGCGGGAGCCTACCCCGCGCTTTGCCGCCAAGAAGGATTCACCGCCGCAGCCCAGCGGAACAGTTTAACTTCAAACTACGACCGGTGCCCACCCCGCCGTCCATTCCAGAGTAAGGGGGAGCCTACCCCTCATCGTCACCGTGACTCACCGCCGCGGACGAGTTGCGCCGGGGGTAACTGCTGGTTGGGTACTGCAGCGGGAGCCTACCCCGCACCGCAGAGCTGCCCAAGATCACCGCAGCGGCCCGGGAGGCTCCGGAGTCCCGCACGGGCTTCCCCGCGACGTAAGGGGAGCCGCGCTGGGATTGGTGCCGGCTGGAGCGTCCCCCCGGAAGTCCTGCCCTGCCAGGAAGGAAACAGGAAGAAGCCGGAAGGAGACGGGGCTCCCGTGGTGACGAGGGAGCCCCGCTTGTGAAGATGACCGGAGCAGGAGCCCACCCCGCCGGTCAGTGCCCCCGCACCGGACAGCGAAGCAAGAAGTTCGCCTGTGACGGGACATTGCCCGCGCAACAGGAACCGGGCCGGAGGAAGCCCTAGTGGAGCGGGAGCCTACCCCGCCTCCCCCCCCCATCCAAGAAAGTGCTGCAAGTGAACCGCGGAACTCCCGGTTGGAAAGGAAAGCCCCGCGCCTGCCGCCCAGCCTGCTGCGGAAAGGGGCAGAGCCCAGGAGAGCCCTGTGAATGGGGGATCAGTCAGTCTGTGGTCGGAGGGTGTGTCGGGGCACAGGGTCGGTGCCCGCCCCCAGGACCAGTTCTCGTTGTGGGGGTCTTGGTCGTTGGAGAACCGCCGAAGAGGGAACCCCCCCCCCCCATGTTCTTCGGGCTGGCCTGAGTTACTGTACCCAGCTGGCCCGACTGGAAGTGGGCAGCTGCATCGAGCAGCCACCTGTGTTTGGGGCCCATAGGGGCTCCAACTGGACCCGGAAACTAACTTTACGTGACACCACTGCCCTGCTGGACAGTGGGCAGTGGCAACGATTGGGGGCACACAGTGCCTGGACTTGCGAGGCCCCAGATGATTGACAGCATAAGGTGGTTTAATGCTGAGGATATGTTAGGTATAGCTCCCCGCTGGTTGAAAGCATAAGGGGATTCCCCGCCTCATGATTGCCGTCTAACGCATGGCTTTGTTGTATGCTCAGGTTGCTGTCTCCCACTTTATGCCCAAGGTGGTCCATGAGAATGCTAGGTGTGACGCCCTGCTGCTAAAATACCTCCAGCCTATCTGAATGCATCATGTGCCTGCAGACACTGCTTTTGGGTTGATGGAAATGTTGCCCCTGGTAACCTGTTCAGGTCTAATGTTACTACTGTTAATGAGACTATGCCCCCAGGTTTCTGGAAAAGGTTATGTAAGCCGCTGATATGTCCAAGGGGTGGCTCAGGCTTTATACTCTTGGTTCCTGCCTAACCGGATGTTTTCCTGCCTAGTGTGTAATCCGGCTAGTGTTACGAGGAGTGTATTCATACATGCCGCATGTGTCTCTAGGCCTGCTGCTTACATGCTAAATGTGTTACATGCCTAATGTTTTCCTTCCCGGCTGGCGCATAGTGAGTTCATGTACTGACCGGATGCGTTATCCTGGGCCCCCTGCTCATGTGTCATGCCAAGGAGTCTGCTTAAGGAGTATGTTGAGGTCTAAGGACAAGATCATTATGTCCTCGGGTGATGTTTTCCATACTAAGGTTATGCCACTGTTAATGGAGTCTGCCTAATGTTTATGGCTGCTATCTTCATTACAGGATTGAGACTGTTGAATTTAACTTTTTCATTTGCCCTTCACCCGAACTATACCAGCGATGGTTCTGGCAGCGGCCCGTTTGGCGCTGCCCTGTAAATAGTCCCCGAACAACCCATTACCCAGTGCCGGCTGGCACCGTTTACATGCCACTGTGATTACGTTCTACTGTGTTGATCTGGTAACACACTTATTTTTTTCACCCAAACTGGTGTGGTCTCTTTTTGTGGTGTGCCTTGTGTGTCGCCTGTGTGTACTGCGTGGATGCTTCACACATGTCCTCTGGAGTTTGGCCCGCCCGCTCTGCACCATGCTACCCCCTTTCTAATACTCTCCCTCTTGAAGAGGAGAAGCTGTTTCTCCTAGGAGATAACTTCAGAACAACTGTACAGTCCTTAGTCCTCTCCAGTCTGGATGGAGGCATGTCTTGTTCAGCAGTCTCCCAAGCACCCCTGAAAGGTATCCTACACAAAGAAGCACACACATTAAGGACTTGAAGAAATTTGACCATGTCGCATCAACCGTAAAAGACCTGCACAAGCTACCGTTTGTGCCAGGATCATCTTCAAAACTAGCTGCGCTCCACACCAAGACCGCAGCTTACTTAACTAACAAACTAGACACATCTAGGGGACAATGCCAGAACATGAGTCTGAATATTGACAGACTGGAGACAAAACATTACATTAAAGGAAAATCCAGAAAGTAGGCCTTCTCCATTCATGCTCTTAGAATCTGAAAGAGAATCCTTTTCTACATCAGATCAGCACCGACTCTTCTACAATTCAGAAACAGCTGAAGACCGACCTGTTCAAGGAGCACCAAATATGACCTTCACCAATGACTATCTTCAAGGGGCAGGCCCCAATTCAGTGCGCTTTTACTTTCGAGCTGGCTTTGCGCTTTACAAATACCAACATATAGGCAGGCAGACATACATTAATTCTACTACTTCTCCCAACTTCATCAGGCGCAACAAAATTGTTTTCAACTACCTGTTTGGTTTGTTCATATTTAGACTGTTACCAAGAAGGTCGGTGCCATCTATAAACTTCGTATGTCTTCTTATAAAATCCCAAACCTGATTCTTAACACTACCCTTCTGTAAAGTTTCAACTAACACTTGTATATAACTCCCCATCGTTATGATATCCATTATTGTTTTGATTACAGGACCCATCCAGTACTGACTGACATCCAATACTTTAAGCCCAATTTCACAATTTTGTGTTGGACTCTGCAACTAGGTACTCCAGCTTTCTCTATTGCCTTTTTTGATGCCTGTCCCTCTACTGCACTTTTTGTCTTATAATTCATTAACTCTTCAAAGCTTCTCTACCCTTAACACCACTAACGATTTCCATTATTACATTTTCATACCTCTCAACTCACAATGGCATCAGATTTAAAACATATAGAATTATAACTATTTCGTATATGATCAACTCATCTCATCGTCCTCTGAAGGGTGTGAGGCCAAGCAGGCTCATTTGGATTTGAAGCTGTGACCATCAATCTCCTCACACACAAACATGTGCCTCGCGGATGCATTTGTCCATAGAGCTAGAATACTGGCTCAGTTTCTTCCCTTTTGTGAAACTAATTCAATTGTTTCCATGTCCCAGATCACTCTTCCATATCTTTTACCTTCAAACTGAACTTCAAGTTTATCAATTATAGATCCTCCAATTTTAGTCACTAGAAAATAACCACTCAAAAGGTTACTTAGACTTAATCAAATGCAATCTTCCCATCTTATCTAGTGACCCTACAATTAAATCATTATAACAACAAAGTATTTTTCTACACCTATACCAGACTAGTATTTCTTATGCTTACTTTATATGTAGTTCCGATCAAAACCCACACACCAATCATGAAATATCAACCCCCGTTTACATGCATTGTGCTTTACCAACTCCCACATCTTGCATGGATTAGTGTCTCATAACCACAAATGTACATTTTCCATGTCTGTCATTTCGGTCTGAACTGCAATTCAATACTTGATTATTCTTCCCCCCTCCATTATTTTCTCACGTCCTCCATCTCAAATAGGTCATCATTATTTTCTGAGCTTTGGATAACTACATCGCTTTCTCACCTACGCTTGTGTACTGCAGCTGCATGTCAAAATCCCAGCAGCCCCCAGTATTTTGATACTTTAACAATGACATTTTTATTTTTCACACAGAGTCCACAATTCTTAGATTCTGAGCACCTTCTGATGTCTCAGCTGCTACGTACCAAACACTTTGCCCACAAACCCACACATAATGCAGCACTATATAAAATTCAAAACTAAAAGTGCCTTGATGCACTTACTCTCCATCAAATGTTAACTGGGTGCAGCCTTGTCGCATTCCTTTAACAATAAATCCTTTATCTGTAGGAACTCTTGATCACTGGACATCACCGTTTCTAGTGTTTGGACTTAACCTCTTCTGCGCTCATGACGAGCTCAGCTCTTCATGAGCGTAACGTGGGCTACGCGGATGACGAGCTGAGCCCGTCGTGTAACGCGCGATTTTCAAAATCGCAGTGCGCAGCGGGAAAACCGCTAGCGCGCATGCGGTTAAAATAATTGTATCGACAATATTTTACCAAATAATGCCAGAATCCACAATCCGTAACTGGCACCTCCTCAACATGCTGACTGATGGTCTTGAGCCATCCAACATTTAGAAGACTGGAACATGAGGAATGCTTGGTGGCCATCAAGTAGCTAAAGTGCCACAAACCGTTCTTTCACTGATTACTGTAATCTTACCTTTGCACCGGCATTCTTTATGCATCATTACCCAATGTATTGTAAAATGTCTGGTCCTGCCACCAGGAAGGGCAAGCAAGAGAACCCCTGTCGGGCAAATGCAGCACTTTTCACCAGTACCAAGCATACATTCCCTCCCCATACCTGTGTCCTAAATGTTAACACGTTGACTCCAGGTTGCAGCGCGACATTGCTACATTTCAACGTGTTGGCGCCCTCTTCCAGTGACACTCCAGAGGGCAGGTCCAAAGAGGAGTTGCTCTCCTGGTGTCGCAGCAGCATGTGGGCGTTCCTGCAGATAATCCCTGTCGTGTTGAGAGAGCTGTCCGAAGGGCTTTTCTCGTACATCTCGTACAGCTCTATCGTAGGCACATTGTTCTGGGAAGAGGGGAAGACCGACATCTCACTTGGGAAACTGATGATGCCATTGGAGGTCTTGTGCTTGGTTAGCCACTCGGCGGTTTTGCGGTAGCTGTTCTTCTCGATGCTGAAGTGAACCAAGATGCAGACACTGTCCACCTGCACTGCAACGGGCATGTGGCTCTGCAAAGTCAACTCCAGAGAAAGCCACCCACCAACATGCACCACCGCATTTGGAGGGTCAAAATGTAAATTCTTCAACTGTGCAAATGAGTTCAAGGAAAGGATCACTTTGGAACCTGAAAAAGAGCATATGAGAAACAGTTTCAAATAAAGTGTGACGACAAGAGTTGAGTCACTCAGACAAGCCCCAATTGCAGTACATTACTGAACTATTCATTTATGGTAGAAACAAACCTCTCACACTACCAAAACGTATTCCACTCTGGAACCCAAGCAGCCCTGATTGCCACCACTTTTAACAAAAAAGCGTCAATAGTTCCATGGTATGAACCCTGCCGGGAGCTCGTGGGTGCAGCTTTCCTCTTCCCCATGTTACCTTTATCTGGTAAACCCACCTCCCGACCAAGGGGTAAAGTGATAATGTCTCAAAATGCTTGGTAGGTACTCACATCTGGGGGGTTCGGTTGACAATAACTAGCAGCCGGTCGCAAACCAATTCCTTGACCTCTGTGCAGATATTACAGAAAGGCAGCTCCAACATATAATATCTGGCTAACGGGGGCCAAGAGAGTGGGCCCAGCCCAAGCAAGATCGGCCACGGACGGATGCAGACTGGGCCGCCCTTGGCCCGGGGTTTGCCAGGGCGCGCCTGCATACGTCCGGCGCTGTGGGAGCCCTGGCCGGGTTATGAAGCGCCACTGGGCGTGGAACTGCTGACGCAGCAATGGCCGCACAGGATACTGGGGCACGTAGTCCTAGTCTTCTGCCCCTCTGCTACACAGTAGTGTCCCGCGCTGCGGGAGCCCTGCGCGGGTTATGAAGCGCCTCTGGGCGCTGAACTATGGATGCCGCAACGGCCGCAAAGGATGCTGGGGCACGTAGTCCTGGTCCTCTGTTCCCTCTGCTACACACTGGTGTCCCACGCTGCAGGAGCCCTGGCAGAGTTATGAAGCGTCTCCGGGCGTGGAACTGCTAATGCGGCAACGGCGCAAACGATGCTGGGGCGCGTAGTCCTGTCCTCCACCCCCTTTGCTACTCACTGGCATCAACAATAGAATCATGGACCCCAGACTAACTCACAGCACAAGTTAACCAGGTTTTAAAACAAAGCGCTTAACACAAGTTTGCCATACTTCAGTTTCTGGCAAAACTCCAGGGCATTATCTCCTATGTCCTTGGGGCGCTCCCATCCAGGCTATCCCAGTGGTGAATGCTTGGACCACCACTGTTCCTATAAGGTATAGAGCGTTCATAATGCTGCTGCAGAACTCAAACTCAACTCTCCCCATTCAGACACCTCTCACCAAGACAATGCTCCTTACACTGGCTGCTAGTAACAAGACGTATCACCTTCAAAGCAATGTGCGCAATCTGTGCAGCTTCCAAGTTGTAGCTCGATATTTGAAGGGTTTCTCGGAACCTCATGCACCGCCCTCCCCCGATGCATGCCTCGGACCAATGCATCCATACACTCGGAAAGGGGTGCCAGTAATCCTACCCTAGTCAGGGTGCTTTGTGATCTCGCCAGGGGTATGAAGCGCACTTCCTACTTGGCTATCACTACTGCCTTCCAAGAACCATGAACACTTCTCTTCGCCATTGCAAGCCTCAATAAGCAGCAAAATATGAATACGTCTGTAAGTTACAGAAAGAAGCCTGGTCCTAGCAGCTCTGGTGTCTTGACGAGCTATGTGAATCTGATCAATAAGTGTCGCATTTGGCTCTCCAAGCATTTACTGGGTATTAACCCTTGACTAGTACAGTCACTAGCACTGAGGTGTTTTCCAAACTAAGTCTTTATGCTTCACCAATACTTGAAGCCGGTCCTTTTCCACCAAACTGTAATATTTTGCCAGCAATATCTACCCCAGGCAGCAGATGTTACTTCAAGAGTAGAACATGACACTCTCTCTTTAAGGGTAAGGCAGGGTTACTTCGGGTTCGCATCAACCAATGCCAGACGACAATGAAACTAATCTGCCTTCTTTCGGTCTCCCTCCAGAAGGGCAGCCCAGAAGTGGACCTCTAAAAGACATGTTTGCGGCCCAGCTGCATCAATTCAGTCACTCACTCACTCGATTAATAGGCAAACACTTTACAAAATTATCTACAAACGTGCATAGTGTCTGAGGCACTCTGTGCCTTTATTTCGCACCAATAATACACTTGTGAGAGACCAGAGCTGAAGAACTCTAGGTAATATACCCATGTGCCAGTGGAGGGGCAGGGCCTACATCTAGCTTGTGTAGTCATTTGTGTTAGTTGATAAATCACCCGCAGCTGGGAGGCCACTGAAAGTGCAACTCTTGCCATACCCTCCCTGTGGGCTTTTGTCCCTTCAGCTGCATTCACAAACAGGCTTACTAACAGATGCTTTAAGCCCCTTCCCAAGGGGGTGTGATCAGAAACAATATTTGTAGGCAGCTGCAGCTAACAGGAGCAGCAGAACCAGCTCCATCTCAGACCAGCAGGAATCACTGTGAGAGCAGCACATGCCTTAGTCTCCATGTCCATTACACCCCACATTACTAAAACCACATATAAGAGCCACATGTACACACGAGTGTACACGTGAGTATGTGTACACACGAGTGTACTTTAGTACGTTTCGCAAACATGAAATACCTAAAGACTGTACAAGCCACTGCAGCTTTCTTTGCTTTGCTTTCTTAAAGTGTAAAAGTGAAAAATTCACTTTGGTGCCTTGTTTGCAATATTTCATGCTTTGCTTTTCCTTTTCAAAACAGTTTTATGATTTTATGTCAGAAAGATTCCCTTGTCAGTGTTGGACTTGGCCCTCTCAGCAGTGTCATCCACTTTCACCGTCACCCTCCTATTCTATGATTTTTGTTTTTGTTGCCATTATGATTCCTTGAACTTTCCTACTGATAACCAGTCCGAAAGTGCATGAGCTTTATCATTTAAACATGGTAAAATTGGCTTGCATCCAATTGGCACATTTAATTTTCTTATATGTACCTAGTTAAGTGGTACAATATGTACCAAAGGCCTGTAAATTAAACACTACGAGTGGGCCTGCAGCACTTTTTGTATCACCTATTTATGTAGCCCTTTAAAACATTTTGCAGCCTGTATGAAGTTTTTAAAATGCCAATTCCACTCGGCAAAATAAACCTTTTTCCAGGCCTAAACCTTCCTTTTCAGTACACATAAGTCACTCCTAAGTTAGGCCCTAAAAATCCTATAGGGCAGGGTGCAGTGTATGTAGAAATGTTTGAAATGTACTCCACACCCCCGACAACTCCACTGGCTCCCACTCAACAAGAGAAACACCTTCAAGCTCCTCACACATGCCTACAAAGCTCTCCATGACGAAGGACCAGCAGACCTGGACCACTGACTCACATTCTACGTGCCCTCCAGACAATCCCATTCCGCCCAGCTCGCCCTAGCCTCCTTCACCAGAATCCACAAGACCAGAACCGGAGGAAGATCCTTCTCCTACCTCGCCGCCAAGACCTGGAACACCCTGCCTCTCCTCTTCAGGCAATCCACGTCGCTGACCCAATTCAAGAAGGCCTGGCTCTTCTAATGATCCTACCCCCAGAGGGACAAGCCCCCCGGGCCTTGAGACACTCGGGTGAGTAGCCACGGTATATAAGACCCTGATTGATTGAAGTCTCAATTGTCCTAGTAGTGAAAAACTCCTAAATTTGTTTTTCACTACTGAAAGATCTCGCCCTCCCATTGGATAACATTGGGTTACCTTATTACACTTAATAAGTGATAACTTTTGTTTGGGAGGAGCTAGATGTCATGTATACACTCAAATCAATTGTAATTTAAAGCCCTCTTTGATGGTAAAGGTGTATTTTAAGTCATAACTCCGAAAATGCCACTTTTTGAAAGATGGTATATCCATGTTCTAACCATTTGTTGCCTGCAGCCTGTGTCCCGGATCACATGACTGGGTGTAGTTGGCGGATGGCCTTTCTGTATTCCCTCCAGATAATGAGACTAAGTGTTAGGAGGATGTGCCATCCTGCCAGGATGGAAGGGACAAAGCTGCTTTCTGCCCCACTTACATTTCAAAGCGGCGGCCACAACACACTCAAAGTCAGTTCATTGTCACTCTAGACCCCTTGGAGCTCGGACAGGGGATGTACGAAATTCCAGAACTAGGTGTATGTGTGTTTGGAGAGGGGGCAAGTCTAGACATTTCTCCCACTTCAAAGGCTGGTGCCAAGTATAAATACTGGACCCTTGAGCCTACCATTCAGTGCATTACTGGACCCGTGGGGGACAACAGAAGGACTGCCTTGTACTTCAGAGGGCTGCCCTGCTGCTTGAGGCATGCCTCACTTCTCAGAGGACTGCCCTACTGCTAAACAGAGGACTGCCATCCTGCTTGAGCCCTTCCTTGTTCTACAGAGGACTGCCCTCCTGCTTGAGGCCTTTCATGCAGCTTTGAAGAGAGAGGACCATCTCCTTGATCACAAGTCTACCAGAGTAACTGCACAGGTCAGCTGGCTGACCTCTTATTCTGGGCAACATGGACATAAGCTCTCGAGTCCTCCCTGCAACTGCCCAGCTGACCTGGACCTGCCTGAGCACTGCTGATCCCAAGAGGTTTATCTCAAAGTCCTGGACCCTTAGACTGGCAGACAGAACACCACCAGGCCCAACTGAAGGTTCTATTAAATCTGGCTCGAAGAGACACGAAGCAACGCAGAGCATCGTAATGCAGCTGAAAGCTTCATCAGAACCGACACAGAGTAACGCAAAGCCAAGCTGCACAGCCTCATCGGAACGGACACTGGATGACACGAAGCCTCGTAAAGCAACGCCACGCTGACCTCGCACCTAGGATATAACGTACAACCCTCAGCAGGTAAATCTTGACCCTGTGCTCCTCCGTGGCCAGCCTGACCGTGTGACTTTGCCCCAGTCCAGTATGAGGAGATATCCTCAGTATGCGCTTTGCGCCTTTTGGTGCAATTTTTATCTAAACCTTTAAAATTCAATATCTCCAGTTCTTCTGATTAGATTTTTTTAATTTTGGTCTTAAATTATTTATAAATCAATCTATTTCTCTAAATTGGTTTGGGATTTTTCTTGTGTTGTGTTTTCACTTCATTACCATTTGTGTGCTGCACGAAATACTTGACACATTGCCTCTAAATTAAGTGGGACTGCTTTTGTGCCAAGCTACCAGAGGGTTAATTAAGTGACGTTTGGACAAGGATTATGGTTGTTGCTCGAGAAGGTTTACATCCAACTCAACCAATAGCCCACTTTCCAACAGTCAGATAACTGTAATTAACTTAAGAATCAAAATACAGACTATGCGACAGGTTAGATTAAGTGTGATTTTTTTCTATCAAATGTATTTTAAAATTGAAACATTGCAGCATTTAAAATGTTTTCCAGGATGTTTTCCAAGATCCTGCACATAGAGAGCTATCTCCATGCTTATGAATGAAAGAAACCAGGACTACTCCTATTTGGTCAGTTGTGTCTCTAAGCCCGTCTTTGGTGTTTGGCTTGAGTTTACTCGTGGTTCCTGGCACCCTGAGAATTCCTGGGCACAACTGAAGCCTGCTTTCAGGATCAGCACATTGCATAAACATAAAAAATACAGGTAGAGGTGCAGATGAAAGGAGTGATGCCTTTGAGCAATCTGGGTCTTCCCTGGAATTGGACCTCTGAAGTAAAAAGTGTAAGATGTAAAAATCTCTACAATTCATTCTACGGAATGGGGATTCGCACAAAGCAAAACAAACTACATGAATATTGGCACTAAGCTGCCTCAGGACGAGGGATCAACATCACACTTACCTTGGTTATGAGCATGCTGGTTGGCAAAGCTGAGTATTTCCGAACAGAAGTGAGCACGTTCACTCTCTGTCAGATGAGTATCTCCAGCTAAGAGACTGCTAGTCTGAAGATAGCTAATGCGCCAGGTTAATGGAAATAAACAAAGTATCCAAAAAAGACATTCGTACAAGTAGATTAGGTGGACATTGTTTCATGTCCCAGAGCACACAAATACATTCCTACCAGCAGAGAGGGGGGAGAGAGAACAGGAAATTATAAGAGAAGAGGACCAGAAGATAGACATCGAACACTTTCAGGTATTGTTGGAAAGTCTAAAACAAAATACTCCAGGAATCCACAAAGTAGGAGCTGGGGGAAAGCAGAACATGAGTGGGCAGAGTGATGAGAACTTAAGTCAATCACAGACCACCTAGGTTATGCATGTTAATCACCATTCAATAGACTTATTATTTTTCCTTATACAAAGCCTGCCCCTAAAATAAACGTCAACTTAGTAACATGGCCACAGTCTGCATTTTAGCATAGCTTAGGGTGTTAAGGTACCTAAAATAAATGCCTGTGTATCCAGCCAGTATCAGGGTATTTAAATGGAAAGGTAGCTCGGACCATTAAATCACATGATACAAACAGCAGTGTGTCATCTCAGTTTACAAGTTTTAATCATCATAAAATAGATTGGAGATTTAACGCACTGGCAGCAGAGTATTGCCTCTTAACTCTTATGTTGCAAGCTTGTATTCCAATTAAGATAGGTAAGTGGATTAATAAACCTTACAACAATAAACGGACCAGCATAACTCATTAAAGCTGTCAGCATACCACGGGCCATGAACTGTGCATAGGATTTCTCACAGTTCGTCATCCATCCAACGTTGCATCCAGTAAAACGATAACTGTGCCTTGTGGCCGGTACACATGAGATGGAAACACTTCTCATATTGCAACAATACAAAGACAACAGCAACATTCTTCCAAACAAAACCCTGCACAGTGTAACGTGCTACTCATGCAGTCAAGTACTTCAGCACCCCAAATAGGAGTACTATCCGCTATATATCGTCATCTCCACTTACTCTTTCTCTTATGTGCATGATGCTTATGAAAGGCCTCTTTTAACAACAGAGCCCTAAATCCTTGCTTGCAATTAGTAAGGACCTTGTAGTCTTTCTGTAACTCCACTCTCCTAACCCATCTATTCGTGGATGATCTACACTCATCTTAATTCCTCTTAATCGGAATGCACGACCCCTGGGTTGAATGCTTCTCCTGTTAATTACTCATCTCTCAGCCCTTAGATAATAAGCCATGATATGGCTTAGACTAGACATTGCATGACTGTTCGATGTTGATCATCTAAATTCATCCATCCTATCACCCCACAGCTACACTCCGTACACTCGCAAACGTCCTGCTAACTGACCATGCTTACGTGCCATTAATATCACTTCAAAGAAACAAGCCTACACGCATGGAACAATTTGAGAACGCATGACTGAAACCAATAATCAGTGAACTAACCTCTAACACTGGGTTTTAGAATAGCGCACTACTTCCCACAAAGCTCCCCCCACATATCTCTTCCATTTCAGATCACATGTCCTTTCGTAAGGAACTAAAAACCTGGCTATTTCCCAACTAATAGCTTTTGATCACCCTTACTGTGTCCGCAAGCGCCTTGAGACCTAACGGTGATATGTTGTGTTATAGAAGACCTTATGACAAAGCGCTTCAATGTCTCTTCCAGGGTAATACGCGCTATATAAATGCCCATATAATACAATGCAAAAAAAAAAAGATGATTACAGTTAAGGGGGGGGGGGGGACGGTGGAGTAGGAAACTGACAAACTATGAAAGCGGAGGCAAAATCTTGCAACATGATTATCGTGTGTCTTCTCAAATAGGAGTAAGGGGGGATTTAAGCTTTTTGTATTTCAACCAGTAGGGAAGCGCTCTGATCTTATAAAGAGAGAGGACGATTTTTGTGATTGAACTAGAGGTTTTGGGGATTGGAGAACAGAAGATTTCCAAAGAGGATACTTTTCAGTTTGGCCAAGTTGCTTCTGACATTCTGCAAGTTGTTTTCTCGTGTGCGTGATGGGCAGCGCCCAGCCCTCGGCCAGGTAGGTTTTCAGAGCGCCTTGAAGGTAAGCTTCTGCTTTTTGAGGACCCTTTTTCCTCCTGTAAAAAAAAAATAGAAGTGTTCATGTTAATACTGCCCTATGATGTTACCTGATTGTAAGTTAAGTGCTTAGGAATGATTAGATAGATTGCGTCCTGCTTGGATGGATGGAATTTACAATCACTACAGAGACTTAACATCTGTAAATTGTGTAATGAAGGGGAAACTATTACTAGCGAGCTTCGGGGTACTGAGAATAACCATTGCTTGCACACTTGGTAGTGAGAAAGCAGCACACGCTGGATTACCAGGGTCTCTAAAAGTCATGAAGTGAAGGTCCTGGTTCAGAATCAATGGATTTATGAGAAATGCAAGACCAAACTGTCTGGTCTGAATTATATGGCACTTGGATTCAGTGTATAATGTAAGCATAGGCAAACAGTGCAGTTATTGCCACTTTTTAAAATGATTTTTAAATTATTTACATTTAAAAATTATTCTCCATTTCAAGAGTCTTAGATTGATACAAAACTAATATCAATACTTTACGAAATCTAGATCTTCAGTTTAGAACAAACTCTGTCCATGCAACCGATCCATACAAAATATTATTCACCAATAATTAATGAGTTGTGTCATGTAATAAAATAGAATATCATTGTATTACTATTGACCTTAGACAATTCTCTACTCCTTCTCACAAGTATATAGCTTTATAGAAACATACCAAATATTGCTCTTACAAAAACTCAAACCTACATGTAATCTTCCTTCAATTAATCATGTATCTGGTTTATTCTGCCAGGCCAGTTTGTTTCAACGTATGTCCCTCAAGGTCAATATGACGTTGCTGGAAGCATGCATTTCACAAATTACGACTACATTGTTATAAATGGCAGCTTATAGTACATCAAGACGTAACGGGCATTGAAATTACAGGTGAAACCAAAGACTTCAAAGCTCAAAAACATCTCCAGAGGACTACTGCATAAATTCATGAACTGCCAACCAGACCACAACATATGCGGACACGCCAAGAACTATGCTTGTTTTGAATGTACTAGTCACATAATGAAAAGTAGGTAGCTACCAACGGCTATCTAAAGCAGCATTCACATTTTTTCAGGCCGCATTATACGTAACTTCAGAGCTCTTTGAGCTATATTTTGTTTTTCCTAAATCCGTATAATCTGCGATTGGTAAATAATATGGAAGATCCTAAACTATGCAGCGATCTTGGCGCTGTAAAATTATACGATTCAAATTGCTCTGTCCCTTCGGACTGAAGGTCCTATGGACACTAGGATACCTAGTCACAACACGAGGCGGGACAGTGCAGAGAGATCTCACCCTTTCAGAATATGATAGACTACACGTACCAGCTTTCTAAAACCGTACGTTTGTTTAAATACAAGTTCCAGAGCAGATACTCATGGCAATTGCATTTCTAGGGTATACATGTTTGTTTTGTCTTGAGAAAGGTTTAGGTAAGCAGGAAAAACAAAACTGACATGCTATTTCGTGCTCACTGATATTACCGAGTGGAAGACAGAGTGCAGTACCGAAGAGAATAGCATTTTCTGTACTTCTTAAATGTATTGTGAGAACTGTACTAAGTGTTATGTAAATCATTCGGATGTCAATATTCTACTATGTACGAGGTAGAAAGATTGTATAGACTGTATCCTAAAGACATTTTAATGGATTTTTGTACGATTGGTAATAACTCACTTTGTTTTTTGTTCGGATACATCTGAATTTGTCTCTTTTGGGACAAATGGAGACTGTTACCGAAGAAAGTATGGATAATATTGAGCCCAAAAAGATTATTTTCCCAATATACTCCAAACAGATCATCAATAACATCTCAAAAAATGTACCATTTTTAACAATATCATTTCTCATTATAGCATTTAGAAAAAAGTTCTTGTACCGCATGACTTTTTAGGGTGAATATATATGTAGCCTTTTAAAATATTTCTATTCTTCCAGCCAAATTGACAAACTTGATGATAATGCCAGGAGAATTCATATTCTGCCAGACAATATATGAACCAGATTAGCGAAGAATCTAATTTCAAAAACATATTCCAGCGGCCATTTCTCCTTCACAAGGCCAATCCACCACCCTTGTTTGAGTCTAACCACAGTCACTCTTACCCTACACTTTAACATGTGATTTACTCCATCCTTGATACAAGGCAGACAACATATACAGAATTGTTGTGCTCCGACACCAAACAGGCTCAGTCTATAACCTAAGGCCAAAAATGAATCTCTAAATAGGTGGTGAACTGAACACAGGAAAGGGAGGTTCCATTTACATGTAGAATTCTGCCAAGTCCTTCCCCACAAGTCTAGCGGAGCGCATCCGTCCAATGCTCGTGTACATCTCGATTGTTGCATGCGACAGATCCTACAAAGAAGCAGACGACAATGAAAAAAAAAATGCAAGGGGTAAAAGACAGCATACAATTAAGAGAAACATACTGACAGGAACCTGCTTTAGACACCATGCAGCTGAGGGAGAGCTTTCTTATAGACAGGACGCTAGACTTAACCCGTTTGCAAGTATTTTGTGAACAACTTAATTTACTAGAGTACTTGGGGGTGGAGGGTGTCTTGGCTGATTAGTTGGTTTTCTCTCATATCTTGAGAAGGTTGTCAGATAAAGCACCTGTGAGCGAGCCGTACTAGGTACAAGGAATGCGTCTTTTACCAGTAGCACTGAACAAATTCAAAGTCTTTGTTTCTACAAGTGCACTGAACAGTTTGTCAACTAAACACCTCTGTGGCCACTGTTGTGTGGGACTGTAGGTACTATGGTACGCAGTACAAATTGGTGCGGCCTGGTGAGCATTGGTTCTGCCTTTTCGGTTATTTTATTGTTCACTATGTGGATATTTATCCTGAACATTTGGGATTTTTAATACACCAACTGTGCATGAGTTTTTAAGCCTAGCCTCACCCCATACACAGTGTGGAGCATGTGTGTGTGACAATACAATACACTTAGCACAGTACACCTTACGAACAGATTTAGGAGATACATGTTGTGTGCGTTGTTAACACTCACTATGACATTTGTTTCTTATCTGTAGGCTATTTACCTGAAAACGTGGTACGTAGTATTTCCCTTATCACGTTGTGTAGATAGCGTTTGTTCTAGTCCTGAAGAAGTGCCTAGATCCTCCTGACACCCAGGGCATGAAACATGTTGACCGACCGAGAGTAGGGCGTATATAGCTAGATACATAACCCCTAGTTTACAGCCACTCTATATTTTTCAATCAGGCAGTTTACCTTCTTGAATAAAGAATGGTTAGGACTAACTGACCTGTTTTAACTCACTCCCCTTTCACATCTACACACACTAGGCCCCTTACCCCCCACTGCACCCAACGGCAGGAACAATAGATCCCAAAGAGCCCTGTACTGGGTGCCCGTCATGTATTGCTGCACTGACCTGACGAGTGGCAGGCTCATATGATGAAGCATGACACCTAGCTTGCTAGGTGTGTGAAAGCCCTAGTTCCGAAAGGGGGATTCCCCCCAACTTTTTTTTTTCAGAGTGGGACTATTCCTTTTTTTTTTTTTTTTTTTTAAAACCTTTATTTATCTTATACATATTACACAGCGTCTGCCTACAACCACTACGGGCCGGCCGCTATGACAATCAACAACATTCCAGGTCATCTTACTAGTCGGAAAAGCTAAGAATAAGAGCGCCACGGTGTATTAGCAGCAGACATAAGAAGAATAATGTAGGTTTCATTTTATAAATTTAAAGAGGTGTCATACATTCAGACCAGACAACCGAAAGGGCGAGCCATACGACATAATATCAACTAAAGGAGCAGCAATAGTTAGGATTTGTGCGTTGAACATTGCAGGCAGGATACATAAACACTACACTTCATTCCGCGCCAGTCAGTGCCCACCCAGTCAATATATCATTGCAGGATTTATTTGCGAACTTAACCACTATATAGCAGGACGTGAGAGGGCACATTCTTACAGCAGGAAGAAAGGATCCAGTGTCATACAATAAAGCGAGCTTTACGTGGAACAAGCCATGTAGGAGGATACAGGCCCTCTAAGAACTATAATCGGGAAGTGAAAACAGAATATGCGAGCATTCAATGGCTGTGTACTAATATCAACGCCGTACACACAAAATCCAATAAACAGTGCTAACAACATTATCACAGAGTGCTAAATCCTACCCAAAAGGAACACCACCCGACCCCCCGTCTGATCTAAAATATACGAAAAAATGAAAAATTGAAAAAGGAAAAAGAAAGAAAAGAAATAGAAAAGGAGAAACACAATCGTGCAAGATGGGCGCCACCCCGGGCCAGGCATCCCGCAGCTAATAATACAGAAGAAAGTAGAGAGCTCGCGAGAAGAAGGGTATGGCAGTCGCGTCGGAGCATCGAAACAGATAAAAGTGGCATAGTGACAGACCCCAATGCCAGAGAAGCGAGGACAGAAGCGGCACCGCTATAAAGGGATAGAAAAGGGCCATAGAACCAAAAAAAAAAAAAAAAAACATCTGAAAGACCCCGCCCACCCGTCCCACCCCGCACCCCTGCAGAAGGCTACGGCCTACCCTCCCAACAGCGTGCCTGTCGCCCTAATCCGAAACCCAAAATATAGTAAAGAAAGAAAGTAGAATAAGGAGACAAAAAGAAGGAGGAAAGGGAATATAAAACAAAAATAAGATGTGAGGGAGGAGCCAGAGGATATGAACAAACGCACTCGGCTACGACCCTCCCCCGACCAGCAAATGACTAATTATCAAAGCAATGCTACACCATTCACATACAGCAAAAACCCGCAGGGGGGGTGGAGGGGGGGAAATTTTAACGTTTCACAATGTCGAGAGTACAAGCATCAGTGCAACGAACAGGTAAACCAGCAGTCCATCAGTGTCTTGCAACTCACCCCCAGCCCTTCCTAATCACGAAACCAACCCAATAAAGGATAACAAGGAGCGGACCCCCCCAGCACAGAATAATCGTAATGTTGACCAGGGTTACGGCAATGATGTAGAGTAGGGAGAGCCACCACACCAATGGAATACAAAAAGTCAAAGAAGCAAGTCAATTGTAGCAGCAACGACAGGGCAAGCAAAAGCAAGCCGGAGTCCAGTTTCGCAGTTCGACAATGCAAAGGTACCCCACCAGGACAAAAGCCCGAATCCATCGAAGCGGGAGCAAACAGCGGTCCACCATAGTTCCCAATTGTCCGGGAAGGAGCAGATCTCGGCGTCGTGTGCAAGTCCTCAAAGTCCGGGCGGTGAGAAAGCGGAGGTTCAAAAGCCACCGGCCCATCAAGCGGCCGAAGAACAGCGACAGCAACTCCTGGCGCAGCCGAAGGGGGCAAAGCAATGGAGGCATCGGGACGATAGGGGTGCAAGAAGAGCGACGACCCAAAATGGCGGCGGGCTGCATGGGGTCGGCAGAAGCACCGGGGGCCAAGACAGCGTACAAGGACATCAAGGCGTCCAGGACATATCCGAGCGTGGGCGCTCGAGCACACGCCCAGGCCTCCGCGCAATCCGGCCAGCAAGGTTCGTCGGTGCAGAGCAGATCACTCCCCACGTTGTTGGCAGCCATTTTGTGAGTTTCGCCGCCCCGCACTCCACCGCGGGCCCCCAAACAGTTCCCAAATGTAGGACTTTACAGACCTCCGGAGGCTCCCAACCACGGCCCCACCGGCACAGAACGGGCCGGCGCTCAATGGGGGGGGGGGGGGCCCTCCGAACAGTGGCAGGCCCACAAGCGAGAGCCAGGCGCGGGGTCCAGGGCTGCCGGACAGAACAAAGGCGAAGGGACCCCTTCACACAGTCAGCCCCCGACACATCTCGTCCCCCTCCAGCCGCACGGACCACAAATCGGGGCCGGTTCAAGATCGCCGGGGCATACACACAACGGCTCCCACTAGTGGCTCACCCTCGCGGCCGGGGCCGGCAATCTCAGCACCGCCGGTCGGGTCCCACAGGCGAGGTCCCGGTCCCGAGCGCCCGGAGGCCCCAATCCCACCGAGGGCACAGCTGCGGACCCACAGCACGCAGGAGCCTCCGGACCAGACGGTGAGTAAGAGTGGGTTGCTAAAATCCAAAATCTGTAGTGAAGTATCGTCGCAGTACAGGATATATTGCAGGATATTCGAGGTTGGCCGGAGGGCCGACGGAGCCGAGCTAAAAGGCGGCCATTACGCTCGCGAGCTAGGCTCCTCCCCCTGACTATTCCTTGTTTAGTCTCACTTTCTGTATCTCCCTATTCTTTCACTTTGACTTCGAGGAACTCCATACCCTTCTTGCGTACAGTACCGTTGGGGTACGTATGCCGGACCTCTTTAATCTTGCCTCTACGTCCCTCCTTTTGGAAACATATTGTTTTATGTCCCCACCAAAGCAGCTGCCACCGTTGATGTTGTAATCTCTTTGGGGAGATGGGAGGAAAGACTGCCAAAAGGATGGCCGACTCTAAATGTGGTAGCGGGTGGCAAAGATAATAAGACTATTACAAGTCTCTAGGTGAATTTAGTTTAGTTTAAAGGAGTTTGTAGAGCGCATGGTAACACCTCCCGGCGTGTCCCCGCGCTATAGAGAAAGACAGCAGCAGCAGAGGAAGGAAAGAGAGAGCCATTTCACACAGCAAAGAGACAAGTTTTCAGCTTCTTCCTAAATACTAATTCATTACTCTCCAACCTAATCTCTAGAGGTAGGAGGTTCCATTGCCTGGCGGCTAAGGTGCGGAATGATCTGCCACCCATTTTCGCTTTTTTGGGGCAGGTAGTTTTAAGTAGACCCATTCCTTTGGATCTGAGAGATCTGTTGGGTTCGTACACAGACACCAGATCAGACATATATGCCGGCGCTCTGTGATGAATTATTTTATGGCACCATAGCATTGCTTTAAAAGCAATCCTATTACTGATTGGTAACCAGTGGAGGGCTGCTAGAGAAGGACGTGAGGGGGCACGGCGGGGAAGCCTTAGCACCAGGCGAGCTGCCGAGTTTTGTAGAACCTGTAGTTTGTTTATGTTTTTTACTGAAGTACCCATGAGTAGTACATTCCCGTAATCAATGCGGGACGTTATTAATGCCTGTGTCATGGTGCGCCTGGAGTTGGTGGGTAACAGGTCGAGGGTGCGGTTGAGGGTTTTCATCACCCCGAAACATTTGCCAACAGTCCTCTTTACGTGGCTGTCAAAGGACAGTTTATTGTCCACCCATACACCTAAGTTCTTCGCTTCTTGTGCGGGCGTGGGCAGGGGACCCAGACAACTGGGCCACCATTCTTTCGTCCATTTGACCTCATTTCCTCCCATAATGAGGACCTCTGTTTTTGTCCCATTTAATTTCAAACAGTGTTCATTCATCCACATAGCTAGTTTGGACATGCAGGCGTTGAAGTTATCAGCTTCCTTAGAAGGGGCATGGGTCAGGGATATGAGAAGTTGAGTGTCGTCGGCGTAAGAGACAAGCTCTACGCCGAACGATTGCACCACTTCCGCCAACGGGGCCATGTAGAGATTGAACAGGGTAGGGCTCAGGGCAGAGCCCTGAGGAACCCCCTGTTCTAGCATCACCCTGTCGGAGAGGAAAGTCCCTCTTTGAACCTGGAAGGTCCTGTTAATCAGGAAAGATTTCAGCCAACCCAGTGCCTTGTTGGTGACGCCCGCTTTATTTAGACACTGTAGCAAGATGGTGTGTGCTACAGTGTCAAAAGCGGCACTGAGATCCAGCATGATGAGGGCCATTGTCTTTCCCTTATCTGCACCTTCACGTAGGGTTTCAGTGGCCCTCAGGAGAGCTGTCTCCGTAGAGAAGCCAGTTCTGAAACCCGACTGCGAATTGTGGAAAACATTATGGTTCTCAAGGTGTTCCATAAGTTGACTGTTAGCGATTTTCTCTGCTAACTTGGCCACGTAGGGTAGCAGGGATATGGGTCGCAGGTTGTCCATTATGTCCAGGCTGATGTTTGATTTTTTCTTAATGGGTAATACTATTGCCTGTTTCCACTCCTCCGGGAGGCAGGAGGTAGTAAAGGAAGCATGTAATAGGTGCCTAAAATGAGGCTCTAGTACAGGAAAGGCTTCGGCTAAAATTTTCGGGGGTGCTGGATCCCTAGGGGATCCTGATTTAATTTTTTTGCACATTTTGTATAGGATTTCATAGGAAGGGACTGTAAAAGAGTTTAAACAAACAGGTGTATTTACAAGTTTGTCATTTTCGATGAAATTCGTGGCCGGATCTGTCTGGTTAGAGAAGCTAGAGTAGATTTTATGTATTTTGCCTGCAAAATATTGAGCAATATTGTTGCACACTTCCACCGAGTCATTGTGCGCGGGGGAGGTCACGTCCACTATGGATATCTCTTTATATATAAGAAACAGTTCCTTGGAGGAATTGCCTGCTTCCATTATGCGGGTGTGATAATGCTCTGCTTTGGCCACCCGAACTGATTTGTAATATTCTCTCTGTGTTGTTTTATATTGTATTTTAATATCAGCACAGAGATTCTGTCGCCAAGCTCTCTCGAGTTTCTTACAAGCCGTCTTCATGACTTGCAGTTCTTGGCTGAACCAAGGAGCAGTTTTTTTAGATCTCCTGGCATTGGACAGGGTACGACTTGGGGCTGTGATGTCTAGGGCCTTAATGACAATGTTGTTTAAATTGTCATTAGCTGCCTCACAGTCGATCCCTTTGGGAGGGCCTTCGTCCTGTACGATTTGCTTAAATGAATCAAGGGAGAAGTTCTTCCATTTCCTGCGTTTGTATCGTAGGGATTGATGCCTAACAATTTCCGTTTTGTCAAGCTGCAATGTGAAGGGAATAATGTAGTGGTCCGACCAGGGTATGGGTATAGGATCAGAGGTATGCACTCCCTGCCAATTGCTAAAAACGGGGTCTAGAAGGTGTCCTAGTTGATGGGAAGGCTCATTATTTATTTGATCAAGCTGAATAGATTGCAATTCCATCCGGATATCATCAGCGTTTTTATCTAGATGATCCTCGAAATGAGCATTGAGATCCCCCAGCACTAACAGTCTGGATTTCCTCAGTGCTAGATGAGTGACCGCTTCCATTAGGGTTGATGTAAACTCATGTAGTGTACCTGGCGGTCGGTATATCAAAATGCCAGAGATCGAATGATTGGGGCCAGTGTTAATTGTGAAGGTGCCGGCTTCACTGTGATCAACCTGAGTGTGTACTAGGGAACAGACTAGCGGAGCTTTCGTGGCTATGGCGATGCCGCCTCCTCTGCCGTTCTGTCTGTCCAATCTGGCTAGGGAATAGCCGTCGGGCATGGCCTGGATGATGTCCGGATCCGAGTGATCATCTAGCCAGGTTTCAGTTAAAAAGAGGATCTGAAGATTTAGGTCTTCTAGTAGATGATAGATTTCTAAAGCATGCTTCCGTAGGGATCTACAATTCAATAATGCAGCTTTGATGATAGGGCCCGAGGAAGTGTGAGGGATTTGAGGAAGGGGTACAAAGCGGCACCTTGTGCATTCTGTAAGTGACTGGGCAGACATTGCGTGTATGCAATCGATAGGTGTGACTGGTTGTAGAGCAAGTAGTGCGTGTCTGCCATACCTTATGGTATTTTGAGTAGAACTGCCAGGGGATGTGGCCCCGAGCCACGGACTGCCGCGGACGGGCCCAGACGGGCTGGACTTTGGCTCGACTTCGGCGCGCTTCCGGCGCGCCCGCTGCGCCAGCCCGCTGCGCCGTCTGGTTGTGTGACACATAATATGGGGAGGAGGAGGGTGGGAGGCCGGCCCGACTTGAGCGCTGACCTCGCCTTCCTCACCCAAGATGGCGCCCACCGCCGAGTAAAATCTCGAACAAAGCGGATTTGAGTACAATATTAAGAGGCAAGGGTGTGTAGAGTGTCAGTGTGCCTGCTATATCAATTCCCCCTTCTAAAAAACAGCCCCCAGAATAAAAAGCGGTATGATGCTAAAAACGCTCTAAATAATTTTTTTACACAGCCTGTAAACAGTGCGCAAAGGTTAGCACGATCTCTTGTTCCTACTGCAGCTCGCAGCCCCAATAACCTCTCTAGGGAGAGCTACTGTAGGGCCCTGAATAGAGCGCTGTTAAACCAAAGATTGCTTGAAGATTTTAGCAAGTGAGGGAAGTGCTCAATACTTCCTGCAATCATGGCATCTGGTTAAGATCTTTTTAATAAATGGGACACTACCCTAGATTTCTACGTCAGGACGAATCCTAATTATATAAGCTAAAATATCAAGTATGATAAAACACAGAACATAAAAATTATTTTTGTGAAAACCAAAATCTATACTGAAGACAGTATCCCATTTGCAGAGCCAATACTAAAAAGAAAATACTGAATATTCTTACAATTACTAAGAGAACATGAAATGAAATATTAGCTGAAAATAAATTAAAAGTCAATGAGAGGAGGGTATAATCATGAAAGTCAATAAATAAAACGTTACGGTTGCTTGTATAATATGTCTTCCATTAGCTGAACAGAAGAAAGGGTGAGAGGACAAGGCCTCATGAAGAAAAGGAAAAGACAAAATTGATAGAGGAACAGACAAAGTGGGGGGGCAGGTGCGGGAGGTCTGACCCTGAAGAGAGATTCCTAGAATGGCCAGAAGAGTAGCAGAGAAAATAGAGAATGTGAAGTAGAGTTGAAGGGTAGAGGCTGCTGCTGGACAGAAAGTTGAAAAGAAAGCATTGACAACAATTGAGCTGTATGCTGCAATAAAAATAAAAATAGGAAAAGGAAAAATTGGGGTGGAAAAGAAAAGTATAAAACTGTTGACTTGGGGGTAAGGGCTATGTTTTGTCCAGGTGTAAAGGAACCCTCGCTAATGGAATGATTTCAGTGAAAAGGGCATTTTGTTGAATAAAAGAGGGCAGTGAGGTGGACTATGTTGCATCCAAATCTACTTTTCTAAAACAGCTTCAGGACTAGATGGTCTTCTTATTGAGCATTTATCAGGCCAGCATTCAAAAGAGTGTTTTCTTCCGTCAGGATTATGTGGATGCAAAGGTTGACCACAGGTGCTTCATACTAGGATTCCACAGCATATGGGTGCTGTCTGTTCCAACCGACAGGCTGACTGATTCCATACTCAATCAAGGCTTAGTTGATGAAGAATAAAGCAGTGAAGCTAAAAGTGGATGGAGGATTCAGATGAGGAACTGGATTCAATGTTTGCAGAAACAGGCATCACCAAATAAAACAGCTTATGGTTTCATTGACTTCCTGAGGAGGGGCAGCAAACACCTCAAAAAAGTGATCCTGATCTCAACACTCACTTTCACTTTTCACACAAAGGACAGAGACACTCAAGGGTTTTAGACTGACTGAGAGATTATTATATCAGTGGTTGGGAGAACTACCCTGGCTTTTTCCTAATTTCCTAATCCTAATTAGTAGTACCTGTAATACCACGTAACAGAGCTGAGGAGCTCACCGTGCTTTAATTTCCAGGTCAGTTGACGGAGTTCTTCATTGCTCATCCCTAGTATTGCCAAGTGTTAAATTCTCCAGTCTGGTCTCCCTCTATAAATAATCCTTATTCCTCTGTCTCTTTTTATTTTTAAAGTTTTATATAGCGCTGGCTAGACCCAGAGGTATCAGAGCGCTTTACGTAAAAAAGATAGTATAAAGCAAACATGGTATACAAGTGAAAAAAAATAATAAAACAACATGTGAAATATACAAATCAAAATAAAAAAAAGGTGCAATAGCTATAACAGTTCAAGTAATTCGGTAGATGATGATAGGGAATTGGATAAATATAACTGGACAAATATAACATGTGATTGGCGATCAGGTGCAGGTCACAGGTTAGGACCCCCAATAATGGAGCCAAACATGGCATACAAGTAGATATAAGAAAAAGAAAACAGCATGTGAAGTATACAAGTCAAATAGATAAACAGGTGCAAGAGCAATATACTTCAAGTAATTAGGTAGATGATGTTCAGGAAATGGACAAATATTACTGGACTAAAATAACAAGGCGATTGAAGATCAAGTGCAGGTCACGGGTTAGGATAACCCAATAATAATTGAGGTGGATTTTGAGGTATTTTTTAAAAGCGGAAATAGGAGGGGTTACAGCGCAGGTTTATTGGGAGGGCATTCCAGATGGTAGGGGCATTACCAGAGAAGGAGCGTGATTGTGTGGATTTCTTTTTATGAGGTGGGATTAGGAGGAGTGTGTTGGTGCTGCTCAGAGGTCGTTTGGTGCCTGCAATGAGGAGTTTCTTGGGAGGTACTGCGGAGTGTTTTGCTGGAGGACTTTATGAGTAATGCAGGCAGTTTTGTAGGCAGATCTGCCTTCGATAGGGAGCCATTTGAGAGATTTGAGAGCCGGGGATCTATGATCGAAGCGTTTGCAGTCAGTGATTAGCCTGGCTGCAAGGTTGAGCACGGCATTGATTGGAGCAAGATGGACCTTGGGGATTCCGTTGAGAATGGCGTTACCATAATCAATACGTGAAAGAACAAGTGTCTGAACTACAAGTTTAAAGTCATCGGTACGTATAAAGGGTTTGATTTTCTTGAGGTGACGGATAGTGAAGAGGCTCCTTTAGTAGAGCTTTTGATGTGGACGTTCAGGGTTAGGGTGTCGTCGATAGAGATACCAAGAGATTTGACAGAGTTGGACAGGGTGAGTGAGCAGTTGAGTTGAATTACAGCCAAGTACAATGTGAAAATGAAATAGTGCAGGAATACATTCTTCAAAGGCGTCATCCAGTTTTAAAAATAATGAACATGCTTGTCCTTGCAACCAATGTTTCAGCATCTCCTGGATTTCCAATTAGCTTTGCTTTACACTTTGTAGGCGTTTTCCTTCCATGGGCTTCCCATCGATTTGAGCCGCCTTGAACTCTTGGCTCAGCGACATTGCAGGAGGGCTTCAGAGCCTTTAGAGCAGTGAGACACAGCCTTTATTTCCTTTCTTCATGCGACTAATGTGAATACTTGTGCTGAGGTTTGATCTATAAAACACACAAGATGATGGACGGAATGTTGCACAATGGCAAAACATTCACCCCCAGTCACAGATCAAGGTTTCATCCATTGTTATTTTGCTCACCAAGCCACCCCAATTCAGACACGGCCATATGCAAATCAGTCTTCCCCCTGTGCCTCATGGGAACAGCCCAGCCTGAACTGGCAAGCCATGTCTTCCCTGGACCAGAATCAAGCATCCTAGGACCGGTTTCTGGCTATCAGCCGTCTTCAGCCAGGATAGCATGACTCCAATGGTGTAGTGAGCACGGGACCCACGTCTGGGCATACCCTTCCCACATAAGGTGAGCAGCAAAACACACAAGATGATGGACGGAATGTTGCACAATGGCAAAACATTCACCCCCAGTCACAGATCTGGGTTTAATCCATCGTTATTTTGCTCACCAAGCCACCCCAGTTCAGACATGGCCATATGCAAATCAGTCTTGACCCTGTGCATCATGGGAACATTCCAGCCCGGACTACCAAGCCATGTCTTCCCTGGACCGGAATCAAGCATGGTTTGATCTATGGCTTCTACAGCTTTTCATATGAATTAGTTGCAAGACGACTTAACTTCTCCTTTAGGAACACGCACGTCTGGGATTAATCAGCAAAGTGACACCCAAA
Organism: Lissotriton helveticus; assembly: GCF_964261635.1. Taxonomy (NCBI): domain Eukaryota; kingdom Metazoa; phylum Chordata; class Amphibia; order Caudata; family Salamandridae; genus Lissotriton; species Lissotriton helveticus. The sequence goes on along the minus strand of NC_136069.1, from coordinate 21,082,314 downwards.
GCAGATACAGCACCTGAGCTCACAGAAACAATGCAGGTACTTAGGACCACACATGGGAATCACTTTGGGAAAACAAAGGCAGAGAAGCTCATTGTAAAAATACACAAAAATAACAATTGTAATCCTCAGCTACATGGCCACCTGATTTACAACACCACTTCTTGAACATTAAGATATACAATTAGCAATAGAGAACGTCAAAAAGCAGTTAAACATTTTCATGTGGCTTATCCGCGGAATAAGGCTCTGCTCCGTCAAGTGATGCCAGGCTACATCCAAAGCGAATCATCTACAGGAAGACCATTGAGACACGAAGAAGGATCCATGTGTCGGTAGAGGTAAGGGGGGATTCAGAAACAAACTGGGCCAACACATCATGCATCAGAGGGATGGACTGGGGTGCTGTGGACCATAAGAAGAACTACCCTGAGGACCAGCTAACAAGACAACAGTTAGCATAATAAATGAACAGACTGTTTAAAGTATTCTAAAATGTAGTATCCTGAAGAGCAGATAATATATCCTAAAAAAAACCAGCTAGCGCTGTCTGGAGTCATTCTTACCAAGTAGTGTTTCTCAAACGCTTCCACAGATGACAAGGCTTCCTTCAGCTTCTTGTACGGACTCTGGGCGGTGTTTACTGTAAGACAGAGGAGCGGAGAGGAAAATGTGAGCTGCATCTAACACCAGAGACAGTGAAGTTTGATTCATTTTAAGCACCCCAAGCACAGCCTCCTCTAGAAGAGGTCATTCAGAGACCAGAGTTAGGGACAGACAAATCCAGTTACACCAGGAGAGACGAGCTTCACGTGGAGCTTCCATTCATGAGGTCTGCAAACCCTAGTACAGCAGGAGACACAAGTGTATCAACGACTTCACTCTATGAGATGGGCGCCCCAGTTAAGCTAGGAGGTGCCAAGTGTCACACAGGGCCTTATTATCAGAGAGGAAGCACTAGTTACATTAGGAGATTGCAAACATCACAGAGTATGGCTTATAAGCGGAGGGGCTCCTGCTACCCTAGGATGCATCAAACTTTACCTAGACCTTCAAGCAATCATTACACCAGGAGACTGCAAGTGTCACACGCGGCTTCATTTTAAGAGACCAAAGATAACAACAAAAGAGGCCAAATATTGTGCAGAGCTCCAGTTCCTGAGCTCTGAGGCTCCAGGTACACTACAAGGCACCAAGCGTCATGCAGGGCCTCAGTTCATGAGACCGGAGGTTACAAATGAAGATACAAAACACTGTATAGAGCTTTGGCTCGAGTCGGACTGTGCCAAATGCACAATGGTTTCCCAAATGTCACCCTGGGCTTCATATTTGTGAGACGAGCAGACTTTACTTACAAGACCAGGAGCTGAAGTTACACTAGGTGATGCCAAGTACTAAACAGAGACTTGGTTTAAGATTCCTTAATGTTATTAGGGAGGGGAGCTGGTCGAAATTGGGCAGCTGGTTGACCGGGGTGTCAGCAACAGTCACAATCCCTTGCAAGGTGAACCACAAAGCCACTAAATTACCTGTGCTTAAACCTGGGTAACCTGGCACAAAAAACAGTCAGGCTTAACTTAGAGGCAATATAGCAAGTATTTAAGTAGCACACCAGCAGCAATAAAGTGAAAACACAACACAAGAAAAATCCCAAACCACCTTAGAAAAATCCAGCAATTGTAATAAATTATTTAACACCAAAAAGACAAAAATCCAATCAGTAGAATCGAGGTTATGAATTTAAGTATTTATAAAAACTAGCGCCTAAAAAAATCCAAGCGCGAACTGTGGACATCTAGTTGCGCAAGACCAGGTCAACATCGAAAAATATGGGCGACTGCAATGGAGAGCGGTTTGGATACAAGGAGTGGATTGGGCCAGGTCAGCACTTACCTTCGGAAAACTTCTAGAGACAAATGTTCTGAAAAGGTAAAGTTCAGAGGGCAAGGCTGCAGGAGGTGTTTGATGAGGGAGCGTCATCGCCAGATAGACTTGAAGATTTTTATGTTCAGACTTAGTCTCTGACAAAGAAGTCGAAAACATCCAGCAGAATGAGGCAGAGAGCTGTAGCCGAAGATAGTTTAACAAGATTGGATACCCTTTTGGCAAGGCCCCGCTGAAACAGATTTGCTGCTGTGGAGAAGAACATAGCGGAGAAGCGGCAAAGTCAATCCAACCGGCGATGCACCTCGGGCGGATAGGCAAGCAGGTTGGTCATGGTCTCCCCTTGGTTCTCAGAGCAGTTTCCCGCCAAAAGGTTTCCAAGTTCCACTTTTTAAGTTTGGCTATCTGGGCACCTTTAGCCCCAGTTTAACCGGTCAAAGACTGGATGGGCACCAACTGGAGGGTCAGAAGACTCACTCAGCCGGGGTCCAGATGCAGGTTCAAGAGGGAGTCCCTGTGGTTCTGAACAGGAGGCCAGCAAACTAGCCCTTGTGAGTCACTCTGGCGGTCCTGAGACAGTTTAAGAACTAGTCTTTGCCCCCAGGCAAAAGCAGTGGCGTAGCTAGGCATTTTGGCATCCGTGGCGGTCCATGTGTTTGCCGTACCGCACGGAAGAGCTGGGGTGTGGGGGAGGGGTGTGTTTGTTGGTGATGATTCTTCCGTTTGCTGCCCCTCATGCAAGAGCGTACCGCCTCCACCAGCCCTTCCCCTTGCTACGCCACTGCGCAAAAGGTAGCAGAGTAGCAGGAGAAACAGGGCATCAATAAAGCAGGTCATCAGTCCCTTAGAGCAGCAGTCCAGCAGAGCGGCAGTCCTTTCAGCAGCACACCAGTCCTTCTTCCTGGCATTGTATCTACAGGTCCAGATTTGTACTGAAGAGTTGGTGTCCGAGGTCCTATTTTTATATTCTGGTGCCCTGGCTCTGAAAGGTGGGACAAGCTTCTAGACAGTGGCTTTGAAGTGCATGGAATTTCCTGCCTCCCTTGCCCTGGCACCAAGCTGGCTATGGTAATAACGTGGGGGTGTTAGGCCCTTTGTGTGAAGGCAGAGCACAGGCTATTCAGCTGCAAGTAGGGCTGTGTTCAGCTCTGCCAACAGATACCTATTCCCTCTATTGTGTGACTGTCTGGGAGGAAATCACAAAGTTACACTCAGTCATGTTACCCAGGCTAAGACACATGCACAAAAGAGATAAGGGCAGAAAAATATCAACTATCTAAAAGTGGCATTTTTAAAACAGTGATCACAACCAAGACTTTACCATTAAATAAGGCTCTTCATCACAATCCCAAAGACACCAAACAGGACATAGCTACCAGCTCCCATTTGGAAATTACAGCTTATTAAATGTAACAAGGAATCCCCTGTGGGAGGGATAGGCCCCCAGTAGTGAAACACTAATTTAGGTGTTTTTCACTACCAGGACAAGTAAAACTTAAAAGTACATGTTCAACCTTTTAATTACACAGGAGTGACTTATGTAATAAAAGGGGAGTGTAAGGCTTGGCAAGGGGGGCTCCAATGCCAAGTTGGCATGGCATTTTGAATGCATTAAGGCTGCACTGGCTGGCCTGGGGCATGTTTAAGGATGCTACTAAAGTAGGTGGCACAATAAGTACTGCAGGCCCGCTAGTAGCATTTAATGTACAGGCCCGTAGTTTATGGTATATCACTCTACAAGGGACCTACAAGTAAATTAAATATGCAAATTGGGTATAGACCAATATAACCATGTTTGCAGGTAGTGAGCATGACTACTTTAGCACTGGCTAGCAGAGCTCTAAGGCCAACAAATATAAGTCCAATAGAAATAGAGGAGGTGAGGCAAACAGTTTAGGGGGGGGGGGGCTCTAAGGCTGACCGGTCTAACCGGAGCTATCGCCAGAAACTAGATCAGAGTAGTATCGCTAACTTAAGGAGGTAAACCCCTAAAAAGGTCCATTTTTTAACCTGCTTTAAGCTGTAAAAGTATTTTGCATAAGAACATCAGCAAACAAAAAGAAGGGAAGAAAGAGGAAAAAAAAGATCAAGGAGGGAGAGAATAAAAACAGACCTGAAGGATTCTTAAAAACCTTCTTAAGGAGTGTATTTTTTACCATGAAGTAGTGCATAGTTCCAGTTTTTTGATTTGCCACCTTTGTTACTGTTTGTCCCCCTTGTATAGCTTTCAAGTCTGCGTCTTCTTTAACATTATTTTCTCTTATGTTCAGCTTTTCAACACTTCCAAGCCCATAAGTCTTGTGATGGTTTCAGAGATGATGCGGATTAGGTAGAATATGTTGTGATCATCAGTCTATAATTGTTCTTTGATTAAGCAGTGCTTGATTGTTCTTCTGATTAGTGCTTCGAGGTGCACACAGGACAGCAAGAAATAAGGCAGGTCTTTCAATCTGGCTACAAGCTTTACAGGGATTTTTGTCATAATAAACGTCATCAGCTGGAAGGCTACACTTCTGGCCAAGACAAACAATTTTCTTTCCCTAGAATTTGTCAGAACGGTCAAGTAAGCCGGCCCATGTAGAGAAACATCAAAGAGTCCAGCTTACAGGCTGAAACTTCCCCAGTGCTCTGTTCTTAGAAAACAGATGATTAAGCACAATGTTCTGAAGTCATGAGACTCAAATTTGGTATAGCACTGGGTCGTTTGAGACACTGAGCTTCTTTTTCATAGGTCAACATGTAGCTTGATTTCAGGCACAAGGAGAAATGTTTGTCAAAGTGCTGGCAGGGGACATCAGCCTGGAGGTACTAGGACTTCCAGTGTGCTTGCTTGTTTAATTAACTGGAGCAGTTTGTGCTTGGAGTTCGGATTCAGGATTTATTGTGTTAGAAGGGAGCAACAACGCACTAACAAAGCACTGACAAGAGGTTGAAAGACTGCTGAAAGATGGCAATGAGACACATCCTGTTTCTTTATGCTTCTTTTATGGTTTCATTTGGCTTGCCTTATTTTGTCTCACCTTGTACCCTCCTCTAACCCCTCGTTATCGCTGAATGCCTCTCGCAGCTCCTACAGTCCCACCATTTGCTCTGCCACTCGAGCTCAGGGCTGTACTCCACTGCAAAATACAACTCTGGACTGTATGGACTGAACTGTGCGACTGTGTAGCTGTGACTGTGCCTTGCTTTGTGGTGCCACAAAAGAAGGGGCTTAAGCATTCGTGCTCCCCCGCTCACTGTCCAGCTTGCTCCTGTCCCCTGAATCAGGCGCTGAGTCACAGCTTTGCAGGTCTTGCTCCTCTATCTCTCTCCTCTCCCCACACCTCCACAGCCTTGGGACCTGATCACTATCTCACAACCGGAGATTCATGCAGGTTGACTCTCCTATCTACAATGGAGCGCCAGTCTGGCTCCGGTCCAATGAAGCATGCTCCAGACTCGTCAGTGATGCTACAGCGGCCCCGCCGGCACTTTCCTTTAGTGCTACGGAATACTGTGGACATCCAGTTGGGTGAACAGGAGAGCGTCTGACCAATAAAATGACAGAATAGTCAGAGACGTCGCAAGGGAACGCCAGTGAGTGCGAGCTGCACTGCGCTCCATTGGCTGCTTCCACTCTGCATGGCATTCTTCATTTACGACACCTCTGGCACTGACCCTTACTCTTCTCTTAAAAGGATAGGCTTAATAGAAAATAGGATAAACTTCTAATTTCCCAACGGGCTGATGGTTTTGAAAGTTTGGAAAGGATGGGGAAGACCAATCCCTCGTCTTTACATGACAAGTGCCCCACACCTGCTTCCCACATGATACAGTCAATACGGATCTAAAAGAGTGGAAAACAGGGGAACGTTTCTGTACACATATTATGGTTTAGATTCTGTATAGTGTCCGCACGCTGCATCATTTTGGAACAGAAATAAATACACAGCTAGGTTGTTGCAAAGAAATGTGAAGACGGACAGTCTTGAGATGGACACCAGTACTAGATATTCCAAAGTAAGTAAAGTAACAGCTGTTTGTTGGCAATGCTATGACCCAGAATAACATTGGTGTTCTATAGTAAAGGAACAAGCATTTGCAATGCAATAGGTCTCGCATTTACGCGAATTTAAGCTTTTGTTATTGCAAATAACAATGCCTTTTATTTTTGTAAATAAAGCACATGTCCGGGCCCCCCTTGCAACCAATGAAGTAGCATCAGTCTATTCCAGGGCAACCCTGTCCCACGTGGATCCGGGCCGAGTCTCCCAGGATGTGACAGGCCCCATCTCGTCAGCTGCCTCATAAATCAACAGCTCTCAGCTGACTCGAGTCACCAACGCCACTGCAGACTGGCACCGGGCTAGCCTCAGGAGAGTGAGGCAGAGGCACACGGCATGTATAGTTCTAAACAAATTAAAATAAGAAGAGAGGTATATTGTCATTGCGCTCTAATAAAAGCTGCACCCTGTGCAGACACGTGACGTGGCTGGTGCTGATTTTGTAGGCACAGAATGAGCTGCATTTGTAGGTTATTCACCGCTCCCTCGGACCACCGCTCAGAGTTCTTAATCATTAATAATTTGTGCGCTTAAGTAATAGGAACCGCTAACAGGAAGAGGCTGCACATTTAAGGCAATTACAACATTTTGAACTTTATCCGCAACTTTTGTCTTCAATGTATTATGTTACGACTCCTGCGCTTGCCTTGGAAACGCACTTAATGCAGCGACGGCCAAAGGAGCAAAGACATTTACAGTACACATGTAGCTTGAAGCCAAAGCATGTGTTACGTGGCGCTTCAAGATAATTATTCATCCCTTTAATTAAGATTTTTGGGAGGAGACCACGCTGCGCCCCCTCTGGAGGAGGCCTCGATCGCGCGGTTCGCTCTGGGTCTGGCCTGGCTGGCACTGATGCGTGCTCCGCTTCTGCCCTGCCGGCTGCGGGTGCCTCCTCTGCAGCCCCTGCGCCTGGCACCGGTGGGAGGGCTCCTGGGGCCGTGCCCAGATCTGTACGAAAGGCAGAGTGGCGCGGCTGCGCCCCCCAGACTCCCCCGGGCCTCGCAGATAGAAGCAGCGGAGAGCGCCGCTTGGGCCGGGGAGTGAATTAACAATGAGGCAATCACCCCCAGGGATGGAGGTCAAAGAGGACAAACATGACGTCAATGTGACGCGAGGAGGATGCTGTGGCCCTGGACACATCTGATTCCTTTTCAAAATTCACGCTCCACGGTTGCTGACTGCTTGTTTGTCGTGGGTGATGGGGTTCGGACTGCTTCCGGGATACTGTCAATTGCACGCGCGCACACACACACTCACAAGCCACCTGCACCAACAAGGTAACGTTAGCTCGACGGATTCATGTGCCTGCTGTAGAGATCTGCCCAACATAAGGCGACTGTTTTTAACTCTTTTGGGGATTGGACAAGTTACAGCACGTGAAAAGGACATGGGAAACCTATGATTGTTGGCATAATTATAAACAAGAGCTTTGCGTTTCACGTTAAGGAATGAGAGTCTCGGTGTCAGGAGTGGCGGCTGAGTCCGCTGACGCGGGGTGGGGGGGCGGCGGTATGTGTGTCTGTGTGCGCATGTGTGTGCTTGTTTGTATGTGTGTGTGTGCATGCGTGAGTGTGGCTGTGTGTGCGCGCGCGAGAGGCTGACTTGCAGTGAAAGTGGGACAGGGGATGTGCACGGCGCCGGCCTGGGCGTGCGCGCCCACGAGGTGAAATCGGCGAGGAAAACCGTGTGCACCTCCCCTGTCCCATTTACAAAGTATACTAAAGTATACTAGAGGTCCCTTCGCTACGCTCGACCTAAAAACTATAGAAAATGTTAATGATCTATTATCCTAGTTCACAGTCATAGCTCTCTCCACTGACTTTTCTATTTTTAACATTTCTTTAGTGCATTTTTTGACATACAGGCATCAAATTTACAACAAGCTGTGTTTGCACCGATAAATGATAGTATAGCCATGGCAATCAAGAATACCGACGGTTATACAGAAAATAGAGGAGATGTAACGGTAACACTCATTTGGCGCGGTCACTGCCTCCGTGGAGCTCAAGGGAAAGAACAGAGAAACATCTGCAATGAAACATTAACAGCAGGCTGAGCAATTGACTTAATCCAGTAAGTCTTGCAGGGACTAGGGCAGTGGCCCAGCATGTGACACAATAGGGAAGTGAGTACTATTTAGCTAGGTACACTTGCTCTAACTCTTATGCAGTTAAGCGGAAGGGAAAAGAGAAGCACTCAGCAGATGTTCGGGCGGGTGAGTAAACATAGATACAGTGCCCCGCAAGAGTGCCAATTAGAGGAGAGGTCAGGACGGTGCCAGCTTGATGTAGCACCAGTCGTGGCTGGATCCAAGTGCATATCAAGCGGTACCTTATTCAGGGTGAGAGGGAGTCATCCTTGAGCTCAGCTTTAAAAATAATACAAGCCACACAACAAACCAGGAAAAGGAGTACTCTATGAAGTTAACATGTAGCCCCGATACAGCTCGAGCACCAAGGATTGAGGTTGAAGGATCATCAAAGGCGTGTACTACTCCTTAATTAGACTTTAGTGGCTCCTCGGTGTCTGTAACTGCCTTTTAATGTCACTTAATTTAACAGACAGACAGATGGAATGCTGAGGTGATCTTGGCCTGATTTAAACTTGGGACTTGCTCATCACAGCAAACGTCACCCGCAAGTATTTAATAGTTTAGTCATCCTGCCTGCAAATTATGAGGGACACCGCTGCATTTCACATACACAACGCTACTGCCACTCTCCCCTACAGCTTATCAGAACTTGTACCAAGCTGAAGACAAGCAAGTGAGGAGGTGAGCATTTCACTGCTAGCCTATTTTACTGTGGATAATAAGGTACTCAACCATTTTCAATCTGGCTTTAGACCTATGCCCAGCACTGAGACGGTGGTCACAGCTAGTTCTAACGATATTCGCATTATCGTGGATGATGGACACTCGGCGGCCCTCATTCTCTTGGGTCTGTCGGCAGGGTTCCACGCGGTCGGTCTCAAGTGCAATCTGCTGAAAAAGGTTAGCTTTACATGCATTCAATTAAATGTCTTACAATGGTTTCATTATGTTTGGCAGAACAGAGCACAGGCTGTCCAGACAGTCGTGTTACGCACCAATTCTAAAAATCTTCACTGTGGAGTCCTATAGGGATACAATCCTAGAGCCACACTTTTAAATTGCCATGTTGCGCCACTGGCTGATTTGATTGCCTCTTTAGGCTTCCAGTCCTTTAGGTATGGATATGATTTCCAAATAATAATCGTAATGAAATGAAATCTTAGCCGTTTAGAAGATCAGTTTAAATACCGTCTTGTTTAAGTGGCTTGCTGGATGAATGACAACTCACTCCTACTTAACTCGGATAATACAGAGGGATTGGTGTCTGGCAATCTTTCACGTTGGCCTTCTTCTTGGTGGCATCAATCTAGTAAAAGATTCTGCCTTACATCCCACAAATGCCTGGGAAACATTTGATTCAAGCTTTATTCATAAGCGGGCTGGATTATTGTAATGCTCTATATGATGATCTTCAAGGGCATCGGATACAAAAAGTCTAATTAATCCAGAAGGCGACTGCCTGACTGATTTTTAGTTTTGGCCAATTTGAAAAAGTATCCATGTACCCTATAAAACTTCATTGGCTCCATGTTCGGAAAAGAACCTGTTCAAGAACGTATACTCCTCCCAGATCGCTACGCTCATTCTCTCCCAACTTAGAAGATGTGCCTAAGTTTGGTACGGTAAGACTCGGGGTCGTGACTTTTCTGTGGTCACAGCTCAGGCTTGGAATAAACTCGCTATTTAGCAAAGGACAGAGTTGAATCAGCTGCAATTTCAGAAGGCTCTAAAAACATCTGTTTAACTAATTTGGGTTGATCTCAATTTCTGACTTTCTTTTTAGAGCCAGGATACCTCTGGGCAATTGTGCGCTTAATAAACTAATAATAATCAACCTTCAAAGGAAGCAGGCAGGAAAAAGGAAACAGGAAGGAAAAGGAAACAGGAAGGAAAAGGAAACCGGAAGGAAAAGGAAACAGGAAGGAAAAGGAAACAGGAAGGAAAAGGAAACAGGAAGGAAAAGGAAACAGGAAGGAAAAGGAAACAGGAAGGAAAATGAAACAGGAAGGAAAATGAAACAGGAAGGAAAATGAAACAGGAAGGAAAATGAAACAGGAGGGACAGACAGATACACTCCCTCAAGTATCTCCTAATTTAGAATTCACCTCTGGAAACAAGAGCGGTCAACCATTCTCCCAAAGAGAACAGCAGTAACAGGGTGAAAGTTCACGCATTTCGCTCCTTCACAGTACATACACAAGGCGACCCCTCGGACGCTCTCTTGACGTTAGCGTGCTAAGGGCGAGGACCACAAACCAAGGTTCGGTTGGAGGAACACTGCCAGATGATGCCGCTAGCATGGAAGTGCCCAACGTAGCCCACATATATTTAAGGCATACATGCTGCATATTTAAGGAGAAGGAATGTAATATTCACATTACAACTGTCCAAGTAGAACACATTATGAAAGCTGTGGTCTTATGGCAGGCCTACGCTACAACCACACTCAGATGAGCACCACTACATCAAAAACGAATGAAGAACTAATAACCACAATGCAAGCTACTCCTAAATAATCCATACTTTAAACCATTCTGGTCTAGCAGTATACACTGAGGAGGAAGATACAAGCAGAGATCATTCCTTTACAAATGCAAAACCTGCTAACAGACTTGAGCTGCTATAGCATACAACATCAAGACATGCTGTGCTGAACTGCACGTAGGGAGGCAGCGAAGAACAAACACTCATGAGGAGTTGGGTCCCATCGTGGACTTTCAAAGAACAGAGCCACGTCCCCTCTGTGGGGCTCTAAGAGTGTTCCTCTAGATTGTCATTAGGTTTGTCTCTGAATTCACTAACATCTGTGCTGGTTTTCTGAAAGTCTAACAATTAGGGAGATACACCAATGCTAAGGAGTGTGGATGCCAGATCATTACATAGCCCACACCCCCTCACTGACTGATTTCCAGGCTCAGCGCCAACTCGACCAGACAAAGTTTGCAGAAGTTAAGGTGAGTCGAGCCATGTATCCTTACATTCCTGATGCAAGGAAATCTCTTCAGTGCAGACTTAATAGTAAACTGAAGGACACAATCTACAATAGTTTTAAATTATAAACCCAATGTGTTCACAGAGATCACCCTGTTGCAGAATGTTCCACACAAAGTACACTTCACACAATTCAAAAATTTGTAACATCTTGGCTTATATGTTCAACTGTGGAAGGAAGTAAGGAAGGAAAAATAGATAGACAGACATCTCCAGAGGTTAAGGATGGAGAATTAACCCCCAGTATTACATTTGTTAGTGTCACAGTAGAAAACACATTTTATTTAAGGTATGTTGATTGAAGTTAGTTTTAACCTGTTTATAGAAGAGATTTCTTTTCACTGTAACACTGCACACAAGCACAAGCACAGGCACCCGGGAAGCTGGAAGCACGCCGAAATCAACGCCCTCCTCAAGAAGCCCAAGGCAGGCCCCAAGGACCTCAAGAACTTCCGGCCCATCTCCCTGCTCCCGTTCCCGGCAAAGGTCATCGAAAAAATCGTCAACAACATCATCCTGGACCCATCCCAATCCGGATTCAGACGAAACCACAGCACCGAGACAGCGCTCATCGCCGCCACAGACGACATCAGGCACCAACTAGACAACGGCGAAACATCAGCCCTCATCCTCCTGGACCGGTCAGCCGCCTTCGACGCGGTCTGCCATCGCACCTTAAGAGACACGCCTCCTAGAAGCCGGAATCTAAGAGAAGGCCCTTGACTGGGCCACATCCTTCCTCTCCGGCAGAACCCAGATCGTCCGCCTCCTGTTGCAGGGTTTCTGTTCTCACACAGAACTGTGCACAGAGGAGTGGAACCTCGGTAAATTAGGGTGTCCCAAAACTCACCTTAGTATCCAACTCACCCCTTACCAAGCTAGCTACAGTGTCTCATTGGACATATCAAACTCCCAATGTTTAGACAAACCAGAACATGAACTTACTGTACCTCAGGGTACGTGGAACTCATGAACACTCTTTCGTTATATTATCATTACAAACCAGAACATGGAGTAAAGAAGACACATGTGCATTTGAAATGTTTATTTACTAATGCCGTCTTCTCAGGCGCAGTATCTTAGATAATACAAGTATACTTATTATCAGTAGCAAAATTACCAGCATAGTTACTAAGGCATAAAAGGCGAATGGTGACAGCATGTTACCATGCTGTAATGAATAAGAGTTAACAACACTTATATCTCACCCTCCCTAACACATATACTATATTATTAGCTAAGAAGGTCTCTTTGGGTTGTTTTAGGGCGGGCCCATACCTTAGTGTCCTAGCATGAAGGAATCACATCAGCATACACCAGCTCTCTCTGCATGTGCATCGCATCAAGTGTGTTCTATGTGCCTCGTGCAAAGCAATATCAATCCCGCCTGAAGCCAGAGTTGGCAAAGGCTGCACTTGTGTTATGACTATGAAGGCGTGGAGATCAGACCTCATAACAATACCATATCGTGTTGTTCCTGAAACTTCAGCACTCTTCGTGCAGACATAGTTTATTAAGCAAAGCTGATATCAGAGCAATAACATATTATTCTCACATAAACCACGGCAAACTACTAGGTTGAAAGCTAAGTCAACAATTAAGTGTCGTGTGCAGAAGTTGCAAGAAAGAAAAATGGCGTTTAAACCTCAAATGCACCTATGCTAACTTAACACGATATAAGGATATACAGGAGCTATATGACACTCCCAACCTTCCAATCCAAAGCCACAGACATCATCTGCGGCGTACCCCAGGGCTCATCCCTCAGCCTGACACTGTTCAACATCTACATGGCCCCCCTCGCACAAGTGGCCCGCCATCACGACCTCAACATCTCCTACGCAGACGACACCCAGCTCATCCTCTCCCTCACCAAGGACCCACACACCGCCAAAACCAACGTTCACGAGGGAATGAAGGCCATTGCCAACTGGATGAGGAGCAGCCGTCTGAAGCTGAACTCGGACAAGACGGAGGCCCTCATCCTCGGACCCACCCCCTTACCCTGGGACGACTCCTGGTGGCCGACCACACTGGGAACAGCACCAACACCCACCGACCATGCACGCAACCTAGGATTCATCCTCGACTCCGCCCTCTCCATTGCTAAGCAGGTCAACGCCGTCTCCTCCTCCTGCTACAACAACCTCCGCATGCTCCGCAGGATCTACAAGTGGATCCCGACCGAAACAAGAAAAATGGTGGCACAGGCCCTCGTCAGCAGCAGACTGGACTACGGCAACGCACTCTACGCAGGAATCCCAGCCAAACACCTACGATGACTACAACGCATCCAAAACGCCTCCGCCCGACTGATAGTCAACGTCCCCCGCCGCAGCCACATCACCCCCACCTGAGAGACCTACACTGGCTCCCCGTCGACAAGAGGATCACCTTCAAGCTCCTCACCCATGCACACAAAGCACTCCACAACGCTGGACCTGCCTTCCTGAACAGCAGACTCAGCTTCTACACCCCCACCCGCCAGCTCCGCCAGCCTCGCACTCGCCACTGTCCGCCGCATCCAACGAACCACCTCCGGCAGCAGATCCTGCCTCGCTGCCAAGACCTGGAACACCCTCCCTACCCACATACGACAGACCCAAGACCTACTCGCCTTCAGATGACTCCTCAAGACCTGGCTCTTCGAGCAGTTGCAGCACCCCCCCCCCACCTCTCCCCTCAGCGCCTTGAGACCCTCACGGGTAAGTAGCGTGCTCTACAAGTACTCTGATTGATTGATTGATTGATGTGGCCCTTCAATTTGAATGTGATGCAATTAGATCTGTAAGGTAATTTGGGCAGTTCATTGCAAAATAGTTAAAAATCAAGAACTTTATACAAACAGTGCCAATCAACGATGATCCACAGATTCTGCCACCATTGAAAGGAATCAGGGAAGTTTCATTATCTCTCTTAAGCCTGCTGCGTTACCTTGAGACTTTGCTGAAATGCAACTCTTGGGACTTCAGCTGCTTGCTCTTCGTCTCGGGGTATTCATTCCTTTGCCTGCACATGTACTTTTAGGTCAGGCTCAACCAAGCTTTAGGTATTCTGATACATTTCATGTAATCAACGCACAAAATAAAACAGAGGGTCTTTGGGTTAGCCCCTTTCAGGCACTGGCTGCTTTGGTTCAACCCAATAGTCCACTGCACATTCACAGTGCCATTCAGATTAAGAATCAAGCCACAGAAAAAAATTACCTTTTCGCACCCTGCTGCCAAATGAATGGTGCAGTAGGTGAATATAAGTGCCACTCACTGCTCTACACTCAGGACTTCACCCTGAGCACAGCCAGACAGAGTCTGTCTCAGCAGAGATGGACACAATGAAACTAGGGCAGCCTGTTCTCCAGTACCACTGCTGGGCGCCAACACCTTCTCTGACCTGACACGCCCATTGCTTCCTGGTCGGGTGCGTACCGTTCTGATGACACTTTTTTGCTACGGCCAAAAGCCCAAGCCTCTCGTCGTGCCAATTCTCCGCTGCAGGTGGTGAGGCGAGCACAGTTACTGGGACAGGGTCAGGCAGTTGCATGAGGCTGCCTGACCCTAAAAGGGCTCCGGGTATCATGAGATGAAACTGGGCTACCATTGGCTGGCTCCATAACAACCTTTCAACTTTTTTCATATGACTGGTTCTTTAGGAACTTTGATGGACTTTCACATGCTTAGGACTCATTTTAATGAACATACAACAAATGGCTTATTGCTTTCATTAAGATGATAACAAATTCAGATCAGCTGAATGACTAAATCCTCCTCGCCAACTGTTGAGGACATGCTGGAACTCTCAACTAACCCCCACAAATGGAGAGTCAGTTCAGAGCGCTTGCATATTCTCCAAAAAAAGCAGCAGTTTTTTGAAATTCTGCTCCTTCTCACTCGCACCACAGTCAATGATCTGTAATTTTGAAGGTATTGTCTGTTAACTCACTAGGCACCACGCTTTCCAGAAAGCACGCTGCACAAATGGCATAACATAAATAAATAAATAAATAAACAAAATCACTCAGGGCTAAACCTATCCGAAAATAAGCATTTCATTCCATTTCCAAACTCTGGGTCGTGCAGGTCCAACAGCATAAACGCGGGCGACAGTGCAATAATGCTAAAGGCAGCTTTCTTTGACAGGAGCTGTTGAGTGATTCTATGATTCTGTAAATTCGCCTTGGTAAAGTGAATGTAAACAACGGCTGCTACTGTGCTGTGCACCTCCACGACATGTCATTGGAGTGAGCCTTGTTTGTTGGTGTTCCAGCAAATTACTTCCAAAAACTGCACTCCGCACAACGCTGCATGGCAGGGGCGCAAACCTAATTCTCGCTTCCAGGTTAGGGCTGTTTTCCCAAATTCGCTTCAGAAGAGAGTCGGGCAAGAAGCTTGTAGGTCTGATAAATGGAGCCAGAAAAAGCAAGCAGCTTAAACGGTCTGCAAAGACCACCGCACCCAAACTAGATGTGTATGTGGACATGTGTGGGGCAGGCTGGTTCTTCATCTTGCTAGACGGCTGGTACCGTTCGTAGGTCCTGCTTGTTGCACATCCACCTCGGTTGCAGAATGGCCTGTGGGACCCACAAGTGGGGCAGATGCTGCAAGCAGGATGATGCACAGAAACCTGGCTATTCTACGGCACAGACCGAGCCATGCCGATCCGTTGCCAACCTGTTTTAGGGATGCAGCTTGATGGCAAATTGATGTACAATGCTCATGCCACTCCAAGGGCAGGAGAATCAGTCAACAGGCCGTGTTAGCGTGGACCCGGAGCTTGTCCGACATACACTTGACTGATCACCAAACCTTAGCAAGGGACACGTGTCAGGTCTATGGCTTCGTTGGACAGGATCCTTCCATCATACGTACTTCTATACATTCACATAATGCACCCACACATACTATACATATGTATAAATACAAAACGCTTAAAGAAATAAATACAAAGCCGCACAGACACACAAACCCTTCCCAAATGTAAGCACATACTTGAACACATCAGGGATAAGGGAGGGGTGGGAGGCGCTGCTGCAGGGACTCTACACCCGAGACAGCAGCAATAACTTTATCCTTACACCAATACAGCCACTGATATCTGAAATGTATTAGTACAGACACCCCTGTTACAAGTATGTCATTATTTTCCAGGGTGAGGGCTGTGTTCTCTGTTCCTCTGCCATGTTAACATTCTTCAATTGAAGGCAAACATCATGGAATTATAGTCCCTTTTCTCAAAATATTAGACACTGCAACAACAGTGCTAGTTTGGAAACGATAACAATTTGTTTAATCTTACAAATGTATTTAAATTGTAATAGGAAAATATAAAAATGTGTATTTTAGTTCCGGCATACATTACGTGTGTGCTGGAGTACAGTGATGTGCAAACATCAAATTAACTTTGTCTTTTAATTCTGAAAGTATTAAATAGAAGGAAGCCTGATACTTCGTGGAGTATCGTGGTGAGGATTGTACAGGAATAACGGGGTCTCTCTCGCAAGCTCACCAGTCTCTGGCCGTTCTTCTCCAAGACCCGCTAGCAGATCCACTGTCCGTTGAAGATCTTCTGAGTTAGGTCCATTTTCGGATGCCAGGCCACACAAGTAGCCCAGGGACTTCAACTGAGAAGAGAAGAAACGCAGGTCAACTCCCTACCCAAGGAAACAACCTCGTCAGACAGTTTTTAATACATTGCAGACGTGGTGTGTGTTAACAAATCAAAATGACACAGATAAATGTTTGCAAGAATTCCAGCCCACAAAGATCTGAAATAGGCTGCTGCACCTCCAAACTCAGGTCCCTTTTCAAACACACCATCATGGTTTCTAGCTTCAACAACCTTCCACTTATGCTATGCAACAGGTGACTCAGTGAAATGGAATTGACAGGCCAGTGGAAAGGGAGTACTGCCGTGTAAGGAAATAGAAACAGGAGACAGACAAACCAGGAGAGAATGGAATGTAAGTAAAGTGGTCAGAAGGGAAATAGAGTTGGAGAGTGGACAATAGGAAGGGCAGAAGGGATGAAGAAAGGGAGGAAGAATTACAGCTGATAAGCCACTAAGGGTTAACAGCACAAGAATGGAGTAAATGAGGGAAAGAAATACAAAGGGAGGAAAGAAGATAAGAAAGGAAACCTATTAATACAAATTGGCAGGGAAAGGAGATAACTGCACTGAAGGGGGAAGGAGCAGATGAATAGGGGAGAGGAGGGTCTGTAGGGGAAACAGAGAAACACAGGGAATGAAGAAATATAGATAATGAAAGCGGATAAGATCAGAGACGGGAAAGGAAAGAGACAAGGACTGGAGAGTGAGAGAAGGGAGTGGAGGAAGCGGGAAGGGAAAAGAGGAAGAGATAACAGTCTTCCTAGCCAGCGTAATAGCCCCCTATATTGCCCAGTCAGAGCTCTAACAAAGTGCGGCTCTCCTTTTGAAGGTTGCCCAAAGGAAAGGGATACGGGCTGAATGGTGATGGCTCATGGTTTCACGGCCTGAGATCTGGAATAATCTGCCTCTGGAGCTTTGCGCCATCCCCAGCTTCATAGCTTTTAAACAAGAGTGAGACTGCATTTCTGGTCATTATTCTAAGTTTTGTTTGGCAGCTAGCTGATTTGGAATAGTGACTGAACAACTGGGTCTTTCCTCTCCGTTCTTTGTCCTTTTAGGGCTATTCTTACTTTCCACTATATATTCCGAATGCCAAAGTGTCTCAGCAGACATGTGTTCAATTAATAATAGCGAGAAAAGGGAGCTGTGAAATTGAGAAATGCTAAATGAGAAAAGCAGGGAAAAAGAAGGTCAGAGAAAGATGGGAAGGAGAAAAGAAGTCACGTTAACAGGCTGGCCATCTCAAAATGGGAGTGAGATTGTCTTTTGAATCCAAACCTTTGAGAGAGAGTTTTACATTCATCTTTGTTTTTGTCTTTAAAACGCATACAACTGAAACACAATCGGATGGGGCTGCAAGTAATTGCCGTATTTTTCACACCCAATCCAACCCTTTTTCACTTTCAAAGGCTGGCAATATATGGAGGAAGAAGGACAGGAGAACAAGAAATAGGCAAACAGAGAAATTAAGGTAGAAAGAAAAGGAAACTGATGGAGGCAAGGTGAGGCGGAGACGAGTGCAGTATATTCTTGTTCTAGACCCACCTTCTCTGTGGCATAACTCCACAATCCCACCATATGGGAAATGTTGGAGTCCAGCTGCGCCCTGTCGCAGCAGCCTTCGATCCTCTGCAGAACCTCCAAGCAGCTCAGGAACACCCAACAGTCCAGGGCTCCGGGTGGAATAGAGACCTGCACGCAGAACGGAGGAAGAACAGGTGCTGTTACCTAAGCAGGATCACAAACAATCCT
The DNA here is from genome assembly GCF_964261635.1 of Lissotriton helveticus. Classification (NCBI taxonomy): domain Eukaryota; kingdom Metazoa; phylum Chordata; class Amphibia; order Caudata; family Salamandridae; genus Lissotriton; species Lissotriton helveticus. The sequence goes on along the minus strand of NC_136069.1, from coordinate 21,063,948 downwards.
GTCCTGCAGCAAGAGACCACAATGGAGTAACAGCAAGTGCGGTACCTAAGCAGGATCACACACAATCCAGTACAGGGTTAAAACTGGTCTATATACAAACTTTAAGAAGAAACATTGGAAGAATCAGTAGAATCATGTACCCACAATGCAGACTATTTACACAATTTTGTCATGAAGAGTACATGAGCAGCTGGACAAAGTTCAACAAACCTGGTAGGACCTGTCGCTTGTGTGCTCTAGGAAAAGAAACCTTGAAGCTCATACTCAGAATTTGTCCTGGTGTGAAATATCTACAAATTAGATATTTACGACCAGTTTAAAAGAATATGAAATAAAATTATATGAAGTGTTTTTGGTTTGCCTATAATGGAATACAAACGAATGGTTGGCAGTTGAAATGGTTTATAACTGGAGTATTTCACATTGTGATCAGATTCTGTTAGCGGGAGCCTTCTGTATTGCGCCAATTTAATTTTGTTCACGAATGAGCTAATAAAAATGTATTATTTTAAATCCATGGTTGTGTACAATGAACTTTTACATTCGATGACTGTAGGTCTTCGGTCCTGATATTTTTCATTTTTAACTCTGTTCCATTATGCATTATAGGGCTTGGAATTTTAATCACTGTGTAATAAAAATTCACCCCAAACATGCATCATAAACTAATTTACTTTCTTTTAATCTCACTGGTCCAATTACAGCTTAATAAATAACATAATTTTTCCTAGGCTCTAAATCAAAATGTTTACAGAGATACAACATTTTGGAAAGAGTCAATCAGCAATACAAGCCGTACAGAAAACCTGTTCTTATCTAATTACAGTTAGTAGTGAACTATTTCAACATCAACAGTGTTAACAAAATGTTCCTGCCAGAGGTTTGCTTTGGTATGGATTAGTGCAGTGTGCATAACCCTGGAATCTAGTCACTGCATGAGGATACTGGCATTTTACCTTATTCCACATCAACAGCTTTGTTTTGTGGCCTTAACACATTTAAAGAGGTAAAGTCTTACAAGCGCTTACTATTACATAAAAACTAATTTGAAGTGTAAATGAAACCACAGGTTTAACGTAATGAGGCGTCTCCACCATGAAAGGTCTTTTGAGCACGTAAGTTACTTTCATTAGCCCGACACCTCCAGCGTTGGTAACTTCCAATGGTTTCAATGCTGGCAGATTATCATCCATTTGGAAATTGTTCAGTTTTGAAGGAAACAACCACCCTGTGTGTGCTTGCAAAAGGCAATCTGACAAGACACTGACAGTCTAAGGGCCTGATGGAGATCGCGGCAGACTGGTTACTCCGTCACAACGGTGACGGATATCCGGTCCACTGAAATATAAATTCCATTCCATATAATGGGATATATATATTTTGACGGACGGGATACCCATCACTATTGTGAAAGAGTAACAAGTCCTCCGAGATCTAAATCCGGTCCTAAGTCCTCTATAAAAGGTCCACCCACTTCTAGTCTCATATGTATAAAGCATTTCTTCTACTGAAATGAAGGGCCGCAGAAGAACACCAGAGGCAAAACTGACAGGCTTGCAGTGAGACAGAATCTTGGTTATGAACTTAGGAAGTGTACGAGACACTACTATGTTTATGAGAAAGTTTGTGAATTGATCTTGGCCACAAATTGCAGCACTTTCCATTCCTTAATACCAGATATATCACCAAAACTAGGAAGATCCCCTTAGAGGCACAAAGTATAAAGTCTGAAAGCCTTTTGGCCTTGTAGAAAAGTTTCCGAACTTGAGTAAAGAAAAGTACATCCGAACCCAATGGCAGAAAAAAACAATCTGAGGATGGAGAGGATGCCCATGCACACTGTAGTCCAGGGGAGGAGCCACCTATCTCGTGATACTTCGAAGACTCTTCCAGGACAACAATGTGCAATCATCCGGACCCAACACTAGGCGGCTATCTATGCATAAGATGTGAATTCAGCAGGCCACATGACTCGAACAGTCTTGTTTCTGCACAGGCTCTGGGGTTGCTACAACAATATTAAGAGTGTCTTGATTTCAAAACTGTTGGAAGAAACCGCCTCTTGGACACTATTAAACTGGACGCTGAATGTGAATTTAAAGCATTTCTTTCTGTTTGCAGCATTGAAGAAAAAGCATTTCCTAACCACAGTTCAGCATTGACACTACTTTCTCTTCTTGGCAGTTTATCAAGTGTGTATCTCTATCTGCTGCATAACCCAAAGTAGTCTCTGAATCAAAAAGATACCGCTAGTTAACCCAGGTGATTTGATTGCATCGACGCATTCATCATCCACATTGATATTTTAAAATTACAATACTATAGGAGAAAGGCCATCAAGTTGCATGTGTGCGCCCTTGCACCTGGTAAGAATTTCTTTCAATATTGGAGGCATTCTCTGCATTGCTTCAGAAATGAAAACGTTTGCACACAGTCTATGTCGAGCAGTGGTTTTCACACCTTTAGAGATCAACTTTTCTCCTTCCTTTCCCCCGTTATTCTGTGTGCTTTCTCCTTCCTTTCCCCCTGTTTTCCGAGTGCTTTCTCCTGCTTTTCCCTTGTTTTTCACTGCTTCTACTTGTTTTTTCCCCATTTGCCCATTTTTCCACCTCCCGCCTAGCCCATTTTCCCCACCTTCTGCCAAGCCCCTTCCTCCTCCCAGGACCTTATTCCTCTCCCGTACCACCCCATCTCAGAGCGCTTCCTCCTGCTTATGCCTTGTTTTTTACTGCTTTCTCCTTTCTTCCCCCCATTTTCTGATGCCAGACAGATAGCTTAGTTCCAATATATTGATGCGGAGCTGAGACTCAGCCGGAAACCAGGTGTCTCAGATCACCACATCTCCTCGGTGGCCACCAAAACCCCAAAAATACTGCACGACTTTAGCAATGTGCTAGAACACACCTAGCAGCCACTGCTTAAAGATCCTACGACGAAGACCCTCACACAGTGCAGAGGTGGACATGCAGCGTTATCTCTCTGATGGGAAGCGGTTTTAGATTAGTCACTGGTGAAATGTGAAATAATAAATGGTTAAATAGTGAACAGGTAACTACCGCCTTATTACCATATTACAGTTACATTTTAAAGAGGATTGCAAAAAATAACTGTTGGCTAAGTCTCTCCCTTCAGTGTGGCCAGTTGTTGCCTAGGTTCCTGTTTCAAAGTGCCTGACTATTGACTAGGTCTCGGACCGCAAGAGTGTGTGATTGTTGACTAGGTCTCTCCCATTAGAGCGTCCGATTGTTTACTAGGCCTCTACCCTCAAAGTGCCTGATTGTTGACAAGGTCTCTACCATAATAGTGTATGATTGCCGACTAGGTTTCTGCCCTAAAGAGTGTGTGATTGTTGACAAGTTCTCTGCCCTCAAGGTGCCAGATTGTTGACAAGGCCTCTGCCCTAAAAAGTGGCTGATATTTGACTAGCCCTCAAACAGCCTGATTGTTGACAAGGTCTATGCCATCAAGAGTGTCTGACTGTTGACTAGGTCTCTGCCCACAAGAGAGAGTGACTGTTGACAAGGTCTCTGTCCTCAGGAGGGAGTGACTGTTGACAAGGTCTCTGTCCTCAGGAGGGAGTGACTGTTGACTAGGTCTCTGACATCAGAGTGGCTGATTATTGGTTGAACTGGTTACTGAGTAACTCTACTCACAAGAGTGCAGCAGCAGGCTGGTTGCCTTCTTACCTCTAGCAGTTTCAGTTCCTGTATACAGTTGTGCAGAAGCTCCAGCGCTCGCTGAGAAACCTCCCAGGGCCTTTGCAAGAAGATTAGGAGGGTGCACTGTCGTGAGAAAAGGTAACTGCGGAGGTCCAGCAGGCTAGCTTCACGCTTTTGGATCAGCTCCCGCTTCTCCATGTCGATTGGCTTTCGCAGGATCAGTCCGTCCCAACTCTGCACCGCCTGGCAAAAGGATGTCAGCCAGTTAGCTCCATCTAGGAAATAAAAAAATAAAAAACAAGTTCATGGATGACGTAACTGTATAGCAAACAGAAAAGGCCACATTTGTGAGTTGAGGACCTGCACCAATGGAAAAGAGTAAACCACATAAGCATTATATGCATGTGGCAGAGCACAACACATGAACAAGCCTGAGGAACCCACAGGATGGCACAGGAATTATCCCAGCAGGAATCAACACAATCAGCAGTGCCGGGCCACATGGAAGGAAGGTGCTACAACTCCTTTTTTACTGAGCCTTCTTTTAACGAGTGCTATTGTATCCCCACTACACCTCAGAAAAGAGACTAATGTAGAAACTAATTTGAAATGTAAAAAAAACCTATATGTCAATACTTAAAAAAAGAAATTGAAGGATGTAAAAGTAGCTATAAAAAATAAAAGGAGTCGAAAATGCGTCAAGCAAAAAACATAATGAAAACTTAATTCTATAACAAACATTTGTTGAAATTAAGAATTGCAATTTTCCCTTCTTTGTACAGGAGACGTGAAGGGCAATGAATCACAGGCTTGGAGAGTAAACAGCCAATTTTTACTACATTTAATAAGTGGCGTAGTTGTGGTTGCGAACTTTATCTTTTTTGCAGAACCCTATTCTAAAAAGGAAAAAACAAATGACACGATGTAAAATAGTCATGTAACCCAGCATAAAGACACAGACTCCAGACTCTCAGAATGCGTCATCAGTACGCTACGGGGCGGTTTTTGGCCAACTATGAAAAGACTGCAATTGCTTTATTCCAACTCACATTTCTCAATTTCATTGGGAGAAGTGGGTTGATTATAATGTTGAGCAAGATATCCGTTATGGAAGATGAGGAGGAAAAATCATTTTATTTCTCCATCACAGAATCTTCATTAAACTTCCTAAGCAGTGAAACGGATTGCAAGCTCGTCCCTAAACAAGACAGGTGGGACACCTTTACATATGATAAGGGGGGATAAAGCAAAACTGATGTCTAATAATGAAGCAAAGAGATGATCAGCACACGTCCTGTGACCGTTCCAAGGAGTGAGAGGCCGAGTGTCATGATTTCCCAGACACTGTTCCCTTCTTAAATGTATAATCCTGAGGTACACCTTTAAAAAGGTATAATTCAAGACTTTCTTCTTTATTGAAACCCACCCCTGTCCCGTGCACCCAGCACTCCAGTTATTCATGTATTTAGTTATTTTGTAAATATGTTTGGTAAATGTAAATGTAAATGTAGTTGAGCTTATATAGCATGCTTGTTGTTTCTAAATCATGTCAATGTCTGAGAAGGTGCAGGTTTTATATCTAAGTATTTGTGCCAGTGACTGATCTTTGCATATGATAACTGCGAGCTATGTTCTGGGCATAAAAAGGTCGAAATAGGCAAAAAACGGCAAAAAGAAAAAAAGATGCACTTTTAAATTCTGCACGTGTTCATGAGGAAAGCTCTCACGCTGTGTGCTGTGCAACACTGCGTAAGGGCAAAAGTCATGCGCGCATCTTCTAGAATATCCTGGGGTGTGGCAGGGCTATAAAAGTCACATCCAGGAGTCCAGAAGGTGCTTAGTCTTCCAGCTTCAGCCTCGGAGGAACATCGCGCTTGAAGACTTCTCCAGCAGAAACCCACGAACCGGAATTCAGGCCTAAGACTTCAGTGATTCATCTGGAAATCGTCTTGCAGTAATTCTTCCTTTGACAAGAAGAAAAGCTAAGTAGCAATTATTCTTTTTTTTGAGAAAATAAGAAAAGGCGCCCAACGCTAGCAAAAGAACACTTGTTGGACATTTTAACTGAAGAAAGAAAATTTCGACATGGATATTTTTTGAGACTTATTTCCTGAGAATAAAATTCAACGTTGTTAAAGGATAATATGTTTGGAAGCCATAATGTTGATTTTGATTAAGCACTAAGAGAAAACTTGTGTAGGCATGGTGTATAGAATTTGTACAATTTCTTTATTCCTAAAGAGAGAAGTCGTGAGAACATCAACAGGGGATTGTTAAGTGAGTAGATTTAAAGGAAGCTTTGATTTTTAGGTAAAAACTATTCTAAGGGAAAGTGCAAATTATTTCTTTTGTTATTTAATGCAGAATATTTTACATTCAGTCTAAAGATCGGGGGCGGACAGTCCAACCACCTTCGGACTTAAGAGAACAGCATCTCTTCAAAGCAGACTTCACCAAAAGACGACTTCCAGGACGCGAAGCCAAGTCTAGTAGATCGCAGGTAGGAATTTACAACTTGACGTAGAACTATTTAAAAGAGAGCTAAAAAAAGTAGGAAAGAGAACAAAGGAGGAACTAAGTCTAAGGAATTTCTTGTTGCTTCGCAGGTCGACTACAAGAACATAATAGCGTCAGATTCCGGCCTCTCTCCCTGATTTCTATCCATCACCCTGCTGTACTAAGAAAGATCACAGGTTGTAAGGTAGGGTTTCTGGGAGTTTGGCCCATAGCGTCTCTGCAAAACCGATCAAAGCACCTTACAGGTAAGAGATCGTGAGAACACAGGTAAGAGTGCTTTGATCCGCCTGACACCGAGCAGCAGCACCAGTACCAGTTTTGTCCACAGTGGAACGTGGTCTAGGCCTGCTCAAAAGGGAAACAATAGAAATGCACAGCACGGTCCATCTATTCCAGGACTGTCCAGCAACTGTCTACAAACAGGTGCTTGGGTCTGGCTATTCTACAAGCTTTTGCAAAAGCAGTACACAATGGGTCTCTTTGCAGAGATTAATCAGAGTAAAGATAAGAAAAAAAAGTAAGAAATATCTGAATCATAGCAAAGCATAGCAAAGTTTATCAAAGTGAATCAATTCGACAAAAAGGCTAGGGGCCGGATGTACTATAGCTTTTTGCAGTCACAAAAGGTCAGATTTGAAAAATCAGGACGGGTGCATCCGCAATAAAGATCTTTTGGTTTGTGACAAAAACAAATAGTGAATCAGTAACTTGTTCAATTCAAAATATCTTTATTCGATTGTTGTGTGCAATCATAAAAGTACAAGTAAATTACAGGTATACAAGTTAAAAAAAGGAATATATAAAAATACAGTAATTCATTGGATTCAAAAAGATAATTACATTTTTAAAGTGCAGTTTTGGTTGTAAAAGCATTTGTAAAGTGCAGGTATGAAATCATACGTTTCCTAATGATCATCACATTCCTTAGGTACAAAGCTGTTGTCGCTACAGATACATGGTTATCTAACATTTGCATGCTAATCATCGCCGCACGGCAATGACGAAATCCTAGAACTCTTAAGAATGGCAATAGAACAATTTTCCTCAATTCATGATATAGTTTACAAAATAAAAATACATGAATGGTACTCTGGGGAGAGACATTATCACAGGGACAACATGGTAGATCGTGCGTCCAGTTGTTAATCGTAGGAAAGCTAATCAATCTGTGGAAGATATTGAATCTGAAGCGTGAAAGTAAAAAACGCTCATAATTGTTATTTACATAAATTAAATAGGGCTGAGTCTTAAAAGTTGCTAAAACCAATTGGTGCTGCTGGACAGAAGGTTTTAAAGTCTCCACAGCAAACCGGTGAGATTCTAAGAGGGCTAAACACTCCTTTTTTAAATCTTTTCGTGAGATTTCTGAAATATCCAAGGGGTTCGTGAAATATTCCTCTCTCCCAATATCTTTCAGAAAGTTAAAAACGTACTTCACCCAGGGTATTTTGATAGCACCTTCCAATTTCAAAATGTCTGTTAGAACAGCTCTGTTTAAGTGTGTTGCCTCTTGGGTCCAGAGTCTGTGCCATAACAGAACTGGCTCTACTTTAATCAGATCTGAAATGTAACAGAGGCCCAGTTCAGAGTGGCAGTTAAAATTGGAGGAGCTTTTCGGGAGTGCCAGTATATATTTTAAGAAGGAATTTTCAGAAACCTAAATAGGTAATGAGTTAGCAAAACCCCAGACCCCACTACCGTAGGTAGCACCTGCTACACATTTGGCTTTGTAATTTTTTTTATCAATTCTACAGGGGGTCTGGTCCCTAGTTTACTAGAAAAGATTTTAAGAGCAGCGGTTGATCTAGTAAGCTCAAGTTTTTTCGCAGAGACAGCTTGAGACCATGTCTCGTTTTGGGCAAAAAGTATTCCCAAGTAAGAAAAATGTTTTGCGAATTCGAGCTTTTGTCCCGCTATAAAAATTGGCCTCTTAGATTTAATTTGTCTGCCACAATACATAGTGAAAGTCTTTGAAGTGTTGACTTTCAGGCCTAACTCATTCATGAAGCGGGAAAAGCTGTCAACCACCCGCTGTAAACCCACTTGAGTACGTGACATGAGCACAGCATCGTCAGCGTACAAAAGTGCTGGTATTGGGCGACCACCTACAAATGGGGGATCCAAACTGTCTTTGCACAAGGCATCTTCCAATCCATTTATGTACAAATTAAAAAGGAAAGGGGCCAAGCCACAGCCCTGTCTGACCCCACTCCTGATTGGTATTTGGTCTGTGCACTCTCCCTTAAGGCCATAGCGAACGCGGGCCGACGCATTACTGTAAAAACGTTTAAGATAATAAATAATATTTAGATCAACCCCTAATTTTTCCAATATCATCCATAGTTTAGAGTGCACCACACAATCAAACGCGGCCGAGAGATCCACGAAGGCCAGGTACAAGTTACCTTGTTTAGCCCTCGTGTATTTCCCGACCAGCATCATCAAATTCAGTCCCTGTTCTACCGTCCCCAGGCCGGAACGAAAACCATACTGGAGATCGGACAGGACGGAATTTGCATCCGCCCAGTCCAAAAGACGGTCCAGAAGGACTCTACCCGCTATGTTAGTAAAGGAATCCAGTAAGGAAATGGGCCTATAGCAGGCTGGGTCCTGTCTTTCCTTTTTTATAAATCGGTACAATGACCGATTCCACCCAGGTGGGGGGGAAGTCAGTGGCACAACTAGCATTAAGCACCTGGACCAGAAGGGGCACCCACAGGGATGGAATACTTTTAAATAGGTCTATGGGAACCCCGTCTGGGCCAGGCACCTTAGCGCCCTTACTTCTACTCAGGGCCTTTTCGACCTCCTCAAGAGTAAAGAAAAGGTCGTTACTCGGGGGGTGGTCAGGAAAAGGGGTCAAAGATCCCATATGTTCTTCGCCTTCTTGCACACCTCCCTCGTATACTCTTGTGAAGTGAGTAACCCAGTCTGTTTCAGGTATTGCTATATCTATTTTTGGCCCCGCCTCATCATTAAGAAAAGGGGTTCTCACGGTTTTCCAAAAGCTCGCGCTGTCATTTTTTTCGGAAGCTTGGTGGAGAACCTCCCAGGCTTCTGACCTCAGGGTATTTTTCCTGTCACTAATGCCCATTTTATAGTCTTTCCTGAATCTGCGGATGTCCTCTGCAGATTTAGGTATTTTATGGAGCGCCTTTTTTAGGGCTGTATAAGCCCTATTGCATCTGGAATCAAACCAGCCTCTCTCCTTCTGATTCTTCAATTGCCTAGTCAAGGAATTTTTAATTTCATTTGAAATAGCTAACAAGCATTTGCAATGGAATGGGTCTCGCATTAGGAAAGTTTGAGCTATTGGTATTGTAAATGGCAAAGTTTTTATTTATGTTTTTTTTTTTAAATAGCTAAATTTAATAGCTTTGTCATTTACAATGCCAATAGTTATAACTTTCGCAAATGTGATACCTATAGCATTTGTAATGCAATATGTTTTGTATTCACATAACTTACATGGCATCCCAGAAGCGCAACCGCGCTACGCCGCCGGCCTGCGACCAGGAAGTCAGGCAGGCCGGGCGGGACAACCGGAAACAGGAAGTAGGAGGGCGGGAGCCTACCCCGCCTCCCACGGAAGAGCCGCGATTGTTTGCAGCACCGGAGCAGGCAGGAGCCTACCCTGCGCCCCGGTGCCGAAGAAGGGAGGAAGAGTCCTGCTGCCGCTGAGTGGGGCTTTGTGGCTGGCCTGCGAGGGCGGGGGGGGGGGGGGGCATGTGTGTGCGCGCGCGCGGCGGCGGGCTGTGTATGTGTGTGAGCGTGCGTGCGTCTTGGAGTCTGTGTGTGACTGTGGGGGAGGAGGAGGGGGTTGCCTGTCTGGGTGCCTGCGTGTCTGTGTAAGTGCGTGTGCGCGCGCGTGTGTGTGTGTCTGTCTGTGTGCATGCATGCGCGTTAGGCTGGGAGTATGGGAGGGCGGCGCAGGACGGAACGTGCGCGTTCGCGCACACGAATCCAGCCTGAAAAAGCTTGTGCACCCTCTTGTCCTCCTTCCCCCCAGACTGATCGCTATAGGTCTCCAGCTGGACACATGCATCCTTGCGGATGCATTTTGCCAGCGAGACCCAAAAAGGATGCAAGATAAATTTCAGGTGGTAGGTCTGTCTCTAAACATGTAGCTATTTCTGAAAAACATTTTCCAACCACCTTTTTAATTGTCTCTGCCTCATTTATCGTAGCCCATTTCAAGGTATAACCATTGGTTTTACCAATTGCCAAATCGGCGACTAAGCTGTTACCGATACCAGCACTAGACAGTAGTGCTGGGGTAGGCAACAGGACAGACACACAAAGTGGAAAATGGTCACTCAATGCCATATCATGAACATTAAAGGAATGTATTCTATTCTCATATGAATTGGAAATTGTGATATAGTCTATAGTTGAAGAGCGACCTCTACCATTGAATGTTGGGGCTAATATGGGGACAGAGTGACACATTTCGTTTTCAAATCCTAAATCAAAATTGGCTAGCAAAGTATTGAATTGTTCCCCTAAGAGATTATGACTAAAATGGAAACGTCCCACACCATCATCTTGTGCTACACCGCACCTATTGTCCTTAGTCACTTCGCACAATTTGCAGTTAAAATCGCCCAGTATAATCATCATCAATTTGTGATTAAAAAGTTTCCCCTGGGTAGACAGCCCTTTAGTCAATTTCCTTAGAACATTTGTGACATCCTCACAAGGAATATTATTGTATATATTTACAATGACAATTGGGATGTCTCTGGTCTGATGGAGAACCAACATTTGAAAATAGGTGTCTTTGACAGGTTCAGTAATGTTCGCAAGGGCCAATCTATTTGAGAGATAGACACTCAGACCACCTTTCGGCCTCCCATGGGGAACAGCTACAGCAGGAGTACAGAAAGTTCTGTAACCTATCAAATGCACCGGTTCAACACTCCATGTTTCTTGGAAGCAAAGCAAGTCCTGAGATTGAACAAAATCCATGAAAATAGAATGATCAACTTTGGATCTAATTCCGGCTATGTTCCAGGAAGAAATGTTAAACTCCGTTAAGCTCTTTGATGGAAAAGGCTGGGCTGCAGGAGATATCAAGGTGGAGTTGACATACGAAGGAGGGGCCACCTGATTGCCCCCCCGCACCAAGTCATCTTCTGCTGCCAAATCATCCCCACCAGGGTCCACAACATCACACGTGGTTAACATAGCTGGTAAGTATTTCCCCCCAAATTCATCTGCGTATTCTACCATGCAATACTCAGAAGATGTTACCTCATTTAAAACTGACACTGTGGGAGTTGTTAAGATAGATCGCAGTCAGTCGATATTTTCCAGCCCACTAAGAGTGTCATAATAGTTAAAGGTAGGAATCCCATATCTTCTGACCCACGGTTGTTCACAGTTCAAGGTATGGTAACGATCATGAGGTATTCGCCTAATAGGTGGAAGAGGAGGGTAAAAGTAACCAAGGGGAACGATGTTAACAGAATGTGAATCATAAGACCCCATGGCAGCTCTTTCCAGTATTGTATGGACCAATTCGGTGGATCGAAAAGATAGAACTACACAATCACCCCTCAATGTTTTGGGGGAAGTACCCACCCACCTAGCTCGTCTGGCCATTTTAAACTCTGAGAAAAGATGACTTTTTAGTCCTACCCTAGATGACAAAGAATAGAGGGATTTATTTCTCAGGGTTGACCAATTTTCAGTGGTGTTAAGAGGAATTGGGGGTACATTTATTAAAACCACAGTGTAGGGTGTAGCTTCTGGGGGAAGATTTAAATTAAAGAGATTCGGTGTTTCTCCTTCCCCATGTTGAGGCCCTACAGTTCTATTTTGTAATGGTGGTACAAACGAGGACGCATTCGGGGTTACCGTGAGTGAATCAACAGACCCCTTATCCTGAGTTAAAGTGTCCCCCCTTGTACCTTGGGCAAGCCGATCAATAGGCTTTGAAGTCAGATGTTTAGACTTTGCTAATGCTTTAACTGGAGCTGGTGTTTTAACTGTTGTTTTGGCTAATGTTTTAACTGGAACAGGCACTTTAGCAGAAGCCAAAGGGCCAGTCTTAGAACATGATGCATTAGGTTGAGGTAAAGATTTATCCTCAATTAGGGTCAATTGTTTATCAAGTTTACCCTCAATATTAGATAGCCTAGATTCTATGTTCTTAACTTTTAGGGTTATAGGCTCAAGGAGGGTCATTAATAAAGTCTCCATTCTCTCCCAGAACGATTCATCATTTAAGTCCCTATTAGTAGTATGAGGAGAGGTTGTCGCTGGGTGGTCATTCATCTCACTCCCTATACTCCTATTTAAATGTTCTATACTTTTAGTTCTTTTAGGTTTAGCATTCCTTTTGTTATTTTTATTTAACTTGCTAGATTGCCTTTCTCTGGCAATATGTTTTTGTTTAAATCTAGCCTTCTGCCCTCTGGTTCTAATACAGGGGCTATCACTAATATTTACAATAGGGATTGGGCTTCCCAAAGCGTCTTGACCCTCATTATCTGGGGCATCCTCATTATCTGGGGCGTCCTCATGTGGGGGAGTGGAATCACCAATCTCATTGCTAGGAGATAGGGAGGTAGTCATGGATAACCTTGCGGTTAACGGTAATAAATCATTAACATCCGTGGAATCCCTGCAAGACCTCACTATTATTGGGGTTATACTAGTCCTTCTAGGCAAAGCTGCAAATGAGGGAGCTAATAAGGAGTCCTGGGAATTAATAGTCATCATAGTCATGTATGAGTTGGCTAAAGGGGGGAGAGAACCGGATGGCAGGGATAAACGTCTTTCAGTACTTTCAATAGCTGAAGCAACCACCCCATTTGTCTGCTGCAGCATTCGATCTATTGCTGTCAGAGTAGGTAAAGGAGGGTTAACAACATTTTTATCCTTAACGTTTCTCACCATGTTTACTGAGCAGTTGACCCAATGAGTTTAAAAGTTAAAAAGGATAGTGCACGAACAAAGTGCACTATATTAACACACTAAATATAAATTACACTGATTGCACAAATGGAATAAAGATTGAACAATAGAATAATAAAATTAATTAGAAAAATTTACGGACCATAAGCTATAGAGTGAAAAGGGGGGGCCCAGCCCAGCCTCGGCCAGCCCCGGACGGCCACAGACGGCCCGCCCTTTGCCCGGGCTTAGCCCGGCGATGCCTGTATGCGGTCCCGCGACGCGGGGGCTGCAGTGATTTTAAAGCGCCTCCGGGCGCCAACCAGGCAGAGTCACTTCCGGTACTGGGTAGCTGAGGAGCCTGGGAGATGTGGTCTCCCTCCACTCGGCGGCCACAGGGTAGTAAGCTGCGGCGGCGGGAGGGGGACACAGCAGGGCTACACAGGCACCGGAGGATTGGAGGTCCAAGGTCCAAAGTAAAGCGCCAGGTAAGAAAAACGAAAAACGAAATGAAATGCCCCCAGTCAATGTTACTGCACCGCCCGCTCACCGGGGCTGCAGTGATTTTAAAGCGCCTCCGGGCGCCAACCAGGCAGAGTCACTTCCGGTGCTGGGGAGCTGAGGAGCCTGGGAGATGTGGTCTCCCTCCACTCGGCGGCCACAATTTGGGTTTATAACTACAAACCAAATCGGTATTTAGAAGGCAGTGTTTAGGTTGTCACTTCTAAATAGCGATTCGGAACGGTAGGTCTTAAAGTTTTCAAAATTCGACCACAAGCATTCATATTATGCTGTTTACACAAAAGTAGAGGTAACCATTCGCAAACAGAAGGAGTCCCAAAGGATGAGGAAAACTGGCTGCATTTAAAAAATGTAAAAAAAAAACTGCTTCATTTAAAAGCAATGAGATACAGTGGTCCTTTGACTCCAGCAGTCCACCACTTCAGTGAAGGCAGCGAATCGTAGTTGGTTGCAATTTGTGATCTACTTCATTAATATTCATGACGTATGTCAAATTGCAACACCCTCTACAACTCAGTATTTGGCAAAGCGAACATTCAACCACCATGGGATATTATATGGGGAAAACTCAATCAATCCTATACAGAGCCTACTGGACCCCAAATAAACCATTTAAAACCGGCCTTTTAGATACTGATAAACGCTGGAACTGCTCTGAGACAACTGGCGCCTTAGAACACAAGACTTTTCAATGCAAGAGCTTTGCATCCATTTGGTCTGAAATAGAGAAAACTCTATACAAGATATTCCATTCCAAAATTACCCTAATTCCCATAAACGTGGCCCTAGACTAAATGTCTGTCAAACACGATTACAGATAATGACTTCCTTTTATTGGATCCACTATTAACAAGGTATCCAAACTATTCCTGATGAATGGAATTAATCCAAAAGCATTTACTGGAGGGCATGAGTTTGCCTTATTAGAAGCGGACAACTCTCTACACAATACAACATTGAATCCAAATTCACAGTGAAAATTATAGGGCAAACCAAATATAAATATGAAAAAAGTTAAACCTCCCCAGACAAAACTATGACCGTGCACATCTCACTTTCAGACACTTTAGGAACAGCAGACTCAGCAACCAAATCTTCATCTAAACCACACTCTACAACTTCATCCAATATCAGATTGTGTGCTCACTCACTCTCTAAATTTCCTCACGTCTGATTTCAGGAAGTCACCTTTTTTCTCGTGTCTCCTTTCTCTATTTCCTTTTATAATATAAACCTTCATTGCACATTTAAATACTATTTACCCTGAACCAGGTTATTTTATATGTATTAATAAACAATGAGGATAGGCAAAGATCCATCACTGATTCAAGAAACGTCACTCATTGCGAGATCGCACTGCAGGATGCAATTCATGATTTTTGTGTTTAATTTCCAATAAAAAGATTGGATTTGAAGTTCCGTGCTAACGACCAGTTTTTCCCTTTTCTTTTTCATTTTTAGAATAAGGATTCACAAAAGAGTGGCAGCATCATGGTAGTATTTTTATGTTTTATTTCTTTCAAAATAACCTTTTTTTATATAAAGCCATAAAGTTTTTTATTGAAATAATTAAATTAAATTTCACCTCCAGATCTTTACCATATGCAACAAAAACTTAAAAGGTGCTTAAAAGGAAGATGTTAAATGGGAATCTACACAGCAAAGCTTGCGGTAAGAAATAGGACTGCAGTGCAGCAATGTACCTCTGATCCTACCAGCGCAGCAATATTCATGTCCACGGCTCTATGGCTAGGCCTCGTGGGGCTCGGCATACAGCTCAATCCAAGATATGAGGTGCATAGTGCACGCCATAACTCATTCCATAATGTAGTGCATAGTTCTGGCTTGCAGACCTCCTTTCACACATTTTGTACATAGGCACATGCTAGCCGCAGGGTACCAATATACAGGCAATCACAAAGATGTTTCAGTGCTCCAGATTAGTTGGCAGATAAGGGTACACACCTGATACCCATGGATCACCATGCTGTGTTATAGAGCAAAGCAGGATGAAATGCTTTACAACATGCTTTACATGGTCTGATAGATATACATTTATGAACTTTAACCCAAGGAAATTTAATGAACAACTTAGAAATTCTAAACCTACCTCCAGCACCGAAGTTGAGCACATACTGAGAGAAGAGGGCATCCAGCTCGTCGTACTGCACCAGGGCATCTTCAAACTGCTGCAGCATCTCAAACACAAACGCCAGCTCCTCCTGCACAACATGGAGACAACACCGTCACACAGCGGCATTTGGAAGAAAAGCAGTAGATGATCCATCACAAAGATAGGAGTAGCCTAAGAGTCTAAAAGACATTATCAGATGAGGGAAGTAGAACTAATTGCAAGGGCATAGAGGTGGCGTGATGTGGGTTTGGTGTTACTGTAGATTTTATACTCTACATCTGCGGTTCCTCACCTTTTGACTTCTGTGGACCCCTACTTATTAATTACTGCAATTCAGCGACCCCTAATAAGTCATTAATGGAAGCTGCGGACCTCCAGCCCAAACAATTTCTATGATTTGAGCTGCAAAACAATACACAAAAATGCAAAAACAAATATACACCAAACAATTACTCAAATATTGAAATATTGTTTTTAATTCATAATCAAATATAGAAAATGTTTTCACATTTTCAATGTAGCTTCTTTATTTGTATATATTGTATTCATTTTTAAATGATTTAATTTGGTAACACTTGCGAACCCCCTGAGTAGGCCTCATTGACCCCTCAAGTGTCCTTGGAACACAGGTTAAGAACCACAGCTCCAAGAAAAAAATAATATATGTCAAACTCTTGAGCTATCCACCTTTTTTAAGAGAGCTGCTCCCATCTCGGGGGACCGGACACCCTTAGAGCAAGAACCAGTGAGGGTTTCTGCAGGTTCACTACCACCTTTTGACTATTCGGTACTTGTGTAATGACTCATAGTGCACTGAGGTCTGCTGAAGATAGCGCAGTGCCATTGTTCTGGCCCTTAAAAGTTGGTTTAATTTGCTTATATCCAATCGACATAGCTTACCTCACACATACGTTCCTAGTATATGGTATCAGGGGTATCTAGGGCCAGTAAGTTAAAGCGTCCCCCATGGGCTGCGGCACTTATTGAGCTACCATGAGTGCGACTAAATAAACAAGAAAAAGCAGCACTGAAAGTGATCGCTTTCGCGATTGCTATTGTAATGAAGCTGAACAGGCAGGGACAAAAGCATAGTCATAACAATCGATTTAAAAAATAAATTAAAAAAAACACTCACTAAAAGTCTGTGCTTTCGATTCTGCGACTGTTTGCAAACCAAAAACAACGGCCTCCTTCTCCCCCGAGGGCGCCTCACCACGCACGAGTACAAAAAACGAAACCGAAACCTAAAGGCGAACAAAGTCATGTGAACTGTTCACGAGGTGTGCGTTGTGATCTGTTCTGCCATACTGTCTACGGTAGAAGCTCACGCGCGCGACCAAATACCATTGTACAAGGCTGCGCGTGGCCATCTCTTGTCTCCACTCGTTGTCGGCTGAGCCGAAGACTATGGTTCTCGCAGCGAGAACGCGCTTCGCGCTTTTGCCAGCGAGACCTAAAAATGTCTCCCAGCCTGCCACTGCAGCCTGGCAGAGCAGTTCTAAACTTCTAATTCATATTAACCATCGTAACTAAAAACAAAGTTCAAATCTTTTTAATATATATGTAAGCCATCCCTAGGTAGACCTGTCGAGCTCCAAGACAGGGTGCCGCAAGTCAAAAAATAGTATTTTTTTTTTATATGTCCCAACAGTAAAAAACCCACATTGTTGTTTTTTACTCTAGAAAGGTTAGTACCCCCAATGGCAAATACAGGGTTGCACGTTGACAACTCAGCAGTGCTAACTTCTGAATAAGACTGCTTCAATTGGCAGAACCAACTTTAGTAAAGTGTGGGAGATCAAGTCTCGACACTCAAAAGTTGCACCGAGTCTGCTGGACCCAGGAGAGTTGCCGGAGCACAGTTTGGTTTCCCAAGACTAACACTAGCCTCTGCTAAAGGGAACTGCTGGATTACTTGTAATCGGAGACCAATCAGCCAGTGCCAACAGTTTTCTGGCTGGACTTTGAGGGACATCGACCTCTGTGGCCCCACTGTGTTTGCGGACTGAGGGGTAGCCCCAAGAAGATCTCAATCAACCAGATCAGCATCCTGTAACCCTTGTATCAGGACCACTCCTTTCACATCTATGATGGTTCGCCCACAACGCCTGAAAATGGACTGGAGACTGCCTTGGCGTAAGGTTGTCTTGCTAAGCCCTTTTGGGGTGACTTGCTCCCAGCTGGCGTTGGTCGGCCAAAGAAGGCTAGAGTAGCTAAACACAGCTTTTCAGAAGTTTTTAAAGTAATAGCGGTATTTGCAATGCTTGTTTGAGATTGGCGAGAACAGCAGTGATTTACAATTTGCTTAATACTTTACAACTCTGGAACCCTACGGTGTCTACAAATTGATAAAAATAACATCTTTTTTTATTAATTGGTGTTGGATTTTCTTTGTATTGTGTTTCCTTCCTGTTGACCTGTTTTGGTACTTCCAAATGCTTTACTCTTGTTATTTTCACAAAGCTTGACTTCTTTGAGCCAAAGCTACCTAGGTTTTAGCTACAGTCTTGCAAGCAAACCAGACTGGACCCAAGAAAGATTTTTATTACATGGTGAGGTCGCACAACACATCATATGATAAACCGCGTTTCCTCATAGTGCCTGTATCAGCTTCTCAATATGTTAAAACATTATGCTCCTCATGTAAGCATAGTTCTTTCTGGAGAGGTGAAAGGGGCAAATTAAGAGCATGAGGGGAAGAGGATGGTAGCATGGAAGAGAGAAGTGTGCTCCGCCTCTGGAGACAAACTTGACACGGTGCAGTCTAGTCTTCCTAAGTGAAGCCACAAAGTGTGTTTAATTAAAGAACTGAAAATACAAATTGCCCCTATTGTCTTATGGAAAGTATTCACAGTTCTCACTTTGGTTTATAATTCTTGTCTATTGTGGTTTAATAGGTTATATTATTGTGTATATTCTAATGTTCATGGTGGTCTGCAGAAATGTGTGCTGACTGATAAGCACTGTAACTGTGATTTGAAGGAGAAACGTCAAATGAGGAATGTGTTTGACCCAATTTCTTTTTTCAATGAGGTCTATGCAGCATTAAAAAGCAAGGAAAGAACAACTTTACGCTAAAGACATACTAGAACGGTCACTAGAAAAAAAACTTGGAAATATTGGGCACAACTGTAACTATGCTATTCTTCGAAACATAAGGGAGGATGAGCAAAAGGACATCCAACACATATACCTTTTTACTGACTTCCTACAAAGCCTGCTTTTCAACGCTTTCAGTATTTTTCAGATGTCATAATTATCGCTGCTGTGGCTGAAAACTATTATCCTAATAGTTGAATATGTGTCTGAATTCTACACCACCACCGACCTTCCAATATTCAGTAGAGTTTGGTGGACGTGAGAGGCGCAGGAACTCAGACATCAAGTCGAGAAGCTTTTGCAGGTGGAAGGGGTTGATGGAGAAGAGTGGACTGTAAACTGTGCCAGTTCGCACTCGAAGAACGTAGACAGGATGAAGTCATCAAATAAGCAGCATTTACAGCTTGAGAATGATTTAATTAGACAGGCATGGGTGAGCTTTGGTTTGTGTCAAAAATGCTATATGTTAAAAAAAATTGCATATCCTCAGCGCCAGGACACACTCCTGGGTGAGCTGTGCGCTATACAAATACCCATACACATAACAAACTATATATGTGGACAACCAATGGATTCAAGGGATTTCAAACAATCCCCTGGTTTGAAATTCAGTGTATACCACTATTTGTACTGAGTGATGTGTGTTAGATGGGCGGGCAGGATATGAAAATAAACTGCAGATATTTCAAGTCAAATGACAATTTATGTACCTAATCTAGACAAATATTCTCAATGTGAATGTGGGAAATAAATGGATTTTATTTTTCCCTAAAGAAGATATTTGTTTTCATGTAAAAGTGTCAAAGGTGGCAGGTCAGACCCTCCTGCAACACTTTCTACTCCGCCGTGCTCCACGAGACCTGTCTCAACACCATCAGGTGTGAGACCTAAGACTAAGATATTTCTGCTGTACTCCGGCCACGGGCCAGCTGAGAGCTCGCCCTTTTTCAGCGTTACCGCTCTCTACACGTCAGCAGAGACCTCCTTGCGTACTGTAGGAGTGACTTGAGCTTCAACATGCAAGTGGTTACACTCACAAGTTGCACCTTCAAATAAAACTCATTTCAAGAAGCGGCAGTAGGCATGGTGATCAAGTCAAAATGTCATTAGCAGCTGGACTGCACACTGTCATCAAACCCTATGTCTAAAAAGAAAAAAAGGTCAAAAACTTTCTCTAGTCTCTCATGGACAGGCATACACAGAATTCTGTGAAAAGAGTATCTGCTATCTCACAACAGATCCCTGAACACTGCTGCTGGACGGTTTCTAAACTACAGAGCGCACAAGTCCCTCAAATCACACAATTCCACTTGACTTACCAAAGATCTTAGCTCTCTATTTAGATCTATAAAAATAGTAACACTGAATCCTAGAGGAGCAGAAGATAAACCGTCAACAGGCGACATTAGGTGAGGTGTTACGAAGCAGAGAAAGAATAACTGTGGTCTAAGAGAGCCGGGCCAAGTACCTGCACCATGAAGTAATCACAGAAGCTCCAGCCTGGCTCCGTTCTCTTCTCTCGCAGGGTTCTCATATCATCCTCAAATTTGCCAAGATTTTTGGTAAATGACATGAGCAGGAGAGTCCGCAGCTTAGTAAGGAAGGCACCCCAAGACTCCTGTGACCGGGACGAGTCTTTCAAGGGGTCAGTAAGCACCACACACCTGCAGCGATAAAGAAAACAACAGAAGTGAATCCTTGGAGTGAGAGAAGAGAACAATATTACAAATTTCAGTTTTCCAGGGGATGGGAGAAGCAGAACAAAACATGCAATGTGAGAGTTGATGAAGCACAATATACTGTCCACAATGATATAGGGAAAACCCCCAATAATCACTTTTTATTTGCAGGTGCCTGCATTATTCGCTGGGTGAAGAGGAATACCGTCCAGTTGCATCATGTCAGACCCTCTAGTACTCAACTGGATGGTAAATAGAAGACTTTGTTGACATATTTTGAAACTTTTGTAGCCATTTAGCCCCACATTTTAAAAACAGAATTCTTCAGCTTAGACCTTTACCACCATGCCAAATCCTTCTTGGGTGCTACAGACTTACTCAATACAACATCTAGGTCCAATATGGAGTGGGTGTTAAAACAATTAATGAGGTTGCGTTTTACGTTCAGTCCAGTACAGTTACCAAGCCATGAGCCACAAAGAGCAGAAAAAAATCCATGCGAGCTCCATAGGAGAAAACAAAGCCATGGAAGGGTGTTTTGAAAAGAACACAACAAAAACATGAACACTGATTGTTTAAGGCTATGTGGGGAGGAGGGAACTTTCTACCATACCATATGGCAATGCCCAAAGATAATAGACTACTGGGTTCAAATAATGAGAACAATATCGTAGGTGGGGGGAGGTGTCACTTTTACCGGAGCCCAAAAGATGTCTGTTGAATATCTGGGAGTCAAATGACCTTAACCACCATATGCAGGATTGGGCCCTCCTTGAATTAATGGTAGCAAAGCGTAACATTGCACAAAAGTGGGGGGCGGCGGGGGTGCCAAATTTGACCGCATGGTCCACGGACATGGATCTGGCAATGATAGCTGACCGGACGGTATTTGTTAACCGAGGCTGCCCCGGGAAATGGAAAAAGATCTGGGGGGCTTGGAATGAGTTCAGGGGAAATATATGTGAAGCGCCGAGAACTCTGGTGGATGAGAGCTCAGATGAAGATTTTTAGGAGGGAGGAGGCGTGGGATGGGCGACTTTTTGGAAGTTATTGTGGTGTACTGTATACTGTTTTAATGATGTACTGGGAATGTGAATTGCTGGAATTCTTGAGGATATGAGATTGTTATCTGAAAGAAATGTACCTTCTTGCTAATTATAATAAAAAGAGTTTAAAAAAAAAAACATGAACACTGGGGTAAAGGAAGCAAGCACCTAAGCAAAACATGAGCTCTAGACGATGAGAAAAAAAGGGAATGTTCGCTCCTGAGGGAACAAAACAAAAGCTGAAATTTGAGCTCCCGATGGAGTAGAATACAACTAGAACAGTGAAAACGGCAAAGAAAATACAAATATCAGTAACGTAAATTCAGGGTGGAGTGTTAGGAGCTGCAAAACAGTAAAGAACAGAAAATGACTATAAAGTAATCCTTGCACTCCACATGTAACAGATGAATGTCCTTTCATCTCATCTACAGACCACCCAGAATCCGCAAGGACTCAAATAGAAGAAATATCAGACCTCTTCACCTATGCCTCCTTCCTACACCCCCACCCACCTCCCTCGGAGACTTCCATCTGCCTAGTGACTAGCACTTAAACAATGAAGGAAGTCCTCAACATTCAACACCATGGGAATAAAACACCACATCATCAACCCAACACAATCCAAAGGTAACACACTGGACCTCTCTGCATCCCTCAAAATCCAATACCAGCTCTCATACTCTTGGTGTGGCCTGATCATCCTAGCCCCCCTTTACCATCCTAAGTCACCCGTCAACGCCCCCCCCCACACACACAGACACACACACACAGACAGCAGAATAAGGAGAAAGTTACTATATGCTTCTTCTAGGAAATACATCTTGAAGAACATCAGAAAGAAACCGGTACTAATCAGCCTTCCAAGACATTCCTGCCCTTAACAGATGTCAATATCCATCTGAAACATTACAACACCACTCTGAAGAATCATGCAGAACACTATGCTCAGCAGAAAACTCACTCTAAGCATAAGCGGTCAGCACCCGGGTACAATCAAGATCGTACAGCAAACAAGCACTCCATATAAAAACAAGAGAAGAAATAGGGAAGATCAAAATGCTAGGAAAACATTACCCTTCTACAATCACTTCAGTCCCACTGTAATATCGTCATCAGCACAGTTCATACCACTTATTACCCGACCACCATCAAAGGACCAATCTACAGAAGTAGAGCACTCTTTAAGGCCCTCAAACAGTCTGCTACCTCCGCACCAGAACTCGCTATCCTACCAGATACAACACTGTCAACCTGACTTCAAGGGAAGAAATAAAAATCATCACATTCAGATCTTACATCATCAATTCATCATCATCCAGACCATCACCTGGACCCAGCCACCACATCACTAACTGGTCACCCTTCAACACTATCTCAGACCTTTCCAACATTCTGAACTCAAAGCCACCGCCCACAAAGATGATGGACTGCTCCTACAAGAATGCCTCACATCCCTTTATCCACATTTTCAACCCCTCGCTAATGCAGGGCACCTTCCCAGATAGGCTCAAGATAGGTCAGGTTGTCCTCGTGCTCAAAAAAGTCTGCTCTAGCTCTAACCGACCTTGCAGAACTCTGGGTTATAACCCACCTCACATTTGAAAACCCCAAGTGTGTCCGTATTCAGAAACTTCTGTCCTAGCTCTCCAGCGTTGCTACAGGGTGCTGGCGTCATCTTGCCGCCACAAGTTGCTGTGCTGTGACATCATTGGACCAGTAAAGAAAGGTAAAGACACACCCCAGCACCACTAAGTCAGTTCTCGTCTATTTTCGCTGCAGCATTCAAGGTTGAGACCAGAAGAACAAATGCAAGGTATAAGTGCAGAAGACACTAACTTGCATCTTAAGATGTAGGAATTTTCTTCAGAGTGGGATTGTGGGGAGGGTTGGCCAGGATTCTGCAGCTAGATAAACTACCCTCCAGACTACAGAAAGATTGTTACCAAAGGTAAGTACGTTTTTTTGCTGATGGATACTTCTATCTGCAGATTCCTTACTTCTGAAATAATTTGCAACCAATACTCCCCTAGAGGTGGGACTGAAGGAAATTCAAACAAGGAAATCCAGTACGACACAATAAACAAAGGGTCCAACCGTTTAAACCTCCAAATCCCAACAGTAGTACTTCGTGAGGAGCGGAGGGGAGGGAGGCCCATTTCGCCATCGTACATATATCCACCCTGGTACGTCTCTAGTTAAGAGCAAGATCTGTGCCAGCGCACAGCAGATCTTGTACACAGCCAAATCCAGTGTTAAAACACTGCATGGAACTGCAGAGCACCTGCTTGTCCTTTTTATATTCCGTGCGTACTTTACAAAACTATTTGTCAGCCATGATCTCCTTCATGTGGTTGATATAAAGCTCACTGCATGTCTGGGGCCCAACCCGTGCAACAGCTTCTCCTCCTTGGTTGGATGAAATAGCGGATAAATGGTTGGCAAAGTAACTGATTGCCCCAGATGGAATGAGGACACAATTTTAAGTAGGAAAGCCTCCTTGGTCCAGTGAAATAGTTTATTTGGGAAGAGGCAAGGGAAAGGCGCCATTACTCTCACGAGCTGAAGCGCACTAACTTAGTGAGCCAAAGCTATAAACACCAAAAAAATACAGTCCTAAATGTAAGAAGTGTCAACTGATAATAATAATAATAATCCACATTTGTAAAGCGCACAATCACCCGTAAGGGTCTCTAGGCCCTGGGGGCCGTCGGGAAGATTAAGCGAGCTATTGCCAAGAGTCACATGGTGCTGGGCTGACCTGCCGCCGGAGCCGGGGATCGAACCGTGATCCCCAGATTCCGGAGTCAGTCGCCCTAGCCGCGTCGCCACACCTCTTCCGACAAGACAACTATGCAGAGTCTCAAACGGAACACCCATCAAAAAGGGAAACACAAAATGAATGTTCCATTGCAGCATAACAAATGGGGATGGAGACAATATGTTAGGCAACTCTCAAAAATCTGACCACTACCGATTATTGAAGAAAGATGATAGGTAGACATAAAAATGATGACAGGGTCGCAACGTATCCTTCAAAAGTGGCAACTGCACAGCCTTTCTGCGTTAAGGATAGAGAAGACTGTAAAATATTTAAAGGAACAATATCATTATCTAAACGCCAGGTGACAAACTTGTTCCATCTTCCTGCGTAGACCAATTTAGTATAGGGCAATCGATGCTGCAAATCTCATCCAAAACGTCCAGTCAAAGACCATCCTGTAGCAGATTTCACTGGTAATGAAGAGTAAACGGACATTAGGACATCTAGCTCATGGGGTCTTGATTCATGAAGAATGGAAAATTAGACTACTGGGTAAGACAGCAATCACACAGAGATGCTAGCTAGTCTACAACAGGCAATCTTTATTTGAGTCTGTTTCGTTCTCCTGTCTGCCATCTGGCCTCGCTGGCCCCCACCACGGGACCTTGAGATCCAGATTCTTAAAAGCTATGCTGATATTGTTAATATTCTTTTAATTAATTTTGACACGGCTAAGATCATGTAATCATGACTCAGATAGATACATGGTAATTTGGAGTCAAAATGCCTCACACAATAACTATACTGGCTAAATTAGTGTTAATACACATAGGATTAGTATAGAGGGCATTTATGAAAGTAAACAGAATGAAAAGTTCTAAAATGGTCATTTATTTCGAAAGGGATGCATGTTAAGAATATATATGTCTGTTCATTTCACAGAAATTCATCCTGACGATTAGCAGGAATTCTGAAGACGGGTAAAACCGTGAGTTTGATGAGGAGAGTAAAATGTATTGTGTCTTCTCTCTAGCAATCCTAACGGTGTGGGCAGGCCTTAGCGTGCTTGGACCCCCGTAGGACTCTTTTTCTTTCTTTTTCTTGGTCCTGAAGAAAGCTGAGCCGAAACAGCATCACCAGCAGAAACATGTCGACCATCCACACTAAGTTACTGGAATTCTAATTCAAAATCCCAGTAACTTCACTGTTTTTATTGTGAACAGCTGGCCCTTAATAAAGTTTGTTGAGGCACAGTTGTGATCTTTTAAAACACACTTCCCTTCACTGATCACTCCTTCACACATACCTGCTCCGCTGCACTTGCAGGCGTTGAAGCACACAGGTGGGGATAGTCGGTCCCACCTGTGACTGAACCCCATGATGAAGCATGTCACCACTAGGGTGAGTGAGGGTTCTTTTAGAAAATAATAGATTTTCCTTCACTACTGCCCCCCTTCTTTTTGTTGTTTTTTGACCACTTGAATTAGAGTAATTTGATTATTCCACTGTGTTGTAGGTTTTCACTTGTGACAAACTGTCGTATAGCCAATTCACTTTTGTAGGCGCTCTTTCGTTGATATAAGCTATAAAATTTGGGGTAGGAGAGTAGCCATTATTCCCTTCCTCTCTTGTTGTACATACAATCTTTATTTGATGACGGGGCTTGTTAAATGTAGGCAACATTACTCCGCAAGAATTCACTGAAACGCCTTATTGATAATTTTGCAAAATGGCCATCAAGGACACAGGAGACAAAACTATGCAGGGCTCGAAAAATCCCCCAAAATTGTATTAGTTCTACAGGTCTAGCACCTTGAAAAACCTCCTCGACCTA
Organism: Lissotriton helveticus; assembly: GCF_964261635.1. Classification (NCBI taxonomy): domain Eukaryota; kingdom Metazoa; phylum Chordata; class Amphibia; order Caudata; family Salamandridae; genus Lissotriton; species Lissotriton helveticus. Next base: position 21,037,797 of record NC_136069.1, on the reverse strand, counting down.
ACTGCAAACTCCTTGACCTCCGTCTCTGAAAGGGGAGCAAATGTGAGAAGATAACAAGATTTAAAGGCATCTTTATTGCTCATTCACATTGTGAGCAACAAAAATGCCTTTAAATCTTGTTATCTTGTCACATTTGCTGCGTTTTCAGAGACAGAAGGGTTTTGAATGTGCCATAAAGCAAACTCTTGGGTGGAAGCTGCGTACAGCCAGAGACTATTTCGGATGGAATGAAAGCTACAGGGTGTACGGAATGAGTGCGCTAGTTGGGCCTTGTGGGGTTTTCTGATCGTAATGCATGGGTAAATGAAGGGGGCATATTAACGATCCAATCATGCACAGACTAGGGGACAAGTGCAGTAGAATACAGAGTTCAGACTGGAGGGAGAATGCGGTTAGTGCCAGATAGCATCCCTGTCTCAACAAAAAGCCAATACAAGGGGACCAGTGGTGGATTTAGTGCATGTCAGACAAGAACTCGGTTCAAGAGAGAGATTCCATATGCCCACTGGCGAGTGGACAGCATTACTGGCACACAAACAGAATGAGAAAAGACTGAAAATGACAGATTCCAAGTCGGCACCAACAAGGAAAAGTAGCTTCAATGCTGTATGCTGGGCACAGAGGCTCAAACAAATTTTATGTTTGGTTCTAAGTTCATTTAAGGCTTTGTTGCCATCAATGCACTGTGACGACTGTTACACACAAGCAAAGGGTGACCAGACACATTCTCTACTCGCCACCAATGTTCTTTGTTAACCCCAGTGCTCTCTTTTCCTCCCTTTGCAATGACAGTCGGAGGGAGACTGATGCAAGTAGGTGGTGCAGGGCATAGACCAAGACATAGAACGCAGTGTGACTAGATAGAAGAGCAGGAAATAAAGCTAACTCGCTGCCAGACTAAGGTCTGACTGCTCAGCGGGCCTGGCTCAACTTTAAATTCAAGTGATGGCGCTGAAGAGCACCCTCAGTTCTGGGTGTTTGGCCTTGGAACATGTTCAAACTTGTGCATAAGTTCCTTGGTACCTTTACAACCTTGTGAAGAGTGAAGATTTTGCATGGTACCAATGAAGGCCAGGCCAGGTCTTGTGACTCCCACCAAGCGGTATTGCTCGCATGTGGCAGTTCTGAATGAATGGTTTCGACTCCATGTCATGATGAAGTCAAGAGTCTCCTTCAGGACCAGCCCATTCGTTAGGAGTTGGATTCTAAGCGACTACTTTCCAATTCCGGGACAAAAATACAAGGCGCCAAAGTTCCGCTTCTGAAGAGTATTCGTCAAGGATTGAATATAACAATTCACAATTGCTTAACGAATGTCAGAAGCAGACTGGGCAGGATTTATTTTATAGCCAGTTACATATAACAAAGTGCATAAAAGCCTGCTCTCCGATGAAAGGGAGCCAGTGAAAAATGCAAGGTGTTGCCTAAAAACGGGAGGAACACATTCACTGCACCCTGCTGATCTAGTGGTAAAAAAGAGAAAAGTGCACTCTGGTGATGTACAGACAACTGGCAGGGCACAGGAGCAGCACACTCCTTCTCAGGGGCAGCTCAGCTCCTCCAGATATCCCAATCTACATCTGAGGGTTTAATACTCCAAGTTTCAAAAAAAGAAAATCTAAAAACCCATTTAGTCATAATCTTCACTTCTGGGCAACCTGGAATTTCTCTCTGTAAGTCCGCCCGTCTTCCACATTCACTAAGACATGCCTTTTTCTTGATTGTCCGGCACCTGCATGATACCAGTACCCAACATTGAAGTACTCTGTTTATTGATGGTTACTAGTTCTCTGTAAGAATGCAAATTAAAACAAATATAGATGTGAAGAGGGCACGATCACACTGGAGCCCTGTCAAAGTTAATAAAAAACAGCATTCACTGGAAGAAGCTCACTCTAGGCTTCCTGTGGGCACTGTCAATTACCCAGCAGTTGGACGTGGGAGCGGTGGGGGGGGGGGGCACTGGGAGAAGTAGAGTAGTGCAACAGAGTATTCATTTAACAAAAATGAGAACAAATTTGCTCTTCCAATTCCAAGATAGAGCACAACTGCAGAACTAGCCCTGATTCTGCCAAAGAGTATGAGAATTGACCACTCAATTTCAACAGCTGTAAAAACTCCACCGCTTCAAAACTTAAAGATTATGATGCCCATCACAGCAGCTCATAAAATACCTCCTCAACAGCACCCTATCTACCCTGACTACCCACCAGCCACTGGGGCCACTACAGATCGTGAAAGAGCAGCTCACCGGTCACTTTGCTTGTTGCAAAAGTCATTCCTGATTTTGTCCACAATAGACGTTCGTGGAAGGATGTTGGTCTTATTCTTCTTCTTCGCTTCGTTCTCCACCAGGACAATGAGCCAATCAACTGTGCTGTGCGTCTTCAGGATGTTCTGCCACTTGGAAATGTCATCCTTTGTGGAAGCTTTGTAGACTTCCGTGTCCTGCAGGGACAAGAGACAATTAAGAATCAGTTCGGCCAGGAGCTCTGCACGGGGTCTGATCTCCCTCATGTACTTAGTCCTGAACAGGGATAGGTTGTACCCAAAAGCATGCCAGCTCTGTAGGACCCTGAAAACTTCAGAGGGGTCAGTAGAGTACACTATGCAGCAAAAAGTGTAGTATATAGTTCACTTATGATACAAAGCAGTCTTTATTGGATATTTTATTACAGACAGTGTAATGGTAAGAGCATACTGCTTAGCAGCCGATAGGTGGTGGAGGTAGACGGTGTTATGTTTCTGGGCTCTGCTGATGCATGGAAGTAAAGAATCCTTCCTACACACTGATGTGACACCACCAACAGACCAATGAATGTCAGGGAAATAGTCAATATTTTAAGAACTAAAATAACACTAACACTTTTTTTGTCGAAGGGGCAATTAATAATTTTACCCGCCAAGTCCTTTAAAGCTCAGAATCCCATCAGGTATGGTAGGCACTCATCTGTAAAGTAACCCTCTTCCCTGCACTGCTCAAGACATCACAGATGACAACTAATTATATCAACGGCATCACTAGTAAGATAAGACATCATGTTACCAATAAAATAAGGGCTGCCACACAATCTGACCAGTGGGAAGAAAGAGTATCACTGACACATCCTCTCCTCAGAGATAAAATGAACAAAAGCTGCAGTTCCAACGAAAATAAGGTCAATACATCTATATGAATGGCTGAAATTCTACAGAACTATCTAAATACATGAAATAAATGTCTGGTTATAAGCGTTTAGATTTTTAAATATGTTTGCGCATCCTAAATACGCTGAAACATTTTGTTTGTAATCGGTTATATTCAGCAATTACACAACAGCAAAATGACTCACTGTAATGAAAGATTTTATTTAGATTCCTCCATCAAAAACACAAAACATCTGTGCATATAAAATTTACATTTATAGCTTAACCCACAAAACAAAATAAACTACTTGCCTTTAACCGCATTTCCCCCGCTTTGATAACTTTTTTCCTTCCACTTGGATTATTCCAGCTCTCAAGCTGGGAGTCACACAGTCACTTAATAATACCAGTTTAAGCTCAAACTGTGCAACAAAAAAAGGCAGTGTCAATTTGGTAGCACAGTCAACCCAATGGCAACAACCTTACTGCGACCCAATTAGGCAAGAGCGCGCTGTGTGCCACTGCTCCTAGAGGCCACCGTCCTTCAGATGACAAAGCAGGAGGGTCAAGGATGGAAAGAGTTCCTTACAATTCCACATAATGGAATCAGAAAAGCAAGTAGTACACACACATTACAATGTAGTAGATATCAGCAGTGAGAGAGAAAAGCAGACTCATCTGGTTGGGAGGAATCAGTGACCCAAAGCAGAGTGCCTCCAAGCCTCCATTACAAGCGACAGCATTTTGTGAAGGCGTGGCAGCACTTCCAGGCTGCCGTCCTGCGAAGGTCCGGTCCTCACACTCCATTCACAGAGGCTGCCTGTGCCACCCTTCAATTGACTAAGGTCATGGAAGTGCAGAGTGGATGTCTAGCTATAGCATGACCAAAAGAAGCCCCTAGCAATAACTTGCTTACAGAGAGGGCGACACTTTAGGGTCCGGCAAAGTGCTATGAATAACTGGTCTGTCCATCTGATGTAAAACTTTAAACACCTTCAAATAGGTAGAAACTCCTCCGCTGCACTGAAGGGCTCTGGGAAAGTGTCTAGCATTACTGGCTTGTTCAGATGGAAGTGCCTTAGTACTAGGATTAGTGCACAAAGCAACCTCGTCTCTGTGGAATCTTAAGAACGGATCCTACGTTGTAAATGCCTGAAGCTCACCATCTCTTCTCACAGAGGTTAGAACGAGCAAGAGAGTCAACTTCACAGATAGAAATGTAACGCCCACTCTGACATTGGCCTCATATGGGCTTTAATGAATTGACTCAGGACTGTGTTGAGTTCCTACTTTATCTCTAGTTAAAGTGAGGGACCCACAAACCAAAGGGTGGGGGTACCAAGAGACTTAGTCAAAGCAGAAAGATACCCTTTGGTTAATATTTACACTTGCATCTTTTACTTATAAGCACAGCCTAAAAGCGTAGATGTTTACAGACACAGCATTCAACAGAACATTCACATCACTGGAGACGTATGTCCCGGAGATCCGTCGTTTCGCGATTATAGCAGACTGCGGGCGGTCGTGCTTACAAAGAGATCGGGAATTCACACGACCCATGTTGTTTTAAACTGGAGACTATTTGTGACAGCTTGTGCTGACTATCGTTCCCCAGTGCATCCGCATCGTCAGATTACAAGTGGTTTTTGGCTACCGGCGAGTCTGGGACCAATAAACCCGGTCGTGCCAATATTTTAAATCGGCAGACAAGAAATTATTTGTGGCTTTATGGGCTGATACTTCCAATACATATCGGCACTATCAGATAATCATTTTTATTGTATTGTTGTCTAACATTGGGGAATCTGAAGTACCACTCGGCGATCTTTATGAGATATTTTTTCTTTGTGTGGGATCTCTGTATTTTAATCCTGAAGATGGTGTTTGGTCTCTATTTTCAAGCCCACCGAAACGCGTCGATGCAACCTTGAGTCAGACTACATTAAGTCCTTAACGCAACCACTCCAAATACGATACTATACGAATTGTGTAGAGTGATTGTATTTCCTGACTAGTGTAGTCTGCTCTTAACTATAGGAAATATTTTCCTTATTATTATTTGTTCCCACTGTCTGTTCGTAATTTATTTATGGTGACTATCACATTAAGTCTTTTTAACAATTGTATAATGTCTTTCATTGAAATAAATTGTATACTTTAAGGATTTTTTCATTGTTATCTTTATATGTTCACTCTTTGCTCCACATTTTTTTTTAATGTTCTGTTGAATGCTGTGTCGGTAAACATTTACGCTTTTAGGTTGTGCTTATAACTAAAAGATGCTAGTGTAAATATTAACCAAAGGGGATCTTTCTGCTTTGACTGAGTTCCTACTTTGCAATCACATAATAAATCTGCCATCATACTGGCAGGTGAGGATAAATTCAACACTTGCTAGAAATGGTAAAATACTATAGTCAGCTCTATAGACCTCTCGAAGTCCAGTCTAGAGCCTTCTCTTGTTTCTCCTCCATAAAGCGACATGCTAACGGGAGAGGGGGGGAAATGTGGACCACAATCAAACGTCTGAGAGCAGGGACGCAGAGAGACTGAGAACGAAAACATCGTAATAGTTTTGAGCTCCTAACTTCTCCCCAGTATGGTGTAGCTTGGATCAGGACCGTACAGGAGCAGAAGGCTAGCTCTCTTGCGGACTTCCTCAGTCCTAGATTGCCCAAGTCCATCAAGATCTTGACAGCCCTCGGATCTTCTACTTTGGTCTGGTGATGTGCCATAATGAGTTTGGCCATGCTGATGATGTCAGTATATGTTCTAGACCTTGACACATTAGCAAGGCTTGTGTTAAAAGCTTTCATATAGCACAGGGCATGCTAGGTCTCAATGCTAGACACACAAATGACTTGAGTTGTAACTTCTGCTGCCGTTTGGATCATACAATGGTTTTCTTTTCTTGCTTATATTGTCACATGCCTTCAGCTCGAGCAAGAAAACTTCCACAGCAGTATTTTTCTGTCATTTAGCAAGCAGCCAGAAATTACCTTGTTAAATTTCGGATTTCCACACTAAAATAGTTATGAATATAACTTGTGTTTACTTGCATTAATGCTGAGTGCTTTGAATAAAAGCACTATTTGTATCAGAATATTGCTACTTGCCTAAATCGGGGTCCAGACCAAGAAGGTGGTCCCAAGTAGGGAGGCTGTAGAATTTAGAGTATAATCAATCTCCGTAATGAATGAAAAACGATAGAAGGGAATGAGAGCTGGAGTGCTGAGAGGCACGGAGCCCAGCAAGTCGGATTCTGAATAATCCATTAAGGATGATTTTGGTCAAAAGAAGTCTGCTCTTTGGGGCTGTGCGAGGTTCGTACACGACTCAGCAACCAGATAACAGAATGAAATCATGCCAATTCGGCTTTATGGATGTGGGATGAGCAATGTTTGGGCCTATAGCCTATTTATTCTAACATTCACAATTGTGGAGTTATCCATTCTTATGGTGATAATCTCAATTTATATTATTGCAGGGTCATCAAAACTATCAATGTTGTCACGAATATTGGTAAAAATACCCAAAAAATATATAAGTGAATCATTAATACGCATAGTTACAGAGATATTGAGATTTTGATAAATGTTTTAATACAGTTATTTATATAGTGAGTTATCTACGATCATGGTTATAATTAATTATATAGTTTTAATTTTTGGATGTGTTTGTGACCATTGAATGTCTGCAGACTCACCGTAAAAGCAGAGAATAGGTTTTTAGATGGTTCTACTAGAAATACACAAGAAAAACGTGAGTTTTAAGTGTACAGTAAAAAAACCCTAGTTTGTAAAACACTGTAACGTGTGTGCATATATGTGGTTTCACTCTGGAAAAGGTGCGTTTGTCACAGTTAACGGCAACGTCCCGAATAAAAGCAAAAAAGGAAAATAGATCTAAAAGTTTGTCAGACTGATTTGCATGTGCCAATGTCTGAACTGGGGTGGCTGAGTGAGCTAAAGAATGGTGATGGATTAAACCCAGATCAGTTGACTGGGGGTGAGTGTTTGATTAGCTCAAACGCTCCGTCCATCATCCCCTTTTGTATCCCTCTCAAAAGCAGGGCAGACACCCACCCACTGCTCGTCCTATCACCCGATCTCCCAGAAAAATGTGGAGATCAAAATCTATGCCAAAATACTGGCCAACTGTCTTCAGCGAGCCCTCCCAAGCCTTGGCATCTGAATCAAAGTGGCTTTATGACTGCTGAAAGAACTAGGCACTGCCTGCGCTGTGTGTAGGCAGTCTTAGTGTATGCCCCAATCCTACCGGACCCATGCGCTCTTCTCTTAAGAGAATTTGAGAACGTCTTCTACTCAATCGATTGGTCCTTCTTATTCGAAGTCCTGGAACACATCGGGTTTAGCCCCAGATTTGGGAACCAATATACAGCTTTTATATAACTCCTCCACCATCTAGGTGCAGACTAATGGGGCAGTATCAGGAAGGTGGTGCTCATTATCGCTGCTCCTCTCTGCCCTCTTCATTGAGCCCCTGGCAAGACTACTTCAATGTGATGTGTGATTTCAGGGCAGGCAATGAAGTGGACAAATGGAACACAAGATTGCTCTCCATGCTGATTACATTTTCCTCTTCCTGTCTAACCCAGACCTTTTGGGGCCTCGATCCCTGATGGACTGGGGATGGCACACTTTATTACAAGGCAGCCCACTTGATGGCGATTAATGAATGGTTGTCTGGTGGGTGGGACGACCACAGCCTACTGACTGGAGCTTTCCCGCCTGCGTCTAGATGCCATTATGGGACTGATTTATGGTATCTCGATCCCTAATCATCTCCTTGAGCTAACTGCAACAGTTGTCGAGGTCTGGTGCGTCGCGTTGCGATTCACAGGCTGGGACAATAGACTCACACAGAGTACCCCGCTTTAGAAGGGTGAGTGGTTTAGTCACACGGCTCATCTCGAAGGCTTCCAGCACTGAAACAGAATTGGAATTACTACCCTGGGAGAGGTTAGGGGGGTAGGGAACCACCTGCAATCCTTCAAGGATCTACAGCAACATTCTCTTCATTTCCTACACAGTTCCATACATTTCTGCAAACTCCGTCATTCCCCTTCATATCACATATGAGCCTCGATCGTACTACCCCATTATATTGTATTCTACTCTACACCACATCATTGTCCAACACTCTTAGCTGCTATATGCAACTCCACTTAACAACACTGTAATACACGCCTGATGGGCTGCCTCGGCAAGGCTGTAGTATCACTGATAAACCACACACGGGTGAACAATACCCCAGGAGGTCTTCATACCTCTTCAGCAGAAACGGGAGGGATGGATAGGTCCACTAAAGGACGACTGGTAGGAGCGCGGATGGCACCCAAGGAATTAAGCATTTCCTCCAGACTGTTTGATCCAACTAGATTATCTTCATGCCACATACTTACACCCAAGCGTTGTGGAGGCTGGGAGTCTGGCACTACAAACTGTTTCTGATATACTCAATTGGATGTGGACTTCTTCAATGTGGAATGGGCCTGTCCTTGAAAAGCAGGCCTTTGGTTGGGAGGATGCTGTCCTGGGTATTAAAACAGATTTGTGGTGTTAACACAGAATATAGGACTTCTTGGTATTCTGGAAGAGCTCGATGGACCCCGTTAAAGCTGATAATGGTGTGGGTGGCCACAATGGTTTGGCTTATGAACAGTGTCTGGTTTGGCTATCACCCTATCCCCCACCCCAGCAGAATGGCGAAACGGGGTACGCAAAGATGGAAGAGCCAGTATACCAGGTCAGGGGCTGTCCATGAAAACACGTCAAGATTTGGGGTAAGTGGTGGATGCATCATGGGCTGGCAAACGAGGAGTGAAAGACTTTTGTCGTGGGAGATGCAGAGTAATGTTATTGCTGAGTTACATTTGCGATGGACTGTCATGCTTGTTATGAAGAAAAAAAATAACATTTGTTTATAAAAAAAAACACACACAAAGGAAGCCAAACTTCTTGCCATATCGCCAGATTTTGACAATTACACCTGCATGCCAACTCAGGTATACCCAACACCATTCGCATGGGCCTCTGTTTCAAATATCAGCAGCCACTGAAGCTCTTTTAGGTAGGAAAAGCGGATTTACAGAGTAAACAGCCAAGCCACAAAGTACCAATAACTGGACTTTAACTGGATATAGAAAAACAGAAGGGAATCAATTCCTGGCAGGCAGCCTGCTCCTTACATGCACTGGGTTTCCCCAGAGAGCTGTGGGCTCAGAGGCGGTTCCAAGAGCTGTCTACGCACACAGACAGAGAATTTCACGACGTGACATCACAGCCTTCATGACTCCCTCCCTTTCAGGTCCACAGCTTCTCAGGGGACACTGAGGGACATCTGCAGCAAGGGTAGGCTGACGAGAAGCACTTTTTTCAAAAGCAGCAGCTCCAATTTACTCCACTGACTGACAGAGGAAGTTTAACAGGGTCACAGCTCCTGGCAACAATCCCAGAAGTGAGAAAAGAAAACAGTACACTGAAGGAACGTCAGAAAAAAATAAAGAGTAACCGGCTTCTCCCTGAAATCATATACTGAAGCTGGAATCACACGAAGAAATTCACATTACATTTAAGGTGAACTTTTAGCTCAAACAGCTCATTTTGGAATAGACTTCAAAACAGGCACAATTCTGAACTCACCGTGACAGACAGAGATAAGTTACTCCTACTGTGTATTCTGCATCATGAGCCGGCTCCAGAGTAGCATGAACCTGCTCCCAGACCTCCAGCCTCCTCTCAATAATACTACGAGCTCAGAAGGAGGAGTGTACAGCAGGGCACAAGGGGGAAGGATAAGACAAGAGACGCAATGGGTGGATAAATATCTAATGGTAAGAGCTAAAGCATTGACCTCATTCCAGAGGCAACAACAGCAGACCAGTTAGAACTGGATGTCGCGTCTGGGTGAATGGAGAATAAGGCAGAAAGCTGAAAAGAGAATGCAGCAGGAGAGTCAACACTTGTGAGCCTCTATACCTCGGTACCCGGGCCTCTAACAGTATACCTCTGTACCTGGGCCTCGAACTATCTATTCATTCATGACAACCAATATATATTTCTACATTCAATGAACAAAAAAATGTGTTTTAAATTGTCAAGTCCAATTTCACAAGTGGAGCGTTGTTAGGTGGATTGTCTTACAGTACAGCGGAGGTGAGTGTTGTAAAGTCAATTGTCATAGACTGGAGTATTATCGAGTAGTGTTTAGTGCAGTCGCGTATCATACAGTATAGTAAAGTGTTATATAGTGTAGTGGCATGGTGTCTCATAATGAAGTCAAATATCACAGATTGGAGCAGAGCTGTACAGTGGAACAGTGTGTTCAACCAGTAGAGTTATGTTATGTTATGTTAAATTTAATTTCTATAGCGCACGGCTACTCGAGTGGAGTGTCCCGGCGCTTTATTCTTGGTAGCTCAGAGAAAAAACATAACAGCATATAAAACTTTCATGAACAGTAAACAGAAAACACACTAGAGGGTAAAAAGCCAGGTTTTAAGGCCCTTCCTGAAAGATAGAAGATTAGATGTACCACGCAAGGCCAAAGGCAGAGTGTTCCAGAGCTGTGGTGCCCTCAATCTGAAGGAGCGCCCCCCGATACGGGTCTTCATTACTCGGGGAACCGCCGCCAAAAACAGAGATTCAGATCGCAAAGACCGGGCCGGGCGGTAGAAGACAAGCCTGCGCTGCAAGTACTTTGCTCCAGAGCCAAAAAGCGCTTTATGAGCCAGGGTCAGCGCTTTGAAAATTATCCGCTTCCGGATAGGCAGCCAATGAAGCGACTGCACCAAGCCGGACACTCTGGCTCGCCTGTGGAGGCCAAAGATAGCGCGTGCCGCCGAGTTCTGCACAACCTGCAGCCGCTGTACAAGATAGTCCGGAAGACCCAGATAGAGGACGTTGGCATAGTCCAATCTGGAGCCAATTAAGGCTTGCACAGTGATCTTTCTGTGCTCTTCTGTGAGCAGAGGCAAGAACTTCCGGAGCATTTTAAGAATGCCAAAGCAAGTGCCCGTCAAACCAAGGATCTGGGATCTCAGCGTCAGACCATTGTCAATCTTGACTCCCAGATTTTTTGCCACCTGGGATGCCTGTGCAGGAGGGAACATATCCACCGGCCACCATGCCTGCCAGTCAGGATCTAAGGAGCAGCCAAAGAACAGCACCTCCAATTGGTTTCAGCAGAACAGCCTCAAATGTAATTCTAATAAATCGAAGACCATCCCGAGACAGCCCCGAATGCTCTCTCCGTCAAAAACCTGATCTTTCCTACACGTGAAAAGAAGCTGGGTATCATCAGCGTAGGACACGATCTGGGCCCCAAAGGACTCCACCAGTGCCGCCAAAGGGGTCATAAAGATGTTAAAAAGAGTCGGGCTCAACACAGAACCCTGCGGAACTCCGACTCCCAATGGCGGCATCTCAGCGGAGCTCGGGGAGGCCCAGACCGTTTGTCGACGACCCTCAAGAAAGGATGTAAACCAGCTGAGCACCGTCCCCCTCAGACCGATGTTATAAAGTCTGGCGAGGAGACCCTCATGGGGGACGGTGTCGAAGGCCGCCGACAGATCAAGCATGACAAGCATGGCCTTGCCTCCTGAGTCCAGAGTCTCCTTAATGGCCTCTGACACCTCCAAGAGTGCCGTCTCCGTACTTAAATTAGGGCGGAGACCAGATTGCGTGGGGTGCAGCAGGTCATTGGATTCTAAAAAGCCCGAGAGTGCGCCATGCACATGCTTCTCCGTGATTTTAGCCAGCGCCGGAAGGAGGGAAATGGGCCTAGAATTGGCCAAAACCTCAGGGTCTAGGCCAGGCTACCCCGGCGACCCCGATTTAAGATTGGCCAAAAGTGCCAGAGACGTAGCGCTAGAGATGGGTGGAAACTCCGCAAAAACGGAATCCAGAGTAGGTAAAGGAACTAACCCAACCACCATGCTGGAAAGCGCTTCAACCATCCTCTCTGGGAAAGAGTCCTGGATCAGCTTAATCTTGTCCGTAAAAAACTTGGCCAGATCACAGACCCACGACTCAGATGGAGCGATTTGAGGCAGAATGGATCTAGGGGCCGTGAACTCCCTCACCACAGTAAAAATCTCCTTACATGAATTGGAAGCTGCCTCTATTCTCCTGGCTAGGTAGTCCTTTTTCTCACGGAGGATGTCACGATGATAGGCTTTGACCGCCGTCCTATATGCAAGTCTGGCCTCCAGGTCATACTGGAAGCGCCACGCCCGCTCAGCCACCTTACACTGGCGACGAGAGGCAGACAGTGCCTCAGTGAACCACGGAGACGAAACCCGCTTTGCCGTGGCCCGGGGAGCCATCACAGGGGCCAAGTCATTCAGCCTATCCGTCAGCCACAGGGTATCAGAGTGAAGTAGTGTGTTTTAGAGTGGAGTGGCGTGAAGAAGAGTGTCACAGAGTGGATTATCATCAAGTTGAATGTCGTGGACTACAGTGGAGGAGAGTGGCATAAAGTGGAGTACTGTGTGATATAGTGAAGTGGCGTATCATAAAGAGAAGTTGAGTGGCGTTGAGTATCATACAGTGTAGTACAGTGGCGTACAGTGGGTAGGCATAAAGTGGAGTGGAGTGTTTGAGTGACAGTGTATTACAGTGTTGTAAAGTGGATTTGCATACAGTAGCTAAGAGTGTTGGACAATCATGTGGCGTAGAGTAGAATACAATATAATGGGGTAGAGTGGGCTAACGTGTAGTAGAGTGGAGTATAGCAAAGTGTAGTACATTGGAGTGTGGTAGAGTGGAGTAAAGTGTCGTAGACTATAGTAGAGTGTAGTTTAGTAGAGTGGTGTAGCATACAGTCGAGTAAAATGTCAAACTGAAGTACCGTGTTGTACAGTACTGGACAGTGATGTGCAGTGGCATAGCCTAGTTGATTTTTGTGGAGTGGGGAACAGTACTGTGTTATAAAGTGTGGTAGAGTGGACTGGCATACAGTGTTGGAGAGTACAAAGGCATTGAGAGACCTGGAGTGGTGTACAGGGGAGTAGAGTGCAATACTGTGTCAGAGTAGAGTGTAATAAAGTGGGATACAGCGACATACAAAGAGTTGCGTAGGGTGTTGTATAGTGGACTTGAGCATCGTAGAGTGGTGAAGAGTGTTGTAAAGTGGCATACGGTATAGTACAGTGGAATGATGGGGTATAGACAGGAGTAAAGTGTTGGAGTGTGGCATACAGTGTAACAGTGTTGTACAGTGAAGTTACATAGAGCACATTAGTGTGAAAAAGTGGAGCTGCACAGACTGGATTATTGTATAGTAGCGTAGAGTGAGATAAAGTCTTGTACAGTGGAGTATAGTCAAGTGGAGTGGTGTAACGTAGTGTAAAGTACAATGGAGTATTATAGTGTCGTACAGTGCCATGGAGTGAAGTGTACTGGTGTATCATAGGGAGCAAACTGTTATACATTGGAGTGGGGTCTCATACAGTAGAGTGGTGTGCTGTGTCATATAGAAAAGTGTTATACTGTGGAATAAAGTGTTGTACATTTGAGTGTACGGGCATAGTGTGGGAGTATGGAGTTGGACAGTGGAGTGTATGGGGACAGAGTGGAGTACAATGTCGCAGAGTGCCATGAAGTGTGGTAGATTTTTATAGAGTGGAGTGATAACGAGTGGAGAGGAGCGTCAAACAATGGGATGGCGTAGAGCAGAGTGGCGTATACCGTAGTGCTGTAGAGTGGATTACCGTAAAGTGGAGTAGCGTACAGTGGGATCCTGTACCATGGATTGTAAAAGAGTGGAGTAGGGTACAGAGGATTAGGCAAGAAAGGGGTGGCATACAGAGAAATGGCATAGCATAGAGTCAAGCAAACAGATTGGAATGACGTCTCATACAGTAGAGTGTGAGTGGGGTCTCTCAGACAGCACAATTTAACTACTCAGATTGACCGTTAAATAAGACGTCAACCAATGTTGGTGGGACCATGTTGTGTAGTTCCTACCAATCTGTAGGACCTGCACATTGTTTGGACAACATAAACTAAGGGCTTGCAGTCTAAGCCGATTCTGGACACGCCCGCAGGATATGTTGGACTATAGACCAGCTAGCCTACAGTGCTACTGTAAGGCCCCTAACCTACCAGGGAGCGAATGGTTTCTATCAACCACTGAACATGCCAACCCACATCCCTCAGGGATTTTGGAAACAGTACAGAACCTTTCGCTCAGTCACTCCTGCTCACTTATTCCACAATGGATTCAATGGGTTAACGCGCTCACTGCAACAGATGTAGATTACAGATTTGACTCTACATTACAAACACAAGCATTTTTGCAGTATGAACAAGAATATCCTCTGCCGAATGAAATAATGCTTCTAGATCTATAGGAATGTATAATTTATACCGATGGACAGGACTTGCGTTGGCCGAGTGAAAGGATCCAACTCAACACCAGCAGCCATTGCTCCATTGGCACCCAAGGAGGTATGTATTAACATTTATGAAATGACATGGATTATCAGAACTTAATTACTAATTTTGCAATGAATAGGTGAGCAGAAATGATGCAGTGTACAGTACATAAGTCCAGATAACTAAAACAAACCCGTGACTGTTCATCACTCCTAGAGAACTCTTGACACAATATGAGATAGATCCACTCCAGCAGCGACCCACTGCTGTATCCAACACAGTGAGTGAGCTGGGAACAGCACAGACTTGCGTTCACTAACAAAACGTCCATACGACATATGAAACATTCCGCACTACAGCCTAAGCTCCCAGAGCAGTTTCCCAATATCTCCTCGTCCCCAAACCTGTTCCTTCCACATGCTGGAGGATCGGAAAAAGAATGAACTTTTTCCCCCCTCACCAACTGTGACCATCCACTTTTTGCACATTTTATACTCCTTCACCTTCCATTATTGAACTAATAATTTCATTTACGCAAATACCCATCATGCCCTAGTGGGTCTGGTTTGCACCATACAAAACTGCAAATAAATACATTCATTTCTATACAGGGTGCTATCTCCATCCCAGGGACTGCCTCAGGGGAAGTGGTCAAGCCCTGGCTGATCTTAAAAGGAAAAGCACATGACCCACGTGGCCTCCGTAACAAGATGTAATGAAGGGACGGATATCAGTTTTTCTTTTTTTTCATCACTGCCTCATTTAAAGACCGCTTTTCCAACGGAAGCTGAATTATGAACACTTCAATTCAAAAGAGCTGTTAAATAATTCCAAGTCTGGGAATAAATCTTTCTTTGTATCAGTTAATTAAAACCTTTACAAAAGAGGTAAACAAATTTGTGGTATTTACAGAGTTTTATGCACAAGTATTTCTATATTTAAATCAAAAACATATGATTTTTATCGGACTCCCATGAATTTCGGTAATGCTCAGAAACAAGGGATAGTAATTTAGTAATTTACTATGGAGGCGAACACAAAAAAACCCTACACAATCTAAAGATCTGATGTAACTGCACACATTGTTCAAGCACTCAATCACTTTAGAGGTACGGGTGTTCTAAATATTGAATAGGGTCTCCTGTCCGTAATTGTACTCCTGCCAAGTTATTTGCTGCGGAAATTAATGTAAACTTGTATCAATCAATGGAAATAAGATAATTTGCTTTTTTTGTTGTTGTAAGATTTTACCTCTTCTGTAAAGGTTTTAATTAACTGAGATCAATAAAGATGCATTTATTCATTTCTACTAAGTCTAGGGAAACCATGGGGCCACTGTGATTTCCTTCCACTGGGAGCAGTCAGGGGCTCAAGAAATCGAAAATGATGTAATCACATGTGAAAATACAAATTGTCTATACAATTATTAAAGGATAAATTCTTGATTAACAAACTATAACCAAAGTTAAATGCTTTCTAATTTGCACAAACGATCAGACTACTGATGTGCAAGGTGAAAAAGAAAATAGAGCAGAACTGCTTGAAAACAGACATCTACAGCAGGCTTCCATTAACAGCCAGATGTACACAATAGTGGCTATCAAGCAACATTTTCCGGTTCGTTTGTGCATGCTTATGCTATGCACTATATGTGTAGGAAGGTGTGCAGGTTTATTTATCAACCCACACCAAGATCCACAAGAAATGCGTTACTTACCTGTAACTGCAGTTATCCAGTATTGGTGTCTTTCATAGATCCACATGCCTGAATCATTCCCCGTCGTCGAGATGGGAGTACATAAATAAGCAATGTTCTATAGACGTATATAGAGAATAGTAGGCCAAAAGGCCTCACCTCAGTAACATATCCAGGTCCTTTTGTAAAAAGGACCAAATTCTAGAAAAGAGCCAATCAGCTGTCACCTCCCTCTAGAACCCTCCTGGCAGGAGCCTCAGTCCCTCAGATTTTCGTACGCACTAAGCTAAGTAGGCGTGTTACTGAGAGAATTAGGTGAGTCCTTCCAGGGGAGGCGGGAGGGTTGCATGTGAATCTATGAAAGACACCAATACTGGATAACTGCAGTTACAGGTAAGTAACACATTTCTTATCCAGTATTATGGGTGTCTTTCATAGATTCACATGCCTGAATCAGAGTAGCAAGCAATGCCAAATGCACATTTCTGATGGAACAGCATATACAAGTCATTAGATAATACATATCCTGCGACTATGAGTCACCAATAGACATCAACAATAAGCATTAGAAGAGAAATGTGCATACCAGAGTAGGATGGAGGGACGGAGGAAGGCTCACCTTACTGAAATAGATGGCTTAACACTGATTGTCTCACTGCTGCATCATTCATCAGCTCCGTATCCAGGCAGTAGTGCCTAGTGAAGGTATGCGGCGACTTCCATGTTGCCGCCCTGCAAATGTCAATGACTGGCACCCCAGCAAAGAGTGCCATAGAAGTGGAAATAGCTCTTGTGGAGTGCGCTCTCACTTTGGAATGCAATGGCTGTCCAGCTTGGTCATGACAGAAGGCAATGGCTGCAGAAATCCATCGGGAGATGCTCTGCTTGGTAAGCGGTAGACCCTTCCTAGGTCTGCTGTAAGCTACGAATAGCTGGTTAGATTTTCTGAAGGTTTTCGTTTTGTCAAGATAAAATTTCAAGCATCGTTTGAGATCTAAAGAATGTAGTGATCACTCAGCTG
Source organism: Lissotriton helveticus (assembly GCF_964261635.1). Lineage (NCBI taxonomy): Eukaryota > Metazoa > Chordata > Amphibia > Caudata > Salamandridae > Lissotriton > Lissotriton helveticus. Next base: position 21,020,552 of record NC_136069.1, on the reverse strand, counting down.
CTGTGCTTGGGTTTGGAAAAATGAACGTAGAACCACCGGTTCATTTAGTTGGAAATCCGACGGGACCTTTGGAATAAACCTAGGATTGGTTCTCAGGATTACTCTGTCGTTTTTAAACTGTAGAAAAGGATGCTGGATTGAGAACGCCTGTAGCTCACTGACCCTCCTTGCAGACGTGAGCGCCAGGAGAAGTGCTGTCTTCCACGAGACATACTTCAGGTCAGCTCTGTGTACTGGTTCGAACGGGTGTTTCATGAGCTGATTAAGAACCGCATTGAGATGCCAGATAGGTGGCAATATCCTTACTGGCGGGAAAGACCTGTATAATCCCATCAGAAATTGCTTAATCAACCTGTTTGACCAGAGAGATGGACCCGTTGAAGTTCTTTTATAACGAGAAATGGCTGCCAAATGTACTTTAATGGAGGAGTGGGCGAGGTCCGACTGCGCCAGATGTAATAGATAAGGTAAGATCGGCTCTGGTGAGGATCTGCACACCAAACACAAAAGCGCTTCCATTTCAAGGAATACGTTTTGGTCGTGCCATCCGCCCTTGCTCTGGCCAGAATATCTATACAGTCTTGTGGAATATTCAGATTCCGGAACTCTCGGAACTCAGGAGCCAGGCGGCTAACCTGAGAGACTTCAGATCCGGATGTTGAACTTGTTTGTTGTTCATCGTGAGCAGAGATGGACACTGCCGCAGGTGGATCGGCGGTTTCAGGGATAGACGGTGGAGCTCCGTGAACCAATGTTGCCTCGGCCAGGTTGGGGCTATTAGAATTAGAGTACAAGGCTCCACCTTCATTTTCCTTAGGACTCTGGGAAGCATCGGGAATGGCGGAAAGGCTTACGCAAAGACGTTGCGCCATGCGATGGAAAATGCATTCCCTGGAGACCCTGACTGGGGATGCCAACTTGCGAAGTGTGGGCATTTGGCGTTCACTCTCGTTGCAAATAGATCGATTTGTGGCTTGCCCCATCTGGAGAAGATATGGTCGATAATTTGTTGATCTAGCTCCCACTCGTGTGACGATGTTTTCTGTCTGCTCAACGCGTCGGCGAGCACATTGTCTGTGCCTGGGACATATTCCGCCTTTAGGGCTACATTGTTGTGTATGAGCCAATTCCAGATTTTTTGCGACTCGCGAGAGGGTGTCAGCGAGCGCGTCCCTCCCTGTTTGTTGAGATAGTGCATCATTTTAGTGTGGTCGGTCCTGACGAGCACTAAGGAGTTTTTGAGCCTTGGTAGGAATGACTGCAGGGCCAGGAAAACTGCTCTCAGTTCGAGAAGGTTGATATGGAGTTTTTTCTCTTCCACTGACCATTTGCTGCTCATCTGCAACTCCTGAAGGAAGGCCCCCCAACCTTCCAAGGAGGCGTCCGTCGTGATGACATGAGGAGCTGCGGGAAGTAGGAATGTCAATCCTTGAGATAGGTTCTTTGGCGACATTCACCAACGTAAAGCCTTGACCATTTGCGATGTCACCCTTATACGGTCCTGGAACAACCCCATGCATTGCACCCACTGCCTGGACAGTGCCTCTTGCAGAGGACGTATCCGCAGACGGCAATGCGGTATCAGTAGGATGCACAATGACATCATCCCCAAAAGAGACTTGAAGAGACGAACCGTCAACACTTTCGTCGAGGCCACTGTCGAGGCTAAAGAAAGGAGTTTGCGCTTTCTCTCCTGCGATGGGAACACTCTGACAGAACATGTGTCCAGGGTTGCCCCCAGAAAGGTGATGGTTTGGGAAGGCTGCAGGGTCGACTTCTCTTGGTTGAGCGTAAGACCCAGATGATCGAAGAGACTGAAACAGGAGTTGGAGGATCTGGAAGCGGCTGTGAAGGAAGGTGCCTTTATAAGCCAGTCGTCCAGATATGGGAAGACTTGGTCACCGTGCTGCCTGAGGTATGCCGCCACTGGGGAGAGACATTTGGTGAAGATGAGGGGCGCCGATTTGAGACCAAAGGGCATGACACGGAATTGGAAGTGTCTGCCCGCTACTGCAAACCTCAGGTACTTTCTGTGATTTTTGTGAATTGGGATATGAAAGTATGCGTCCTGTAAATCCAGTGACGTCATGAAATCCCCCTCCTCCAGAAGATGCAGGGTTTCTTGTATCGTGACCATGCGAAACGACTGCTTCCTCAAGAATTTGTTCAATGCCCTGAGGTCTAGTATCGGCCTCCATTTCTTCTCTTTCTTGTGGATAAGAAAGAAACGGGAATAAAATCCCTTCCCCCTTCTGTGATGGTGGTACCTTCTCTATTGCTCCTTTCATTAGCATATCAGAGAGTTCTCGCAGAAGCAGTCGTAAATTCTTGTGAAGCATAGAGCGAGGAGGAGTTTGTGGAGGAGTACTCTCGAACTCCAAGGAATGGCCAAATTTTATTAATTGAAGGACCCAACGGTCCGTAGTAATTTTCTTCCAATTTTTTAGAAAGTGGGTTAGTTTTCCTCCAATCTTTAATAATTGAGATGAGGTCTGGACTGGCTGGATAAACAAGTCATTGTCGTCCTCCTTTGTTCCTCTTTTGACCTCTGCCCCGAAAGGATGACTTTCCATATGAGGACTGTCGGCCCTGCTGTTGTTGACGCTGCTGATATGGAGGTCTATTCTGATTAGAAGAGTAGGATGACCTGTTTTAATAGCCACCTCTGTAGGAGGATTGTCCCCTTCCTCTGTTTCCTCGAAAGGATTGATTCCTAAACTGGAGCGTGCCCAGCGCTCTTGCAGTGTCAGTATCTTTTTTAAATATTTTGTAGTGCCTCCTCAATCTTGTAACCAAACAGAAGTTGGCCATCATATGGAATATCCAAAACTTTGGGCTGTACCTCAGGTCTGAATGAGGTCGCTTTCAACCATCCCTGCCGCCTTAACACCGCTGCTCCAGCTAGTTGGCGGAATCCTGTCATTGCCACATCCATTGCAGAGTCTATCATCTCTGAAGCCGAAGTCTGACCCTCTAGAAGTATCGCTTTCACTTCTTCCTTCTAGGCATCCGGCAGTTCAGACAGGTATGGGGCTATATCTGCCCAGAGTTGTCTATTATAGCGTCCCAGAAGCGCTAGGGCATTTGCCGCTTTGACGGTCATCGCTGACATTGTGGAAAATCGTTTTCCTATGTTGTCTAATTTCCTTCCCTCCTTATCCGGTGGCGCCGATAAGGGAGATGAGGGATTTCTTGATTTCTTCTGTGCCGCCTGCGTCACCACAGAATCAGGCTTAGGATGTCCTGTCAAGCAGGCCGGTGCCAATGTTGGCGCCTTGTATTTCTTGTCCATGCGAGGGACCACTGGCGAAACTGAAGCGGAATTTGCATCACCTGAACCCCCTGTGTCCACAGATAATCAATAATTGGAATCGATCTGGTCGATTTCTTAAGAGGTTCTTTAAAATCGTACAGGAAGCAGTCCTGCTTCGATGAGTCCATCGTAATCTGGAAGCGTTTAGCGGCCCTTTCTACCACATTGTGGAAACCACCGATATCCACCGGCGGAGAATCTGAGGTGGCGGGCACTGGAGATGCTGGGGAAGGTATAACATAATCGTCCCAGTCTTCATGGACAGATTGATCGTCCTGCACTTCACCTTCCTCTTGTTGTTCTCCCTCCTCTTCTTCATCCGAAGACTGAGGATTAGGCACATTCACCCTTTCCCGCTGGATAACCATGGGCGGCGATCGTGGTCTTGGTGATGGTACTGCCGTGGTAGGTGGAGGAGCTGGAGATTCTGGGAATCTCTGCTTGTAGTCCTGAATGAGAAATCTCAGATCTGTAACCAAGGATGCTAGTAAACAGACCATAGGTGTAATTTGAGGTTGAACTATGTGCTCCTGAACATCCTCCTCATCCGAGCTTTGACATTTAACATTTAGTTCTGAGGGGCTAGTGGCTTGAAACATATCCCAGTCATCAGAATCCTCATCCTGAAGGAGACATGCTGGTGGAAACGCTGCACACGGCTAGGAGAAGTTAACTCCGGCGTTAGTGTCTTTTTGGTGATTTTGAGGCGGACAGAAGCTGCTTGAAATCCAGAATCACGCAACGGAACCGTCGACGGAGTGATCGTCGACGAAGTAGCGTCGACAGTTGTTATCTTCTGGAAATCCATAGTCGACTGTACTAAAGGTATCGTCGACAGTGTTGTCGTCGATGGTATTGATGTAGCCGTCTGTGTCGTCGTCAACCGTGTCGTCGTCAACCGTGTCGCCGTGTCGTCGTCAACCGTGTCGTCGTCAACCGTGTCGTCGTCGACGGGGCCTTCGTCAACCGTGTCGTCGTCGACGGGGCCTTCGTCGATGGGGCCTTCGTGTCACGACGTCAATGGTAATATACCACTAACCTCTGAGAGATGTCAGCAGGAACGATGGATAGATGAATATCCCCCCTCCTCTCCAGGACGCACAACACACAGTGTAAGGAAAACACAGCTATGTATGTATGCCTCCCGGGGAAAAGGGAAGTGGATAAAATAATAAAGGTTGTCCAGAGGAGCTTCTGAAGGGATATCAGTATGCCGTCCACCCACTCACTCGCCGGTCTCTAAGAACCCCCGGTGGTATACTGCAGGTAAGGAAAGAACAAGAACCAACAATTAGAAACCCCGCACTTCACATGCATTAAAGAAACATAGCATATCTCGAAGGGTCATTACTAACTGATATGGTGGACTGGAGCGCCTGTGACCCCTCAAGGAAGCAAACCACGAACAGCAGATATCCGAGTGGAAAACAAACAGCCTCCTCGGAAGCAGCCGGATAATTGGTGACTGTGGTTTCAGCAAGGGTTTCTCAACGTAGGCAAAATCAGCAAGGGAAAAAACAAAGAAGGAACAAAATCAGCAAGGAGTCACGTTGAGTAGCACGTACCGGTACCGGCACGCCAGGAATCACAAAAGGAAAATGTCCCAAAGAAAGAACACCAGTGACGGAGACGACAACGCGCTCCTGCGCGGGTCTCACAAACGTCACTCACAGAAGAGCGAGGCCGCCCGTCTTATGGATGCGGGGGGCTCGCTCGCGAAAACTGAATGCAAAAAGGCAGTCTACGAGAAGTTCAGCAAAGCAGAAATCCTTCTGCTCAAGGCCAACAATGTACCTGGAAATCCACTCCAAGGAGCAGGCAAGGGCTCCGTCCCGGTCTCACTCAAGGTCCTGATTGACAAGCCCCGAGCCGTTACCTCGGAAGGCTTTTGTCGACATCACGCTTCCGCTTCCTTGTCTGCTGGGCTTCTGGGGACTGTAGTTCCGTAACCGCCAGGCTCCCTCCAGTGGCGAGATGCGGGTTATGCAACGTCTTACCAACACTGTTTGTCCCTTTCTGGCCCTAGTACCCCTGGTAATCGCTACAGAGCCCCCTCTCGAGGACCGACGTCCCGGCGGTCGACCAGGCCTACCAGGATTCGCATCATGAAACCGTTCCACCAACAAGGGACTATGCACATTGGCGGAAGGTTCCCAAGTCCTATCCTCCACCCCGTACCCTTTCCATGCTACAAGGTACTGCAACCTCCCACGGGACAAACGGGAAGCAAGGATCTCCTCCACCTCGTACTCCTCATCACCGTCTACCTCAACGGGGCCAGGACGCGAGGGAAAACGCATACCCACCCGACAGGGACGAAGAAGAGACACATGAAACACCGGGTGGATACGCCAAGAACGGGGGAGAGACAAACGGACCGCCACAGGGTTAACCAGCCCCTCAATACCATAGGGCCCTATGTACTTAGGCGCCAACTTCCCCCTCCCTTTCAGACGCAGGTTCTTAGTTGATAACCAAACCTTAACCCCAACCTTGTACTCGGGTTCAGGGACCCGCTTACGATCTGCACATTGTTTTTGGGCTGCCTGAGATAGAGCCAATTGGCTTCGAGCATCAATCAATACCGCCCGAAGATGAGCATGATGCTCCTGAATGGAAGGGTGAGTGGAGGTGACTGGCCACTCGAAGGGGAGCATATCAGGATGGAACCCGTATAAACAAAAGAAAGGGGAGCACCCTAATGTGGAGTGTTCTGCGTTATTGTAGGCGAACTCCGCCATCCATACCAGAGGGAACCAGTCGTCTGAGTTCTGCAGTGTGAAGCAACGTAAGTATTGTTCCAGGGACTGGTTAAGCCGCTCGGTTTTACCATCAGTCTGGGGATGAAAACTGGTCGATAACCGAGCCTCAATGTGTAATGCCTGACGGAGAGCTTTCCAGAAGCGAGAGGTAAATTGGGATCCCCTGTCAGTGATTAGGACTCTAGGTATACCATGAGCTCTCACTACATGCTGGAGAAACACCAAGGCCAATTCGGAAGAGGTAGGCAGTTTTTTCAGGGGAATGAAATGACCCATTTTTGTCAGATGATCAATCAAGACTAGAATCGTGGTATAGTTCTCACAAGGGGGCAATTCCACTATAAAATCCATCGATACTGTATGCCAAGGAGAAGGAGGGATTGGGATGGGACGTAGCAACCCCACAGGTTTGGAATGACTGGATTTACTCTGAGCACAAACAGCACATTTCTGGACATAGTCTTTGACATCTTTTCGCAGCGAGGGCCACCAAAAGGATCGTTCTGTACAGGCAATGGTCTTGTACTCTCCCAGATGGCCTCCCAACGTAGAATCATGACACCACTGCATGATCTGTTCCTGGAGCGTGCTCAATGGAATGTATAAAGCATGATAATGGTACAACAGATCATCCTTGGTGCTTCTATGTACCGGATCTTCCTGTATCCATGAAGCGCTATCAATCCCAGACACCGCCACTTTGACATCTTCCAAGAAGTCATTTGACATCACAAAAGCCAGCGTTGATTCTGGAAAAGCCGAGGGAGAAAGGATGGTAGGAGGTACGGTATCGTCATCCTGAGGAGGTCCTGTGAGGTCGACCCTACGGGAGAGAGCATCTGCCTTACCATTCTGGGGTCCAGGTCTGTATTTAATGATAAAATCATAGTCCGAGAAAAAGAGCGACCACCTTAGCTGCCTTGGCGTCAGTGCTCTTGCTGTTTTCAGAAACAACAGATTCCGATGATCCGTATATATCTCGACAGTATGCAGAGCCCCTAACAAGTGATGCCTCCATTCCTCACAGGCCCTTTTAATAGCTAGCAGTTCTTTGTCTGTGATAGAATAGTTCACCTCACATGGTGTAAGTTTGCTGGAATAAAAGGCCACAGGATGTAGTTGACCCGTATCTGGATGTCGCTGGGACAATACCCCACCCAAGGCATACTGTGAGGCGTCCGTTTCCACCACAAATGGTAGATTGGGATCTGGATGCCGCAGGATTGGAGCTTGAGTGAACCGCCTTTTTAGCGTTTCGAATGCATGGTCTGCTTCAGGAGTCCACTCAAAGGGTACATTCTTTCTCAGCAGTCTGGAAATCGGAGTGATAATGCGAGAGAAATCTTTGATGAATCGTCTGTAATAGTTAGCAAACCCAAGGAAACTCTGTACAGATTTAACATGAGTCGGGGCTGCCCACTGTGTAATTGCTTCTACTTTGCTCATGTCCATTTGGAAACCCTGGGCGTTAATGACATATCCCAAAAAAGCCACCTCGCTGACATGGAATAGACACTTGTCCAGCTTGGCGAACAGGGAATGGACCCGAAGACGATCCAGAACTGTTTTGACGTGGCGGATGTGTTCTGAGATGTTACGAGAATAGACCAATATGTCATCTATATATACGATGCAGATTGTTTCCAATAGTCCTCGTAATACTTCATCCATGAAGTACTGGAAAGCGGCAGGGGCGTTGCATAGCCCAAAAGGCATCACTTGGTACTCGAATAAACCGAACTTTGTACGAAAGGCGGTTTTCCATTCATCACCTGGCTTCACTCGTACCAAGTGATAGGCACCACGGAGATCCAATTTGGTGAACACCTGTGCCCCTCGAAGCTGGTCCAAAAGTACGGGTATGAGGGGCAACGGGTATCTGTTCTTGATGGTCACTTTGTTTATAGACCTGTAGTCTATACACGTGCGGAGTTCGTCACAGTCTTTCTTCGATATGAAGAAGAGTGGAGAAGATGCCGGGGAGGTAGAATGACGAATAAACCCCGAAGCAAGGTGTTCCTCCAAATAGGTCTTCAAGTAACGTGTTTCAGGCTCAGTGAGGGCATACACTCGACTGCAGGGTATGTCTGCCCCTGGAACAAGATCTATCCGACAATCATAAGGTCTGTGAGGTGGTAACTGAGTTGCTTTCCTTTTGTCAAAGACATCTTGGTAATTCACGTACTCTCCAGGTAGGGTGGTAGCACAGCAGTACCTTCCTTCTATGCATCCCTGGGCGAGAAGAGTTGCCTGTGTTTCGTTGGTTTCATCAGACACCTCGTGTGGGCAGCAATGTTCTCGACAGTACTGGGATGTCAAAGACACCGAACGTGCAGCCCATTTCACCACTGGATGATGTAAGGTTAACCAGGGCATGCCAAGGATCAGGCGGAACTGGGGAGCGTCAATGATATCGAAATGTATGATCTCCTGATGGTTCGTGCCTACGTACATGACAAGGGGTATTGTGTGAAATCTAACAGGCCCAGAGGTCAGTGCCTTTCCGTCCACAGCTTTCACCATTTCAGGGACTTTTTTCTTCTCATAGGGAATGCCCATCCTCCAGGCATACTGTTGATCGATGAAATTCCCTGTGGCCCCTGAATCCAGTAAGGCAGACACTGTAAACGACTTATCCTCAGTTATTCTCAGAGAAACAGTAATGTTCATATGAGCCACTGAAGGTTGCATGGTGTTTGCAAGGTATAATGGGATCTTTTCTTCTTCCTTCAAACCCAAGACGGAGACCCCGTCCGTACTTGGGCTCTTCAGTTTTCCGACTCCTGTGTTACGGCGACTTGTTTCCGGGGACCCATACTAGGGTTTGACGTTTTTCCTCGAGCTCGGCATTCTCTGATGAAATGGCCGCTTTTCCCACAATAGTGACACAGCTTTTGTAGACGTCTTTTCTCTCTTTCTTCAGGAGTCAAGGGACCCCGAACCCCTCCGATCTGCATGGGCTCTACTCCCATCCCAGGTTTGGTATAGTCCTCTGGAGGAGGGCGAGACTTCGGAAAGTAAGAACGTATTTCCCCTCTATTTTTGTCGCCTTTTCGGTCTTGTACTCTGTGGTCGAGCTGAACAGCAAGGTCTATCATCTCATCGCATGTCTTGGGCAATTGCACAACTTGGGAGAGCACGTCTTTCAACTCCCCCCGTAATCCTTGATAAAACAAAGAGGTTCGTTTCTCAGGAGGCCATTCCGTTTCCACTATTAGCCGATTAAAGGTGGTAATATACGTCAACAAATCCTGTGATCCTTGACGGAGAGTCATCAATTCACGGTCTAGAGACAGCATGTGTGTTTTCCTATCAAACAGCTTCCTCATCTCGCTACAGAAATCCTGGAAGTTGTGTAGCACTGGGTCATTCCTTTCCATCAACGGAATAGTCCAACTGGCAGCGTTGCCCCCCATGTATGACATCATGAACGATGTTTTTGATGCATCGTCCATGAAGACGGTTGGTTTACAGAGGAAATGGAGCCTACACTGATTTAGAAATGTTTCAAACTTCTTGGTGTCCCCATAGAATCGCTCAGGAGGTGCTAAAGGTATACCAGGGTTTTGGATGACATGGACTGTGGGAACGGGACCTGAAGGAGAGGGATTAGTGGGTTGAGTAGCAAAGAATCCACCCCCCATAGACGCCCCATCCGGGTTTTGTGCTGGGGGGGGGGGGAAGCGTTCCCTCTCTGATATAACTCCTCCCTTTCCGAGCGATGCCAGCCACCTCACATCTAAGGGAACCTACTTCGGTTCTAAGGTCCTGGTTCTCTTGTCGTGTGGCGTGAACCTCCTGCTGGAGAGCAGATAAACTCTCCAACAATGAAGTCAACACAATATTCGTATCCATCGCTCAGGCTGAATTATTTTGTGGGCTTGTCAATCTGTCACTACGTCAATGGTAATATACCACTAACCTCTGAGAGATGTCAGCAGGAACGATGGATAGATGAATATCCCCCCTCCTCTCCAGGACGCACAACACACAGTGTAAGGAAAACACAGCTATGTATGTATGCCTCCCGGGGAAAAGGGAAGTGGATAAAATAATAAAGGTTGTCCAGAGGAGCTTCTGAAGGGATATCAGTATGCCGTCCACCCACTCACTCGCCGGTCTCTAAGAACCCCCGGTGGTATACTGCAGGTAAGGAAAGAACAAGAACCAACAATTAGAAACCCCGCACTTCACAGGCATTAAAGAAACATAGCATATCTCGAAGGGCCATTACTAACTGATATGGTGGACTGGAGCGCCTGTGACCCCTCAAGGAAGCAAACCACGAACAGCAGATATCCGAGTGGAAAACAAACAGCCTCCTCGGAAGCAGCCGGATAATTGGTGACTGTGGTTTCAGCAAGGGTTTCTCAACGTAGGCAAAATCAGCAAGGGAAAAAACAAAGAAGGAACAAAATCAGCAAGGAGTCACGTTGAGTAGCACGTACCGGTACCGGCACGCCAGGAATCACAAAAGGAAAATGTCCCAAAGAAAGAACACCAGTGACGGAGACGACAACGCGCTCCTGCGCGGGTCTCACAAACGTCACTCACAGAAGAGCGAGGCCGCCCGTCTTATGGATGCGGGGGGCTCGCTCGCGAAAACTGAATGCAAAAAGGCAGTCTACGAGAAGTTCAGCAAAGCAGAAATCCTTCTGCTCAAGGCCAACAATGTACCTGGAAATCCACTCCAAGGAGCAGGCAAGGGCTCCGTCCCGGTCTCACTCAAGGTCCTGATTGACAAGCCCCGAGCCGTTACCTCGGAAGGCTTTTGTCGACATCACGCTTCCGCTTCCTTGTCTGCTGGGCTTCTGGGGACTGTAGTTCCGTAACCGCCAGGCTCCCTCCAGTGGCGAGATGCGGGTTATGCATCGTCTTACCAACACTGTTTGTCCCTTTCTGGCCCTAGTACCCCTGGTAATCGCTACAGAGCCCCCTCTCGAGGACCGACGTCCCGGCGGTCGACCAGGCCTACCAGGATTCGCATCATGAAACCGTTCCACCAACAAGGGACTATGCACATTGGCGGAAGGTTCCCAAGTCCTATCCTCCACCCCGTACCCTTTCCATGCTACAAGGTACTGCAACCTCCCACGGGACAAACGGGAATCAAGGATCTCCTCCACCTCGTACTCCTCATCACCGTCTACCTCAACGGGGTCAGGACGCGAGGGAAAACGCATACCCACCCGACAGGGACGAAGAAGAGACACATGAAACACCGGGTGGATACGCCAAGAACGGGGGAGAGACAAACGGACCGCCACAGGGTTAACCAGCCCCTCAATACCATAGGGCCCTATGTACTTAGGCGCCAACTTCCCCCTCCCTTTCAGACGCAGGTTCTTAGTTGATAACCAAACCTTATCCCCAACCTTGTACTCGGGTTCAGGGACCCGCTTACGATCTGCACATTGTTTTTGGGCTGCCTGAGATAGAGCCAATTGGCTTCGAGCATCAATCAATACCGCCCGAAGATGAGCATGATGCTCCTGAATGGAAGGGTGAGTGGAGGTGACTGGCCACTCGAAGGGGAGCATATCAGGATGGAACCCGTATAAACAAAAGAAAGGGGAGCACCCTAATGTGGAGTGTTCTGCGTTATTGTAGGCGAACTCCGACATCCATACCAGAGGGAACCAGTCGTCTGAGTTCTGCAGTGTGAAGCAACGTAAGTATTGTTCCAGGGACTGGTTAAGCCGCTCGGTTTTACCATCAGTCTGGGGATGAAAACTGGTCGATAACCGAGCCTCAATGTGTAATGCCTGACAGAGAGCTTTCCAGAAGCGAGAGGTAAATTGGGATCCCCTGTCAGTGATTAGGACTCTAGGTATACCATGAGCTCTCACTACATGCTGGAGAAACACCAAGGCCAATTCGGAAGAGGTAGGCAGTTTTTTCAGGGGAATGAAATGACCCATTTTTGTCAGATGATCAATCAAGACTAGAATCGTGGTATAGTTCTCACAAGGGGGCAATTCCACTATAAAATCCATCGATACTGTATGCCAAGGAGAAGGAGGGATTGGGATGGGACGTAGCAACCCCACAGGTTTGGAATGACTGGATTTACTCTGAGCACAAACAGCACATTTCTGGACATAGTCTTTGACATCTTTTCGCAGCGAGGGCCACCAAAAGGATCGTTCTGTACAGGCAATGGTCTTGTACTCTCCCAGATGGCCTCCCAACGTAGAATCATGACACCACTGCATGATCTGTTCCTGGAGCGTGCTCAATGGAATGTATAAAGCATGATAATGGTACAACAGATCATCCTTGGTGCTTCTATGTACCGGATCTTCCTGTATCCATGAAGCACTATCAATCCCAGACACCGCCACTTTGACATCTTCCAAGAAGTCATTTGACATCACAAAAGCCAGCGTTGATTCTGGAAAAGCCGAGGGAGAAAGGATGGTAGGAGGTACGGTATCGTCATCCTGAGGAGGTCCTGTGAGGTCGACCCTACGGGAGAGAGCATCTGCCTTACCATTCTGGGGTCCAGGTCTGTATTTAATGATAAAATCATAGTCCGAGAAAAAGAGCGACCACCTTAGCTGCCTTGGCGTCAGTGCTCTTGCTGTTTTCAGAAACAACAGATTCCGATGATCCGTATATATCTCGACAGTATGCAGAGCCCCTAACAAGTGATGCCTCCATTCCTCACAGGCCCTTTTAATAGCTAGCAGTTCTTTGTCTGTGATAGAATAGTTCACCTCACATGGTGTAAGTTTGCTGGAATAAAAGGCCACAGGATGTAGTTGACCCGTATCTGGATGTCGCTGGGACAATACCCCACCCAAGGCATACTGTGAGGCGTCCGTTTCCACCACAAATGGTAGATTGGGATCTGGATGCCGCAGGATTGGAGCTTGAGTGAACCGCCTTTTTAGCGTTTCGAATGCATGGTCTGCTTCAGGAGTCCACTCAAAGGGTACATTCTTTCTCAGCAGTCTGGAAATCGGAGTGATAATGCGAGAGAAATCTTTGATGAATCGTCTGTAATAGTTAGCAAACCCAAGGAAACTCTGTACAGATTTAACATGAGTCGGGGCTGCCCACTGTGTAATTGCTTCTACTTTGCTCATGTCCATTTGGAAACCCTGGGCGTTAATGACATATCCCAAAAAAGCCACCTCGCTGACATGGAATAGACACTTGTCCAGCTTGGCGAACAGGGAATGGACCCGAAGACGATCCAGAACTGTTTTGACGTGGCGGATGTGTTCTGAGATGTTACGAGAATAGACCAATATGTCATCTATATATACGATGCAGATTGTTTCCAATAGTCCTCGTAATACTTCATCCATGAAGTACTGGAAAGCGGCAGGGGCGTTGCATAGCCCAAAAGGCATCACTTGGTATTCGAATAAACCGAACTTTGTACGAAAGGCAGTTTTCCATTCATCACCTGGCTTCACTCATACCAAGTGATAGGCACCACGGAGATCCAATTTGGTGAACACCTGTGCCCCTCGAAGCTGGTCCAAAAGTACGGGTATGAGGGGCAACGGGTATCTGTTCTTGATGGTCACTTTGTTTATAGACCTGTAGTCTATACACGTGCGGAGTTAGTCACAGTCTTTCTTCGATATGAAGAAGAGTGGAGAAGATGCCGGGGAGGTAGAATGACGAATAAACCCCGAAGCAAGGTGTTCCTCCAAATAGGTCTTCAAGTAACGTGTTTCAGGCTCAGTGAGGGCATACACTCGACTGCAGGGTATGTCTGCCCCTGGAACAAGATCTATCCGACAATCATAAGGTCTGTGAGGTGGTAACTGAGTTGCTTTCCTTTTGTCAAAGACATCTTGGTAATTCACGTACTCTCCAGGTAGGGTGGTAGCACAGCAGTACCTTCCTTCTATGCATCCCTGGGCGAGAAGAGTTGCCTGTGTTTCGTTGGTTTCATCAGACACCTCGTGTGGGCAGCAATGTTCTCGACAGTACTGGGATGTCAAAGACACCGAACGTGCAGCCCATTTCACCACTGGATGATGTAAGGTTAACCAGGGCATGCCAAGGATCAGGCGGAACTGGGGAGCGTCAATGATATCGAAATGTATGATCTCCTGATGGTTCGTGCCTACGTACATGACAAGGGGTATTGTGTGAAATCTAACAGGCCCAGAGGTCAGTGCCTTTCCGTCCACAGCTTTCACCATTTCAGGGACTTTTTTCTTCTCATAGGGAATGCCCATCCTCCAGGCATACTGTTGATCGATGAAATTCCCTGTGGCCCCTGAATCCAGTAAGGCAGACACTGTAAACGACTTATCCTCAGTTATTCTCAGAGAAACAGTAATGTTCATATGAGCCACTGAAGGTTGCATGGTGTTTGCAAGGTATAATGGGATCTTTTCTTCTTCCTTCAAACCCAAGACGGAGACCCCGTCCGTACTTGGGCTCTTCAGTTTTCCGACTCCTGTGTTACGGCGACTTGTTTCCGGGGACCCATACTAGGGTTTGACGTTTTTCCTCGAGCTCGGCATTCTCTGATGAAATGGCCGCTTTTCCCACAATAGTGACACAGCTTTTGTAGACGTCTTTTCTCTCTTTCTTCAGGAGTCAAGGGACCCCGAACCCCTCCGATCTGCATGGGCTCTACTCCCATCCCAGGTTTGGTATAGTCCTCTGGAGGAGGGCGAGACTTCGGAAAGTAAGAACGTATTTCCCCTCTATTTTTGTCGCCTTTTCGGTCTTGTACTCTGTGGTCGAGCTGAACAGCAAGGTCTATCATCTCATCGCATGTCTTGGGCAATTGCACAACTTGGGAGAGCACATCTTTCAACTCCCCCCGTAATCCTTGATAAAACAAAGAGGTTCGTTTCTCAGGAGGCCATTCCGTTTCCACTATTAGCCGATTAAAGGTGGTAATATACGTCAACAAATCCTGTGATCCTTGACGGAGAGTCATCAATTCACGGTCTAGAGACAGCATGTGTGTTTTCCTATCAAACAGCTTCCTCATCTCGCTACAGAAATCCTGGAAGTTGTGTAGCACTGGGTCATTCCTTTCCATCAACGGAATAGTCCAACTGGCAGCGTTGCCCCCCATGTATGACATCATGAACGATGTTTTTGATGCATCGTCCATGAAGACGGTTGGTTTACAGAGGAAATGGAGCCTACACTGATTTAGAAATGTTTCAAACTTCTTGGTGTCCCCATAGAATCGCTCAGGAGGTGCTAAAGGTATACCAGGGTTTTGGATGACATGGACTGTGGGAACGGGACCTGAAGGAGAGGGATTAGTGGGTTGAGTAGCAAAGAATCCACCCCCCATCCGGGTTTTGTGCTGGGGGGGGGGAAGCGTTCCCTCTCTGATATAACTCCTCCCTTTCCGAGCGATGCCAGCCACCTCACGTCTAAGGGAACCTACTTCGGTTCTAAGGTCCTGGTTCTCTTGTCGTGTGGCGTGAACCTCCTGCTGGAGAGCAGATAAACTCTCCAACAATGAAGTCAACACAGTATTCGTATCCATCGCTCAGGCTGAATTATTTCGTGGGCTTGTCAATCTGTCACGACGTCAATGGTAATATACCACTAACCTCTGAGAGATGTCAGCAGGAACGATGGATAGATGAATATCCCCCCTCCTCTCCAGGACGCACAACACACAGTGTAAGGAAAACACAGCTATGTATGTATGCCTCCCGGGGAAAAGGGAAGTGGATAAAATAATAAAGGTTGTCCAGAGGAGCTTCTGAAGGGATATCAGTATGCCGTCCACCCACTCACTCGCCGGTCTCTAAGAACCCCCGGTGGTATACTGCAGGTAAGGAAAGAACAAGAACCAACAATTAGAAACCCCGCACTTCACAGGCATTAAAGAAACATAGCATATCTCGAAGGGTCATTACTAACTGATATGGTGGACTGGAGCGCCTGTGACCCCTCAAGGAAGCAAACCACGAACAGCAGATATCCAAGTGGAAAACAAACAGCCTCCTCGGAAGCAGCCGGATAATTGGTAACTGTGGTTTCAGCAAGGGTTTCTCAACGTAGGCAAAATCAGCAAGGGAAAAAACAAAGAAGGAACAAAATCAGCAAGGAGTCACGTTGAGTAGCACGTACCGGTACCGGCACGCCAGGAATCACAAAAGGAAAATGTCCCAAAGAAAGAACACCAGTGACGGAGACGACAACGCGCTCCTGCGCGGGTCTCACAAACATCACTCACAGAAGAGCGAGGCCGCCCGTCTTATGGATGCGGGGGGCTCGCTCGCGAAAACTGAATGCAAAAAGGCAGTCTACGAGAAGTTCAGCAAAGCAGAAATCCTTCTGCTCAAGGCCAACAATGTACCTGGAAATCCACTCCAAGGAGCAGGCAAGGGCTCCGTCCCGGTCTCACTCAAGGTCCTGATTGACAAGCCCCGAGCCGTTACCTCGGAAGGCTTTTGTCGACATCACGCTTCCGCTTCCTTGTCTGCTGGGCTTCTGGGGACTGTAGTTCCGTAACCGCCAGGCTCCCTCCAGTGGCGAGATGCGGGTTATGCATCGTCTTACCAACACTGTTTGTCCCTTTCTGGCCCTAGTACCCCTGGTAATCGCTACACTTCGTCGATTGGCCTTCGTCGATGGGGCCTTCGTCGATGGGGCCTTCGTCGATGGGGCCTTCGTCGATGGGGCCTTCGTCGATGGGGCCTTCGTCGATGGGGCCTTCGTCGATGGGGCCTTCGTCGATGGGGCCTTCGTCGATGGGGCCTTCGTCGATGGGGCCTTCGTCGACGGTACCAATATCGACGGTGATGATCTCGTCGTCGACGCTGTTGTCGGCGAGGTAATCGTCGATGGGATCTTGGGCGTCGACGCTTTCTTAATGACAATCGTCGACGATAAAGCCTTACCCGCTGTCGACGATGGGGTAGTCGTCGAAGATAATGACAACGAAGGCGTCGAGACTGTTGTCGTCGACGTTGAGACAAACAGGAGACACAGCTTTCCTGAACGCTGATGAGGTCGTCGACGAGGTCGGCGGCGGCGGCTTCTTAAAGGTGTGAACCTCCCTGTCAGAGCCTCTAAAGTATTTCTTGGTGTCTTCTTTTGAGGAGCGTCCAGAGAACTAGGGGAAGCTACCCTTGGCCTCTTAAGAGACATTTTTGAGGAAACTGAAGAGCCCTCACTTCCCTCCGAAGACTTCAGATTATCTCTGTCCTTGAGTCTTTGGAGCCAAATCAAAAGGCGTCCTTCCCGGTTCTTTGAGGGTTTTTGTAGAAAATGTTCGACATACCTTGCAATCCTTAGGCGAATGATCAGGGTACAGGCAGTCCTTGTGTTGGTCATCTATGTGGAGCCTTTTCTTCCCACAAGAGCTACAAACTCTGAAGAGACCTTTCTTAGGAGTGTCAGCCATAGTGTACAGCTTTCACTTGAGAGAATAAATTTCAAAAGTTTGAAGAAAAAAGCTTTGAAGAAACAAACCTGAGCAGAACTCAGGGGGAGACTCCCTTAGCACAACGTGCGGTAGAAAATCTGAGGGACTGAGGCTCCTGACAGGAAGATTCTAGAGGGAGGTGACAGCTGATTGGCTCTTCTATGGAGTTTGGTCCTTTTTACAAAAGGACCTAGATATGTTACTAATGTGAGGCCTTTTGGCCTACTATTCTCTATATATGTCTATAGGACATTGCTTATTTATGTACCGGGGACTCCCATCTCGACGACGGGGAATGATTCAGGCATGTGAATCTTTGAAAGACACCCATAATACTGGATAAATACATATACTGCCTTCACCCACATGTTGCTCTCTGCCACAGAGCTTCTAACTACTTCTGGGGGCAATGTCACTTAGAAGATATTCAGATAGAAACAGAAACTAGGTAAATGTGGTAAAAGTTGGTTGTAAATATGTCTACATATGGAATTATAGATGGGTAACAGTGAATAATGGGGATGTTTCTCAGCAGGGCTTCTGAAAGGCATCAAACAGACAACAAGAGCAAAGCTTCCGCTGTCTACGAGGTTAATTGGAACTCCAAGGGGAAAGCATCGCCGTTATTCACCCTTTGTCGATCTAGAATATTATATTCTGCATGATCCCCAAAAACATCCGGCCCTGATTTTATCTGGTTGGCAAGTCCATCA
Organism: Lissotriton helveticus; assembly: GCF_964261635.1. Lineage (NCBI taxonomy): Eukaryota > Metazoa > Chordata > Amphibia > Caudata > Salamandridae > Lissotriton > Lissotriton helveticus. The sequence goes on along the minus strand of NC_136069.1, from coordinate 21,002,384 downwards.
GAGTAATGATAGAGCCACATATAACATGGTCTCTCTGCCAGTCTCAAAAGTAAAGACAAAATACCTGTCTACCAGCCAGTCACGCCTGCACGCTCTGTGCCGCCTTCGGGTAATCTAGCTGTGCTCTCAATTCTCCATTCTAGCAGAGAGCCAGCACTAAGTCTGGGTATCCAGTTCAGTCTAAAATTCTTATATGACAAGCAAGAACGGAAAACCACATTTTTTCCCTACTATTGCCACTTCGTTGCAGTTACTTAGCAGATTTAGAATCTAGTATTCAAACTAATGGCGCTCAGTGGGAGCCATGCATAACATATCGAGAGGTAATCGTGAATAACGGGGATGTTTTTTCGGCAAGAGGTTCTTCTGAAGGACATCAACAGACAAGAGCAAAGCTTGAGTTGTCTGAGGTCACTCAGAATCCAGAAGCGATACGAAATCTCAGTTATTTACCTTTTACCCATCTAGAATTTTTTGTTATGTATGACCCCTAAAATTATCTCCCAAGCCTTCCGCTGATACCCATGGGTAGATGAGTAATGGTGGAGCCATACATAACATGGCTTCTCCTGCCTGCCTCAAATGTATTATAAATACAGGCTTCCTGCCACCACGCCTCTCCACTCTCTATGCTTCCCACTACCTCATTCCTGCAGCTGAGCTCTCTTCTCCCCACAGGAGCAGAGGGCCGGTGCTGCACCAACAGGCTCTCGGAGGGCACTGTCAGGGCAGGCTATAATACTTTATGACACAGCAACAGTGGGACTAGCTTTTGTTTCCCACTTTTCCTTTGTCATTGCAGTAAATATCCAGATTTAGAATCGGTCATTCATGAAGCAGGCATACTATGCAAGTCATACATAAATATGAAATCTATCATAAACACATTTTTTTTTAAACAGCCAGATGTGGGCTTGACCAGTAGAAAATGGCCAAGTACAATTGCAATTGAAAATGGTGAAGTAAAACCATTACCTTAAATACAGGCAGTTTCTCATGTATCCACACGTGTGGGTGTGTAAACTGAGGTTAACACTGAAGACTAGTGAGAGCCTAGCTGGGGATGCGGGGGAGGGGGGGATTGGGACGGTTTACCTGTTTATAAAGCAATGTGTGTAAAAAGTTTGGATGATGTCATCAGTGATGCCATAAATGATGTCATGGAACATGTCAATAGTGATGCTTATATGTGAGGTCCTATGCAGTGCACTATGGGGCGCAAGTTATAGTTAGCTCTGCTAACTAGCTGGTTAATTTCTTTGTTTTAGTTCAATAAGTTAATATTGTCACTGACAAATTCACCCAACTATAACATTACTTTAACGTGAAACTAAATATTTTCTTTTAATATTGAATTTATTTTATTTTTTTCTCATTTAAGTAACGTGATAGTTGGGTGAATTTGTCAGTGAGCGGTCCCCCGGAGACGGCAGATGGGAACCACAGATTAAGTAGATGGGTAGTGTCTAGAAGTTCCCTGAATAGTAAAAGCGCAGTGGGTGTGTCCCAATAAATTACACCTTGGAGGCAACTGGACTACACAATTTAAAAATAGCAAATAGCTCAGCATTATCCCTCCCTTCCCTGCCTTCATTAGTGGTCTTGAATACTCACACAGCACTCAGTCCAGAAGATGTGCAGGAACGGGAAGGTGAGCAGGGCCTTGTTGCCTTCCTTGGGGAGCAGCTCCTCCTTAAACTGCACAAAGTTGGACTCCAGATGAATCATTTTAGGTGCCCGGCCATACGACCTGTAGAGAGAAAGAAAGTAAGCCACAGAGCAAAGCACCCAGGACACTGCACAGCTAAGTGCAAACACGAGGCAGTGTGACTGACAGCAGTGCCTACAGAAAGAGGTCAAGAAACAAAAACATGCTCAATGGTCTTCAGAGCCCAGATGCTAGTCATACACACGTTATAAGTGACTTTAAATTAGGATCTGGGCTGTAATCCATGCTTCTACTCAATGCATATTTGCTCTTCCAATCAGGTAGGATAGGTCCCCTGATCTGATGTTCTGCAATTGCAACCCCATAAAATGTGAAAGGTTTTTTGAGGTTATTTTACTATCTAGGGACTTAAACTCCCACTGATCTGCCTCTGTTTCATCAGCTTGAATGACTGTTGCTGTATTATGTTTGCAGCCAAACAGTGGATGTTTCTGGCTGGGGTGTAGCGTGCTGCCAAGTACAAAAACAACAGTTGATGGACAGAATGCAGAACAATGTCATACATTCACCCCAGTACAGAGATCTGGGCCTAAATCCATCGTTTTTTGCACTCCACACCACCCCAACTCAGACATGGCCATATGCAAATCAGCCTTGACCCTGTGCCTCATGGGAACAGTCCAGCCCGAACTGCCAAGCCATGTCTTTCCTGGACCGGAATCACACATAAGAGCACATTCTAGCATATCATGGCTGTGGGGTTTTGCAGTGTTTGATGTCTTGAAAGGATTGATTTAGAGAGGCCAGTGTAGAGGAACTGCAATGATCTGGACAGGACAAGATTAAGGCTCTGTTTAGTACATTCTTTACCCTGTCACCAGCTGCTAGCATGACAATTATGTCTGCCACTACTACGGCTCATGAATGAAGCCAGTTGTCTGTGTGTCTACATGCACAGTATTAATACTTATCATACAAGAAAGAAACCGCTACAGGTATCTGGTGACATGAGAGCTCTGCTGCTCTATTACCCACTAAACCAAAATTATCCAACTGGAGTAAAAAGCCACCATAGAAATCTGTAAGTATACACTCACTATCATTCAATGTTTGCCAAGGAGAAGTGCAGGCACTCTTCCATTAAAGGTACCGCACCAGTGCCAGGAAGTGCTTGTGCTGTACTTTTCATATTAATGGTGCTCCAAATTCAACATCTGCTTAATCAAAACACTGCAAATGATCCCAACAGGATCAAATTCCAGGGAAAGGTAACCATTATCTACACGCCAGGGGTGTTTGATTCTATGGATTTCACATTGAAAGACTCACCAGGACTAAGCTGCTGGCGTGAGGGAGCAGAACTATCAATCGCAGAAGGTGTGAGAGCAGGGGCTTTGCCTTGCCCATCATGGCCATGTATGGAGGATGCTGTACACAGGCAGGGAAGTGGCAGTCCCTCTGTGTGTGGATTTTCTCTGAGTGTATTGCACCATCAGCCCATCTTCAGTCTGTGGCACAGCCCCTCACCAGGCTGAAGAGTTCAAGGTGGCGTTTGCCAAACCAACATCTCTCAGGCAAGGTAGGCATGAGATAGATCGGGACAGTTTGTGCCCCTTGACATGGCAGTGGGAGCGGACCACTGCACCCTCAGGTCTCTTGATATACCGGAGGCGAGACATTTGTGGTGCTAAGACGGGAGCGGCACTGGAAGGAGCAGAAGAGTGTGACGAGACCTTCCAGGAGCTGGGTCAGTTTTAAGGATCTCTTTGGATCTCTGAACCAGAGTGTGACAGAGCCTTGGAGAGGTGCTAGCTGGGTCCAGCATCCCTACCTCTACTGCTCACACACATAGATGTTGCTATTGATGAAGACTGGTTAGGAGTCATGCACAGGTCTTTGAGAATTCCACAGCACCTGCTGGATACAAATGCAGCATAAAGCACACAAGCACATAGGATAAAGGTGGAAAATATAAACAGAAGGTACAAAGCAGGACAGAAATTAATTCAGTGGTCCCAAGCCTTCCATTAGGAGCTATGATGGGCGTGGGGAAGTAACAACAGAAAGCTCGCCTCCTGAAATCTCACATGGAAATTACTAAGCACAGCTGTAATCACAAAGTTGCAGGAGACAACATGGAGTATAGACAGAGGTAACAGCAGCAGTCTCAAACTTACCTGGAGAACTTGCAAACAAAGATACATTTTGTTCATGAGCAATAGGGGTTGTGTTTTGATAATGCTTTTTTGTTTATTTTTACCATCTCATAAAACGCCCTAGTTATGAAATGGCTTCACTTACAAGCCAATGTCAAAGTTATTACCAGATACCAGAGTACAGTAAGCGATGGGAAGTGTTGCCATTGCCTGAGCTTTGTGGAGTTACCATGATGGGTGCATGTTTTATGCACTTATGGATGTTTTGGTGCCCACCCTCTTTTGGTGATCTGCAATTTGGGCTCGAGTCATTGGTTGATTTCATGCCTCAAGAGTTGCTTCGTAGTGTGCATTTGTCGATCATGCCAATTTGAAGAGAAGAAAATATGTTGCCAGTTATGTAGCTTCTTGATATCCAGATTGTTGTGTTATGTTATGGGGGTGACTTATAGAGCGCACGGCTACTCAGACAGAGTGTCCCAGCGCTGAATAGATCTGTAGAGGATAGCAGAAACACAGCTCAAGGAACTATATAGCCAATAGAAAAAGGAATATAAATGTGATGTTCTCAAAACCTGCCTGGTCGCCAATGCTCTTCAACATATGAATAGAAACGACGGCAGCATGGCAGATCCCTTTATTGATGCAGACGATGCACTGCTATGCCTCAACCTTGATGATCAAACAGAAATCCTTCTCCTGGCCAAACTCACCTTTTTCCTTTTATAGTAAAGTGCAGAACTGGAAGATATTCCAGTGCCTTTGGGTAAAGCAAACAACTTGAGAGTGCTGTGTAAGTAACCACCAAATAAACTCTATCCAGGACTGAAGTCCATCATTTATGGGATTTGGCTGTTCTCTCACTCCTCACAGACAATATCTCATCATGTCCGCCTAGATACAGACCTGACCAATGTGCCTCTCTCACACGCTAGAGGGTTCAGTTATGCAGCCCTAAAATCCCTCCATTGACTCCCAGCACAAGCACTTTCTGCTTAAAGCATAAGGCGCTGCACGGAGGAGCGCTGAACTACCTCACTAAATTAATTAACGGCCCGAAAAGATCCAAAATATTTTGTGGTAGAATATTTAAAGTCTCTGACAGTGAAATAGTCCTCACCCACTCAGAACTCCCTGGGGAACCCAGGAGTGATGTGGGGACCTCTGCGGCATAGATCCACAGCTGCCTTGGACACTGGTTATATTTTGTAATGTTGTCGTTCATGTCTCAGCTTGTTGAGGAGATTGGGTGTAAATGTATTTCATGTTGCTAAATGGAGGGGTTCAAGTGAACAGTAGAATACATTTTAATAATGAAAGCAATTACAAGAAGATCTGCATATATTGGTCTCCTCTGTGCATGGTTTATACGTACTCTTCTATTGATCAGTCCCGGCGGCCTCCGAGATATTCTCACGGAGATCCAGGATGGTTTGAAACATCAGGATTATAGCCCAGATGACCTGGGCTCTCTTGTCCGAGGCATAGGTGTGAAACTGATCCTTGTCCAGAAAGTGAGGGAGTCAGGTGTGACTTCGGCACATTGATAGTGAACCACCAGGATGTCAGGAGGTTTACCGTAGCCTGGAGGTGGGTGAAGACTGCCTAGAGCAAGCCCCCTTCAGCAACCAGTCACAGAGGTGGGGTAAGACTGGAAACCCAGACATCCAAGGATGTGCTTCTACCACCGGCATCACTTTTATAAACCCTCAATGGGCGCAGGTAAGGCAAAAGGGAACACAAAGTACTGAAATTTCTTGTGCCCTAATGTGAACCGCAGGTAGTCTCTGTGGGCCTGCAGGACATGGATGTGGAAACAAGTGTCCAACAGGTCCAGGGCTACCGTTCAGTCTCTAAGGTCAGGAGCAGACAAGAGCTGGGCCAGGTAGGGCATCTTGAACTTTTCTTTCCACAAATAGGCTGTGAGAGGGCAAAAGTACAAAATGAGACTGAGGCCCCAGTCGTTTTCCGGCAGCAGGAAGTCGCAGGGATATTAATGACCACCTTCTGCCAGTGATGCCCTCTCTATGGCTCCTTAAGGCAAAAAAGCCGGCACTTCCTGTTAAAAGAGCAACACCTGGTCCTCCGTCAGCCAGTTCTGGGAATGGTGAAAGGTGCAGCAAGGTTTGAGAAATGGTAACGCTTAAACCTTCTGAACAATTTGAAGAACCCTGTCTGGAGTTATCGCCTGCCACCCTGGTAGACAGTGTCAAATCCTACCTCCGACAGGATGGCTATGTGCCTTCAAGGGCACACTAAAGAAGCTTGGTGGGAGGCATTTGGGTGGGGTAGAAGACAGGCTGCATGCTGTCTCGCTAGTCTTCTTCTGCAGGTACTGCAGCCAGGAAAAGGCTGGGGTTATTGTGGAACCTGCTGGGGCTGTTGGCAATATTAGAAGTCAATACATAGTCACAGAGATCGAGCTCACTGTGCAACCTTTGAAGAGCTCCATGGTTGAGCACCTGTTCTTCCAAAAATGTTGGGAGCCATCAAACAGCATATATCCATAAGACGGTCCTAAACTTCTCCTGAAAAGCCAGTGTACCACACCCAGGCACATTCAAGTGGCCACACAGCTGCTAATAGCCCTGCCAAGGGAGTCCGTAATATCCACTTTGCAGAAAATGGGGAACTTGGCCGAAACAGGACCATCTTGCATGTCCTGGGAGAGAATGCCCCAGGCTTCTTACAGGATCATACGCAATGCTATGGCCATAAAGTCCCACAAGTGTGACAGTAGCGGCCTAAGAGGCAGCTGCCATTCACGGAGTCAAGGGTCAAACTTGTAGAGGAAAAAAATTGCACTTCGGTGTGGGTTGTGGCGCTAGGGAGGGAACCAGAACTGAAGATGGCCTGGAGCCTTCGGTGAATCCAATGCACCCAACTAGTGCTGAATGCTGATTTACCCACTAAAGCCCAGATGGGAGGCCTCTCGACTCCTTGGGACCAGCAGGTGCACCAGAGGGAGCCGGTAAGGTGGCAAAAACCCCGCAACATGGTTTGGGAGAGTACTCGACTTGCTGCAGCATCACCGACTGCCTCGGAAATTATGGTTCCTGCAGGACGAAGGTTGGAATAAACCCTGAAGTAGAGACTTCGGGAGCACAACCTAGAGGCACGATATTGCCCTCACTCCTTCTCGGGAGATCAATTGTGTCTGAACGGAGCGCTTCTTGAATTTGTGCAAGGACTTAGATCATGAAGATGACCAGACTCGGAAGCGACCTCGGGTGCGGGACAGGAACCTACCTTTAGACCCTGACGATCCCAGCAAGGGGTCTTGCGGGGCTTCAGCATGAGGTGCTTTGCTTCCTGGTCGCATTTGGAAAAACCAGCATTGGCCATCATGGGGCCTGCACCTCTAACGTAATGTGAAAGAGTGGCTGGACTGGAGAGGTAAAGTGTCCCGCACAGAAGATGAGGCAGTAAAGCAAAATCTTGCGGTGATTATGTCAAGACAGTGTGTCAGGAAATACTTACTTTAGCCTCACATTTAAAGAGCAACAATTGCTAAAAGATACTAACAAATACAACTATTTGAAGTAGTGAACCTACATTCAAGACGCATAATAACAAAACGTCTTGTGTCGGTGCATTAATTTAAGATGTATTCCACACAGTGAGAGGACCCACGACAAGACCTAATGAATCGATTCCTGTATAGTAACTAACTTTACAAGATGATAAAGCTCTTCAAAAGCCCGGAGGGTAACTGAAAGTTGAAAGAGTATGCGTTTGCTACGGATTAGACAAGATCCAGATACTGCAGCATTCTACAAGAGTCGACACCAGATGCCTGGAGCGAAGCCAACAGCCACACAGAAGAACCTCTAAGAATGGGGCGGGGGATACGAAGAAGTGCTCAGAAAAAGCAACACATCTACATAAGGAACAGGGAACACACGAATCGAAGAAAACAAAGTGCCTCTTCTGTCCCCAAACAAGATTTGCAGGTTTGCCCATCTGAGCTTCACCACAAAATCACTGAAACAATTTGTTCACAGCTGCAAAGCCTGAAGGCAGAAATGACAGCAACCATGGCAGACAAACGACGACGTATAATCTACAGAGCACAGAGTAGCCAGAAAGGAAGAGGACATTGCGGCTCTGAGCCAAGAGGATAAAAGCCTCAATTCACCTACACCGGTCTGAAAGAAAGAAAAAGGCTCTGAAGGAGAAATGTGCTGATTTGGAGGACAGATCACGCAGGGATAACATCAGAATGCAAGTCTGAAGGAGGACCGGATATCGAAGTGTTCTTTTCAGATCTATTCAGAATCATTTTACAAGAAGACCAAGAGTTCACAATTCCGAATGTGAGAGCGCTACAAGGGGGGGGGGGGGGTCTTGAGGGTGGCTCAGGAGGCCCGACCAGGAGATACCCTAGTAAAACTGCGATACTCAGAGTTGAAGCATAAGATCATCAAGGCGGCCAGGAACACTGAAGCCCCCTTATTCAAAGGCATTCCACGAGACTCTCTATCGGGATCGCTTAAGCAAAAGAAAGGCTCGGATACCCATCAGAAGAGAGTTGAGGAAATGACAAATTTGATTCAGATGGGACTTCTGTTTGCTCTCTGGTTTATAACCAGATTCCAAATTCTAAACAATAGGTACAGTAAAGAGAGAGTTAAGAGGCACCTAGAAAGTCAGAAGAGTTGCATTAACCACAGCCAGCATCCTCAAGTGGCAAGATGGAAACCACAAGGCGGGGTGGTGGGAGAAACTGTAAACCCAGAGAAAAGCAGCAAGCAAATCATGGGAGCAATGGCAAGCAGGATCATGGAGTGTAGACTAAAGGGTGTGAGAGAATAAGTCTGAGATGTTCCATTGAAAGATAAGTTTGTTCGCGAGTCCTCATTTAGACACGGATATCAAAAGAGGTCAAGCGTAGGTTTTAACAATATGCGGGGGCGGGAACACAATGGGGAGTAGTCAGCGGTGTCATGCATCCTCACCAGGCAAGGGATAAATCTATTACTTAGCCACAAAGGGGGAAGTGGGTTTGGATTTCAGAGGTTTCGTTTCCAAAGTTTGGGGAGTTATTGGAGATGGCTTGGGAAGGAGGTAAGAACTCAAGTAGAGCTAAAGAAATAATCAGACAAACAGGTTCAATCAGGACACACGTTGCAATCAACATTAGTGCTGCGAACATCCACCCTTGCACTTACATCACTTAAAGGGTGAAAATGTGAAATGGTGAGGAACATTAAGGGGTTCTACTTCCCTATCAAGAGAAGCAACACCTGGGGAGAGACAAAATTGGAGTACCCTGATCTGATTACAGGAGAGACACCTTACTGAAAACAAACCTTGTAAAACACAAGATGTATCCTATCCATCTCATTATTCTGAACCAACAAACAAAAGAGAAGTGAGGTCATGCTAGCAATCCTTACAGACCACCACTTAATCTTATTAAGGTCATACCGGACACAGTAGCAGGTACACTTGTTATTTGCAGGAAACAGACATGGGAGGGCTCTGGCTATTCTAGTCACAAATGCCCAGGGCTCGAAAACCACACGCCCACTCACATTGTCAAGCAGGATTAAGTCAGGACGAGCTATTTTTAGGGACTACTCGCCCTTTCTGGCCAGCTGAAAGCCTCTGACTTCTGTGGAAGACAAATTGACTTTTGACCTCGGTTTTTGAAAGCTGAGCAAATGTGACAAGATAACAAAATTTAAAGAAATATTTATTGCTTAGAAAGTGAAAGAGCAATAAAGATGCATAAATCTTGTCATCTTGTCACATTTGCTCAGCTTTCAGAGACAGAGGTCAAAAGTCAGTTTGTCTTTCTACATTTATGTATCTGTGACTGAGTTTGAAAAGTTAACTGTGTTACAATTGAACTGTGCAAAGCATGTTAAATAAAAGCCTGTAATATGTCAGACATTTGTCGAACACAACACTGAAATAGCTATGTGAACTGTTTAAATATATTTTATTAATTATGAAGACATTTTGTAAATCGGCTGTGAAAAAAATATTTTTGTAGACTCAAAACAAATTAGAGCACTTCACTTGGTAATGCGCAAATTTTAAATATTTTTGCTGAACCCCAATTTCCAAACGTTTTTTATGCGCTATTATCAGTGAAACTACATGTTAGTGGGAAGGTTTTGTGGCCACAATATGCGATCTGTAAATGACAATGTACTACCTCTTCATGATTTGATAATATATTTATGAAAAGTGAGTTTTTAACCATGAACTGGTAATTATTACTGCTCCTGCCCAGATGACAGTGCGATCAGTGAACTAAGGGCCAGATGTAGGACTATTCCATTTTGCGAGTCGCAAATTGCGACCTTTTGCGACTCGCAATTTGGAATGTACTGATATCTGAGACCGTGTTTGCAATTCTCAAATGGGTCGCAAGGGACATGCCTCGTTAGTATTCATGAGGCAAGCCGCAATGTGCGACCCGTTGGGAATGGCCTTCAAACACGGGGATCGTGGCCTGCTGGGGACGGCAGACCCCCATGTATGTGTTTGATTTTTCAATAAAGCAACTTTTTTTCTTCAAATGCAGCCTGTTCCCTTTAAAGGAAAACGGGATGAGTTTAAAAATGAAAATTGTTCTTTTTCTTTTTTAAAGTGCAAGCAATGGTCCAGGGACCACTGCCTGCTCTTAAAATATTTTCACACCCATCCACAAAGGGGACCCCTTCCTGTTTGCAAGTGGCTTACAGCCTACTTGAATTAGGAGGTAAACTTAAGAGTGTTTTGCAACCAAAACAATGGTACATACCATTGTAACTCGCTATTAGCAAGGGACGCCCTTGGTACGCTCCTTCCCAATAGCGACTCGCAAATATTATTTTGCAAGTCTACTACTCGCAAAATAGCGTTTGAACATACCATAGCGTTTGAACATACCACCACTCATTTTAGCAGTCGCTAACAGCCTGATTTCCTGTTTGTGACCACAAAAAAAAAAAGAGTCGTAGATCTGGCCCAAAGAGGCAAGCCAGGGATCTTGGGTACCCTGGGCTCGATTCTAGTTATACATGGAGAAAACATTTAGTATATTTAATAAATAGTTTTTTAGTACAGCAGAAATAGTGAACTTGCATATTAGAAGATGCTCTCTTATGTGATAATAAAGAAAAAGGTGGCTCCATAAGACAAAATATTTGCCCAGGATCACACAATTTGAGACCAGTTCATGGGTCAAGTACTTTACAGTTAGGTCGAGTAGATTATACAAGTAAATAGACCTGCAGGTCTAGTAACATTTTTATGAATTTTCGTGCCCTGAAAATGCCCCTAACACCAAGCAACAATCTTTCATGTAGACCACGATAGATAAACTGAAGGAGTGAGTGTCAGAGTAAGTGACTGAAGGAGTGAATGTCAGAGTAGGTGACACGGTTGGATGACTTTAACTTAGTTCTTAATGCATAGCTAGACAGGCACCCTCAAGATATTTACAAAGAGCAATGTCAAGAAAATGAAAGATGCAGCAGCAGCGGCGACTGTTAGACATTTGGAGGGAAGCCCACCTGCACAAAGGGGAGTATACATTTTTTGGCATGTACTGAGATCTTTCTTGAAGATAGACCAGACCTGGGCATCACAATCTCTAGTGCAAACCCCCACCAGAATAGATCTAGGAGTAATATCATTGATAAAGTGGGAGCTTGACCTTGGTTCCAAATCCAATTAAAGGGAAAACTGGAGATTTGACAAATCCCTACTAAAAAGTTGATTAATCACCCAAAATCTAAGAGAAATGATTAAAGACTATTTCAAGACTAATGCCAATGGAGAAGGTCCACCAAGTACCGTCTGAGATGCATTTAAAGCAGTAATCAGAGGTTGAAACATTGCAGAACAAAGGCAACAGAGGTGCAATGATTCCCTGACAAAAGAAATACTGGAAGGGTACTTAAAATCTGCAGAGATTACATAGGGCCAAATTAACACTTGTATCTGAAAAAGCATGGTGGTACTTAAAACAAAAATGTTATAAAAAGTCAAACAAATTAAACACTGTATTGGTGAGGTACTCAAAGCAGAGGCAGCGAAAAATAAAATCCCAAATATCAGAGAAACAAAGGGTAATTTACAACAGCAGGAACATGAAAAACAGAAAACCTTCCCAGATGAAGGTGTCAAACAAATTAAATTAGAGGCATTTCTCTCATCAGGCAAGTTACCTAGATTGAAAGATACAACTTGGGAGGCACTGGATATACCACACTCCTCAGAGGAGATTAGGAAAGTGATCAAAAAATCTGAGTTCCACTAAAATTCCAGACTTGATGGCCTCATGAATGTCTGTTATAAATTTGTTTTACTTCTTTTAAACCAAGACTAGCCAACATGTTCAACTCATCTGTGCAAACCAAAACGATCACTCCTTCAAGGGAAGAAGCGATTATTACATTAATGTATATCAGCCTGGACACACAACAGATGTATGTGCCTCCTACAGTCCAATAGCTCAGTTGAATGACAAAACTTAGATTTTTACTGCTGTTTTGGTGAACAGGCTCACATCACACATGCCGGTCTCGGTCCACACTGACCTACATTTGACAATGTGAGAAAAAAGAATTGGACTATCGGCTAGGGCGCTCGACCTCGGACCTGGGGAACTGGGTTCGAGTCTCGGTAACAACGCCAAAAACCTCCTGTGATTCTGGGCAAATCTCTTAATCTCCCCGTACATAACAAAGAATGTGTGTCCGCATGTAACGTAACTGGTGCTATGTAAAGTGCTCGGATACCGATTGGGTTCGGGTCTAGTTCGCGCTATATAAAACTCTGCAAAAAAAAAAAAGAAGAACTGCTGCTAAATTTGATTGAGAAATAAAACAGAAAAACATGACACCCATGGCAATTCTCTCCCTGGATGTTGCTAAAGCATTCAATACGGGGAACTGGTTGGTTCTCAGTCGAAAGCTTCATATACAAAATCTGGAGCCAATCATGAAAATATTTACAGAACAAACATTGCTAGAGTAGTAGTTAATGGTACAAAATCCAAAATAATCCAACCAACCACGGGTGCCCTTTTTAGGTCGAGCCTGGGCAGCGCATGAGCCGCTCTGCAAGGCATGCTATGTTCAGGGATGGACTTGAAGCTCCGCCTAATCCCTGCCCATGTTTTTCATTGGCTTGTGTAATTGTCATTTGGAAACTGTGGCTTTTCATTGACCAACAGGCTTAGTAGTCCCTCCTAAGTACTGTCTTGTCTCATTTTGTAACTGCCCATGAGGACACCCCCTGTTATATGTGTTGTTACTCGATAGGCTTTAATTACAGCTTCAGAGCTCTATTTGGTTAAATAACTTTGTCGTGCCTGCTTTGCTGGCAGGACACACTCACAACGATTTATTTATTTTTCATAGCATGTCATGCCAAGCCGATACAGTGGCGACGCGCCTTTGCTTTATCTGAGGCACCAAATGTGGCTGCATGTTTTTAGGTTTTGCCTAGCCAATGCGTACGAAGTACGAATGCGCTAGCAAAATCTTATGTTTCTCTGTGGGGTCGGGTATCCGCCCCCTCCTCGCCCCCTCCTCCCATTGGCTAGCTCCATAAATGGAGGCTAGCCATTGGGAGAAGGCTCTGTCCGTCAATCCCAGACGCGATTCGGGGGCGTTCCCGAGAATTTCTCTCTTTTGGCCACGTCATGCAGCGGTGGGCGGGGGCTTTTTTTTGGGCTCGTCGAGGTTTGTTTGGGCCATTTGGCGGCCGACCGCCGGCCGAGGAAGTCCAGGTGAGTGGTTCCTTTCCTTTCCTGTCCCCCCTCCTGCTGTCGGTTCCTTTCCCGCCCCCCCCCCTCCCGCTGGCCGTTCCTTTCCCGCTCCCCCCCCTCCGGCTGGCCGTTCCTTTCCCACGCCCCCCCTCCCGCTGGCCGTTCCTTTCCCGCTCCCGCTGGCCGTTCCTTTCCCCACCTTCAATGAAGAGAATGCATGATTCCAGTTCTTAATTCACTCCACTGCACTGTCAGCTTTTTATATTACAAAACATTTTTAATTCCCAAGACACAGTACCCATAGGTTCCAAAATAAACAGGGCGCAGCCGACATCACTGAACTCTGCTGCCTTTAACTCGAGCAGGGGATCATTTAGTAAAGGGAGGGCGAGGGGTTGATTTACTCGCCCCCTTTCCCATCAGAGACCCTTTCTCCATATTTGATGGCCGCTCTGGTCTCCGGGGTAAGCGTCTGTGCACAAACAGATGCTCCGGAGTCCAAAGAAAGGGCAGAGAAAGGAAATGCCAGCCGAGATTTAAGACCCATTCTGCAGAGGGCGAGTGAGAGACGCCTGCCCTCCCAGGAGTCAGCAGGCCGGACCTCAAGGGCGCGAGGGAGGCCGTCAAAATGAGAGCAGGCCGCGGTGAGAAAGACCCTGACGGATTGCACCGGCGCTTTCTTGTCCTCGTTCTACCACTGACCAGTACAACTGTGTCGAAAGTGAATGGATATTTGGAGGTTATTCCCCAGTCGTGGGTTTAGCGTGGCCGCTAGCGCACTGACCCTGGCATCAGGCCTTGCGGACTGTGTAAGGCGGTCGTGAGGGCCGTCTGTAGCTGTCCGACTGCCCCCACGACGGGCGTGTGAGAGCGGTGAAGGCCTTACACATCTGCAATTGCAACCATTTCTCGGTTGCTCATGGCCACCTATTCTTTTACAGATTAGGCACTGTGCGGTTGTTGGTGGCAGATGCTAGCAAGGGGTCCGGGAACGATGCTGAGTAGTAAATTCCTGCATGCGACGTCCGTCTGTCTCCTCATGTCTGCTCCTGGCAGACGGAAACCTCGCAAACACAGCTTGGGAGTAGAAGTGATTTGACGCCACTCCTGGCTGAGTGAAAAAGGCCGCTTTTATTCACACACACACACACACACACACATCCTACACTGTAAAATTCACTTAACAGAACATTAACAATTAATGCCTCACCCTTACCCCACCCTCTAAGCAATTTCCCACCCTACAACTTTCCACCCCTCTCCTTTTTGATCCTATGACTTTAAATTAACATTTGAACAATTTTATATCTTCTCATTCTTTTGAACTCTTTAATTTTCCATGTATTCGTTTCACTTCGTTAGTCTTTCTGCCCACCTGTGGGCCAGCCTTACTCCTCCAGAATATACTTTTTTGTATCCATTTCTGCTTTTCCCTTCTTTCATTTATCAGCTCCCCACCCCCATACTTGTTCTTTGAGGCATCCTTCAGCCACCGGAAAAACCCTCCCCATAGGTGTTCTTTCTGCCCCCTCTCCTTTTTGAATCCAGTTCCCCACCTTTTCCATCGATTTTTCAAAATAAATCCTTTTGGCCACAGGGATAAATGAACCCGTCATGGGGGAATAACACTTGGCACTCAAACACGAGGTCCATATGACCTATCATCCTTAACTTCCATTTTTTGCAGTCCCCTGAAATGTATCTATTTATCTTTTTTTCTTGTCTGGTTACTACCTGCTGCTTCCTCGCCTTCCTTTTGGGCAGTAGCTGTTTCTAAAAACACTTTTGTTCGTGCCCACCTCTCCTTTACTTCTGCCATATCCCTCTTCATAATTTGTATTAGTTCCATTTCCGTAGCCTCTACCAGGTCATTTTTCGTCCAGGTGTATCAACACCACATCCGTCCTTTGCAATATCTCCCTCATCTCCCATCGCATAGGCAACAACTGTCTGTGTCTCATCCCAACGCCTTGTAGATGCAGCTTTCATGTTCTCCTGCCATTTCATGATGGAGTGCCCTCATATCCAAATCTCTTCCTAAAGCTTCACATCTTATGTTTCTCTGTGGGGTCGGGTATCCGCCCCCTCCTCGCCCCCTCCTCCCATTGGCTAGCTCCATAAATGGAGGCTAGCCATTGGGAGAAGGCTCTGTCCGTCAATCCCGGACGCGATTCGGGGGCGTTCCCGAGAATTTTTCTCTTTTGGCCACGTCATGCAGCGGTGGGCGGGGGCTTTTTTTTGGGCTCGTCGAGATTTGTTTGGGCCATTTGGCGGCCGACCGCCGGCCGAGGAAGTCCAGGTGAGTGGTTCCTTTCCTGTCCCCCCTCCCGCTGTCGGTTCCTTTCCCGCCCCCCCCCCTCCCGCTGGCCGTTCCTTTCCCGCTCCCCCCCTCCCGCTGGCCGTTCCTTTCCCACCCCCCCTCCCGCTGGCCGTTCCTTTCCCGCTCCCCCCCCCTCCCGCTGGCCGTTCCTTTCCCGCTCCCCCCCCCTCCCGCTGGCCATTCCTTTCCCGCTCCCCCCCCCCCTCCCGCTGGCCGTTCCTTTCCCGCTCCCCACCCCCTCCCGCTGGCCGTTCCTTTCCCGCTCCCCCCCCCCTCCCGCTGGCTGTTCCTTTCCCGCTCCCCCCCTCCCGCTGGCCGTTCCTTTCCAGCCCCCCCCTCCCACTGTCCGTGTGCCCATCGTCAGCGTCTCTCCTCACAGTACCTGTCACGGCCGTACTTAACCATGCGCTGCAGAGTTCACAGAAGCTGGTTCAGCACCGAAGATTTTCCAGCCAGAGTGGAGTTCGGGCCTGCGGTCTGGCGTTGGTTTTGCTTCGGTGACTCTGAGGGCATTGGTGTGGCTCATGGGGGAAGCAGTCGCGATGTAAGAGTGGCACTGGGCGGCGTGTTGGAGCCCTACATTCTCTGGGGTTGCTTCTCAGAGTGGCTGTACTGTTCCTTTGGTGAAGCGCTCTGACACCTTTGGGTAAAGTCTGCGCTATATAAAAAACGCATAACATTTAAAAATTACATTCATGATAAACAAAAAAAAGTCCCCAGCTGCCAGTGTGACCAGTAGGTCACGACTTGCAATAGAAAGAGGCTGGGGGGGCACTGGGATTGCGTGGTCCTCCTCCCCAGTAAACACAGACGTTTCTTGTATATTCATGATTTTCACTTTTATTTGCTTGTAATTTGTATTTTATTTCCACGCTGAACGTTGTGTAGTGACTCGTTTCAATACACCGCTGGTGTGGTTTTGGAAGTTTTAATTGTTTTTAACGGTGACATATCGTCGTGCATACACTCTGTCCGTTATTGGGAGACAGGGTGTTACCGGGAGAGCCCCCTTCACATTTAAACCATCTATCTGCTGCCCAGACTTGTGGGGTCAACAAAGGCTTGATGCTTAACGTAGGCAACGGCGAGACAAAACGTACCTTTATTTGTAGCACTTTGTTGAGGACGGTGTACTTGATCAATTGTATCAGTGCTGTGATAGTTCTATTGTCTACTTGGGCACAAGGGATGTTTTTGGGGGTTAAATCTCTTTTCATGACCCTAAACTGCTATCAGACATAGCCCCCCTCCCTCCGTTTGCCCTTGAACGATGTTTATGTGCCTCGCATCACAATGACAGGAAGCCCCCCGCCCCGCCTTCATTAGGAGCACTGGTCCTAGAGGGGGTGCTAGGCATTTGAAAACAGGTACTCTAGGTTGTAGCGGCGAAAGGGCTTCAAACACCTCTGTGCCTCGGCCTATCTCTTCTGTTTCATGTCTAGTGCTACCCTTTGTCCTCGCTGCCCCCTCCCTCCTCTTTGTTTTCGACGCCCCCTCCTCACGGGGTACCCTTGTCCTCCCTGTTCCGGCTGGCAGGGGTCCTCCCACAGTTTCACTTGCTGGTTTGTTTCAATGACCCCTACTGACCCCTCCTTTAGTGCGAAATTCAGCTACCAGTTACACGTGTGTTTTTGTTTTTCAACCACCTCTTTTATTGTACGAAAATTGTGTTTATGGTAGGAATCTTGTACAGGAGACCTGGCCTATGTAATTTTACAGTATGGCTGAAAACCATGTCAACTAAAATCCTGACCAGTCAATTTGGCTAGTGGGTGGGACTGGTCCACTGTTTGTGCCCACAATAACTTGTTGTCGCCTGCTTGTGCCTCCGTTTTCGTGCCCCTGTCGCCTGCTTGTGCCTCCATTTTCGTGACCCTGTTGCCTGCTTGTGCCTCCATTTTCGTGCCCCTGTTGCCTGCTTGTGCCTCCATTTTCGTGCCCCTGTTGCCTGCTTGTGCCTCCGTTTTCGTGCCCCTGTTGCCTGCTTGTGCCTCCGTTTTCGTGACCCTGTTGCCTGCTTGTGCCTCCGTTTTCGTGACCCTGTTGCCTGCTTGTGCCTCCGTTTTCGTGACCCTGTTGCCTGCTTGTGCCTCCGTTTTCGTGACCCTGTTCCCTGCTTGTGACCCTGTTGCCTGCTTGAGTGCAAGTCCAGAGTGCCAGTGAGTGGCTGTGTATGTGTAGAGCTATGTGTGTGTGATACTATGTGTGTGATGCTGTATGTGTCTATAACAAGTTCAAACTGTGCACCTCTGTACCTGTGTATGTGTGCAGCTATGTGTACAAGAGCTAAGTGATGCTGTGTATGTGTGTGTGATGCTGTGTGTATTATGCTATGTGTATGTGTGTAGCAATGTGTGGCTGTGTGTGTCTGTAGCTGTGTATGTGTGCAGATATGTGTCCAGGAGCTGAGTGATGCTGTCTGTGTGTAATGCTATGTGTGTGTGATGCTATGTATGTACAATACTGTGTGTGTGTGTGTGTGGAACTGTGTCTGTCTGTATAACTGTGCATGTCTGTAGCTGTGTGTGTATGTAGCTGTGTATACAAAGCCTGTCAATGTGTGTAGAGGAGGAGCTCTGTGTGTGTGTGTGTATAGCTCTGTGTACATATACCTATATGTGTGTATAAGTGCAAATGCAATAGGTCTCACATTTCGTAACTATAAAGCTATTTACTAGTCAACGACAAAGCCATTTGTTTATCTGTTTTACAAAAAAAACATGCACAAGCAAGTCTGGGAGTGTGCATGATGCGAGTGCCTCCAGATATTATTTGCCTCTAGATATTATTTGCCTCCAGTCTTACATTTAGAGCACGCGTTTTCCCAGACAGTCTTTGAAAGCTATTGAACGAAAAGAGGAGGAATCGAGACAGACTGTTTATGATAGCAATGGAAAGAGGGGACTTGGTATCGAATCCAACAGCGGCCATGATGCTATGGAAAGAAAGGACAAAGCATATTGACCCACTGTTGACAGTATGGAAAGAATGGAGGAAGTAACAAAGAAAGACAGGTGGAGCCTAAGAACCGAGCTAGGGGATGCTCATCCATGAAAAAGGAGGCTGCTGTTCTTTCCATGCCCTCAGAAAGTTCTCTTTAGGCCACAGGCCCCTAGATTTGAAATGGCTTGCTACCTACCATTTTCAGAACAAAAAAAGGGGCGTGGCAGTTATTTTGATGAGGAGAAAAGATAATGGGCCAGAAGGTGTGTGGGGGGGCTCTGTGTGGGTGTGTGTGGGGGGCTCTGTGTGGGTGTGTGTGGGGGGCTCTGTGTGGGTGTGTGTGGGGGGCTCTGTGTGGCTGTGTGTGTGGGGGGCTCTGTGTGGCTGTGTGTGTGGGGGGGCTCTGTTTGTTTGGGGGGGCTCTCTGTGGGTGTTTGTGGGTGTCATTTGCGAGAGATAAAGCTAGCGGCATTGTAAATGACAATGCCATTTATTTATGTTAAAAAAAACAAATAAAAATAATGTCAAGAGCAATGCCAATAGCTCTAACTTTAACAAAGGCAAAACCATTGCATTGTAAATGCTTGTTTTTCCTATGTCTTCACTTTGTTATTATTTACAGCAGTTACTACGGAAGCCGGGGCAGTTGCTGCTCTGTAACGAGTAGAGCTTTTCTCAGAAAAGTGTTGTAGTATTTAACATTTTTGTCATAAACTTACATAGGATTTCTTTTTCGCAAATTATTGGCTTTTTCTACTCCGATAATGTAACTAAATATCGCCATGTCGCATCATAAATCGAGACCTGTGAGCACCAGTGGATGGTCTCTCTAATGACTGCCCAGAGTCAGAGGGGAATCCTTTTCCTCCTTTCACTCTGCCCTCCCGAGCAGAAAATGGAATCATATCTTGAAAGGCAAAAATATTAGCAACTTCCGGGTGGAGTATAAATCGGACGAGGGCTGGAGCCAGACATACCACAAGAGGGGGGAATCATGGTGTGGATTCTGATCCTGGAGAAGGAGCGGGCCCCGCACAACATGATGGTTGGAGGCGGGGTAAGGTGGATCTGGAGTCACCGTGTGTGCGGCAGGACCGAGGTGGGCGCTTTTTTTCTCAACTTCCCTGTTTTATACAATTGGCAGATTTTTTATTTCTTTCAACATTTTTTTTTTTTCCCCCCATTATTCCCTTTAGCTCTTTCTTTCCTGCTACTTTCTCGATTTTGCTCTTTCCTTTTCACAGTTTTTTTCTTTCTTACTTCCTTTCATTGTTCTACATGTCACATAATGCAGAATTATATTCTAAGCATCCCAGCCTGTTACCCATGACATGGAGCAACTTGGCATAACCCACTCCCACCAGAGTGCTTCTATAAGGAAATTCCCCCACCCCTCATAAATACCTAAATTGGGAAAGGAGAGAATTTCCATGCTTACCTTGCAAAGGCCCGAACCCCACAGATTGTGGACACTCACCCCTTTGATTACCCAAGTGATGTGAGCTGTAAATCAGGACCAAACACTCTTCCTTTTTTATTAATTAAAATGTTGCTTATTCTCAACATTGCCTATCCAGATATTCATCATGATTTAGGATTTCTCCCCGGAGTCTTCCACAGTGGCAGCACATGAGCACGCCACCAAGTCTATAAACTGCACTTTCAACAGCATTAAATGCATTTGACCAGAGTACTTTTCACGAGGGTCATCTCGGTGTACACAAGGAGCTTTAATTTGTACAAGATAGCTCAGTTGCTTCGTGTGCTTGATGCAGTAAGCCACTAGTTCTCTTCCATGAGAAGCGGACTCAATTTATCACCCCCCACAGATCAATAAAAGAAACTTGTGCCATTCAGTTTGTATTGGTTCATGGGGGTACTGTGCCGTGACACTGTTTTTGTTCTTTTCAAATTGCCCACCACGACTACATTGAACCAGAGAAACTTAGTTGACCTTGCTTGCGTGCAGCATTTGCACAGCTCTGCGGAAAAGGCCAGAATAGGTTTGTGTTCACCTGGGCAGGGAACAGACCTAGCCTGGTTATCACCCCCTCCTCTGTGCGACAAGGGGAGTGGCCGGGTGGGGCTATGTTACATCCCAATCCATGCCGTGCCCCTGGGGCACCCTGGCAAGTGACGAGACAGACGGTGACTCTCCCTTCACCTGTGGCTGCAGGCGAGGGAAAGACAGGAAACATATAAATGAAAAAACACAAACCTGCCAGATAGGAAAGTACCTGCCCAGAAGCTCAGTAACATACCAGGACTTTCTTTTCTTTGACACACTACGCTCTCGAGCTTTTACTTGCAGCTTCAGTGCTGCATCTTCCCCATACACAAAGCAAGGAAAGGGTGCAGTACCACAGGCTGTTACTAGGTGTCCCTGTGGAGTTGTAAACAGACCTCTATTAGCCACACAAGGCACTGCACCCACAGGGAGACCTAGGAACAGCTTGTGGTACTGCACCCTTTACTTGCTTCGCGCATTTGCTTTTCTTCTGCTATTGCTGGGACATTTTTACAGAAAAAAAAATAAACAGAAAACAATTTGCAAGGCCAATAGCTCCAACTTTCACTAATGTGAGACCTATTGCATTGAAAATACTTGTTCACTCTTACTTGCGTTCGTGGTGGAACCACTAATTGCCAAGATAAGAGATGGTGACAAGGTAAAGTAATACCCTTTGGCAAGGAACAACATTGTCAGCAAATAAGTGGACATTTTTATTTTAACAGTAACGGACCCTGGGGCCTCCCTCAGAGCATTCGTGGAAATCCAGCAAGACTACACAGAGGTATCTAGATTAAAAGTGATCTAGAGAAGGTAGAATTACACCTCATGGGCTTTGACAAAGCCCAGGTCACCTGAATCATAGAATTCAAACAGGAGAAAGATTGAAAATGTATACGTAGAGGCCTTTATTACACCTTTGTTGAAAAACCTATACTGTGCAAACTATCCTGGACTTCTCCGCCAAGACGAACAATTTACACCGTTGGCAGCCCCTGTTAATTTTGTGGCTACGCAGTTTTGTTACAGTTAAAATGAACAGATTGTCCCGTCTTTTAAACTTGATTCAAGCAATTCCAGTAACTATTCTGATGCAAGAGATAGCAGCCCTTGAAGCCATTATAACATCTTCAATGGGCAGGCATTACACGGACACTCCCTTCACGCAGAAGCACTGGATCGATCTGAAGACCGCTATCCTGGGAGGGGAGCAACTGGATGGGTATGGTTCCTAAAGGATATAAACCCCTGGTAGATTACGTACCAGAAGTGCTGTGCTCCAGACTACAAGCATGGGATAAGGTAACAAAGGCTCAGAAGATTACATCCTTCGCCACTCCCTTTATGCCACTTTTTTTATTAATACAGATTTCACTCCAGGAAGGAGCCAAGATCAATTTCATCAATGGAGCCAAGAGGAATGTAGGATGCGGAGGGATCTATTAAAAAGAGGCAGGATAACACCACTGAAACCTGGAAAGAAGAATTTTATTTAGATGAAGCCAAATGAATGCACTACTTTCAGCTGAACCACTGGGCACTACCTCAGGAAAACAAGCATTTGCAATGCAATTGGTCTCACCTTTCAGACCTTGTATGTATTTAGCTATGCAGCACATTAGCCTGGGTGCTGAAACATCTAGTTTTCTTTAACATGGAGGGAAAATAAGCACCAAACTGCATGACCCGCCAGGTATGGGAACACATGGAGAGAAATATTGCCTTTTAGCGAGAAATGGTATAGTCCAAAGCTCTGTTTTTAATATAAAATCAGCGGCTTCGGTGGTAATATCACTGGAAATACAAGATTTGTAAAAAAAATAAAAATATCTACCGGTGCTCTTGGAAGACAATTTCTATGGACTGGAATCTAGAGAATGCTAAAGTGATTCTGGTACTTTGCTGATCTCTGCTGGTCTTTTTTCTATCAAGAAAGTTAAATAGAGGCAGTTGCCAGAATTCTTTTTAAAAAGAAAGTCCCTAAGCAGAAAGCAATTCTGGTATTTTACTGACCTCTGCTGGTCGTTTTCTATCAACACAGTTAAATAGAGGCAGGTGAACAGAAAAAAAGTCCCTAAGCGGAAGCAGAGAAGTCCTAGGGCTGATCTCCAGAGCCCACAAAGTACATACACATAAGTATACTAAAATATATACTAAAGTATATACAATAGGTCTCGAATGCACAACCTAAAAATTAGAGGCACTAGAGATCTTACACGGTTTGAAAAACTCCTCTCATACACAGTGAATGTTTGTGTTCCAACCTCTACATAACGGAATTAGTGTTCAATGAAAAGATGGAACCGAATCTCTGGGAATAATATAAATAATACATGGAAGCCTACAATCCCAGTATAAAAGTCGGTCTCTAATTTCCTAATTACAAGCAACTTGAGACACACCTAGTTAACAGCAACTTTGAAAAAATGGTGTAGCCGCTGAACTGGAATAACTTATTTAAGCCAAGTTAGGACATCACAACGCCTGCTGCAAAAGCCAGCGGCCAAGGAGAAAGACAGGTCGCAGAGCATAACTAAAGTAAAATCAAAATCGAACATGGCTTGTTCTCTGCTCAGTTTTTCCGGATGAACGGTTATAAGCAGAAAGGAGATATTTATGGCAACATGATTATTTTTCCATTCTAGTTAGTTTTAGGTAAATAAGAAAATCTCTACATGATTTTACACATTCTGCGCTACAGCATTTTTAAAAATCTTATTTATATTAAACTAATTTTAATATCGCCTTGCAATAAATATCAAAATGCTTTTTGGTGTGTTTGATTGTGCACTAGAGATTCTAATTTTATTCTTCATGTTTACAAACGTCCTATGTCTTTCTTGTGAAAGAGCACCACACTAACTATTTAAGTGTTTTGTGGGAGGAAAGATGATGTTGCCATGTACTATAAGGAATAAAGTACCCCTTGCTGTACATTATAACTATATTGAAAGTAATCTCGGAGTTCCATGACCTTATAAAGGAACTCGGCCTTGAGCCTCGTTCCTCTATATGGTCACAGAACTCCTCAGATACTTGCAATATCCTTGTTGATATGGTAGGGGGTACTTTATCTCATCTATAATAGTTAAGACTTTGCAAAAATTGTGGAACAATAAACCACAACTATGTGGCAGTGCTCAAAACCGAGAAATGTTGTACAGGGTTATACTACAATGAATGGCACATAACCCCAAAGTGAAGACAAAATAAAAGGTTCAGCGAAGAAATGTTGGCAAGAGGGAAGGTGGGAGGAAGATGCATTATATACTTGGTGGACTTGCCAGGTAATAAAAACTTTTTGAAAGGAAGTTTTAAGTTGCTTAACATACGTGGTGTTCTCAGTGGGTCGGTCTGGAATCTGGGGTTAGAATATCCTCCAGAAAGAATGCTACCCAAGTAAATTATTATTTTGATCGATACTTATAACCACAGACTCCTCACCTTGTGAATATATTCCAAATGATCATCTCCCCATGTGGTGGGCCTGTGAAATAGCTCAGACCTGGAAATCCTGCAGCAAGGCCCTTCTCATCGGAACGGACCTCCCAGGCAGTATTGCTTTGGGCGCCAGTGCAGTGGTAGCAGCTTTGGCTCTGGTGGAATAAGCCTGAAGTACTTCCAGAGGCTGTTTCTTGGCCAGTCCACAGCAGATCTATATACAAGGGACAATCTATCTGATAGGGCTGTTTCGGCATTGCATTTCTTTCGTTCACCCCAGAAGAACCCACAAAGTGCTGATTATCCACCTGATGATCCTTAGAACTGTGATAAAACTCCGAGCTCTCTTCGGGTCTGGGCGATGGAGCCCCCAGCGTTCATCCTTCGGTGGATGAGGAGCAGCAGAAACATCAGCAGCGTGATAGACTGCCCAATGAGGGAGGAGAGCTGCCTTGGTCCTTAGGACTAAATTGTCCAGGAAGAGAGGGATGCAGTTACAGGACAGAAAGTGCTTACAGCTCACTCGCGTAACAAGCAGATATGATCGCAATGAGGAACACAGTTGTTAACGTGAGTGACCTCGGAGGACACTGAGCCTTGCTCGAATGGAATGCGCACGAAGAATGTAAGAACCAGACTGAGGTCCCACTGGGGCATCACAAAGGGTACTGACAGGAATATATGGATCAGCTTTTTCAAAAATCACATCACATCACAACAGGTCATTTAAAGAGATGGCTGATCAGGCAATCACAAAAAAGACAATAAGGCTGACAAATTACCTTTAACTGTTGTCACAGCAAAGACTTACTGGGCTAGACAGAGAAAAAAGGAGAACACCCAGAAATTGGACCTGTGAGGGTTGCATACGCCAGGAAGAACATCACAACTAATAGTCTCCTAGGGTACTTCTTAGATGGTCTTAACAGAGGGACACCGGGCTGCTAAAATCATATTCACTACTTCAGGAGGGAGATCACTGGCCATCAACTGATGCTGCTCCATCTCCAAGCACCTTGGACACTCTTGGGGAGAGGGGCCTGCCCTTCTTTTACAGAAGATCATCCCGAAGAGGCAGCCAAATCAGAAGACAGATGCTTATGGCCAGTGGTTCTGTATACCACACTCTCTTGGCCCAGTGTGGAGTAACTAGGATGACTTGGGCCTGGTCATTCCTAATCTTCTGCAGAACTTTGGGCTGGATAAAACGGTATACAGGAATCAGAACTCCAGTCTAAAGAAAGTGATATAGAGGGAAAATTGCCAGGTGAACTCCAATGTGCGAAAGTTTGTACACTGTGCATTGTTTTTGGCGTCAAAGATAAAAACAGGGCTGTACCCATTGCTACAAGATGCCCAGTGCCACCTCTGTGAGTACTCACCATTCGGGATCCGCTACGCAATGCTGGCCAAGTTCATCTGCCTTGGTGTTTAAAGTTCCTGCCAGTTGTTGTACAACCAACCTCAGCCAGTTGCAGAGCCTCTTGGTTCAGGACCCATAAACATACCCCACCTGCCGGTTGCAGTAATACATGGCAGTGATGTTGTCCATAAGGACCTGCACCAGAGCTTCCTTGATGGACGAGAGGAAAGTCTTTAGTCCCAAACTTATCGACAGCAACTCCAAAAGGTTCATGAGGATGAGGCGTCCCGCCGGAGATCAAAGTCCACTGATCTCTACCTCTGGAGATGGCCTCCCTAAACTGGCAAATATGCATCGGTCATGACTATTAGCTCCAGGTGGGGAGGGATCTGCCGCCAGACCAACTTCAGTCCTGTAACCACCACACTGCAGATCTTTCGCAGTCTTTTCAGGCACCTTGGTAGAACCCAAGAGGTTCTACTGGTGCGGAGTCCACGAAGACTTCAGATCTCACTGCACAGTCCGAATGTGACACTTGGTGGGGTGCACTAGCAGTATGCAAGAGGCTTCTTTGAACTGAGCCAAGTGTTAAAACATTGTGATAATAGCACAAATATCCTGGACTCGCTGAGGCAGAGGGAAGACTCTAAACAGCATCATGTCCAGGATGGCTCCAATGAAAGGGAGCCTCTGAAGCAGTCAGGTGTGACTTCAGCACAATGATGGAAACCCCCAGTGGTGATAGGAGCTTGGCCAATGTCTGGAGGTGGTCCATGGCTGTTTGAGGTGAGGCAGTCTTCAGTAAAAAGTCGTCGAGGTAGGGTTAAGACTGGTATTCCCAACGTTCACAGAAGATCAGCCAACCCTGGCATCACTTGCATGAATTCCCTGAGGGGTGCTGGTGATTTCGAAGAGGAGAACCAAGAAACGAAAGTGCTTGTGGCCTACTTGGAACGGAAGGTAGAGACTGTGCGCATGCAGAACATGGATGTGGAAATAGTGGTTCTGCAGGTCCAAAGCCACCAGCCAGTCTCCTGGCTCTGTAACAGACAGAATTTGGGCCAGAGTGAGCTTCTTGAACATTTCCTTCTAGAGAAAGAAGTTCAGGGGATGGAGGTCTAAAATAGGACCAAGTCCTTCATCCTAGTTCAGGCATTAGCAACCAGTCCCGTTACCCTCTCTATAGCTTCCTTCTCCAAGACAGCTTAAACTTTGTGTCAGAAGTTGGCAAGTGGTCCTCCGGACGCTGTTGTGATTTAGGAGGCATCTTTGGAGGGGTAGAAAGGAAGGGTAGAGTTTAGCCGTTCTAGACACTTTTAAGCACTCTTCTGTCCAACGTGATGCCTTGCCACCAGTGAACAGTGCACTGCTAAGGGCATACTAAAGGAGTTTTGCAGCACTGGGGCCTGGGTGAGTGGGTTGATGGACAAGGGACTGAGTTGATAGTTTTCCCTGAGGGCCTGGACGTTGACAGTCAGATCCATGACCTCTACCTCAAAATGCTTGGGAGGCTAGTTGTTGCTAAGAAAAGATCTGACAGAATACCTGCTGTAAGCCCCTTCCAAAGCCTTGAAAGAGAAGATACTGATGGGGAACTGCTGTACAGGCGGGGCCAGGCCAAGGGAGATAGCTATTCCTGGTTTTCTTTAAAGCACTCCAAAGCTGTATCTGCCTCGTCTCTGAAGAGACGGATACCATCAAAGGTGCAGTAGTGATTGGTGGACATGACTCAAGAATCATGTAAAGCATATCCTGGAATTCTGCTAAAGAACCAGGCTGGTACCAAATGCCCTACCGAGACAGTCCATGGTACTCAGGCCCAATCCAATTGCGTATTTTGCTGCATCCGAGCCATACTGAATGACCTGTTGAAGGTTGGTCTGAAGGTCATCCAGAACCGCTGGCAAGATGTCTCACAACACCTGCAAATAACAACACAGTCAACTTGAATTTACGGACCTAAGGGCAAGATTAGTAGTAGAGAACATGCGTTTTCTAAAAGCATTCATGTGTTTCAACTTGGTCTGGTGGGGTGGTGGGAAACACTCTGGGATTCAGCCTTCTGGCGGAGACCTGAACTGCCAGTTTACAAGTGGAGTATGCCATTTCTTAAAGAATCAGAAAAGGTAACAGAAAAGGCTGTAGGTCAGGAGGGTTCTGAGCAAGCAAATCGGAGGGGGGGGATCTGAGAGCTCAGAAGCAAAAGCCCTCACACACCCAGATGGGCGGAATGCGTCGCCATCGGGCGGCTCCTTGCTAGGCTGGTGCTTCAATGCTCAACTGTCCCTCGATGGGGCTCTTTGCCAGAGGTCTTTCAAAATAATACACTATGGTGAAATGTAAGTGGATGTGTTGTGTGTGTAGATTGGTGTAAGTGTGGTATAAAAAGAACTAAAAGAGATCTTGAAAGTTTTAATACATGGGGCCTTTTGTTATAAATAAAAACAAAGAGTGGTTGTGTTTAAGATGATAATTCGGTACAGCCCACACGAAAGTGAGAACGGTCAACATGTTACGTGCCATTTAAAGTCCCTGCACATCTGGGCACTTCAAAAGGACCATGTAACCTAATCTACCAATGACTGAGGTTATAGATGTGGTAATTAGCAACAATACTGTGAGAAAGTGCCATCTTTCTTGCATGGTATGCCCCCACTTTATGCTGAATTGTCAATGTGCTTTGACTGAGTGTACCCTGGGCTCCTGCCAATTAGGTGCCCAAGGCCTGTGTTCTTTCCCTAAAACTGTATTGAAACCTAAACCCAATTGGCATCTCTGGCCACATGTCAGCCCCTGGTAAATGGTACCCTAGGTACC
Source organism: Lissotriton helveticus (assembly GCF_964261635.1). Lineage (NCBI taxonomy): Eukaryota > Metazoa > Chordata > Amphibia > Caudata > Salamandridae > Lissotriton > Lissotriton helveticus. The sequence continues at coordinate 20,973,949 of NC_136069.1, read as the reverse complement.
CAGGGCATTGTGACCAGAGAAGACCTCTGAGGGCTGCAGCACTTATTGTGCCACCCTTAGGGGCCCTGTACCCTGACACACACACACTGCCTTTGCTGGCTGAGTGTCTGGGTGCAGAACAAAACAAAGAGTGGACATGGCACACATCCCTGTGTGCCATGCCCACAATACACTGCCCTGGCATACCTTAGTCACCCCTCTAGATGGGTGCCCTATGCCAGTGGTGTGGGTACAGGTGCATGAACCCTGTACCCCATACAGTACCCAGGTCCATTCCTGGGCACTGTAAGTGCAGTGCTGTCATTAAGAGTATATGGTGCTGGGAGGTCGTCATCACGAACTCCACAGCACCATGATGGCTACACTGAAGAATGATAAGTTTGGCATCAAACTTCTCAGCACATTAAATCAACACTGATGCCAGTGTGGGATTTAATGTACAGTGCACGACAGAGGGCAACTTAGAGCTGCCCCCTGAAACTAACCCACAACCCGTGTCCTGACTGAGAGGCTGCCTTGGCTGCCACCCAGCAGACATGTTGCTGGACCCCTGGGTAGAGAGCCATCCGCTCCCGTGGGCCTGCAACAACACAGATCCTGGGGCGAGGTGCTAGGTTTCCGCCCCCAGGATAGGCAGGGGGAGCTTCCAAGGCATGCTGCCTTTGTGAGATTCTCCAGGCCACTTGCTGTACTCAGCAACTGGCCCCCATTGGTTCTGACCCCTACTCTGGCAGGAAGACAGGCGGGAAAACCTAAGTGAGGAAAGGGGGTGTGCCAGCCTCTGCCAACCCCACCCTTCAGGTGGGGGAGGCGAGGTGAAGCACAACTCCGGGTTCTCGCCATCTTGAGGATGGGGAGCCTTACCCAATCAGACAGGCTCCTGCCCCCCCTCCCAATGGAGAGTGGAGGGATGGGGGTGTACTCACCCCAGGGAAGGGACCCATTGGTCCCCGACCTTCCCATACCTGTAACGCCCCTAAATTTAGTATTTAGGGGCACCCTGAACCTTCCTTCCTCAGATCCTGATTCCAAAACAGGAAGAACAAGAAGAAACAAGACCTGCCGTGCAGCTGCTAACAAGAGGATGACACCAACTGACTTGGCCCCAGCCCTACAGGCCTGTCGACCCTCAAACCTGCTCCTGCTAAATCCCGGCATCTCCTGTGGTCAGCAACCTCTAAAACCCGGGAGGACCGTACTCACTTGCTCATCTAAAGACTGGGACTTCCACAACCAGTGGTTATGCTCAAACAGCAACAACCGCTGGTGCCAGCCAGGAACCGCGAATCCAGCACACTCTACACCCGCCGAGCCCGACCTGTGCCAGAGTGAAAACAAACCACGAGGACGTCCCCCCGGCGACTGTGACCACGAATTCAGCACCCAAGGACCTTCCTCGACGCTCCTGATGACGCCTGCAGCCTCACAACCAGGGACCCCTCCAACCGCGACCAGCTGAGGGTAAGATTTGCACCCCACGGACCCCTGTGCCCAACTCCTGGGTGGCTACCTAACCTACAGCTTCCCAACTTACCTGTCCAAGTGGTGGTCGCACCTGAAGAATCTCCATCCCCGAGCTTGCAGCCTTTGTTCTCTATGCAGCTTTCCCATTGGGCGCCAGACTGCCCAAAAGCACCCTGCACGCAGCCGCCCGAATGCCACTGGAAGTGCAGCATCTGTACTATCCTACTTCCCCACTTGCTCTGCTCAGCTCCCACAGCCGCGTGGCCTGCCTGTACTTACCCAAATACCGATAACTTGATTTTCTCCATAGGCTAACATTGGCTGGGTTTCACTTTGAAATTCTTCTGTCGAGTTTTGCAACTTTGAAATATTCCTTAAAATTCATCCGATCAACGAAAACAAAATTACTCACCTGTTACCAGGAGAGATCCCAATGCCGGATTTTTGTGCCCAACACGGACCCTCAAAAGTAATTACAACTGTGATTTTCCGATAACCTGATTTCCTCCCATAGGATAACATTGCTTGGATTTGACCAAAATTTCTTCTAAGTGTCGATTTTCAAAACATACAAATATTCCTTAAAAATCGCCTGTGTTACAAAAACGATTTCTTTCAACTATTTACAGGAAATGCACCAGCGCTGAATCCAGGATCCAGCTCCAAGTAAGAAAAACATTTGCAAAGTGGTTTTATTACATTTACTTAAAACTTCCCATTGAGCTCAATGTTATAATTGCGTTTGCATTTAAAAGTCTACTGCTATTTGAAAGTATTCAACTGTAGCATCTCATTCTGAGACAGTATTTTTATACCTACTTGTGGTTCTAAAATAAAAATATATTATTATATACAAAACATTTGGCCTAGAGTTCAATTCTTGAGCGTGTGACACCATTTGCTGACTGAGTGTGTACAACAAATGCTTTACACTGTCCTCTGATACTGCCTTACTGCTCGACCAAGCTACCACTTTGGAGAGTACGGTTATATCTAACTTTAGCCTCTGCCAAACCTCTGGGGACTGTGGACTCTGTGCACACTGTACCTTACTTTGGTCCAGTATATACAGAGCCACTTTCTTACAAATACCCAATCTCAAAAAGTAATTCTGAAAGTGTAGCGTACACCTTATGATATCTAAAATCCGACCTGCAATGAAAAATTGATAAACAGAGTGAGAATTAAAAACAAGAAGGGTATTCAGTAGGTCCCATGTATTAAAACTGTCAAGATCTTAGTTACTTTTATATCACACTTACAGCAATCTACACACAAAGCACCTCCACTTACACACTTGATCGGGGGGTCGTTATTGTAATAGAGCTATGGCAAAGAGTCCGCTCGAGGTGCCTGTTGGGCACTGCAGTGCCGGCCCAAAGAGTAGCTGCCCGATAATGAAGCATGGCCCACTTCTGAGCAATCATGACCCCTCCACGATCTGCTTGAAAAGACCTCTCCTGACTTACTGCCTTTTCGGATTATTTTAGGCACTGCATACTCCTCATGCATACATGCAGATTTAGGGAGCTTGCATGATGGACCTAGATGCGCTCCCAGTCCCGCCATTATTGTGTTCCGGCTGGAACTACCAGGCATTCAGAGGATGGTGCTGTATGAGGAAGGATGGGTCCCCTGGAGCCAGTCTAGGTGTCGTGGCGTTTTGGCAGCTGTTGGAAGGGAAGTATTCTGGCTTTGCCTAGGTGCACTAAAGTGTGTTAGTCAATGCCTCGCTGGTAGAAAGGGTTCTAGAGAGGTTAGCTCTGGCTGCAGCACCTGTGAGAGCATGTTTGTATTTAATTCTACTGAGGGGAGCTGGAGGTACAGTACTTCAGCTGGTCTCGTAATAACCAAGGCAAAATAGGCAAGCTATTCTGCAGAGGGGCCAGGTGAAGAGTTTAGGGCAGTATCTGGTGATTTACCATGACGGACAGCCTCAAGGATCCATGGGGCACAAAGATCCGCAGCTTGGTCTCCTTGACTGCTGGATCTGCTGCAGGGTCATCGATGGGCCTAGGACTTTGTAATGGATCGGGATTGTGGCCAGGCTCAGATCTGAGGTAACAGACAGACTGCGAATTCGAGGTACCCTAATGTCCACATGACTTCTCCTGGTGAGAGAGCTGGGAAGAAGGGGCGTCATGTTTGGACTTCTTGTGCTTCTTTTGAATCAACTTACCCGAGGGTCATGTTACTGATCTCCGGATCGGTACCTCATCTGGTGTCTGGTTGTAAGAGACAAGTGCCGCTGGAAGGAGTCCGCCTCTAGGAGAGATCTTGAGGGGAATTGTTCATCCCAGGTGACGTGGGATCAGCTGCTATGTGCAGTGTATCCAGGAAGGAGTATGAACCAAGTGTCAAGGACAGAAAGGATTCATGCAACCCTGACACAGCTGCTCCTAGTTCAGAAAGGGAAGAGGGGTGTTATTTGTCCTCAATGGACTTTACAACACAAAGGAATGACGAATAGATATGGAGAGACCTTTGGGGACAGAGCATTGAGGACACAAACTGCGGATGCAAGAGCAGGCTCATGATAATCTCGCAGAGGTACTGAGGGAACTGTAGAGATTTGGGTTTCCCTGTGAAGTTCATCAGCATAGAAAGGAGAAGGAGGCACCTCCCAAGATGACTGGAGGCACTCAAGTCCAAAAGAGGGGGAATCTAATCTGGGGGAGTGTTTTTTCCTTTTAAAGGACAGTGTTTTAAGAAGAACTAATACTGTGTCGAACTCTGCGGAGGAATTCCTTCTGGTTTTCTTTCTCCACTGAGGCTCCCTGCTTGCGGACGAAGGAGCTCTATTGCCTTATCAATTGCCAACTGCACAGACCGAGTCAGAAGGTGGATCTAATTGATCGTCCTGGGACTGTGTCAGACTGCTAATGGAAGCAGCTAAACTGAACTCTCGGTGCAAATTTCCGCAGTAGATTGAGACCATCTATCCAGATGTACATCAACTGAGGGATTCTGGCTTGATCTCGGAGCGGCACGCCTGCAACAGTGGAAGAATAGACTGGCTCAACCCTTTCCGAGGAATAGCAACTGGTGACACTCTTATCCAAACAAAAATCTGAGCTTGACTCAGCAATGCAATGGAGTTTCCAGTGCCGGGAGGGTGCAGTCCACAAAGGCCCTCTGTTCCACGCACTTCACACGCCTACCAGGAACGCAACGAAGTCTGATTAGACAAATTGTTTTGTACCGAAAGAAAAAAAAGTCTAAAAGAAGCATCACCCTCACCTTCCCATGGTTACAAACACTGTTTGACTGTACTGCTTGCATAGAGCCAGGCACGGCAACAGCCACAAGAGCGAAGAGGGCGATGCCTTGCGACATTACTGGCCGAAAGGGCACTCAGTACAAGCCTGTCTCAAAGATCCTATATTTGCCTTTTGACTGCTGTTTCTAATGATGAAACTCATTGCCTTCTTAGGGATTGGTGTACACTCCTCTGTAGTGCAAAACAGGCAACTCCAGAGATGCTGGTACTGATGGTAGCATATAACAAAAGAAAGATGGCCCCTGTAAAGCAGATAAACCAGCAGGGAAGCAAGGGAAATACACCACTAAGAGAACAAACAATCTGACTGGTAATTAAATACAGAAACTGAATCTAATCGATTATTTCGTTGTGCAATAAGCTGATGTATCGCCCAAAAACATTTTTATTTTACTATCACAACAAATCTCAGGCCATTATTCGTCAATTGATTAAGTACATAAAGTTTAGTCATAAAATGTTTAACACATAGAAGAAAATTCTGTACAATGTATGCAAATAGTCACACCACAATAAACAGTATTTGTAACAATATATATATATATATATATCCAGGGGAACCCAGGCTCCATCAACCCCACACAACACAATCTGACTCACAATCACTGAAGTGAACCTCACAGGAAGGTAAAACCTTCTTAAGGGCGCAATGTAGAACTATCCATGAAACCACCGGGGGAGAAAACCTAGCGGGTCCCCAAGGGGACACTAGCTGGACAGCTTAACAGGTTAAGACTTGACCAGGGGTAATTTAGAGGATGGATGCACTATATAAATCTGATCATGGATCCTTACACTTCATAGCAATCAAAGATCTACAGATTCCTCTTGACAGCAGATCAGTCGCAGTAAAAAACAAAAAGAGACTTTGGTATGCACACTTGTGAAAACCTGGTCTCAAAGTTAACGCACTAGCCAACTACAATCTTGTTACTGTCCAGAAATCAGAATCTAGGACAGCACTTCTTCAAATGGGGTTCGGTGTCACTATGGGGGTCAGTAACGCCCTCTAAGAGGGTCCACAAGTTTAGAAAATGAAATATCATTAGACGACTAATAAAGTATATTTAAATTAAAAGGCACAATTACAAATTTTAAAACCCTCGGTAAATATGAAGGAATTTGAAACTTGGTTAAAAATTAAGTTGGTTTCCCCAGCTAATTTTTAAAGTAGCACAATTACAGTTAAAATTATTTAGCACACACAACTGGTGACCTCATTGTCAGCACCAGTATGCACTAACAAAAAAGGGAACATACATTAAGAGTATAAAAACAGAAAGGGATAAGCTAGATTTTAACTAGCATACCTCTTCGTCTTTTAGAAATAAAACAAGATAATAAGAAGCTCCAACCTTTCTATTAAAATTAAAATGTATAATTTTGTTTGGGAACGAAATAGGTTATTATCTGTGTATTTGTTTATTGTATGCACACTTCCATATTTTTCTGTAAGGAAACTTAAAATCGTAGAAATTGCGTAGGCTGGGGTTCCCAACATCTAGCAGTTATTCAGTAGGGGTCTCTAGAAGTTAAAAGGTGTAGGGTACTTAAGTCAGCCAGGACCACTTAAAGTTTAACCAACTGACCGCCATCCAAGCAGCCGCTTGAGGTAATGAAAGAATTTCTCTTGGATTTGGATAAAGACACAGGTCTAGCAGTCATCATGGTACTAAAGGCGCTTCATTGCAGGTCTCCAAACCACACAGTAGTTTAACACACATATTGTATAGACAGGATATTTAATTAAACTGTGCAAGAACCCACATGACAGTGAGCCAACCTGCCACACAAGGTTTCATTAGATCCTTAGGATCCTATTCTGTTTTCTTATCTTCCAATTACCTTTTTGGGTACTATAGTCTTCATTGAGCTTTTCTTTTCACGCTTACACTTGCCTACAAGCAATGGGCGGCCAGGCAAGAACGGTCGACTATGAAAAAACTCTCATGATAGAACGCTTGACATCTTGTTGGGGAGGTGGAAGGAAGGGTGATTAACGACATCCCAGGCAATATGCTAAGCCCGCGAATGAATCGGATTCATGTTACCACCAAACTCTCCTAGCCAAGGTGCTCCAGAAACTGTGTCCGAACCACTTTATAATCGAGCACTCCAGCTGCTGATGCAGGACAAGTCCCATACACTATGCAACCAAACTGCAAATACTGAGACCTTTCACTCACAATGAGGTGATGACTGGTCTTACAGCACTGAACACCAAAGCCATTTTACTTGTTTCTGTGAAAGAATAAAGGAGAGGTCTGCTTATTGGCGATGTCCAGGAGAAAGCACACAGGGAAACTTGGGACTGAAGTATGTCAAGTACCTCCCTCCGGAATGTCGGAGGGTTTGGCCAAAGCCACAGAAGCTGTATGAGTGTCCCTCTCTCCATAGTCCCCCCGGCACCAATCTGAACCTCCCTGGTCCCACTCATACAATATTACCAAGTGTGGTACAAGAATGTGGTTGTCTTAATAATTGCTTCACAAGCGAATGGTGCTTGACCGGTGGTATGTGCCCTAATCTGCTTCCCCCGCTGCGTCTCAGAGAGTAACCTGCCTGTCTGCGCTCCATCACCTCTGGGCGAGTTCTAAGTTGCCACTAATTACATCAATAGTTTGTAGAGCTCCAAAATATCTTTGGCAGGGTTCTTTTTGACAAGCCATGTCTCAAAAGCAGCAAGAGGCTAAAAAGCAGAAACTATGATCATGGGGTTGAACACCAACTGCCATATTTTTATAAAGCGAAAGAGTTCAGCTTCAGACTACCCAAATAGACACTTCTTCCACATCTCCATTTTTCCCATTCCTTACATGGTCCCTGTACCAGTGCAGAAGTGAGATAGAGATTTCCCAATATCGGAATCACATGAGATGGAAAGGTAGTGAACCCCTGTCCCAAACAATCAATGTCACGGACGATAAGCCTCTGTGCGCCTCTGTGAGTGGATCTACTTATGTCTCTTATGACCAGATCAGTATGTTCTCATCACTTTCATTAGCAGAATAGAGAGCATCAAAAACTCAACAAATGAGCATGTTAGGTTTCTATTTTTACTATGAGTCTTCAATTAAGGAGATTCACTCAGAAGCTATTTTGATCCACACCGGAAGGGCCAGCAGCCATACTGCCCTATTCTCTAATTCATAGCATTTTTACCTGACCCACTGAAGGGTATACTCCGCCCTGCCTGCGTGTAGCACTTTTACTTGAGCTCTGATTGCAGTTAGCTGGCACTCTGATCCTGTGTATTTCTGGATGACCTCCAACTCTTTTAGTTTGGTTTCCAGTTGCTCCCACTTTCCGCTCCAGTCCCTATTTAACCTATCTGACTGTCACCACATGGCACGCTGCACCGATAGCTGAAGGGCATCCCACAAGGGGGTATCTTCCACCAGCGGCTTCCCATCCAGGTCTCTGCTAGGTACTGTGTTGTACATTCCTGGGTCATCTCCATTATTTCCTTGTTGTTGAGGAAGCCGTCTGATAGTATGAACTCCGCGGACCCGCTCTTTCCCCCGGTATTTGCAGGTCCATCGTCAAGGGTGCGTGTTCAGAGGGAAAGGTACCATACCTCCACAGCTGCCACTCTTTGTATGTATGTGGGTCGGAGCTGAGCCATACTGAAGTCCTATGTCTTGAAGCCAAAGCTTCCCTTCCACGGATGTGGAGCCTGCGTAACCTTCACTAAAAAACATCGAACCCTAGTGTTGTCGGTGGCCTTGTTTAGGACTGCCTTGACAACAGTCCCCTGGGACTTGTGAAGTATATTCAAGATGTTCTCCCACAGGAACCACCCTAGCTCCAAACTGGATGCATAAACAGAGACCACTGAGTACACACTAGCCTACATCCAAACTCAATATGATAAACCTGATATTTGGTTCCCTTCATTTCTGCTTCAACAGTATTTTTATCCTGAAATATCGAAGAGGGAACATTTAATGAAAACGTGGATATGGTATTCTGTGAGAACTTTCAGAGGACATTAAGTATGGTAAGACAGCAGATCTAGGAGGGGAGGGCGGTCTTATTTCTATGTGTGCACACACCCTAGCAGGCTGAAACACAAGTTGGTGAGCAAAGGAGATCCTTGGCGCAGGTGAAGAGCAGTCAGACAGAATGGCGTAGACAGGCATCAGGAGTGATACAGCAAGACAACAGCAGACTGAGTGACATGGTGGGGCCATAAGGTATTCCAGGGCAGCGAGTGGTGGGCTCAACAGGGGACCGATGAGCAGGTGAAAGGCAGAATGGTTTACAGTAGCAACAAGAGCAATGTTAATGTGAGAACAGAGAAATCAAATACATCCGTTACCTTCGCCACTCCATCGGCTCTCTGGGAAGCTGCTGGGTGAGGGACGGATACAAGGAGGTGAACAAATTTTGATCCCCGGCACCTGCAACAAAAAGGTTTGCATGCTTAATCTCTCACTTCTATTTCAAGGACAGGCCTGCCAGCCATCAGTAACACAATCATAATATTCACAAGTAAAAGTTTAAAACAAAAGAAGCCTGAATCCATCAGGACAACAGTAGGTCTAGAAAACCCCACCATATGGAATTGTCGGGAAGCGGGACAGAGAAGTAGGTGGGCCACCATTTTTGGGTTCAGCTCCCCGTGATACACAATAAAAAAGTAAAGTAAAGTCCACATTTGTAAAGCGCACAATCACCCGTAAGGGTCTCTAGGCGCTGGGGGCCGTCGGGAAGATTAAGAGAGCTATTGCCCAGAGTCACATGGTGCTGGGCTAACCTGCCGCCGGAGCCGGGGATCGAACCGTGGTCCCCAGATTCCAGTGTCAGTCGCCCTGGCCGCGGCGCCACACCTCTTCCACAATCATCAGTGGGCTCACAGGACGGTTAAAGAAAGCTGACGTGCAGAAGGCACACCATACATACATCGCTTACCAGGGAATAGTAGCCCTATTGTGTAGTAGTGGGCATCTCACACTGAGCTTGCATGCCACATTCTGTAATCAACGCTTGAGAAGGTCTAATGGACTGCGAAGGGACTAAAAGGAGCAGACCTTAAGAAGTGCACCATATCGAACTTCTGCCCTGTCTGAGGGCAGCCCATCATTCAATTTAAATCCTACTCCACATGAGAACAATGCATGGACTCTAAGAGACCAGCCGCCTCTACACCCTACCCCCCACCCTCCATCCCCAAACCCCCAATCCTCCGTATCCCCCCCAATCCTCCGTATCCCCCCCCAATCCTCCGTATCCCCGCAATCCTACGTACCTCCGCAATCCTACGTACCTGCGCAATCCTACGTACCTCCGCAATCCTACGTACCTCCGCAATCCTACGTACCCCCCAATCCTACGTACCCCCCCAATCCTACGTACCCGGTTCCTACAATCCTGCCCTTCTAAAGACCAGCACAGTACTCAATCATAATTTCCTAGACCCAAGTTCAGCACAAAATCATGCCACCCTGGACACCAACAACTAGTACTCTTCATGAAACTAGCAGAGGCGCCTATTCTTGCCCTCCTGGAGACCAGCACAGTAACCAATACTGACCTCCTGGAGACCAGCACAGTAACCAATACCGCCTTCCAAGAGACCAGCACAGTAACCAATACCGCTTTCCTAGAGACCAGCACAGTAACCAATACTGCCCTCCCGGAGACCAGCACAGTAACCAATACCGCCTTCCAAGAGACCAGCACAGTAACCAATACCGCTTTCCTAGAGACCAGCACAGTAACCAATACTGCCCTCCCGGAGACCAGCACAGTAACCAATACCGCCTTCCTGGAGACCAGCACAGTAACCAATACCGCCCTCCTGTAGACCAGCACAGTAACCAATACCGCCTTCCTGGAGACCAGCAGAGCGACCAATACCGCCTTCCTAGAGACCAGCACAGTAACCAATACCACCTTCCTGGAGACCAGCACAGTAACCAATACCGCCTTCCTGGAGACCAGCAGAGCGACCAATACCGCCTTCCTAGAGACCAGCACAGTAACCAATACCGCCTTCCTAGAGACCAGCACCGTAACCAATACTGACCTCCTGGAGACCAGCACAGTAACCAATACCGCCTTCCTGGAGACCAGCACAGTAACCAATACCGCCCTCCTGGAGACCAGCACAGTAACCAATACTGACCTCCTGGAGACCAGCACAGTAACCAATACCGCCTTCCTAGAGACCAGCACAGTAACCAATACCGCCCTCCTGGAGACCCAGGGATGTGGAATTCCTATAGCCCGACTCCCGGGACATATTGTTTGGGGTCAAGGGCAACAAGTTTTCAAGTGTATTTTGTCCTTGGGACAAGTAGGCCCAACCCCCTACAGCACAAACCCTTTGGCTGCCAGTTTACAGTATCACTTTATGGATCAGGAAAGGGCAATGTCTGCAGTTAAGGTAATATTTGTGTCCATGTGTTAAATGCTGTTCAAGCTTGTATTTATGGTTCATTAATGCAAAGCCTTTATTATTAGGGTGAGCACTAAAAGTAAACGCTGTAAGCTCGGCCTGCACTACTGACGGTGGTTTCAGTATAAATATGTATACACGTTTTCAAAGTTTATTAATATGAGGCTATGTATAATGCTCCCAGAATGCTCTGATAATATGCAAATATTTGCAGAAGCTTCAAAGTAAGAGTGATGATTCTTTGCTTTCAAAATAAAATGTTTAAAAAAAAAATGCAAGTAGGAAAAAACCATTTTGCTACTGTAAGATTTTAGGTACCATATCTTTGCAGCATCATTTAGCAACATGTTGATGTATGCTTGTGTTTCCCCAAAAATATTCATAATGGAAAATCAGTGTAACCAGTTTAAATAAGATTACCGGAAACAAAAATAAACAAGCATTGGCAAAGCCAGTAGGTCTGAAATTGGTGGTCAGCCTTTTGGTTTTGTCAATGCGTGACTTGTTCAGGCATGGTTTTTGTAAAACCGTATCCGTGTGGGAGCTGCTGGGCCCTCACCATTCTAACAAGCATTAGCAAATGCAAAAATTGTTTTTGGTCTCAAAAAGCACACATTGGCACAGCAGTTCCGGGCACTGAACAAAACTACTTTGTGTGCCAATATGCTCCTTGTCAAAGAGCAGAATACTGTCACTGACAATGAAGCCATCTGATAGACGGAGAGAAAAAGAGAGCGAGAGAGAGACAGAATTTTATTAAACACAATAGGTCATGGTTAACGCCAGGCCTAATTAGAAGCCCAATTATTAACAAAAGTCTCAAAAGTGCATCCATGGTATATATCCTTGCATTAAGTGCATATATACAGTTTCCATGAATTCACAAGAATTTACAGAAGTAGATCAAGAAATAGTACTCCTAGAAATTATTTGTGAACTGCATTTTAGCATGAGCACATGTGCATGTGTAGATTGGCTCATGTGAAAATCTTAATGTTTCAAGTTCACTTTTCCTCTAACCACTTTTTTCCCAACCCTGGAAGAAGTTTTACGTCTGCAACTGTCAGGAGTAAATTTCCAATCTTTTTCAGTACGGGAAAAGATTAGAAAAGAGTTGGTGCAAACCCAACACGCACGTTAGTAGGTTTGCACAGACTCAAAAGGGCATTCCAACCCTTGAACTATTTCTTACCAATACCTTCAGCCCAGTATGTAGACCTGCAGAAACGTGGCAGCATAAGGGAATTGCTAGTATGCAACCCTACTATGGTACGAGCCCTGGCATAATTAGAGAAGTTATATCAGAACTCTTATATAATGAGATTGCTGCCGTAATTTGTCGCCGCATTACATGGCACAAAAGGGACAAGTGGATTCTGTTACAGGGCAAATAGATTTATGAAGCAACCTGCCCCATGGACAAGTAGATATTTTATTAAATTCCACACCCCTGAGACCAGCACAGTAACCAATACTGCCCTCCTGGAGACCAGCACAGTAACCAATACTGACCTCCTGGAGACCAGCACAGTAACCAATACTGACCTCCTGGAGACCAGCACAGTAACCAATACCGCCTTCCTGGAGACCAGCACAGTAACCAATACCGCCTTCCTGGAGACCAGCACAGTAACCAATACCGCCCTCCTGGAGACCAGCACAGTAACCAATACCGCTTTCCTGGAGACCAGCACAGTAACCAATACTGACCTCCTGGAGACCAGCACAGTAACCAATACCGCCTTCCTGGAGACCAGCACAGTAACCAATACCGCCTTCCTAGAGACCAGCACAGTAACCAATACCGCCTTCCTGGAGACCAGCACAGTAACCAATACCGCCTTCCTGGAGACCAGCACAGTAACCAATACTGACCTCCTGAAGACCAGCACAGTAACCAATACTGACCTCCTGGAGACCAGCACAGTAACCAATACCGCCTTCCTGGAGACCAGCACAGTAACCAATACCGCCCTCCTGGAGACCAGCACAGTAACCAATACCGCCCTCCTGGAGACCAGCACAGTAACCAATACTGACCTCCTGGAGACCAGCACAGTAACCAATACTGACCTCCTGGAGACCAGCACAGTAACCAATACCGCCTTCCTGGAGACCAGCACAGTAACCAATACCGCCCTCCTGGAGACCAGCACAGTAACCAATACCGCTTTCCTAGAGACCAGCACAGTAACCAATACCGCTTTCCTAGAGACCAGCACAGTAACCAATACTGACCTCCTGGAGACCAGCACAGTAACCAATACCGCCTTCCTGGAACCAGCACAGTAACCAATACCGCCTTCCTGGAGACCAGCACAGTAACCAATACCGCCTTCCTGGAGACCAGCACGGTAACCAATACCGCCCTCCTGGAGACCAGCACAGTAACCAATACCGCCCTCCTGGAGACCAGCACAGTAACCAATACTGCCCTCCTGGAGACCAGCCCAGTAACCAATACTGCCCTCCTGGAGACTAGCATAGCAACCAACACTGCCCTGCCGGAGACCAGCACAGCACCCAGTGATGCCCTGCTTCAGACCAGCACCGCACCCAGAGCTGCCCTCCCAGAGGCCTGCACAGCACTCACTCCTGCCATACTGGAGGGCAGCACATCAACCAAAACTAAACTCCAAGAGACAAACACAGCAGCCAATGCGGTCTTGCTGGAAACCTGCACAGCACCTATTACAGCTCTTCTGGAGACAAATACAACAGGTAACCCCTGTCCTATGAGGACAGCACAGCCACCACATCTATATAAAAACACTCACTTCGCCATCAGTTAAACACCTCGGGATTTGCCCACCGCTGCTGGCACAAACAAAAGTGCCTTGTGAAGTTCTTGGTCTTGATTTATAGAACAAATCAAGGCAATGACAAGCAGACACCTAAAAGCGAGATAGGACCCTGCATGCACCGACAGTGTGCAGGAGTTTGCAGAAAACCCCTTCTGCTGTAAATGACCTAAAGGATTGTTCCCTCTTTCCTTAATGGAGACAGGAGGTAAGGCAGAAAAGAATCAGAAGCAAGATCCAGGAATCAAATGCTATGATGTAGATGCCAGGGTCACCAGAATCAACATGGACTGTCGCTCACAATTTTCTTTTTAACTTGTATATAAAGGTCAAGCAGCAGCCGATATTTGGGAGCAGAAAGTTAATTCCCAGAGGCCTACAGAGCTCCTAACACAACCTCTACCTCTGTGGTTCAAAAAGCGGGCCAAGGGCTGCCCATCAATCACAGATCTTCTGCTGAAACATGCAAGCAGTGCACACCAGGACTCTACAGATTCAAAAGAATAGGGGTGTCATCTGCACACCTATAAATGGTGAAACCATAGAACTGAATAGGGCGAGACAGAGAGCCAGAGAGAACAGGTAAGGTTCCCGAGGAACTTGACTGATAAAGGACTTAAACTCAGAGTTAAAGCAAAGTATACCAACTCCTAGTACATGGTTAAGGGTGGTGGGAAACACTAGGCTAAAGACAAGCCAACTACACTGGAATCAAGTGGGCCACTTCTAGGTATGATAGACTGTGTTAAAGGTTGAGCAAGGGTTCATCAGAATCAGGCCTATGACACACATTGCTGGACATCAACTGTATTTATTATTTAAAGGTTGTATATAGCACTGGCTAGACCCAAGGGTATCAGAGCATTTTACAGGAGTTTGAAGAGGAACAGCAATAAAACATTTGGTCAATGATGTAGCATTCTGAACCATTAGGACAAAAAGGATAAGTTAATTATTACAAAAAGAGCTATTTACATAAAGATTACATAAAGCTACAGAGAGTACAGAGTAAGCTAGTCTTGGGAAGGAGAGTGAAGAGTAAATAGGGGAAGGGGAAGTAGTATAGAAGATGGAGGGACACTGAGGAAGGGGTGGGTAAGAGTAGACCTGGAACAGATAGGCAGGGAATGGGAGGGGAACAAGGGGCGAAGGGAGGGAGTAGGATAAGGCATAGGCAGAGACAGGGTGGGTGGTTTATGGGCAAAGGGAGGGGGTAGAATACTGGAGAAAGATAACGAGGGGGAGTGGAGAGGTGAGAGACCGGAGGGTAATAGAGGAGAACCATAAAAGAGGGAGGCAGAGAGGACATCAGCAACCAAGGTAGGGAATTATGGACCCCAGAATGTGATGAGAAGGTGCAATTTGAGGTCTTTTTTGAAGCTGGAGTAGGAGGGATTACACTGGAAGTCTTTAGGGAGGGTATTCCAGATGGTTGGGGCGTTTCCGGCGAAGGAGCGGGATTGCGTGGATTTTCTTATTTAACAGAGGGGAGACAAGAACGAGAGTGTTTGTACTCCTCAACTGCACGAGCAGTCCGCTTTGTGGGAGTTTATCTGAGAGGTACAGCGGGGTGTTTTGGTGAAGGGCTTGGTGTGTAAAGCATGCAATCTTGTAGGAGGATCTGCCTTCGATGGGCAGCCATTTGAGGGCTTTAAGGGCAGGGGAGATGTGGTCATAACGTTTGAAGTCGGTGATGAGCCTAGCGGTTAGGTTGAGCACAGTTTTGAGTGGCGTTAGGTGGATTTTGGGTATTCCAGAGAGTAAAGCGTTACCATAGTTGATTCTCGAGAGGACCAGTGATTGGACCACTGATTTGAAGTCATCGGCAGGAATAAAGTGTTTCATTTTCTTGAGGTGACAGAGTGAAGAGAGCTCCTTTTGCCGAATTTTGTATATGGGAGATAAGAGTTAGTTTATTGCCAGTGGAGATGCCGAGGGATTTTACGGAGTTGGATAAGGTGAGCGAGCAGTTGAGGGCATTAAGGTCAGTGATCCAGGTTTGGATGGGGAGCAGGCTGTTTTTAGGAGAAAAGAGAACAATTTCAGTTTTTTTAGGGTTGAGTTTGAGATGACTGAGATGGAACCAGGATTGGATTTTAATCAGGGTGTCATTGAGGTGTAGAATGTCGGAGTGGGATTTAATCTTGTAGTAAAGTTGCGGCTCATCTGCATAGAGGTGGTAATGGTTTCCAGATTGCTTTAGAATGAGGGTAAGTGGTTCAATGAAGAGGTTAAAGAGAGAGGGAGAGAGAATAGATCCCTGGGGGACACCTTGGGAGACAGGGGTAGGGTTAGAGAGGCAGTCGTAGATTTTGATTTGTTGAGTTCTGTGTTGGAGAAAGGAGGTGAACCATTTGAGAACAGTCCCATTGAGGCAAAAGCTAACTTTGAGTGTGTTAAGTAGGGCAGAGTGGTTAACTGTATCAAATGAGGCAGAAAGGTCGAGGAGAATGAGTAGGCAAGATTCACCTTTGTCGAGGGAGTGATGAATGTCGTTGACTATATTAAGCATGGCAGTTTCAGTACTACAGCCGTTTCTGAAGCCAGATTGCAAGGGGTCAAGAAGATTGAAAGTGTCGATGTGTTTATCTAATTAGAGCAGGGTACATTTTCCCAAGGCTTTGGAGAGAAGTGGGATGTTAGATATGGGGCGAAGATTGTGGAGGTCATTAGGATCAGCAGTGGGATTTTTGAGAATGGGAGAGATTTGGCCAAGTTGGAGGGAGACGGGGACACACCAAGTGGACAGGGAGAAGTTGATAATCGTAGTCCGATAAGGGGCAATAATGTGCTTTAAGTCTTGGACGAGGTTGGGAGGGTGAGGGTCTTTAGTATGAGAAGACGGTTTAAGTTTAGCAATGATGTTAGGAACTTCATGTTCAGAGACCAGGTGGAAATTATGCCAGGAGGCTTTGTTTTGTTGCTGGTGGTTGGATTGGCTGGATTCAGGAGGGGATGTAACAAAAGGGTGGTGTCAAGAGTCAGGAGGAAGAGTAGCCAAGGAGGGAGATTTAAAGAAATGTCATTGGAAGGTGCGGGGTGGTTAGGAGCGGGGTTAAGAGGATAAGAGGAAGAATTGATCGATTTGGTGATCTGGAGAAGAAGTTCGCAATTTCTTTGCACCTTTCGATTGAGGCCGTCAACTTTGGGGGGGGGGGGGGGCAGAGGATGTTTGGCTTTTCACAATGCAGAACAGTTGTGCACGGAAGGAGGATGTTTTTTCATTCATAATGTGTTTCTTGTAATTGTATCTGGCAGATCTGAGGAGAGCTAGATGGGAGGGGGATGGGTGTTGCCTCCAAGTTCTTTCCGTCAGTCTAAGAGCGCGTCTTTCATTATTAAGGTCTGTGGTGAACCAAGATTTACAAGGGATGTTTCTTTGGGCTTTTAGTTTGGGTGGGGCACGTTGGTCTAAGAACTCGTTGACAGATTTGTTAAAATGTTTGGTGAGGTCGTTAGCATTTAGGGAGAAAGGGGTGATTGTTGTGCTTGGAGTTTAGACTCCAGTTCACCTGGGGGGAGAAGATTAAGGTTTCTGGTCAATTTCTTGTGTTTGGAGTTTTTAATGGGGAGGGGTGGGGCCGTGATGGCGATCGTAAGAGGATGAGGTGATGGTTGGACCTGTCGATGGGGAGGATGTTGGGCAGGGAGGCCAAGTCATTATTTGAGATGATGGCATCAAGCGTGGCCCCTTTGGTGTGGGTTGGGGAATGGCAAAGTTGTTTAAGGTCCCTAATCTCTAGAAGGTTAATGAGGAGGTCAACTGCGGGGTCCTCAGTATCATTCCAGTGGAGGTTAAAATCACCAAGGAAGAGATTTTTTGAGTTTGAAAGCGAGGATTGGGTGAGTAGATCAGATCGCTCCTCTGCGTAGGGAAGAGGGTCACCAGGAGTATGGTAGATATTATATAGACGAATAGGTAGAGAACTCTGAGCTTTAAGTTCCGCTCCAAGGTATTCAAAGGTTGTGTGGTCAGAGTTGTAGTTCATTTTTAAAGATAATACCACCTCCTATTCTATCAGTTCTGTCTTTTCGGAGGATGGAGTAGCTGGGTTGGGGGCGTGGGGGGGTGGGAAGAGTAGGTCAAGGCTAGAAGTCGGGTGGGCCTTGAGCCAGGTTTCCATGAGGAAGACGAGGTCAATGCTTTCACTAAGGATGGTTTCTACTATTTCTGTCTCATGTCGGACCGCAGAGCGGCAGATTACCAGCATGTAGGCGAGGGATTTAGCGTTGCAGATTCCTCACAATCCAAACCAATGGACCAAACTTCTTACCCAAGTAGTGTTCTCTAGAGCCAGGTGGATTGGGTAGCCTTGTGTCTCTTCTAGTTGCCGCAGCTGGGTTTCCAGCTTCTCCGCAATATCGCTTCTTGTCCTGTTTAATCATGCAGAGAATGCGATAAAGCGATCTCTTGCCACTACTTGAAGTGAATCTCAGGGAGTGGATATCTCAATTCCATCAATGTAAGTTTCGAACATAAAATTATTAATATAGTCCTTCACATTCTGCTTAACCCTTGTATTCAAGAGCAAGTTATCTTTGAGCCCACAGCACCAACTTGCGGACTATTAAATCAAAGAGACAATACGCAATATTCTCTTAAAAAGGACAAATATGCATTTTGAAGCGACGAATAATCATAATAAAGGCCCATCCAGGCTTGCATAAATAGATACGTTTCAGTGCTCAGGTGATCATAAGGTGGGTGAAAAATTAAAATGTGCAAAGTGTATATAGTACAATAATGAATGAACAATAAATTTTTGGTGAGCATTACAATCATTGGGTCATGAGTATTTTGATACCATGTAAAGTCATTAACATTTAGTTCCTATTGCAAAAAATGTCACCACGTTTTGACTAATGAGGGTCAACTTCAGGAAAAAGCAATTCAAACGAAGCAAGAGCCAGGTCAGATGGGAAGGTCAGTTATGACTAGAGTCGGGAAGACAAGCGCTATTGAATCGTATGACGGACTTTATGAGTTCCAAGTATCTTGTAACAAAGAAGTGAACACACTGCTTAGCTCTACCCGTTCGGATGGTTTAGCTGACAGCTGCAGCTCGTCACGTGATCCTACATTGCTTGAGACACAGACTACCCCAGCACACTTTGGAATTATAATGTCACTCATGTAATACAATGACGTTGGTCTTTCTGACTTTAGTCAAAACTAAGCTTCCTATGTCCTTGGCTTTTGCTTCTTTAGTAAGTTGTACGTTGGAGAGAAGGGACAAGGTTGTTCTGTACCCCCAATATTTATTTGCTCCGATGCGTAAACCATTGGTGTGTAGATTAAAGCACAATGGCGAACTGAGGATTGAAAGAATGTTCTACTCCGTGTCCATGTACGCAGATTGTAATTTTATTTATACAGAGATTAGTAGGTCTGACGAGGCGTTGAGGCGCTTTACGGCACGAGGCATGCTACTCAGGAACCCAAGGTTAGGGGTTAATCCAGAGGTTAAATGTTGGTTATTGAGATTAGTCCTGTGCTTTCAAGAAAAAAAATGTGCATGCAATTAAAAAGCTTGCAAGTACATGAAGATTTCTATTAATGGCAGGTGTTGGACTTGGCCCTTAGGGCAGGTTCACCCCTAGACTTTTTGCTTTTAAATGGGGACCTGGTGATGGTGATTTTTGGATTCTGCGCACTTTCACTGTATCCCAGTGGAAAGTGCGTGCGCACTCGGAGTGCATGTGCTGAGCTAGGCCTGCCCGCCCATAGGAATGCATGGGGAATGTATGTGTCCCTGGTAGTTCCTGATGCGTGGGGTGTACAGGCTCGAGTCTGGTATGTGTGAACTCGTGAGAGTGAATGCTGCAAGATGGTGTATGCGGCATGTATGTGTCTAGTGGGGAAGTGTCATTCCTAGACATGGCTGTACGTGTGCAGTGAGGGTGCTGGAGCGTGATTGGCTGGAGCTGGCTGGCATGCCAGGCTCCAGGAAGTCTGGATGGGTCTGCCCGGTGGTGAGTGGGAGATTAGCATGAGTGATGTGTGGGAGGAGTGTACCTGTGTCCTGGATGGGCTGGGTTTTCCCCACACAATGCTGGCTCCGCCCCCCTGTGGTGTGTCTAACGACCCTAGCCTCCCCAGTGAAAGAAATGGGTGGTTGGGCCATCAAGAGTGCTCCCAAGCCAGCTGTAACTGGTTTTCCCCCCACCCTGCACCTTGAAACAAAGGATTTTAGTGTATAAAAATGGGGCTGTGTCCCCACAGAGTTGTTCTGCTTTTGGATCCTGCCAGAGGGGGCTGTTGCTGCTGCTGGGGCCAGGAGGACCGCCACTTGGACTGTCTCCCTGCCTGGAGACCCAGTGTGCTGGCTCTGGCCCAGCCTTGCCCCCCTGCCTGCCTCCAGCCCCTGCTGGAGCTTGTGCTGTGCCTACAGCACTGAGAGCGCTGCTCTCTGCCCTTCAGCGCTGGGGAGCGCTGAAATCCCTTGGCTAGCGCTTGAGAGCGCTTCAGTGGGCTCCTAGCGCTGAGAGCGCTTTATTTCGTCCCCTGGCGCTTGGGAGCGCCTTTCCTCCGTGGCTAGCGCTGCTAGCGCTGTGGGTGCCCCTGGTGCCTGAGAGCGTTTTATTTTGCTTCGCCGGTGCCCACCCGGCATCTGGCCCGTTTTGGTCGTGGATTTGCGGGCCCGATCGAGTGCCCACCTCGATTTATTGTATTTTAAAAAGAGCCGGTGCCCACCCGGCATTTGCCCCGTACATTGCTGCAAAATCGCTGCCTGGCCCGCGACCAGGAAGTCAGGTAGGCCGGGGGCGGGACTGCGGGACACTCCGGTGATGTCATTCCCGGGCCGCGCTGGGATTGGCTGCCGGCCCGGGACCTGACTTGGAGGTGAAGTGAAGCCGGAAGCTGCTGCCTGCCGGGGCTCCCATGTGAAGAGAGAGCCCCGGGGAAGAAGAGACGAGCCACCGAGTCCCTGCCGAGGAGGAGAGCCCCGAGGAGCGGGAGCTCTCGTGTGTCCCCGTGTGCAGAGGAGCCCCGCGCTGCTGAAGAAGTGAGCCAGCAGTGTTCCGGCCCCCGCAGCACCCACGAGGAACCGGTGAGTGCGGGGACAGGGTCTCTTGTATTTAGAGTGGCCCCGGTTGGCAGCGGGCCACTCCGACAACCTTGGGCACATTTGGATTTCGAGCCCCGAGGCTCGTGGGCAGTTTCGGGTTGCGTCCCCCAGAGGGAGGGGCCCCCACCCACGCCGCAGTTGCTGCCAGAGCCTGTCGAGGCTCCCCGATCCAAGGCGGCATTTGTTTGTTGGAGCCACGAGGCTCCGGGGGCATGTTGATTACATGAGAGCCCTGAGTGAGGCTCAGCAGCGCCCTGTTTGTTATTAGGAGCCCAGAGAGGCTCCCAGCCCATATGTAGTTACTAGCCCTGAGAGGCTAAAAAGGAGCCAGTCATTTGGTTAGAGCCCTGAGAGGCTCAGGGGGTCATTTTGTTTCTGCAGAGCCTGTGAGGCTCCCACATCGTGTTCGCCCACCATTGTTCTTTGAGAGCCCAGCAAGGCTCCCCCATTGGCCCCACTGTTGTTCTTGAGCCCTGGCAGGCTCAAACATTGTTGCACCAGTTGCCCAGCACTTTGTGGGCAACTGCTACGTTTAGGCCCCTGGACACAGGGCGTCCTAGCCCCAACAAGGCCAGTTGGCCTAGGGGCAGTCACAGGTGGTGACTTACGTGAGTTTGGCGCAATTGTTCCTTTTGCTGCACCTCTGAATGTTTTTTTATGCGTCATGTGCCTTGTGTTTACACCTCTGAATGTATTGTTGATGCATCATGTGTTTTCCTCCCTTACACCTCTGAATGAATGTTATGCATTGCATCATGTGTTATGTTCTTACACCCCAACAGGTATTGTGATACTTAGGTGGTTGTTTTCTCCTAGTGCAGGTGGTGCTAGTGAGGTCCTGGTTACCAGTGATTACTGGTTGTGTGCTATTTTGTGCTAAAGTAATTTTACATTCTAAGTGCTATTTCTGAAAGTGTTACTTCTGATTCCTGACAGTGGTCCAGGTGGCCCTGTCTTGTACATATCCCCTGTAAATTCTGCCCGTGCCCCTGGCACATTGTAAAGTGTGTGTTTGATCTAATGTGTTTTGGTGTAATACAAAGGCTATTTTTCCATAACCTTGTGTGGAGTTTCCTTTGTGGTGGGTCCTGGGTGTTGTTGCTGGGGTGCATGCGCAAATACTTAACTTACATCGCCTCCAGGTTTAGCCTTGCTGCTCGCGCCACGTTACCTAGAGGGTGAGCAGGGGTTATCTTGGCGTGTAACTCCCTTGCCCTGACTTGGGAGTGGTGGTCTCTGACTGACTTTGGCGAAAGCCCTGGCCAGCCAGGGATCCCATTTCCAACAGCAGGCTTAAATTGACACAGTTTTACTTTGTATAGAGCAGATCTTACACCACAAACAATTGCTGGAATATATTCAGACAGGTCACAATCATGTGTAGGTATGGAGAACTGGTAGCTGGATTTTGCATATGATCCGACAACAAACCAAGATACAGGAATTATGGGAGGCAGTGGTGGAATGTCTGTGTAGAGAGACTAGATAGCTGCTAGAAAAACTATTAAGAATTGCATTTTAAGTGCATTTCCTGTGAATAGGTACAACAAAATGAAAAAATATTTGTGTCTGGGAATAGTGTTGGGCAAATGCTGGACTGCGATACATGGAAGAAGCAAATGGCAAAGAAACAGGTAAAATGGAAAAATAATATTTAGAAAGGGCATTGGCAAAGGAATGTCATATTAGAACCACCCAGAGAGATGAAAGGAGCATATCATAATGCTGAATAGATTGAAATGCTGAGATTGTGAACTGATACCCAGTCACTAGACCACCATGAACAAAAGCAATTTATAGGCTGAAGAATTTGACACGGGATATGATCAACTGTGAACTGAATGGGTCGGGATAAAGATCTGGACGTATAATGATGGCATAAAAATGTGTGTGTGTGTGTATCTACACACACACACAAAACAAAGATTAGGTGACGTAATAGGGGAATATATCAGTGACTTTAAACAAAAAGCATTGAAAATGCAATAGGTCTCGCAATAGAAGAGTTTGACCTTTTTCGTTTTGCAAATGGATGAGTGGCGTTGCGTGGATGAGTGGCGTTGCGTGGATGAGTGGCGTGTGTGAGTGGCGTTGCGTGTGTGAGTGGCGTTGCGTGTGTGAGTGCCGTTGCGTGTGTGAGTGCCGTTGCGTGTGTGAGTGGTGATGTGGTGGTGGATGCGGTGGTGAAGTGGTGGTGGATGTGGTGGATGTGGTGGTGGATGTCATGGTGGATGTGGTGGTGATGGATGCGGTGGATGTGGTGGTGGTGGATGCGGTGGATGTGGTGGCGGTGGATGTGGTGGATGCGGCGGTGGTGGTGGATGGGGTGGTGGTGGTAGTGGTGGATGGGGTGGTGGTTGTAGTGGATGTGGTGGTGGATGTAGTGGTGGTGGGTGTGGTGGTGGTGGGTGTGGTGGTGGTGGTGGGTGTGGTGGTGGTGGGTGTGGTGGATGTGGTGGTGGTGGATGTGGTGGTGGTGGATGTGGTGGTGATGGTGGATGTGTTGGTGAAAGTACAAGGAGGCAATAAGGCCTCAAAGGGTGCCTGGCATAACACCCTCTTCCCCTATTTCCACCCCCAAAAAGATTCCGCTGACCACATAAACCCATTACTGACGTGCCAAAGTCTAACCCAGTATAAGTATACCCTACGTGGTTTTCAAACAGTTGGTGTGCAGGGGTATAGAAGCTGAAATTAAGAACAGAAGAGGACTGGGATGGATAAGCAAGGTCGGAGGTCAAACATGCCATCTCAAATTCTTTCGGGGTGGGGGCAAGGAACGCACGGCAGGAAGTGTCGGCCTGTGTCAAAGCAGCAGCCAGCTGGGAGATGAGCACGTGCCTTTTGGGGGTGGGCTGTTGCAGAGAGTGCTCACGTGACCTTCCTCAACACAAACAATGCGCATTCAAACCCTCCAGGGGAGGGGTGGGCGTACTTGGACCAGGAGGTTAATTGCGGCTGGCAAGTGGCACGCTATTTTAATACAATATGGAGTTTTGTGCAACGTGTGAGTTTGGGCTGCGGGGGACTGTGGGAGTAGGCAGCAAAAATGCTTGTTAGTATGGAGTGCTAAAAGGTAATATGCGAGAAAGTTATTTCAAAAGTATTGTGTGTGTGAAGGAAGATTGTATGGGTGAATGGCAGAGTATGGATAAGGAAGAGTGGGGGGCAAAAGATATAAGAGCAGCAACTTGTTGATAGTAAAGTTATGGAAGGCAAAAGGAATGTGAGCATATTTGTAGAGGCGAACTAAATTGTTTTTGTGTGTTGTCGTGTTATTTAACAGAAATAACTAACATTGTAGCATTGTAATAACATATAAAAACAAGTAAACAATAATGAGAAGTAGTAGAAATACAAAAGTTGCAGTACAGCTCCAAATTGTTATATTAAAATGGATGCTGTAGTAGGTAGAGACAGGGAGGGAGAGAAGAAGATAGTAGCAGTTGCGTAAGAGTAAGGTAGTATTGTGTGCAAATGGTATGATGTATTATAAAAAAACAATAAGGGCTTAATGGAGAAAGGGAGGGTTAAGAGCACGAAAGATGGCAAGCAAATAGTAGTGGCATGTAGCTAAAGCAGAAGGGACTCAAGAAAAAGGGAGGTAGGGAGGGAGAAAGCAGGAAGTGCAGTATGGTAAAGTGTTAGTTTGTGTTAAAGCAAATAGTAGCAGATGCACTGAAGGCGCCTTGCAGTCTGTATTTTTTTTTTTTTTGCAAGTAAATGGTCCGGTATTTAATTAAAATAAAAGAAGGGACTTGTAGGACACAGGATGAGAGGAGCGCGCAGGACGTCAAGCAAATAGTAGCAGATGCATCGAAGGTGCCTTCCAGTCTGACAACACAGAATAGATGGTGAGGTAGATTAGGTTAAGGAGAGGCCGCGCATGAAGTAATGAAGCGGACGCGCTTTGTGGTGGGGGAGGGGGGTGCATCTGTTCTGTTAAAGTGTTCATGAGTCTGTATGAAGGGGCTTATATGTTTGTGTGTGAATTTTATAGTTGTCAAATTCTTTGTAGTTGAGAGAGGCAAACAGAAAATACAGAATGACAGAAAAGAGACGGGTGAAAAGGAAAGCAAAAAAGAGACGGAACCAGCTTTGCAAAGGGGCAGATGGAAATGATCTAGACAAAAGACGAGAGGGAAACCTGAGCAATGCAGGCACAGAGAGAGTGAGGGTTCGAGAAAAGAATGAGGCGTTGCGGTTCTCTTTCTCCCTCTGGTCCCTCCTACCTGGGATGATCCCTCGCTTGT
This sequence comes from Lissotriton helveticus, assembly GCF_964261635.1. Classification (NCBI taxonomy): domain Eukaryota; kingdom Metazoa; phylum Chordata; class Amphibia; order Caudata; family Salamandridae; genus Lissotriton; species Lissotriton helveticus. The sequence goes on along the minus strand of NC_136069.1, from coordinate 20,948,678 downwards.
GAAAAAGGGAGAAGAAACGGTTTTCACGTGAAAGGGCATGTTTTGGGATCAACTTCAACTACACACGTGCAAATTGTGAGATAGGGAAATGCATTGTGTCATTCCTTCAGAGGAATAAATGGAAAAAATGCTTCCGTGCGGCAGCGCTGATTGAGCAGAGTATGTAAGAGGAAAACAGCTTAGGGAGCCACTAGAAGCTTTGCCTTCATCCAGAGCGATTCTGGCGGGCTGAGATTGGGAGGGTTTCAGCGCTGCTAACTTTTCGCTGGGATTTCACGTGGTGCGTGCGCACACAAAGAAGGGAGGGGTAGTGAGAGAGAGGAAGGGGGAGAAGAGAGGGGGTAGTGGTACACGAGTGCAAATTGTGAGATTGTTAAAAGCATTGTGTCATTTCTTCAGAGGAATAAGTGACTCCGGGGAAAAGGGAGGGGGCGGAGCGGAGAGGAATAAATGGAAAAAAATGCTTCCGTGCGGCAGCGCTGATTGAGCCGAGTATGTAAGAGGAAAACAGCTTAGGGAGCCACTAGAAGCTTTGCCTTCATCCAGAGCGATTCTGGCGGGCTGAGATTGGGAGGGTTTCAGCGCTGCTAACTTTTCACTGGGATTTCACGTGGTGCGTGCGCACACAAAGAAGGGAGGGGTAGTGAGAGAGAGGAAGGGGGAGAAGAGAGGGGGTAGTGGTACACGAGTGCAAATTGTGAGATTGTTAAAAGCATTGTGTCATTTCTTCAGAGGAATAAGTGACTCCGGGGAAAAGGGAGGGGACGGAGCGGGTAAAAAAATAAAAAAAACATGACGGAGGGAAGGCAGAGAAGGGGAGGGGGGAGGAGAAATGCGACACGGCGGGCAGGGGAGGGGGCGGAGCGGGGAGAGGGTGTGAAAGCAGCAGGGGTCTGGAGTGCGGCTGAGGGAACTTAAGAAATGCGACACGGCAGGCAGGGGAGGGGGCGGAGCGGGGGTGTGGGAGGAGTGCGCCTGAGGGAAAATACATGCAAGGCAGGCGGCTGGGGGCATGTGCACGCGCTTTTAAGCTCAATGCGCATGCACATTGAGCTTGAATTTCACGGGCACTGCAAGGAATCGCCACGATTCCTTGCAAGTTGGTTAAAGACTGTCTAAGCCCCCATAGTCTCGCAAGCTCGATGCGCATGCGCATCGACAGGCGAGACCTAAAAAAAACACTGAACTTCACCAGTTGCAGTTATCTTTACTAGCTAGAACTCATGCCCTAAGGTAACTATAACCAGCACCCTGAGGTAACTATAACTCGCGCCCCTGCCATGCACAGTCTTCTCATCGATGACATTACTTCAAATGTTGCAGTGATCTTATCAATGATGTTCTAGAATACATCATTAGTGATGTCATGCATGGAGTAATTAGCACTGCATGGCAAGGCAGCTAGTTATAGTTACCCTGGGGCACAAGTTATAGTTACTAGCTAGCTGGTGAATTTGTGTTTTTTTCAGGGTAAAACATTACGTTGTCACTTAAATTTTCACCTAACTATAAAGTCACTTTAACCTTTGTTTTTTTCAGTGAATTTCTAGGATTTAATGTAACGTAATATTTTATTACCATACGTAAAGCCAACACCACGGAAAGGCCCGGAGTCCCAACCCCATGGACAGCCAACTCCCCGCTGCACAGGCGGGGGTATGGCTGCTCACGGTGCCACACGTCTCCCTCCCCAAATATATTTGTGGTGGGCCCTGGGCAAGGGTCCCTAGGGCCAGTAGACGGCTCATGGAGAAAACCTGCATGCTCCACTTCCCTTTGATATATAATCTTGCGACACCTCGGACCTGGCACAACCCTTAATTATTTTAATTAACTTTACAGCAAAAGGCCAATGGGAGCCTGGTATCCCCATCCTGCCCACCAACATGTTTTTTATAATAAGATAAATGTGTTGACAACCATATATTGAACTTAAAGGCTGAAATGTATAGAACTAGAATTAAGGCATGCAAACAATGCAAAATCCTAAATAAAATGGAGAAAAAAAACAGGGAAGGTAGTTGCTCACCTTCAATTAACACTATATTGAGAGTAAACAGTTAAGGAAATAGTTAAGGAGATAACTGAGTGGAATGGCGACTGAATGGCACACTTTATTTGAGGGCTTAATGAGCTAGAGGCCAAAAGGCTTTTCAGATCTCAGGGAACACATACATCACTTTAGAAATCTAGAAAAGCTATGGGCACAACATTGAGCCCCCACAGACAGATGCAAAGATACCAAGGAACAGAGAAGAACAGTGACACCAAACTCTACAGCTGGAAGCTTAGTTAGAACAGAGTCTAACCAAAACCTACGACAGAAAACCACAGATCTTTCTTATATACTTGTTTTTGATGGCTCTCTCACTCCTGGAACAACTGCAGTAGGGAGTCATCTTTCGCAATCAGGGGGCACCTATTAACATATGCACTTGCCTGGTCCTCCCCCGACGCTGGGTAAATGGAAGACCGAATTGGACAGATGTATGGGGCCGAAATGGCAGTATTTCTCACTCGTGGTTGCCCCATTAAACAAAGGAAAATTTAGACCCGATAGGCGTCATATCGGGGAGTCAAGCTTCTCCCCCTTGCCGCCTGCAGACCCCTGATTGTTGCCCCGTTTCCTAATGTATATTATTTTGATTATCATGCACTGGTTGGAAATAGATCCCTATGCTAATTTACCATCTACTCAAGTCTTGAGATCTGGCAATGTCTGCACTCTGAGTTATACCTCCTGCATGTTCAGCAGGTGTTGGAAAACGCTGGAATTATCGTGATATTAAGTAATTTTCGAAAAACTAAACAAACTTAGTTGTTAAACCAATTCCAATTCCAATTCCAAAAATTCTTTATTTCGGCCGCATGGGCCATAAAAGATGCAGTAAAATACAGTACATAAATACACAGTAAAATGGAATGCATATATTACAGAATATTTCCATATAAAAAGGCTAGAGGGTCTGCATGAGGTAAGGAAACACAGTGGCACCAGTTCAGGGGGACATTTTCTTCCTTATTAACCAAGCTGCCATTAGGAATTTTGATACCGCAAAGACAATGTGTCCCAGGGTATTGGTTTTCATAACCCTGTATGCTTGTAGGTATTCCCGAAAACCCAGGTTTCGGCACAGCGGTGCAATCCAACGCTTCCTGGGATTCTGGTATGCGTGGCAAACAAACATTATGTGCAGATCATCTTCGTTCTTGGTTTTACAACAAGGACAGAATTTGTCACCCCCAGTGAGCCATTTGTGGGTAAATACTTTGGTGGGGAGTGTGCCAAACCTCCATTGCAGGAACAATTTCCTCGCCAAAAGAGGAAAAATAAAATCCATAAAAGGTTCAAAGAGGTAAGAATTTTTGGACTCCATAAAACGACTCGTCAGGGTGCCGGTGCTATGAGCATTGTCCATGTCAGCCAAATTTTTGTTTTTGTACAGCTGGGCAAGAGTTTTGCGTGTGATCCTTTGACAACCCTGAACTGGATCATCCCAGAGGTCTGGCAAGTTCAAACTGGACAATTCTGATTTAATAAAAGCCAGCCAGGGGATTTTGTTACTGACATTCAGCCTCAGTACATGGATAAGGTCCTGTCTATAGTGATACAGTTCCTCAGTGGACCATATCCGATGCCAGAACTTCACGGGTTTGGATAAAAGATCTTCAGCGATGGAGTGTAGGCCCAAATCCAATCTTAGGGGGAGGAGTGGCGTTCCCTGCGGGAGAGCAAGTAGGCGTCTCAAGAATGTATTTTCCACCGCTAACAATGCCTTCCCTGCTTTGTAACCCCACAGCTCGCTGCCATACATGGCTGCTGCCTTCGCTTGAGTTCTATAGGTTTCAAGGGCCGGGCTTACAGGCTTAAAGGTGGATTTATTTGCCACCTTCAGGAGTGCGCCCGCTAGCTGGGATAGCTTCAGCCTTGATCTCGCTATCTGGCAGTCCCAGGCCAGGTTTTCTTGTAATGTTACCCCCAGATAGACAAAGGTCGAGACCCTCTCAAGACTAACTTCCCCCAGTTTTGGGTTGGGTCTGGTTCTGGCAGGGGGGTTGAAGATCATAAACTTAGTTTTTTCTGTGTTGACCTCCAACCCGTGTTGCCGACAGAAAAGGCCAAACCCATTTACAATCCTCTGGATCCCCATGGGGGATTTGGAAAGCAGGAGGGTATCATCAGCAAACATGATTGCCGGAACCCTCCTGCCTGCCAAAACCGGGGCGTCATTGTCCTCGACAGTGTCAAGATGTTGAATGACACTGTTAATGAAGAGGCAGAAGAGGGTTGGCGCCAGGACACAGCCCTGTCTGACTCCTCTAAGGACAGGGAATTTGCCTGAGAGCTTACCATCCCTCCCACACCTTACTTGGGCATAGTTGTTCTCGTGGAGCCTGATGATAGTACTAAGAAGGTGTGGGGGCACTCCTAGCTTCTGCAAAACCTCCCAAAGTTTCCCTCTAGGGACTAGGTCAAAGGCTGACCTCAGATCCACGAAGACCATGTACAGTCTTCCACCCTCTATGGTGACAGTCTTCCAATATAGGAGAAGAAGGCGGAAGATCTGATCCATGGTCGACGTGTTCTTTCTGAAGCCAGCCTGAAGGGGGGTCATGATGTCATTTTCCTCCACCCAGTCCAGGAGGTGATTAAGGATGAGGCGCGCAAAGAGCTTTTGGGGGACATCTATTAGGCTAATGGGCCTATAGTTGGCGGGGAGCAGAGTAGATCCCTTCTTGTGGATCGGAACAATCTCTGCCCCCAGCCACGACTTGGGGATTGACATACCTCCTAAGATGGCATTAAAAAAAATAAGGAGGTATGGGCCCCAGATGTCCAGATGGTGCCTAAACAAATCCCCAGGTAGCCTATCTAGGCCCGGCGCCTTCCCCGCTGATAGTTGCTTCAGGGCTGCCTCCACTTCCCCCAGTGATAGTTCCAATTCACGGTCCTGTATGCCACAAGGTGCATCCAGAGCTGTGACAGGACAAGGATTGGTATCTTGATAAAGTTCCCCAAAATGGGCCTCCCAAACCTCGGGGGCAATATTGGGTTCTACTGCATTTTTGAGTTCCCCTGTGCCATTATTAACAAGGGCCCAGAATTTACGGGAGTCCCTAACTTTTAGGGCATCACAAAGATCATGCCAGTGGTTCCAGTCCCACTCGGTCCTGGCAGACGCCATCACTGTTTTATATTGTTTCCTATGGGCACGCACCTTGGCCTTGTTTGACCCCTCTTTTATTGCAGCAATGAGCTCAGACTTTGCTGCCCTACAAGAGGAGGTATACCAGGTGGGAACATGGGTCTTTTTCTTTCTATTTGGCACCAGCGGGTGGAATACCTCAGCCAAATCTCTTACAAGACCCTGGTGGATATCACCCAGTTTCTCATTGTATTCCGGGGTTCTTGGTGCGTTTAGCAGTGCATCCACCTCCATAAACCTTGGGATTGCCAACCCGTATAGTTTGCTAATGGCCTCTTCTGAGCTCACAAGTTTTCCCCACTTAACCCGTCGCCTGCTGGTTGTAAGAACCAAATCCCCCTCCTCTCCCCCTAAGTTTTCTATCACTGTTCCCGCTACATGGGGAGGCCGCTGGATATTTAAACACAGGGCATTATGATCGCTATCTGACCTGTTTATTACCCTGAAATCGTGGACTTTAGGCCAGAGTGAGATATCCACCATGATGTAATCTAGCCTCGACTCATGACCCCTCCTATTAAAAGTGCACACTGGGGGAGTATCGGAGATGGTGCGCCCATTACAAGCCCTCAGTGCGTAGTTCAGGGTAAGGGACATAAGTTGTATTACAAGGGGGGACCAGGCTTTAGGATATGGGGAGGACGAGGGTGGGACTCCCCAGTGGTCATCTTCAGCCGTGAGGGCACCCTCCGACATGCCCTCAAGGGGTTCAAAGTGGCAGTTGAAGTCTCCTCCAAGCACCACCTTGAGGTCTCCCGGCAGCTGCCCCAAGAAGGAGGAGAGGTCGTTTAGGGTGGGGGATTCGTCAGGCGCGGCAACCGGTCGAGAGTAGACATTCACAATGGCCCATGATGGTTTGCCAGGCCATGTGAGCCGAACACACTGGATGTCCTGCGAGGACGTAAGTACCTGTTCCGCCTGACATCCGGTGTGACTCGCAATCCAGATTGCCAGCCCGCCCGACGGCCTCCCCCTCCCCCCCCATTTGGCAGGAATCTCAAATACATCAAACCCATTCCTGATTACAGTGTCCCGCGCCCACGTTTCTTGAAGGAGGAGGATGTCGCTACTGGCCAGTAAATGGTCCCACTCCGGTGTGCCTTCCTTGTTTGCAATACCCGCTACATTCCACGAAACAATTCTCAGGCCCTGATCTATGGGTAGAGCGCCTTGACCTACAGTGGGGGATTGCATAGGGACGGTGGGTGGCTGAATTCCTGACACGATGGTAGGTGGACCAGCCAGCTCGTCCCCCCCGGGTTGCAGGATGTGGCCAGCCCCGGTGTTGTGAGAAGTCCCCTGTAAGCCCAGACTGTCACCGCTGTTAGGTGGTCGGTCACTAGCGTTAACCTGCGGGGCGTATACTATTACGGGGGCTACAGTCATTCCCACCCGACTTTGCGCTTTAACTTTAGCATTAACCTGGGAACCAGGTTCAGCTACAGGGGCTCTGCTCTCTCCCACCCCCCTGCGAACCTCATCTACCATCTTTCCCGAGCCAGACGAGGTGTCACTGATTTGTAGTCAGTCGACCTGGTCTAGGCAGGAGAATCTATTGTGATGAATAAAGTTTGCCTGGGCATGTGGAAGGTGGTGCCTTGGTCTGTATCGTGAACCATCCACAGCAAAGCCCACTCTAGTCCACCCCTTCTCCCCCCTTGCCTCTGTACTACTTGCATTTGGGTAGAAGTACGAGAGGGGGACTAATTCTATGTTGGACTTGTCAGGCCTAGCAAGCCAATTAGAAATATAGTTGGCTACGTGGGGGCTTTTAAAACTTATGATGATACAATCCCCAGCCCTATTCTTTGGGGTGTGACCAATCCAGGGGATCCTCCTAGCCATCAGGACCTCGCCTTTCAGGTTAGGAGGCAGCGGCCTGTTGATGCTAAGCCAGCTTATCACCTTGTTGCGTAACGAGTCTTGGGGCTCCCTCATATCACCAGTTAACTCAGGTACTCCCACCATGATTACCGTGTAAGGGACCGCTTCTGGAGGCAGGTTGACCACCCTACGCCTATCACTTTGGGGAGCGGGACCATCAGTAGAGCCATTTGTAGGGATCACAGCTCCCCCAGTCTGTGGCGCTGGAAGTTGCTTTGATCTCCTTGGGGCCGGAACAGGGGGCCTGGGAGCCGAGGGCAACAAAGGGGGCGCCTGAGGAACAGGCGCACCGTCCGTGCCTAGCAGCACCGCATTAGCGCCCTGTGATGGTGTAACGGACCGCAGGCTATTCACCAGGGAGGCCCGGGGGACTGAAGGGGGGTTAGTCACATTTCTGTCTGTCCCAGGGCTTTGCCTTAGATGACTGCTTTCCAGGGCCTTCAATCTGGACTCTATGGCGTCCAGTTTAGCTGCAATGGGGGTTAACAAGTTCCTCATAATATCAGTGAGTGTGTTAACTAATGAGTCAGTGCTAGTAGAAGTGGAAGTTGCCCCACCAAAAATAAAAGGGCCCGTGTGCAAGGGTAGGGAAGCAGGAGCTGGAGAGCCCGTGCGAATCGGCCTGGACCCTGATAGGTTGAGGTCAGGAGAGGCAGAAATGTCTATGCTGTCGGACTGATTTAGCTCTACTGTGTCCACTTTGGCCCTCTTTGCCTTCTTTGCTTTCCTGGACCTTTTCCTTTTAGGGGGGTGTTCTACTAGGCTGCCTACATCATCTATGGGCAAGTCGGCCTGACCTGCATCTTGCAGGACTGTTCCCCTGCTTTCCGGAATGGTAGTATGGTCAGAGATCCCAGATAGCCGGGAAGAGTTCCTGTCCTTCTGCGTCAAGGGAGTTCTTAACTGCTGAAGGACCGACTCAATCGTCTGGTCAATGCTGTCCAGTAGTGACATGTGGGTGGCATCCAGTGTGATCGGTGTACTCGCGTCTGTAGAAAAGGTATCCCCCTGATCCAGAAACACACTTTCCGGGCCCATCTCGAGGTGGGCCTCAGGGATTGACGAGCATATACTAGCTAGGTTACTCGTCTTTGGGAAAAATTTATCCAGAGTGCTTATACCTTGTTGGGCAGACTTGCTTCGTGAGGTTCTGGTCGCCATGATGGAGTATGTAAGGGGAGCTAAAGAAAGCCCGGGGCGTCAGAGGGGTGGCCCGGTCCGGTCTCTGCCGGCCTCTAACGGCCTAGAACGGCCCGCTCTTTGCCCGGTCTTCGCCCCGGTGACCGCCCCGCGCGCGTCCCGCGATGCGCGTGGGCGAGTTCACCTAAGTATGACAGGGGGGCGTGGCACTGGGAGGGGGCGCGGCGCGGCGGGAAGAGGAACCAGCTGACGATGACCAATGGAATGCTGGTCCTCGCAGTCCCGCTCGCCTGCGCCTCTCACCTCCACTGCGGCCGGACTCTCAGGCGGTGTCTCCCCAGGCAAGCAGACGTTGGCTCCCAGCCAGGACAGTGGCGAGCAGGTCAGCAGGGCAAATACTCCACACGAGCGGCACCCGCGGAGCGGGGGCCGCGAGGAGTTAAGTAGTGGCTCAGGCGGGGGGGCGCGGCACTGGGAGGGGGCGCGGCGCGGCGGGAAGAGGAACCAGCTGACGATGACCAATGGAATGCTGGTCCTCGCAGTCCCGCTCGCCTGCGCCTCTCACCTCCACTGCGGCCGGACTCTCAGGCGGTGTCTCCCCAGGCAAGCAGACGTTGGCTCCCAGCCAGGACAGTGGCGAGCAGGTCAGCAGGGCAAATACTCCACACGAGCGGCACCCGCGGAGCGGGGGCCGCGAGGAGTTAAGTAGTGGCTCAGGCGGGGGGGCGCGGCACTGGGAGGGGGCGCGGCGCGGCGGGAAGAGGAACCAGCTGACGATGACCAATGGAATGCTGGTCCTCGCAGTCCCGCTCGCCTGCGCCTCTCACCTCCACTGCGGCCGGACTCTCAGGCGGTGTCTCCCCAGGCAAGCAGACGTTGGCTCCCAGCCAGGACAGTGGCGAGCAGGTCAGCAGGGCAAATACTCCACACGAGCGGCAAACAAATAACGTGCATGCTCAGCGAGCAAGCACCAGAAGACAACCCTATTTAGGGACGCCAAAAGGCACTCAAAGTGCACAGTAGCTGTAATTCAAGCCTGATGTGGAAACAGGTAGATTCGCAATACTGTACATACACTAGTAAAAAAACTAGATCAGGCAGAGCTCAGCAAGAGGCGCATTATAAATTATAATCATACATAATCCGCAGCAACGTGAAGAGAGACTTCAGCCTGGAAAGGAAAAGAAGCGAGTAAATGTAATGCAGGGTTGAATATCTGTAGCAACTTTCTCCTGACAGGAACTGCTATGCATAGTGCCCTCTATGTTGGCTGCACCAAGGGGAAACAGCTGGAACTCCAAGGGGACAGGTCAACAAATGATGAAAGACAATTTGTGATTTATGGGCAGTTCATCTCAGCCAAGTACGCTTTGAAATGTTAGATAGTCATGTTTTACTATGGGGGGGGTGGGAAATTATGAGGGGAAAAATTAATTTTCATTATTTTGTTTTATAAAACAGTTACCGGAAAGGGTTTTCTGACACTGGTACTACCCCTAAACCCCAAACTGGCAGATAAACAAAAGGGAACAGACCAATTCACTATAGAAAGCAGGATATTTAGAAAGTTGCAAATCAGCCGAGGGCCCAGGAGTGGAAACTTTCAATATGAATATTTGGGTGGTACATAACAAAAATATTAACAATTTTAGGCAATATCCGACCATAGTCGGACTGAAGACAGTAATTATGCAGCAGGGACTGAAGAAAAGGGGGTTGGTTGTCTAGAGACCGATCTGAAAATTGACCAATGACCTTAAATACGGATCTCTTAGTAGCAGGATCAAGTGAAGAGCTGCACAGTAAAAAAAGAGCACTGACAAAAGGGCTCTTGGCAGGAAAGGCTATTTTAATAAGTTCATGGTATTTTGTGCATTCTGCATTACATGTAGACAGTGTGCTTTCTTTAGTGTAATCTGCTCGCACAACTTCAGCATATGCAAAGCAGCACCTCTGATAGAGGGTGACATGCCCTACCAGACACTAGAGCACATAGCACTTCCACGAGGATATAAAAATGGGTGAGTAAAAACAAATCCTGTGCTCGAGGTCAAGCTTCTGTGCCTCAAGCACTGCAAAGAAATTAAAGTGGAAATAAAATAAGTGAGAAAACTAAATAAACATAAAAGAAAACTGCATCAAATGCAAGTCACTAGTAGCAGGCAGGCAGGTACCTCCTGAATGTGTAAAAGGAAAGTGAACAGCAGTGCGACCAAGCAGGGATGCCTGGCTTTGTCACCAGGAAGTCTCTGTAATCACCAATGCGGTCATCGCTCCCACTCCCTCTTTATACAAAATATTTCTATCTGTAAGTACTTCACAATACCAAGACAGTTCTAACGATCATTAATCCACCTAACAATGTTCCATGTTTTGAGTGGACATCAGTCTAGAAGGGCTATTTGCAAGACATCCCCACAGCAGGCCTCATCGACTCGACCAGGTTCTCTCTTTCGCCTAATGAGGTTGCATCTAGTATGCATCTCCATCTGCGTTCTCTGTACTTCTGGTTTCATCTGATCAGGCTCTAGAGTTAATGACTTAGGTTGGAGGGGAAAGAGTAGGGTGTATGCGTCACTTGTGTCATTACAGAAAGTCCTATACGCTATCCACTTTCGGCTGCGAGTTTGGGGTCCCGTCCTCAGCACATCACCATCATGAGGTTTGAAAGCAACAGGCCTATGGCAGTGCATCATCTAATATTGAGTGGGATATCCTTAACGTATCCAATTACAGCTAATAGTGGGGATGGATTAATAGGATATAAACTATTTTTTGTATACACTGAATAGATCTTGCTGAATTAGTGGGTATGGGGACAGTTCCAGGCATAACGTAGAAACTCTGTTGCCTGACGTTGGCAGCGCAAAGAACCAGGCTCCATGTAGAACCCTAAACCAAACCGGTTAAGCTTTCCTTGTGCATAGCATGCCTGATGTTATTAGACACTTTGAAACCACAAATTCACCAAAGCTGCTTGGCGCCAGTGAAACAAGGTTTAGCACAGACATAAGACATGGGGGGGGGGAAGCAAGCTTAAAACGAGAAGGTGGTTTTTAAAAGGCATGCTTTCAGCTATTTTCGAAATCCAGAGAGGAAAGGGAATGTAATTTAAGAAGAAGATTAAGCAATAACGCTGCAGCCACTAACAAAAATGCCTTTTGTCTGAAACTGGACGTGCAAACTTTAGGGACGACAAAAACAAAATTGCCAGAGGATCACAAAGCATGTTCAGGTTTATGGGCATGAAATTTGGAAACTAAGTATAACGGGCATGGATTGCGTAGAACCCAATGAAAAATAAAAAGACAAATGGGACTTTATGGCAAGACAGGAGGCTGGCATTATGCCTTAACTTCTATGTCCTCCTCCTGAGCTGCAACGCATTAAGGTTCAGTGAAACTGAACACAGAACACCATCGCAATGAATACAGAATCTTCAATCCTAGAAATAGTCCTTGTGCTCCGTATTCTTCCTCTTATGTTTGCTGCTTCCGAGCAGATCAGTATACCATAAATATTGAGGAGAACGTGTATTATTTTTTAATGTGTGTTAAATGATCAGCGTTTTAGTGATAAACCCAATTCATGGGTTATATGATGTGTATATTAGGAATGCATTTATTAATATAAATAGTTACTTTGTAGTATGAGGCAGTTTAATGTCAAATAGCGAGCAAAGAGTGAATATAAAGTAGGATAAAGCGCTTTGAGGAGCCAAATAATCAATTAGTAAGGAATAAGAAATAAAAAATACAGCTGAAAAAGCAAATATGGCATAACAGATCGCATTGTTTATTTCCTAAAAATACATAGAATCTGCGCGTTTAGACATCATAAAACTACGGGATTTGGGTCTAGACAGATTCCAGACACCGCTGAAGGAAATGTTAACCTTTAGACCAGCTAGCTCACAGTGCCATTATAAGCCCCCTAACCTTACCAAGGAGCTAATCGTTTCTGGCAACTATCGAACATGACAACCCTTGATCCTTCAGGGATCTTGGAAACAGTACAGGACTTTTCGCTCAGTCAATCGTACTCACTTAGTGTCAGAGAGATACACAGAACAAACGTTGGGACATTTTCAATAAGCATTTATTAATCCAGCGTCATTTTAGTATAAAACATATTTGCTGCGACAATCATTAGACAGAAGCAAATGTAAAGTAGTACCAACAGAGTAAATCAGAGGTACAATTCTACAAGCGTGCTAAAACAGTGAATATATGCAGGCATATAAACATGACAGTAATCAAGCGTACTCCTACAATGTAATCTAAGTGTACCAAGCATGTATGTGGGTGTACAGCCAAGAATATCCTAGGAAAGAGCCAACCCCATTACCTGATGGGAGAGAATGAAGGGCCCTGTCTTGGTCACGAGTTGGACACCAAGCAAGGGATGTCCGAGCACTGCGTGCTGGAGCTTCTGCGTGCAGGGATCTCAGTGTCATTGTGGAAGCGTCTCCTCGGCCTATCCAGTGAAGGTATGGATTTATACCATAAAGATAGCCTTGGGGTTCCTACCACACTCAATATGTTGTTAGTACGATTATGTAAATGAGCCTAATCAATACCTACAATTATGCAAAGTAGTTCTGTCGCCCTAGGATGAAGATGACCATGACGTTTACACAGAGTATGTTAATCCTGTTATGTATGTCATGTGCAGGGGACTTTTCTAAGAATCCTAATGCATAATAAATTAGGCTAGTTTCAAAGAAACAGATCAGCATTTTTTCAGCACAGAACTGGGTAAAAGGTCAGTGCTAGAACCGTGAGGCAGAGCAAGATAGGACAAGCTACTTAGGCCTTGTTTGGGGTACATAATAGAAACTGAGGAATGCAGTAAAGAGGCTCTCATTAGAAAAAAAGAATTTCTAAGGAATTGCAGAAAGCAGTTTAGGAGACAGTAAAGAAGGTACTTAATTATAAGATGAGACTTATTAATCTAGTGGACAAAGGGTATTTTTCAGCCTCAGAGGTGGAAGAAAGAGTAAACCAAGGACCAGGAGGTAAATGCTTTAAAAAGAGAAGACATTTGGAAATAGGAAAAGTTAAAGAGGGAGTCCTAGGAAGCTCAAAAGATGTTGGTGTCAAAAGCGGCACACAGGAAGAGCAGTTTAACACTGCAAATGAAGAAAATAAATACAATGATATTGAACAGACATGTGATGAAGCTAATTTGGAGGAGTACATCCTAAATTTGAATTAGAACAATTGCATACAAGAGGACGTTGGTGAGAGTATTATTTACAAAGGAAAGGAGAACTAAAGTTGTGGTAGATCCATTGGGTGAAAAACTTTTTGACCCAAAAGATATTCGCCACCCAAGAGGGAAGGACTGGTGGCCAATGGACCATGTTGCAGGGTTTATTAAACAATGGCTAAGGAAGCCACTGGAAAAAGAGGAAAGGAACATTATGAGGGCGGAATGTTCAGGCCCAGTAATTGATGAGAAGGTGACTTTCACACTTGATTTGGATCTAGAAATTATAACCTACCTATTTAAAATGGGAAATAATCCAAGGAAAGGTTTGGAGAGATCTTTAAAGAATGTCAAGATAAATTATTGGACATTAAAGTTGTACCTCAAAGATGCCCATTTCACAATACCAATAGCTGTAGAGGTATCTGCAGCTCAGATGTGAAGGACAAATATACCTGTTTTAGTGTCTCCCATCCGGTTTGTCAGCGGCCCCCCCGGTGCTTTACAAAAGTATAAAGACCAGTAGTGGGTATCTTAAGAGAAAGAGGAATCAGATGGATTGTTTACCTCAAGGATATTCTGAGAATTAATCAGTTTGGGAGAACTGATCAGCTGAATGTGGTAAAAGATTTGATGGAGTCTTCAGGTTTCATAATACAGCAAAGTCAGGTTTCATAATCAATACAGAAAAGGCTATCATGATACAGTCTCAGCGGATGGAGTTTCTGGGATTTGTTGTGGACACAGTTATGAGCCTGTTGCAATTACCAGAGAAATAAGCATTTTCAATGGAATAGGTCTCGCATTTGCGAGCGTTTAAGCTATTGGCATTGTAAATGACAATGCCTTTTATGTATGTGTTTTTTAAAGCAGCACATATATAAAAGGCAGTGCATTGTTAATGCCATTTATAACAATACAATAGCTTTCAAAATGTCTCAGAAAGCGGATACAACATGTGCAATAGAAGAAGCACCACAGTTAACCATAAAACTAGCCACATGAACGACAACTGCACCATCCATCGTCCACCTTTCACAAAGGGAACCAGTGAGACAGATCTTAGACATCAGCAAAGAGAACAACCAGGGGGTGACGGCGGTGAGACATTGAAGGGCTTGGGGATGGGAGATTCATTTACACAAGCATTTTCAATGCAATAGGTCTCGCATTTGCGAGCATTTAAGCTATTGGCATCGTTAACGACAATGCCTTTTATTTATGTGTTTTTTAAAGCAACACATATAATAGGCATCGTAATTTTTAATGCCAATAGCTTAAACTATCGCAAATGCGAGACTACTCTAATGGTGACCGCGCCCCTTTCTATCGACACTGTTCACCGTATGCAGGTTACGTCGAGCAGAGTCTAAAGAAATGCGCATGGGCAACATTAAAATGAAAGCGCATATGGTGCGCTTTCACCCAAAGCAAAAAAATGATGATTATTTTTAAAGGATCTGTAGCACGGCTGCTAACGTGAAAGCGCCACGCGCTGTAAATTAAATAATTAAATAAACTTGGATGCTGTAGTTAAAGCGGACCACCCTACAGGCAATAAATATTTAAGTGTAAAAGAATTATCTTGGAAGTTAGCGAGTTTGGTGTTTTATTTCGTTCAGGAGAGTTTCGGATGTCAAGGCATTGGAGGCGTCTAGTAGATTGTTTTAGCCAAATGGAGTTGTGTTCAAAATTCGGAAAAGGAAAACTTGTGTGTGGTACGGTATTTAAAAGAGTATGAGGCAAGGATGGAGGAGAAGAGAGGTGCGGGAGAAGAACAGTTGCTGATTTCTTATAGGGTTACAAATCCTACAATTCCAAGATGGGTGAAATTGACAATGAAGGAAGCAAGAATACATTGAGCAATTTAAAGCCCATTCTGTAAGGGGTGCTATGGCAAATAAATTGTATGTGTCAGGAGGAAGGATAGAAGAAATACTGAAAGCAGCTGGTTGGTCTAATGCAGATAAATGAAGTAAATTTTATTTCAAACCGATTGAGCAGGTTTCAAGCTGTGCATTGAAAAACTTTGAATATGCATAATGCCAGCCTCCTGTCTTGCCAAAAAATGACGATTCTTAAAGGTTAACTGCATTAGGAACAGATATTTTATTAAAGACAAGAGGCTAGCGTTATCGTTCCCTCCTTACCCATTTTAGAAAGGAGGAAAGAGGTAGAGATTAAAGGAAATGTAATAGTAGTGAGCAGCAGAGTTACGGATATATTGTACATAATTATAGTTGTAATACGGGGATATAGAAAAGATAACTAATGATGATTTGTTTATTTCAGAGTACTGAGAGGAGAAGAAGATCAAGAATGAAAAGATGGATGCCATAGAAGGAGAAACTAAAGAGGAGGAATGTGGTGGATAAGGACTATTTTTAGGATTCACAATTCTATATATTCATGGTGATGTTATTCTGTTAATCTAATTATAAAGTCTTACTGTGTTCTGTTTCATGGAACTTTAAAGTGTTGCTGCACAGAAAGAGGAAATAAAAGTGGATACATAATGCTAGCCCCCTGGTCCCTAATAAAAATAGATTCTTTATGCAGTTAACCCCTAAGAATCACCACGCTCTGATCAGCAGGCAGCCAGTGGAGTCAGAAAGAAAACAGTAGTAAAAAGATTGCGATGGAACAATCCTGAAATAATAAGAGAAGATGAATTTTGAACCAACTAGAGTTTTCAAACTGATTATTTTTGTAAGGGACAAATCACAGGCATTTTCATAATCCAAATGCCATTGATCAAGGTGGTCAGCGCTTGTCTCACAAATTCTTTTGAAATGTAAGGGAGAATCTTATTGAACCGCTTCAGTTGCCAGACGGAGGTGCTGACAATTTTCAACATTTGTAGTTTAAGTAAAAGGCAAGATGTGGTTGCGGAAGTGAAGGAAGGTGGGGGTCGGGAAGAGGAGGGAAAGAGGGCGGTCGGGGAAGGGGGCTCAGGCGGGGGCCGCGGAAGGGGGCAAGACGGAGGGCCGGGAAAGGGGGCAAGGCGGGGGGCCGGGAAAGGGGGCAAGGCCGTGGGGGCGGCGGAGGGGGGCAAGGCCGTGGGGGCGGCGGAAGGGGGCAAGGCCGTGGGGGCGGCGGAAGGGGGCAAGGCCGTGGGGGCGGCGGAAGGGGGCAAGGCCGTGGGGGCGGCGGAAGGGGGCAAGGCCGTGGGGGCGGCGGAAGGGGGCAAGGCCGTGGGGGCGGCGGAAGGGGGCAAGGCCGTGGGGGCGGCGGAAGGGGGCAAGGCCGTGGGGGCGGCGGAAGGGGGCAAGGCCGTGGGGGCGGCGGAAGGGGGCAAGGCCGTGGGGGCGGCGGAAGGGGGCAAGGCCGTGGGGGCGGCGGAAGGGGGCAAGGCCGTGGGGGCGGCGGAAGGGGGCAAGGCCGTGGGGGCCGCAGAAGGGGGCAAGGCCGTGGAAGGGGGCAAGGCCGTGGAAGGGGGCAAGGCTGTGGGGGCCGCAGAAGGGGGCAAGGCCGTGGAAGGGGGCGGGGCCGCGGAAGGGGGCAAGGCCGTGGGGGCGGCGGAAGGGGGCAAGGCCGTGGGGGCCGCGGA
Source organism: Lissotriton helveticus (assembly GCF_964261635.1). Taxonomy (NCBI): domain Eukaryota; kingdom Metazoa; phylum Chordata; class Amphibia; order Caudata; family Salamandridae; genus Lissotriton; species Lissotriton helveticus. The sequence goes on along the minus strand of NC_136069.1, from coordinate 20,931,686 downwards.
AGGGGGCAAGGCCGTGGGGGCCGCGGAAGGGGGCAAGGCCGTGGGGGCCAGCGGAAGGGGGCAAGGCCGTGGGGCCAGCGGAAGGGGGCAAGGCCGTGGGGCCAGCGGAAGGGGGCAAGGCCGTGGGGCCAGCGGAAGGGGGCAAGGCCGTGGGGCCAGCGGAAGGGGGCAGGGCCGTGGGGCCAGCGGAAGGGGGCAGGGCCGTGGGGCCAGCGGAAGGGGGCAAGGCCGTGGAGCCAGCGGAAGGGGGCAAGGCCGGGTTGTGTAAGGGGGCAAGGCCGGGTCGCACGGGTGTTAGAAATAATGTCTTTTTTTCAAAAGCTTACCTGTAGTCGCCAGCCGCCTTCAGCTTCACGCCGCCTCTCCTCTTCCTGGTCCCAGCAGCCCCTGGGACAGATTCCCATCCAATCCCCGTGCTGGAGAGCAGCGAGGGGATTGTCCTGAACATGCCAGAAAGACGATCCACTCAGGCCAGGAGGGTGATTCTCCAGCCTGGTTTACCACTGCAGCTGGAGAAACCTAAGTGCGGATGTGTCTTTTGGTCAGCCTGAGACGGCCGACCAAACACACCTGAGCACTTAGGGAGGGCACGTGGCACTCCACCCCCCCCCCCCCGTCCCCATGCCATGGCCCGCCTCTCCCTACAGCGCTGGCTCAGAGCCGGAAAATGCAAAATAAAATGATGAAAGAACATAGTTTTATTTTTCATTTGCTGGCTCTGAGTCAGGCAGTGGGGCAAAGCTCCTCTGCCACTAAAAAGGAGCCGTCGCTGTTTTACAATATGTGGTGGAACTTACTGTACCCATACTCGATGGCAGCAGCAGTGCCAATAGTCAACAGTGAGTCGAATATCTAGATCACTTCCCATTTCTCCTTCGCTATCCCGGATGTGGTCATTGGGGGATAGATATGGTAGTGAAAAAGGATTTCCTTAGTGGAATGAGTTATGATAATCACGAAAGTGAGAGCATTCAGTGAAGGAAGTTAGTAGGGAAATCCGGGTAACAGGCCTGCCATGTAGGTTTCAGCCTAAAATACAGAAATATATCCACGGTGGAGACATTGCCTTTCTTGCATAGTTGAAGCCTAATTTCACTGGCTGGTAGCAGGTCTAGGGTTCAGATGTCACCAAAGAACATGGGTTATCAAGCAGTGGCATGTACACCATTTATGGCAAGTAAACCACGGGGCAATCTGTAAATTTTCAAATTTTCTTCAGGCACTGTATGAGAAGTATTGTGGCGTGTTGGATAACATTAAGTGGCACCCATATGGTGCTTCTGAGGCTGAGGAGCAGGGAATCACCATCACCCAGTGAGAGTATGAGAGCTTGATATGACTGACCACCACTCCTAAAGTTGCCTTCTGGAAATAACAGTTTCACGCTCTTAAAAACAACAAAGCCAGAACCAGGGTTCATTTTTTGGCAGTGTGTTTTTTAGAGTGATTCTGGTGTCCAGGGTGAATCCATGGGAAAACACATTTGGTCAAAGTTAGATTTCAAATTAGTCAAGGCTCGCGTCATTGGGACCGTTTTGTACTATTTCTTGATTTCTGTTCTTGGAAAATAACAGGAATTCTGTCTTGGTGGTCAAGAGATTCAGGTAAGTGTAGGATATCCCGGTCTGGACGAGAAGCAGCAGTATTTGAGGTGCTGGATGTCTTGAGCAGGGACTTTCAAGTAGAGTTGTGTATTATTGGCAGATTGGTACATTTTAATGCAGCGGTCTGTAAGTAAATCCCCAAGGGGCTCCACGTAGATAGAGGTTGAAGATGACAGGGGACAGTAAGGAACCATGGGGTATTCCACAGGTGAGCGAAGCTTCCAGGACTAGTGGTGCCCATGTGAACAAACTGGTGTCAGTTGGATTTATAGGAGGAGAACCAGTGAAGGACAGTGCCAGTGAATCCCATTCATGTGGATGTGGATGATGTTGGGATGTTTGACTGTGTTGAAGGCAGCTGAGCAGTGTGAAGCGGGGGGCCCATGCTGCAGTGTGATCTGAAGCCAGACTGGAGCTTGTGCAGGGGATGGTTAGCATTGAGGTCATCTTGGAGAAGAGGTGTGGCGCAGCGGCCAGGGTGCCCGACTCCGAAGCACAGGGTTCACGGTTCGATCCCCGGCTCCGGCGGCAGGTTAGCCCAGCACCATGTGACTCTGGGCAATAGCTTGCTCAATCTTCCTGGCAGCCCCCAGCGCCAGGACACCTCTCCGGAGGTATCTGTGCACTTTACAAATGCTGGTATTTCATTTCATCCTGAACACAGACTGCTATTTCAATGATCTAGTCAAAGGCGTGTAGAGTAGTGACGGGCTGGTAGTTGGCAAGGTGTAGGGATTTTTTTTCTTCTTTGAATTGGGAGGATCTAGCGGTTTCTAGAACTGGGTGGCAGAGGTCTAGAGTGAGAAAGGCGTTGATCTGCACAGAAAGTGGTTGCGAGGGAGGTAGTTATAATGACGAGATCTGCAAAAAAATAGCCTGACGAGATCTTTAAGAGACTTTTACAGAACACATTGTTTCAGAGAATGATGCAAGAAAAAGTAAACAATGAATGTGCTCGAAAATAGACCATATATCTTAGTGGTGGTTTTAGTGTTGTGAGGTCATAACAGGATGCTATATGAAAACTACATTGAACAAACTGTAACAAGCCGGCATGTCTCATGGCCGCCCACTAGACTTGCAGTTAATGTTCATTCTGGACACTAGGAAATCACTACGCTCTGATAATGTGCTTATTTTGCTATTCAGTGAGGCCACAGTATCAAGACGTACAATGTGTCTCAGTGTTTTAAAACTTAAACGTCACATGTGGGCTGCTGATCCGCACTGCCCGCAGGAGTGACTTTAAATGAAGGGCTTCAGGCTGGCCATGCCATCTGCCTGGGGGTCCCCCTGCTGCAGCCATGATCTTTTTCACATGGTGAAGCCGGTGCACTGGTTGTAGGTAGCAGATAGGGTTCCTTTTCTTCCACCTTGCAGCACATTGCGGGATGGAGCTAGCCCACGGTTTCCCCGCCACCTTCTGCCCAATAGTGAAGGCTGGTACTGTGACCACGCCTGCCAAGGACCCCCATGAACAGCTCACAGGTACTGGGGCGGAGGCAGCTAGCACTGACTGGGGCAGGTGGGAGAAGGAAGAAACACGATGGCCAAGCCCTAGCTGGAGTCCTCCGTACACTAAAAGAGGGAAAGTGTGGGCCTGCTGCATTGGAGTCGGGCTCAGGAAGAAAAGCATCTTTGAGGGTCGGTGGGTGAGGCCTGCCAGGAGAGGTGCCAGTCACCCACCTGTTTGAGATACTCTGTGGTGGAACTCAGATCACTCCCTCTTGACAGTGCGACCTGGTTTCTTACATAAACTCTGTGAATGAATGCCGGTATTCAGATTTCTGCCGAGATCTGTATGTAACTTGAAGAACAGAGGACTGAACCCAAACTGCAGAACCTTAAAGTTTTCCATCCCTCTGCGATGGCTTCCGACCAGTCAGTGGGCACCACAGAAAACACGATTTATTAATTATTTGTTGGAAGGAAAATTCTCATTCTCTCTCTCATTCACTCTCACTCTCACTCTCCACTCCTGGAGGTATATTTCCAAGATTTGAATTTATTGCAAAGCAAAAAGCAGAATAGACACTTAAGAGAGCGTTACACGCGTTTCGGCACAGAGCCTCTCTCACAACTACTGAGGTACAGGAGCCAGGAAGGCTACACCCTGCCTGCTGAGGTACGGGCAGCCTGGAAGGCTACACCCTGCCTGCTGAGGTACGGGCAGCCTGGAAGGCTACACCCTGCCTGCTGAGGTACAGTAAGCGTGGAAGGCTACACCCTGCCTGCGGAGGTAGGGGCAGCCTGGAAGGCTACACCCTGACTGCAGAGGTAGGGGCAGCCTGGAAGGCTACACCCTGACTGCAGAGGTAAGGGCAGCCTGGAAGGCTACACCCTGCCTGCTGAGGTACGGGCAGCCTGGAAGGCTACACCCTGCCTGCTGAGGCACGGGCAGCCTGGAAGGCTACACCTTGCCTGCTGAGGCACGGGAAGCCTGGAAGGCTACACCCTGCCTGCTGAGGCACGGGAAGCCTGGAAGGCTACACCCTGCCTGCTGAGGCACGGGAAGCCTGGAAGGCTACACCCTGCCTGCTGAGGCACGGGAAGCCTGGAAGGCTACACCCTGCCTGCTGAGGCACGGGAAGCCTGGAAGGCTACACCCTGCCTGCTGAGGCACGGGAAGCCTGGAAGGCTACACCCTGCCTGCTGAGGCACGGGAAGCCTGGAAGGCTACACCCTGCCTGCTGAGGCACGGGAAGCCTGGACGGCTACACCCTACCTGCTGAGGCACGGGAAGCCTGGACGGCTACACCCTGCCTGCTGAGGCACGGGAAGTCTGGACGGCTACACCCTGTTTGCTGAGGCAAGGGAAGCCTGGAAGGCTACACCCTGCCTGCTGAGGCACGGGAAGCCTGGAAGGCTACACCCTGCCTGCTGAGGCACGGGAAGCCTGGAAGGCTACACCCTGCCTGCTGAGGCACGGGAAGCCTGGAAGGCTACACCCTGCCTGCTGAGGTACAGTAAGCGTGGAAGGCTACACCCTGCCTGCGGAGGTAGGGGCAGCCTGGAAGGCTACACCCTGACTGCAGAGGTAAGGGCAGCCTGGAAGGCTACACCCTGCCTGCTGAGGTACGGGCAGCCTGGAAGGCTACACCCTGCCTGCTGAGGCACGGGCAGCCTGGAAGGCTACACCTTGCCTGCTGAGGCACGGGAAGCCTGGAAGGCTACACCCTGCCTGCTGAGGCACGGGAAGCCTGGAAGGCTACACCCTGCCTGCTGAGGTACAGTAAGCGTGGAAGGCTACACCCTGCCTGCGGAGGTAGGGGCAGCCTGGAAGGCTACACCCTGACTGCAGAGGTAAGGGCAGCCTGGAAGGCTACACCCTGCCTGCTGAGGTACGGGCAGCCTGGAAGGCTACACCCTGCCTGCTGAGGCACGGGCAGCCTGGAAGGCTACACCTTGCCTGCTGAGGCACGGGAAGCCTGGAAGGCTACACCCTGCCTGCTGAGGCACGGGAAGCCTGGAAGGCTACACCCTCCTGCTGAGGTACAGGAAGTCTGGAAGGCTATACCCTGCCTGCTGAGGTACAGGAAGTCTGGAAGGCTGCCTCTGCCTTCTGAGGCGTGGGCAGTCTGGAAGGCTACACCCTGCCTGCTGAGGTATGGCAGTCCGGAAGGCTACACCCTGCCTGCTGAGTGACGGGCAGTCCGGAAGGCTACACCCTGCCTGCTGAGGTACGGGCAGTCCGGAAGGCTACACCCTGCCTGCTGAGGTACGGGCAGTCCGGAAGGCTACACCCTGCCTGCTGAGGTACGGGCAGTCCGGAAGGCTACAACCTGCCTGCTGAGGTACGGGCAGTCCGGAAGGCTACACTCTGCCTGCTGAGGTACGGGCAGTCCGGAAGGTTACACTCTGCCTGCTGAGGTACGGGCAGTCTGGAAGTGGACCCGCCGGGATTGAACCTGCGACCATGAGGTCAAACAGAGGCTCCTACAGTGGAGGCATAAGTCCACTAAGCCACGAAACCCGGCTAGTTCAACACCCCCAAGTTACAACAGTGTAGATTCAGGGGTGCAAAACAAGACTCATTTATTCATAGTCTCAAGTGTACAAGTGTGCAGTACAGGACAAACCCTTCACTAGAAAGTGACAGAGAAGTACAGTGCCGGGCTTCTCCTGTTCACAATCAAAGACAAAGTCGCGCAGCACAGGGCGAACCCTTCCAGAGCTAGAGACAGATGTGCAGTGCTATGCTTCTCCTGTTCACAACCCAGGACATAGGTGTGCAGCACAGGGAACCCTCCAATAGCAAGGGGAAGAGATGTGCAGTGTCCTGCTTCTCCTGTTCACACCCCAGGACACAGGTATACAACACAGTGAAACCATTCAATAGCAAGGGGCAGAGATGTGCAGCGCTGAGCTTCTCCTGTTCACAAGCCAGGACACAGGTATGCACCACAGGGAACCCTTTCTTTCGCTGTTTTTTCTTTCACAACAAGGGGCACCGCTGTGTACCGCAGCACTCACCTCGCTGCTTTAATCATGGATCTGGGTATCGGAGGCGAGTCAGGGTGCAGCCCTCAGCCCTCGTCTTTGCTTAGGTGGTTTAGATTAGCTTCCTTGAGTACCCGTTGTGTATTACCACAGTTCTGTATTTAATGGAAACTGATGAATAATAAATGAGAAATAAAGACGGAGACATATCTAAGACTCCTAGCAAAGCTACAGCAGTAAATGACGTGTGTCTTCACTCAGGAAGACTGGAACCAGAATATGAAGGTCAGGAGAGTGCGGACCAGGAGAAGGATGAGGAGGAGACTGCATCTCTGATGAGGGGAATAAAAGAGAGGAACAGAGGTCAGATCAAAGGAGATCAAAGATAACCAGGGCAGAAGCTAGCAGGTCTGAAGAGGGGAATTGTTGGACTTGGCCCTTCTGGCAGGTTCACCTCTGAAGTTTTTGCTTGTTATATGTGACCTGGGGATGGTGATTCCCACTCTGAGTGCGTGTGGTGAGATAGGCCTGTCCTCCCATAGGAATGCATGGGGAATGTATGTGTCCCTGGTAATTCCTGATGCGTGGGGTGTGCAGGTTCGAGTCTGGTATGTGCGGACTCGTGTGATTGAATGCTGCAAGATGATGTATGCGGCATGTATGTGTCTAGGGGGAAGTGCCACTTCTAGACATGGGTGTGTGTGTGTGCACTAAGTATGCTGGCGCGTGATTGGCTGAAGCTAGCTGGGGAGCCTGGCTCCAGGAGTCTGTGTGGGTCTGCCCGGTGGTGAATGGAGAGATTAGCATGCTGATGTGAGGGAGGGGCTGCGCCTGGGTCCTGAATAGGGCTGGACTTTTCCCAAACAATGCTGGCTCCGCCCCCTGTGGTGCGACGGATGACCCTAGCCTGCCTGGTGAATGGAAAGGGTGGCTGGGGAAAACAAAGTACTCCCAAAACCAGCTGCGACTGGTTTCTCCCCCACCCTGCACCTTTAGACAAAGGAATTTCATGTATAAAAAGAGGCTGTGACCTCTTCTAAAAGGTTCTTGTTCCCAACTCGAATCTACCAGGGGCGTGTTGCTGCTTGGGCCCGGGGGAAGGCTTGCCTCCCCGGGCCCTGCCCGGCCCCTGGACTGCTGAGGTCCTGGACCCCTGAAGGACTTTGGTGCTTGCTGTTGCCCTAGCGCCTGAGAGCGCTCTCCGTTGACCCTGGGCGCTTGAGAGCACTATTTGTGTGCCTAGCGCTTTGGAGCGCTGTTTTTCTCAGCCGGTGCCCTTCCGGCATTTGCCCCGTTCTTGTGAAGGTCTCTGGGCCCCCAGCGAGTGCCTACCTCGCTTGATTTCTTATTTATCATATTTCCAAGGGAGCCTACCCCTCGTCATCCCCCCCACCCCCCCCCCCCCCGAGTTCACCGCCGCTGGCCCGGGACCCCTCGTGACGCACTTCCCAGGGCCGCGCTGGGATTGGTCACCGGCCCGGGATTCCCTTGGGACGTGACTCCCCGTGCCGTGCCGTGATTGGCTGCCGGCCCGAGGAGATTCCGAGGTTCCGCCCACAGAGCGAAGAAGAAGCAGGAATGGGCGGGAGCCTACTCCGCGTTCCTGCATGGCCCGAGAGAAGCCGCCGCCCCCCCCCCCAGGTCTCCCAAGAGCGAGGGAGAGCCCCGGAGAGCGCGAAGAGGCCGCGACACCGTTGCTGTCAGACCTGGTGAGTGCAGAGAAGGAGAGGAGGGGCGTCGGGGCACATTGCCGGTGCACGCCCCTCCCCTTCAGAGCGAGTCCCTTGTGGTGCTAATAGGCCCATGGGGCCTCAAGTGATGCCGAGTCCCCCGAGAGGGACTCCGCCTACCCCCTACCTCGAACCCCGAGCCCGAGAGGCTCCCCGGGGCCCCAGTTGTTCCAGAGTCCCCCGGGAGGGACTCCAACGGAGGCCCCACATTGGTCCAGAGCCCCGAGAGGCTCTAAGGCGGCCTAGTTGTTTCTCGAGCCCCGAGAGGCTCCACCGTCGTCATTTGTCCTTCCGAGCCTGCGAAGCTCGGCCCCAGCATCGTTGTTGTCGAGCCCGGAGAGGCTCCAGGGCCCACTGTTATATTGAGGAGCCCCCGAGGCTCAGGGGGCATTTCAGTTGTTCAGAGCCTGCGAGGCTCCCACGTTGGCCCCATCATCTACAGCTGCCCAGCACTTCGTAGGCAGCATCCACGTTTAGGTTTGTTCTTGGCTACCTGCAGCCTGTCCTGACATTGCGACATTGGGCGTCCTAGCCCCAGAGAGGACAGTTGGCCTGGTGAAAGTTATGAGCTCATGTTAAATGTGATTCCTGAGAATTATTCTGTGCTGCACCTCTGAAGGTGCTTCTGATGCGTTATGTGCCTTGTCCTTTTTCCCTCCTGAATATCCTATGCATCATGTATGACGGTTCTGGTTGTTGTATGTTCTAATGCTAGTTCTACCAAGTGCATATTCCTGGCAGTGGTCCCATGGCCCTGTCCTGTACATAGTCCCCTGTAAATTCTGCCCGTGCCTCTGGCACATTGTAAAGTGTGTGTTCCTAGCTAATGTGTTTTTAAATACAAAGGCTATTTTTATATATACCTTGTGTGGAGTTCCTTTTGTGGGGGGCCCTGGAGGTTGTTGCTGGTGGGTGCGTGCGCAAATGCTTTACACATCGCCTCCGAGATAGGCCTGACTGCTCGTGCCAAGCTACCAAGGGGGTGAGCAGGGGTGGCCTTGGCGGGTGACTTCCTTACCCTAACTTAGGAATGGTGGTTTCTGCCTGGCTTTGGCGCAAGCCTTAGCCAACCAGAAATCCCATTTGTAACAGGAATAAAAGTGGGGAACAACAGAGAACAGATCAAAGGAGATCAAAAATAACCAGGGCAGAAGCTAGCAGGTATGAAGAGGAGAATAAAAGAGGGGAACAGAGGACCGATCAGAGGAGACAAAAGCTAACCAAGGCAGAAGCCAACAGGTCTGAAGAGGAGAATAAAAGAGGGGAACAACAGAGGACCGATCAGAGGAGACAAAAGCTAACCAGGGCAGAAGCTAGCAGCTCTGAACAGGGGAATAAAAGAGGGGAACAACAGAGTACAAATCCGAGCGGAGACTAGAGCTACCCAGGGCAGAAGCTAGCAGCTCTGAACTGGGGAATAAAAGAGTGGCACAATAGAGGACCGATCAGAGGAGACGAAAGCTAACCAGGGCAGAAGCTAGCAACGTTGGCAAGGGGAATTAAAGAGGGGAACAGAGGAAAGATCAGAGGAGACGAAAGCTAACCAGGGCAGAAGCTAGCAACGTTGGCAAGGGGAATTAAAGAGGGGAACAGAGGACAGATCAGAGGAGACGAAAGCTAACCAGGGCAGAAGCTAGCAACGTTGGCAAGGGGAATTAAAGAGGGGAACAGAGGACAGATCAGAGGAGACGAAAGCTAACCAGGGCAGAAGCTAGCAACGTTGGCAAGGGGAATTAAAGAGGGGAACAGAGGACAGATCAGAGGAGACGAAAGCTAACCAGGGCAGAAGCTAGCAACGTTGGCAAGGGGAATTAAAGAGGGGAACAGAGGACAGATCAGAGGAGACGAAAGCTAACCAGGGCAGAATCTAGCAACTCTGGAAAGGGGAAAAAAAGAGTGGAACAACAGAGGACATATCAGAGAGGAGAAAGATAACCAGGGTAGAAGCTAGCAGCTCTGGAAAGGAGAATAAAAGAGTGGAACAGAGAACCGATCAGAGGAGACGAAAGCTACCCACGGCAGAAGCTAGCAGCCCTGGACAGAGGAATAAATATAAGTAGTACAGTAGAGCGCAGCTCTGAAAGAGCTGGGAATTCACAGAGGACCAGGAAAGTGCATCAAAGAACAGTTGAACAGTCTACAGAAAGACGAGAGTGCAACCGCAAACAGCTTGACTACTTGCAGAAGCCAGGAGAGTGCAGCTCGGAATAATAGAATAAATACAGAAGGGCAGGTATCTTCAGAACAGCCGGGCTATCTGTAGTACAGAAGACTACAGCTTGCAACTGGGCAGTTTATAGAAGGCCAGAAGAGTGCAGTTCAGAACTGAAGATAGGGAGGGCAGCGATCCTCAGCTCAGAACAAGAGAATAAAGATAGGGAGGACAGGGATGCTCAGCTCAGAACAAGAGAATAAAGATATGGAGGGCAGGGATGCTCAGCTCAGAACAGGTGGGCGGTCTGTGGCACAGAAGACTACAGCAAACGGGCAGTTTATAGAAGGCTAGCCGAGTACTGCTGAGAATAGGTGAATACAGGAGTGGGGAGGGAAGCTGGTCACTCTGTAGGGAAGGATAGTGAAGCTCAGTAGAGTTTGACAGTATGTAGAAGGCCAGGAGAATGCTGCTATTAGTAAGTGGCTAATTTGCAAGACAGGACAGTGAGGCTTAAAACAGCTGGACAGTCTGTGGAACTAGGAGACTGCAACTCAAAACGGTTACGGTCTGCAGCATGCCAGGAGTGTGCGGCACTGAACAACTGGACCCCATCAATGGACAGGAGTATAGCAATCAGAACCACTAGACAGTCTATCTAGGCGGCTAGGAGAGTGCAGTAGAGCCCTTCTCAATGGATTGTAGAAGACCCGGAAAGTGCAGCTCAGAACATCTGACCAATCTACAGTAGGAGGGGTGAGTGTGGTTTATTAAATTCTGATGGTTTGCAAGAGTTCAATATAAAGAGAGAATATATCTCCGAACAGCTGGATAGTCTACAGAAAGAGGGGCGAGTGCAGCTCCTTGCATTTTGATGGTTTTCAAGAGTCCACTATAAAGAAAGAATACATCGAAGAACAGCTGGATATTCTGTAGAAGGAAACGAGCGAGCAGTTCAGCATTGCTTGATGGATTGTAGAAGGGCAGGAGAATGCAGTGGGATGGTCTGTAGAAGGTCACGAGAACTGAAGCTTGGTACAGCATGATGGTTTACATAAGACAACCAGAGTGCAGCTAAGAAAATCTTGAATAATCATTGTCCTTGTAGTGTGCACACTGCAAACGCAGCACTGTTGCGCCTTACATTCGTAGGAAGTCTGCCCTACTATACGCTCACAAACACCGCTTTTGGGTTTTTCTTTTGCTCAGGGAGGTTTCCTCGCCAAACTTGAATTTTATGCACTTTGTAACATGAACAACAAATGCACATACTTTCTTGTATGTGAACAGAGCTCATGATTGTGCACTTTATTACTTAAATCAACTCTTGCTTTAGCCATTTTTATCTAAGATATCTAAGGTAAGCAGACCCCAAACAGATGCGAATATCAAAGTTGAGAAGCGAGTTTCATCCTCTTAAAGAGGAATATATGTGAAATAGAAAATGTCTCTCTGCGGGAAACATTATTTCTAAGACATGGGTTTACACAGCCTACGTAGGGGTTAGAACTCGTCTGTCTTCTATGGCGGTAGAAGGAGCAATAGCCAGATGGCCTTGCGAAGATCAAGCCATGTGGCAAGGGTATGTAGTGGGCCAGGCAGAGAAGGCCCTTTGTACACAACGACAAGAGAAAGAGCTGGTAGATCCATCTGGGACATCTGCAGGACTGTCTTACTCCACATCTGAGCTTTTTGGGTGGAGTTTACCAATCGCTAAATACAGACCCAGACCAGGGGTGGGGGAAGGGATATGAAATGCCACTCTGTCTTGCATTGGTCGATACAAGCACTTAAGTACTTCTGCATTAATAAATACCAGTCCTTCCCTTTCAATGTATAATTTACCATAACTGCTGGGGAGCTGTGAATGGCAGCTTGCAAAGGCAACCTCAGGAGGAGTGGGGTGCAAGCAGAGGTCAGACTGGCTAAACGTGTACATGTATCTAGGCACTAGAGGCAGCTGGGGCTACCGGAGCAGGACTTTGATTGGACGAGAGTAAGGAATGTAGGCAGCTTTACCTCCACTTGTCAAACTACCTGGACTGACAGTAAAGTGGTGCTGCAGGCAGGCAGGCAGAGTTGAGAATTGGAAGCTGAAAGAAACTAGAAGTTCATGCTCGAAGAGGAGGATAAAAGGAGAGTCACAATCTCAGGTGCTGTAACGTCTCCTTGGCGTGAGACCTAGAAGCCGCTGCACTAACTGCTGGGAGGACTGCAGAAACAATTCCCACATCACTTCCATCTTTGAGGATCTATTCTGACTTTAAAGTGGAAAGATGCATATGGTTGTGATGCCTCGTATATAATGAGCCGCGCTCTCTCCTCCAACGACAGCATGTGTGAGGCCCTTTGCAAACGCGGACTGTTTACTCGGAGGATAATCAGTATCTGCAATCGTTTTCTTGCCACAGTACTTCTCTAGGAAGGGCCATTTGTTGCCTTGAAAATAGTCCACGAGGCTTACCTTCCTGCAGATGTCGTTTTAATGTAACAATAGGAAATACCCAGTTAACAGGACACTTTGCAATCACCAAGAGTAGAAGGTTCCTAACTTTGGTAAATGTAGGGTCTGCTTCCTATGGTCACCCCCATTTTTTTGCTAACATTTTCTGGTTTTTCGACTTTATTGGGGCTGTGGGCCTGCTAATCAGACCCACAGCCCAGCTATTCTCTCTCTAAATTGATACCATGTACTTTAGGTACATACCAGATTGGATGGCGGGTCACCTTCGTGAGCCCCTGTATAGTGTACCATAGGTACCCAGGGCATATGTGCATCCAAGGCCTACCAGGGGCTGCAGCATGTATTGTGCCACCCCTGGCTGGCCATCTAAACTGATACCACAGGCTGATCACTCAGCTTGGGTAAGGTGGTGTAATCACCCCTTACTTAGCTATAGTATATCTATACCTACCTTATATATAGACACACAGTAACCTATAAGTCACTCCTATGGCAGGCCTTATCGATCCTGAAGGCAGAGTGCTTGGTTTTGGCGAGAGGGTGCCTTAGCATGAGATGAGCCCCTCTGCAGCTTTCGGAACCATCTCCTTATAGCTGTTCTATGATATAGCCATACCATATAAGTGCCTTATAATCCTCGCGGTTTTTGCTAACTTTGGTTTGGCTTTATCAAAACATGTCGTGTAAGGTGTCAAACACTTTGGAATACTACCCCCCCCCCCCACCCCACCAGTTCTGATGGCGGGGGTAGCATTCCACCCTTCTAGAGGGAGAAGACATGTAGTTACTGCTTTACCCAGTTAAAGTTAAACAAAGCCCCAGCATCACAAAATGGATGCTGCTGCCACAGACACAAGTCTGACCTCCTGGTGCTGGACGAAACTCCGGCAGGGGAGGCCTGGACAATAGGTTTCCTGTCCAGGGAGGTGCCAGCACCTCCCCAGATAGGCAGATGTGTATTGGGGGCAGGGAGGGACGCATCAGCAGATGCTTTTTGAGACACAAGGTGCTCCATGCATAGCCCGGTTCAAACCAGTTGCTGGGGCACTCCAGCCCCGCTCTGGCGCGAAACTGGACAATGGGAAAGGGGTGTAACCAACCCCTTCCCAGGTCCACCCATAGGAGGGACCTAGCAGGTAATCCAGCCACTTTTGCTAGTATAAGTATAGGAGCTGTGTCCCCAGGACTTTAGATTATCCTGGAACGAAACTTTGATACGGAACTCTTGGACCTTCGACATTCTATTCGGATTAGAAGTCGGAAGACATCTCCCTTGTGGTCAAGGAGTGCAAACAGGCACCACCAGTGATTTGCCGGTCTGCTTTGTCGACGCTCCCGCCGGAACCCGAAGACTCAGCGACGCAGGACCTGAACTTCCAGACTTCTCTGACTCCGACCCACTTCTACAGCAAAGCGGAGACCCGTGACGGACAAGAGAGACGTGGGACCGGACACCCTGGACATCCTGCATTTTGCTAACTGCATCGACTCCTGAGGTAACTCGAAGTTGTGCATTGGGGTACGAGGAGCCCCCAGACTCAAGCACCATTTCCACCGAAGCTCAGCCCTCCACACTTCACGAGTGCCGCATGGGGCCCGCTCTTGCATTTCAGCTCAACGCGTCTTCCCGGTTGCTAGTCCGTTGGCTAGTTAGCCCTCTAAAGACTTTCTTTTGAATCCAAACTGCTTTCCTGGTTGCTTCAGGCTTGCTCCAGCTTCCCTGCAAAGGAGAAGCTACCCAGACCTTGCTGGTCTGCACCGAAGTCAATCTTCACTTCCTGCGTGGGTGGGGTTTGCCAAGGCTTGTTGGGTCCAATCCAGATACCGACACCGCAGTCAACTAGATCCTTCGGGGACAGCTCGAACCCAGATCCTGGTTGTCGTCGACACCTCATGGTCCTCGTGACTGCATAGACAAGCTTCACCTCTTCACCTGAGATCATCGCGACATCGCCTAGTACCTTCCGGGTCACTGGCTAGTGACCCAGACTCTGTCCCTTCTGCTTTCAGGTTCTTCAGTTCCTCAATCCACCCTTGGATCCACCCGGACACTCTTCCTCTGGGTCGCCTGCAGCACTTCTTTGCAGATCTCCATTGAAAGCATCGACGAAACCCGACACCAAAAGGTACCAATGCACCCGGCTTCCCTGGGTGAGGCAACACGAGTACTCCGGTACTCCCCTGGGTCTTGACTCTCGAAGTGTCCTAGTCTAAATGGGTTTTGTCGTAGTCCATCCGGAAGTGCCCTAAAACAGTAACTTTGTAACTCTTACGTTCTCCATTATAAGTCAATGGTAACTCGCGACTGTGTTAAGACACTGCACACGTCTCCCGTGGACCTCCTACTTCCTAACATTTGGTTGTTTAGTGTAACCCCAGCGATTCCCTAGGCCTCACTTTCTTAGTATATGGTTTGTGAGGCCACTAGGGCAAAACTCTATGTGTGCAACTTATCATATGCTAATTAAGTAACTTGTGATGTACTTTACCTCGGACCTCATAAAGAGTGCAGAGGGGTTGTGTTAGAAATAAATACATATATATTTGATATATACCGTGTGTGGTGTCCTTTCATTTGGTATTCAAGGGATTATAATTGGTAAAACAACTGGCTTCACATGCTCTCTGAAGCTTTAGCCTAAGACTGCTGGTCCATGCTACCACTAGGATAGCTTGTCTAGAAGGTTGACTTTACAACCCCCATCAATAAGGGTCGATCAGACTGGTGCAAGGTGCCCACTAGAATAGTGGACATCATATGACAGGCTAACTCCTCACAGTAAAGACTCACACACTTTTAATCATACACAGATTTTGGATGGATTAACAGAACTCTACTCAGATCATTGTACTTCCAGGTGGAGTGGCTGCATGGCGATACTTCACTTGGAGGATCACTGGCTGGATAGTGTTTCTTCATTAGGAAAGCATTTCTAGGTTAAGAAACACTTTTCTCTAATCTCCCATAAAATCTAGGGGGTAGGATCTTTTGCATACCAAAAAACGAATTTGCTTTTCACAAGAGTGAAAGTCCAAAGTGGTCAAATATTTTCACAAAGTTTGTGAATAAATACTAATATCAGTGTGTGGTCACCGCTTTCTTTCAGGTGCACTTCCCACAGAACGCCCCAATCCCAGATGAACCCTAAAATGTACAACAGGGGATAATCTGCCCCACTGGAGGGCTGCCTCCTTCTGTAGCCATGATTTGGATGGAATGTCTGCAAATCACACTTTTGTGGATCAGGATGTCGGAGTAATTTATTTGCATGAAAAAGCTTTCTGAATCATCAGGCCATCTTAACATTTTTATGCCTGCATACTCCTAGGTCCATGATAAAACAGCTAGTTTTTTTGCTGTGAAGCCTGCACTGGAAACCATAAATGTACAGCAGAAATTCCTTTAATAAAGAGAGCACAACCTCTCTGGAGTGAACACCAAGGGAGTGACTTGATGAGATCAAATACTTCATCAGGTTAGGGGAACAAGTCCTTCAGTGAGCGGTTACAATCTCACTGCCAAAGAAAGCAGAACTGTAAGGGAAGCTCATGGTCAGGATAAGGTCCCATACCCGACGTACTGGTCTCGACAGCTTGGATTCCATATGCACTGTAACAGATATTGTGAATAAAAGACAAATGTACTCGCTAGTGGTGCTCACTATATCTGTAAACGCATCTCTAAAGAAAATCAAGGTTATTAAAATGTTTTACATTTTTAGTGCCCAATCAAATTTACATTTATTTAAGAATTTAATCAAACAAAAGTCTGCTGTTTCTGAGAAATATATTTAGTCTTGGTGGATGCTCTCAACAGCGAGAGCCAAATGAAAACGGATTTGGAAGCACAATAAGGAGGCTGGCAGAAACTAGTGTTTAAATTAAAAACGGGTTGTGCTCATTTATTAAACACAATGACAAAGCTGGGTTATTGTCTGCTCAAGAAAGGCACAAAGATGCCAAGGTCTACTGGAAACCAGCCTGGGTCACACCAAGCACATGCTGAAGTCGCAGTTTTCTTGGGTTGCATTTGGTCCGGTTCAGAAGTGACATGGGCTGGGGTCTTCCTACTGGGGCAAGGTCAAGACTCATTTGCATACGGCTGGATCTAAACTGGGATGGCATGGTGGGCAAAAGAACAAGGGATGAAATGCTACCAGCTGCAATTTCCAGTGGCAAGCATTCCTCCCATCACCGTTTGTGTGTTTTTGGTTTTTCATGTAGCCACGTAAGAGCTGGCTCAACGCCAAGCACGGGAACGGATTCAAATGGCAACATCCAACTAATGCCAAGTCATTCAGATAGGCCCTGGACAGTGATCTTACCCACAAGTAACACACAGCCTACAAAACCAAGACAGTTTGGTACCATCTTTCTCTGCTAAAGAGGAAGTATTCTTCCAAGAAATCAACTTCAGAACTGCGGTTCAAGCCCTTGTTCTCTTGCCACTGGAATGCACCTGTTACAGGGTCGGAGAAACTCTACATTTCCCTGCCCCCTGAAATGCATCCTACGTGCCGCAGTAGGCCTCGTCAAAGTCCTGAAGAAAGATCACTATATCACACCTATTGCGAAGGAACTCCACTGGCTCGATTTGCCTGCCCACACCATCTTCAAAACCAACTGCATTATCAATAAAGACATTAAGACCGACACCTCTGCCTGTGTGGCTGACAAACCTACCATTTCCGGTGGCTCTCTACACACCTACAGGCATGACACCACCAGAATGGCCATCAAGAAGTGTAAAAATGAAAAAACAAGCCAACAGGCCTCATCTATGCACCCACGATTTAGAAAGACATCGTCATCAGGACTAGCCCTGCTCCAATTTATGAAACAGCTGAAGATACGCCTTTTGAAAGGAACTACATCATGATACAGTAACAGTCCATTTTCGATCTAAAAACCCAGCTAGCTCCAATCGCTTGCAGCGGTGCCTTTGACCTTTAACACCACTCTATTTTATACAGGTAGTTTTGTTCCATCTGAAAAGCGTATCAACACAAGAGCTAGCCTATACTTTAGCTTCATTTTAAAAAGTCTTCGGAGGAACACACTTTTCACTACAATCATCAATTTCTTTCTCTTTTCAGAATCAAATCCAATAATCTTTATTCGGCACATGTCAACATGGCCATAAAAGCACATAGTAAAGCATTTAGTACAACATTATGACAAATACATAAATAAAAATTCTTCCAATATTATTTGATTTAAAAAAGATAAAACACATTCAAAATAAGCACGGTAATCTAAAAGAGATGCAGCAAACTTAAAACAGGGCAAGAGAGGCCTATGCGTCATGCCCTAATCAATACAACCCTCAGTTATCAAGTGATCCGGAGTGCTTTTCTTGTTTTAATTGCTTAAGCTAGGAAAGACGCTGTAACAAAAAGGTCTTTGTATCGTTCATTTCCATCAAGTATTGATAAGCTGTTTTATTTGTAAACAAGCCTTCACTTAGAAAAAAAAAGCCTTCGATACGTTTTTCTGCCTTCAAGATAGAACTTGCATAAAATAGTCATGTGTAAAGTAGCTTGAGGTGTCTCATTAACACAGGGAGTTTATTGTCTTTATGTACCCGGTTGGTGCCTGTAGGAAATGCAACCAAGTGAGGACAAGCATTGGAAATGCAATAGGTCTCGCAGCATTAGAGTTAGTGCTTTTAGAATTGTTTATGGGTTTTTTTGTAAATCTTTAGCATTTTTGTTTCCTGTAGCCAATGCTAAAGAATTAAAAAAAAAACCATAAACATTTCTAAAAGCTCTAACTCAAATGCTCCGAGACCTATTCCACTGTGTGAGGGTGAGGGGTTGAGGGTGAGTGAGGGTGAGTGAGGGTGGGTGAGGGTGGGTGAGTGAGGGTGAGGGGTTGAGGGTGAGTGAGAGTGAGGGTGAGGGTGAGTGAGGGTGAGTAAGGGTGAGGGTGAGGGTGAGTGAGGGTGAGTGTGAGTGAGGGTGAGTGAGGGTGAGTGAGGGTGAGGGTGAGTGAGGGTGAGGGGTTGATGTTGAGGGTGAGGGGTTGAGGGTGAGTGAGGGGTTGAGGGTGAGGGTGAGTGAGGGTGAGGGGTTGAGGGTGAGTGAGGGGTTGAGGGTGAGTGAGGGTGAGGGGTTGAGGGTGAGTGAGGGTGAGTGAGTGAGGGTGAGGGGTTGAGGGTGAGTGAGGGTGAGGGTGAGTGAGGGTGAGTGAGGGTGATGGGTTGAGGGTGAGTGAGGGTGAGTGAGGGTGAGTGAGGGTGAGTGAGGGTGAGTGGTTGAGGGTGAGTGCAATTAGGTTAATGTCAGGTTGATTGCCCATTCAAATTATCACTGTCCTGTAACTCAGGATTGCTTTTAAAACCAGGGAATCCTGTCTGAGAAAAAAGCATGAAACATGCGTAATTACTGTGGTCTTCACTGGCTAAACTAAACACGTGAGAAGTCACATAAAATCAGCCTCTTACTTAATTGTACGAGGAATCCTGGAGACCTATTTAGTGCCCAAATGCTTGTGCTAAATAAATGTATTATATTTCGCAAAGTCCACCACAAACTTCAAAAAGCAAAGAGAGATACAGTAAAATTCCCCTCGATACAATGCCCAGTAAAAATGTGAGACTCCGGCCATGCTTATGTATACACAAAGGCTTACCGAAATGTTAAAGCATGCGGATGAACACCACCCGCTAAATTCGCCGGTTCTTTTAAAAAAGTGTAAGTAGCTGGCCTTTAGGTGAACCGTGTCTTGTGCTGTGAAAAAGAAGTAACCATGAAACCTTTCGCTCACTCATTGCGATCGTGCCTTAACTAAAGAGCACATAAACTTATCGGACCGTGCCGCAAAAAGTATCCCTCGTGTGCTGGACAACTCGGTGATTGAGTGCAACCGATGCGTTAGTGTCTCCAGTGTATTACGTGACATGGAAGCAAAACATGTGTGCAGTGAAAGTGAAAAAAAGACGTAGGACTAAAGTGAAACATTAAATCATAGAGAGTGAAAATCTGCCGCCATCTTGAACGAATAAAAACATTTGTATACTGCTGCTACACCAGTCATCTCTTGAAATGCTACTGCACCAGTAGTATATGACAAACATACACAAGGGGAGGGGGCGGAGCGGGTACAATAAACAAGACGGAGGGAAGAGAGGGGAGGGGGGAGGAGAAATGCGACACGGCGGGAAGGGGAGGGGGCGGAGCGGGTACAATAAACAAGACGGAGGGAAGAGAGGGGAGGGGGGAGGAGAAGTGCGACAGGGGAAATGCGAGACGGCGGGAAGGGGAGGGGGCGGAGCGGGTAAACAAAGACGGACGTGCACGCCGTCTTGTGGCCGTATTGTGGAGCAATATGCGAGACGGGCTGTAGTAGCGCAGCACAGTGCGCAGCTATGATGCTAGGTGGAAATGGCGGCGCCTAGAGACTGCAAGAGGTGGTGCTTAGAATGTGACTGACTGGCAGATCAGGACGGTGCACACGTTTTAGATTCCTTTGCGGTTTTGACCCAGAGCAACAGGGCGTCTTCAATTTTGGCTCTGCCTGGAGATGGGAGGGGGCGGGACTCAAGTGGTTCTATTTCAGTCCGGACGCTGCTTTGGTGACGAGGCCACAGCTGTGTGACTGGGAGGTCGACGGCAGACATCTGGGCTGCCGGGACGGGGGCAGGCCCTGCAGACCTTGCCTTCGCAATGGAATCTGGCTTTATATAGCGCGTTGCAGGCGATGTGCTGACCCAGGCAGCGATATCCTGGCGGCGGAAATACAAACAAAACAATGGCTATCGAACAGACGGCGAGGGGAGGAGAGTAGGAGGAGGAGAGTAGGGGAGGCACGGCCTAGCGGCCGTGCAATCAAGAAGTGAGGGGGCGGGAGAGTAGGCAAGGCAGGCGGCTGGGGGGAGGGGGGAGGAGAAATGCGACGCGACATGGCAGGCAGGGGAGGGGGCGGAGCGGGGGTGTGGGAGGAGTGCGGGAACAGACAGAGTAGGAGGAGGAGAGTAGGGGAGGCACGGCCTAGCGGCCGTGCAATCAAGAAGTGAGGGGGCGGGAGAGTAGGCAAGGCAGGCGGCTGGGGGCATGTGCACGCGCTTTTAAGCTCAATGCGCATGCGCATTGAGCTTAAAAGTCACGGGCACTGCAAGGAATCGCCACGATTCCTTGCAAGTTGGATAAAGAGTGGATGAGCCCCTATAGTCTCGCTTGCTCGATGCGCATGCGCATCGACAGGCGAGACCTAAAAAACGGAGGGACGGAATCTTGTTAAAAAAAATCTATGGTTAGAGGTATGAACCCAACCAAGATAGCTCTGAGATCCCTGGTGGACAGAATAGGATAAAGAAAGCGCAACCATCGGTCATGTCTCCTCCCCAGTATTAGGAACTCGCTCACTTTGTTCGTCGACCAATTGCTTTGGAGTTTTTTTTTTAGAGAACCGTGCTATCACTTCTGGAGACTCCCACAAATGCACGTTGTCGTCCCTAATAATTTGGCGTGATTCCCTGATCTTGGAAAGCCACGAAATCTTATACAAATGGTCCAGTGACATGCAGTCACAGATAGTGTCCTGGGTTAATAAAACTTTATTTATTGACGATCTAGAATTGCCAAAGTAACATTGATTTTTGTTTTAGGATCTTTACTAAGGGTTGTACACCTAGTTTGAGCTGTAAAATGGTGCTGGATGTTGAATTGGGGACTGCTATCAACCTTTTCAGAAATGAATCTTCTTATTTTTGCAGGATTTTGTTGTCCCGCAGGCCCCATATACCTTTCCCTTCTATTTTACTTTTCCTGTCTAAAAATCACTGAATGAGCTATCAACACGCAACCGAATCAGTGCTGGTTTCTGTCTAAGACGACATCCTCCGCATTCGCCTTTCAGGAGGGTTCTCAGTTACAGTCTTTCCTTGACTGGACTTCTCCGCAGCATTTGATTTTTATCTCTCAGCTGAGTGATTATGAAGAGAGACCAGGTTCTTTCCTCACATGTGGAGCACATCTGAGAATTGAAGTGGCTAGTTTTTGACTATACAAGATACATTGGGTATGTCTATGCACAAACTGTGTGATACACAATTCTCACTATACTCAGCATGAGATATTGCACAACTGATCCTCCCCTTCTTTTTCAAGCAGGCAAACCCTTTAAGATTCTTCACGAATCAGTATGTTGACAATCCCCTATCCCTACCTTTCAACATTCAACACTCAACTAATCCTCTCACTCACTGAGGATCTCTCCAATGCCAAAACCAACTTCTACAATGCCATGACCACCGTAGCCAAATGGATGAGACACAACTGCCTCCAACTCAACTCCGACAAAACTGATGTACTGATCTTCGGGGAGAACACATCTGCATGCGACCACAGCTGGTGGCCTGCAGAACTCTGACCCACGCCAACCGACCATGCTCGCAACCTCTGCATCATCCTTGACAGCCAACTGATCATGAAACAAGTCAACGTAGTAGTCTCCTCCTGCTTCCACACACTACGCATGCTCTACAGAATCTTCAGATGGATCCCAAACAACACCAGAAAGACTGTCACTAAGGCCGTCGTCACCAGGCGCCTAAACTACGGCAACACATTCTACGTCGACATTTGCACCTAGCTCCTCTGAAGAATCCAGACCATACAGAACGTGGCAGCCGGACTCATCCTGGACCACCACAAACGGACCCACATCACCCCCCACCTGAGATACTTCCATTGGCTTCCCATCCAGAAGAGATACTAGTTCAAGATTCTCATGCATGCCTACAACGACCTCCACGACCTAGAACCCGCCCATCTCAACCACCGACTGAACTTCCACCAACCTGCTACACACCTGCACTCACCATCACATACGCCCCCCCCCCAATCCATCGCAGTGGTGGCCACTCCTTCTCCTACATTGTTTCAGAGACCTGGAACGACCTTCCCCTCCAGCTCTGAACAGCCCGCTCCCTGGCAGATTTCAGAAAAAGACTCAAGACTTGCCTCTTCGATGGAGACACAGCGCCAAGATACCCCTTGAGGTGACAGTGTCACGCTTTACAAGTGCGGTCTGACTAACAGATTGATTGATTTACGGTGGCTTAACTCATAATTGATTCACTCGGTTCTCCCTAGGGTGAGCCCACCATCCCTTATCCTGAAGAGACCTCTAAGATGCGAGGGGTCGAAACACATCAACTTATGATGGCCAAGAACACAGGACCTGCAAATAAAAGAATTCACCCTAATAGTTCACCCTATGGAGTAAGATAACCCACGCGGACCCCAATTAAGTAGTATTTTTGACCTCTGGACATTCATAGTGGGGTTAGAAGAACTCGCACACACTTGAAGACAGAACCCCTCATTTGTCGCAACAAAATACCAGAGTGGTGTATATACGGTTTATGTGTATAGAGAGATCCACTGTTTTGTATTTGGATTTTAATAATTGCTTCCACTCACAACGAGCACGCCTCTGGTGTTGGGCTCTACTGCACTATTTTCACAATTCTATTTGCACAAAGCCGGTTACATTTCCTGATATTATATTTGTTTTGGTAAATTGAAAGTGTTATATGTAAATGCAATGCTCAAATTAAGTTGGTGAATTGAAACTTATTTGGGAGCTTTAATAACATGCTCCTTTGAATATATGTAAATAATACAACATCTTTGCAACTGAGTGCTTCATTCACTCACACCAATGTAATTATTAAATCAAGTTAGAATCTTTAGGAAACAAGAGCACAAGAGGTACACTGTTATAGCTTATACTACTCACCGATAACAGCATCAAGATTCACCAATATGCCGATGATAAACAAATCTGATTGAAGCTCTCCTCTGTTTCAGACATTCAATGCCTTTAACACTGCTTACACATCATCCATATCTGGATGTCCGGCAGTGACCTACAGCTCAATCCAACCAGGACGGGGGACCCGATTACGAGTGCGGCGATCATCCGACTGCTGCACTCGCTGTGGTGCCGCAGTGGCGGTCCACCATCAACAAGATTACGACTTTTAAAGGCCTACCAGCAATGGACCACTGCCTGTGCCAGGGCACCATCGTTCCCTGGCGGTGTGTACGGCGGAGGCTCAATGTAACATGCTCAGTGGGACTGGAGCAGTCCCACTGAGCATATTACCAGTTCCCTCCACCGCCAGCCATTTAATGGTGGGCTTCCGGCCATGAAAAGGCTGGTGGTGGGGGGGACAAAGTGTGCCCTATAGGGCCCCCCTGCCCCACCCGCCATGTGGATGCATTCAGAGGGGCACAACATACCCCATTTCCAGCTGTCACCGTCCATGCTGTGCTGGAACATTTTTAAATTTTCATTGCGGTGCCTGATTCTCTGGCACCGCCTTGGGAAAGGCAAAAGGACCGTCTGCCAGCATGAGTTGAACTAGTTATCAGGTTGGTGGTCCTTGCGCGGCTTCGGCTCAACAGTGCCAAAGCAGTAAAAAGTCCCAGAAATTCTGTTATTTGCCAAGAATTATAAAGAAGATACAGTACAGCCCTGTCTCAATGAAATTAACCTTAATGGCCTTAAACCCAACTTTCACCGAATGCCAAGTCACTCTGATTTACCCTGGACACCAAACTCACCCTTAAGAAACATACTGCTCAAAAAATAAAAAATTCCCAGTCAGCTCGTGCCAGCTTTCTTTTCTAAAGTAAGTCAAATCATTTCTTCCAGAAAGCAACTTGAGAACTGCTGTTCAAGCGCTCGTACTCTCGCATCTGGATGGTGGCAACACTCAACTTCATGGCACCCGACTCCACACCAGCAACCCTTGGGGGCATCCTACACTCTACAGAACATCTCATCCAGGGCCTGAAGAAATATAACATCACCCCCATCCTAATGGAACTCCACTGGCTTCCCTTACTCACTCACATCGTCTTCAAAACCAGCTGCATAATTTACAAAGCTACCAGGACCAGCACCCAGCTTATCTTGCAGACAAGAACACCATCTCTGGTGGATCTCTGTGCACTCACAGGCAGGACACCATCAGACTGCAGACTAAGAAAAAAAAAAAGACAAAAGACCTTTTCCAGCTATGCGACTAACCTCTGAAACAGCATCCCTGTATCCATCAGTACCGCTTCGATTTTTTTCCTTTCAGACAGTACATTACTATGTAAAGAAATCGACGTTGCTTCATAAATAGGATTTATAATTCATTAATCTTAAAACCCATTAATAGGGAAACAATTCGCAAACACAGCACGCAGCTCTTACTGTATACACAGTTTTATGATTTGCCAACTGCTTTCAGATTGCTCAAAGATACAACACAGACTTGATTTAAGCCACCTGGGCTACATTTCGATGTATAATACCCTGTTCAAATTCACACTACATTCCCATTCTTAACTTCAACATTTGCAAACTGTTTTTAAACTTACAACTATATGAGCTACATATATCGAGCCTTTAAATGTTACTTTTATCCTTTTCTTATCCCATTTTATAAAAGTTGGTACACTATGTATTTTCCATTGTTATGTAATAATTGATATTGTGACAGGAATGGGTATAAAATCGATTTTGTTTGCTTATTCAGCAAGTCTACCAAGTGTATGCAGAAAACAGGAGGGCTACTTTAGAATACAGGAGGACTGCAACTCTATTTGTTGACTAAACAGTCAAAGGGATTTGGAGCACCCTGCTGACACGTCACAGCTGAATTACCTCATGCATCATGGTCGATGTGGTTCAATGTTGCTCGCTTCACACACAGTTCTCACATTAGTATTCTTTTCAAGTGTATCCCCAGACACGTGTTTCTAGATTCCTCTTTCATCAGTGGGGAAAATGTTCATAGGTCGCTGGACGTGCTGCCGCAGTTTCCTCAGGGTTAGTGCCACTCTCAGCACGCAGGTGCTCACAGAGCTCGTCAGCTCACGGCCCACGGGAGCCATCTTAAACAGTCAAAGGGATTTGGAGCACCCTGCTGACACGTCACAGCTGAATTACCTCATGCATCATGGTCGATGTGGTTCAATGTTGCTCGCTTCACACACAGTTCTCACAGTTTTTTGGCCAGTGCCGAGCAACATTGAACCACATCGACCATGATGCATGAGGTAATTCAGCTGTGACGTGTCAGCAGGGTGCTCCAAATCCCTTTGACTGTTTAAGATGGCTCCCGTGGGCCGTGAGCTGACGAGCTCTGTGAGCACCTGCGCGCTGAGAGTGGCACTAACCCTGAGGAAACTGCGGCAGCACGTCCAGCGACCTATGAACATTTTCCCCACTGATGAAAGAGGAATCTAGAAACACGTGTCTGGGGATACACTTGAAAAGAATACTGTTACTGGCACTGGCCAACAAACTGTGAGAACTGTGTGTGAAGCAAGCAACATTGAACCACATCGACCATGATGCATGAGGTAATTCAGCTGTGACGTGTCAGCAGGGTGCTCCAAATCCCTTTGATTGTTGACTAAACAGGTTAAAGATTTCAGAGCTGTAATTATGTACACAAGGATATGTCCAGGCAATGTGCCGCCAAAATCACCACATTACTCTATTTAACATCTAGGGCACTTTGGAGAAGTGCTTCACGAATAAAGAGGGGTAAGTCATTGCAGCGATTTGCAGTAAAACAAACAATGCAACTGAAACCAGCGACACAGATTGTTAAAAATGAAATTCACTTGAACATTCCCAAAACTGATAAATATTCCAGTCTCCGTGCCCTGTTTATTGGATTAAGTTATCGGACAGTAAGGGTTTGTGCACATAAACAGAACGTGAACCTAAGCAATTATAGATCCGAGACCCATCTGCAAGCAACTTCACCAAATGAGATTATTACACAATAGTACTAACATCCAATGTGGTGAAGCATAGCTGGCAAGGTTTCAGATTGCCATGTGTGACATTTTCAAAATTTGAATGAAATTATGAGTGACATTTTAACGACTATGAGTGACACTTTCTCGTGAGCAAAAATCATGCAATTAAGACAATGGAAACTTCTAAATAGCAGAAATTACAGCCAATTGAGCAACAAGAAACTCCAAGAACTTCTTGAAACTGTTGCAGAGCACCAGAAATGGAAGGAGACCCTATTGCTCCTGCCTGTAACCGGACTGTACTGTAAACGAATGCAAAACCATGAAATTACACAAGTTAAGTTTTTCAGCAGCAGTACTTTATTAAAAGTTCTGTGTACATATGCTGACAAGCACAGTCAAATACAAAAATTCTTACTGGATGCAACAGATTGCATTTGCATAAAATAAATAATATTCTTTTAAAGTCCATATGTAGTAGGCCCCAACAGGATGTGTGAGCAGAGGAGCCACTGTGAAGTCAACATTTTCGGGCAGGCTGGGCACAATCAGAAAAAAAAGACACTAATCATGGGAAGAACGCTGCAGAGTGTAAATGTCCACGCTGAGTATCCGACTTGATGATGATAATACCCACTATTCAGTGGACAGCCCTAGATGAGACTCAGACGTTGTAATGTGATAACACGTGCTGCAGAGCTAAACAAACTAAACCAGGACTCAGGCAGCAGGCTCTTAGTCTCTGACTCCTGAAGGATGATCAGACAGAGCAGCCCTGCAGATCGATGCTTTTTATTGTGTTAATTTTTTTTGTTTCACATCATGATTCAGGTTAGTAGGTCACGGTGCTACGGCCGGGCAGGTAGGTGTGAATATGGTGACGCAGTGCTTTGTAGAAGGACTAAGGGGAATGGGCTGTAATAATGCATTAGGGTTACTGAGAGTTCTTACCTCTCTGCGCAGGTGCTGTGTGACAGTGTCTCACCTTCTGGCTGGCCTACAGGTACCCAATTTCTTTGAGAACTACTCACTGTTCCTACATTCACAACAGACTAGGCTTTCTGCCTTTTTTTATCAAAGCATGTCAAGGGAGGCAAGCGCCAACAAAGAAGTAACAGCTCTTTGAGCTCTTGCGGAGTGTAATGACTGCTGACAACTGGCCAATGTGATGTCAGTACAGTGACAGATATTCTTTATAACCAGTCCGAGTTTCAGGCAACGTCAACTGCAATGTTTTTTTATGGAAGTTTACTTACGAGCGATGGAAATAAAAGTATACAAGAACTAAGGACGAGCAGGAACATGTTTACTTTTTGTACCAAATCATCTGTGACTGACAGCCAGCCTTGCGGCGAATTGCTACATTATGGATTCCAGAATCCTACCTAACAACCACTGATATAAACACATGGGGTTTCCTTTCCAATTTGCCTTTACCTGTTGTACAATTATAAGTTGCAAGCACCATAGCAGTAGCACGACGTGCTGACATTTACATAATTAAAAATAAGTGCCACCGGTGTCGCGTGTGCAGCGTGGTGGGGCTCAGCTGTCCACTTACTGTGATCATGTGATATCTGTTGACCTGCTGCTGCCCAGCCACGATGTGCAGCACAGACTGCCTGCTGCCACTCTACTGCCATATCCCCATTATGTAAGAAATGCTCCCATCACCCGAAGATGCCCTAACGCCCCCACCCAAAGACGATGACTCAATGAACTCACAGACTGCCTCAAAAAAAAAACAAGAGTGCGTCAATGAACCCCCAAGAGAGTTCCTCAATGAACCAGAGACTCACCAGTATGTCGGAGTGCTGTCTTCATCCTGGCAGAGCAGCTGAGCTCCTGCTGTCCACTCGAGTGTCGGACACTGTCACTCACTCCTCGTCGCCGCTGCCTCGCCCTTCCCGAGTGTCGGACACCCCCGCAGCCGGCCACCGCAGCCGCGCCGATCGTCCTCCTGGTGGGGCTCTGCTCAGCTGGCCAGTTTGCCGCGGCGGCGGCGGGCGCAGGCAGCCGCAATCGATCATGCGGCCGGACCTCCATGAGGCTGTGAGTGAGCAAGGCAGCCTGCACTTGATTCTCCCACCCGCGCCGCTTACTTCGTCCTGTTCCTGGCCCGGCCGGACGTGACGGCAGTCCGCCGCACATCCGGATTAAATCCCGGCCCCCTGGTGACACGGTGTTGATTCATTGGCTCTGGCGCTGCAGTTATTGGGACTGACAGGCAGACAGCCCGGCCCCCTGCTGTGTCATGAGCCTTGCTGGCGCCGCGCCGCCCGCAGCCGCACCAATTGCCGCATTCTGTTTCCAGGGCAACAGGCCCCTGGCAGACAGTCAGCTGCTGCTGTCGATACATTTGTAGCGCCGGCTCTCTCAGAGAGCTGCAGCAGTCTGGTTAACTGTTACGGGACATAGAAGCAGGCGCACCTCGTAGCAGAGAGAGCCACGGGCGCAGTGACAGGCGCCGTTGGTGGCTCGCCTGGCAGCAGGTGCAAAATGCGTGACATTTTATTTCAGTGCGGTCATGCGGATCACCGCACTGAAATGCGTGAGCGTCACGCGTGTTGCGTGACACTTGACAGGACTGGTGAAGGTGCCAGATATCCGATTATAAAATAATCGGAACTACGATTTAGGTACTATACAAAAACAGTATACAGGCTTCCAGAGTGTGCAATTAGAAAATCGCTACTATAAATGACGCAGACACTGCTATCCTACTACTGCCGTATCAATTTAAGGGTTAAACAAAACAGCGCACAGACTTCTAAACTCTTTTTGGCATTAAACAAAGGATTATCAAAATGCGGGGAAAAAAATATTTCTCTGAAATCATACTTGTAGCGTCTTGTATCTAACTTTCTATGGATCCCTGTGCACCCCACTGGGATTAAATTAACGAAGACTTCTTACATAAATTGAATCAAAACATTATCAGAGTGAGGGAAATCACATGCAAATCAGAACCTGGCACAACATGATGCAGAGGCAGCTAAAAAGTCGTTTTAAATTGGAAACTGCTGGAACACAATCTTCTTTTATCAGACTTCATTTCTGTGATGAAACATGAGACACTTTTGTGGCCAGGTAATATCCAAAAAGAGAGATAATTTTCTTTTAATCTTAACATACAAATGCATGGTATATTGCAGAGCTAACAAGTGTGAACCAGGACAATTTTAGCAAGGAACACAACCTTTTATAACTAGGGGGAGAACCCTCTGAATTATGTAGAACAAGACTTTACTTTCTTAATAGGTGGGACATAATATAACTAATAAAGAGCATCATAATTTGCAGTCACACAGATCCCTAAAAATCTTTCTTGTTTTGGCGAATACATATTTGTCAAACCCTAAATAGATCTTCTATAAAGTTTGACAATACCACACTGTCCTAAAACAAATTCAACCCTAGATAACTAATCACATCAGCCTGTACCGCATGTCTCAAAGTTTAGGGCGTCCTATAACTTGAATCTTCCTTACCTCCTTCACTGAAGCTCGCTTCTTTATTTCAAAAATGAAGTGTCTCCTCTCCCTCAATATTTCGTTCCCGCCCTTCGACTCCCCATTTTCTATGAAGGGGAGGTCACAGCAAACCTCCATACCTGCTGTGGTTTTGTTACTTTCAGATCTCCAAAAATGACTTTCTGCAAGATGTTTTCACTCCAGTTCCTTATTTGTTTAACCAATTGTTAGCAATTTTGGGTTTCCCTAAAGATGTATTTCAAAAGTAATCACTATCAACATGGAACAGTTCTGGCACGGTCTGCAGCAGTGTTCACATTATGTCAGACAAATTAAGGGAGACGTAATGGTGTATCTAGACATTGCACTGAAGTAACGGGGGTATGCGGACAAGCGGGTGTACCTTTCATCCTGCATGAACAGTAAGGTATAACTGTGAGAAGAAAAGGTATTTCAAGCAGTCAGGATCCCATGTCTTTACTTCATGGAAGCAGCACCCATCAGCCTGCCATTACAGGTAAAGGTATCACAGGTTCAACACATGTGCATCAACAAAGGGCTGAATTTGCATTCTCAGAATCTATCCCAGAATCAGGATCTATGCAGGAAACGGAAAACAGACAGTGACCTACAAAAGGCAAGTGTCTTTAATCTGTAAAAAGATTTACTCAGGGCTTGTACTGACAAGTTTAAACAGAAGCGTAGCCATGAATGCATAACAGCAAGTTACAGTCAAGGGTCTCATTTGCCGTGTGCCCGCAGGATATATGGCGTAAACAATAAGACTCCTTATGGAATTATTTTTTAACAAAAGCTTATAAAGTAGAGAATAGAGAATTAGCTTAGAGAATAGTCAAACAAGATCCAGTCAAAATGACTGCATCAATGACAATAGTTTATATAAATAATTCATAAGGGCACAGATAAAAGAAAATATTCTGTGCTAAGGTATGAAGAATTGATAATTTAATGATTTAATAACAAACACACACATATATATTAGTAGTAATTACACAACAAAGGGATAAACATAGGGTCACATATATATGAGACACACCATACAAGACCAACAAGTAACCAATATATAAACGTTTTACAAGAGGCCTCATGTGGCGTACTGTGTCACTCAGCCTTACAGCATAAACTTAGAGAACAGGAGTATAAAAATATAATATTTATAGTTTTGTTTGAATGGGCTGATGTGAATAGGATGTCAACGTTTTAGTCTCAATCCATCTTCTTGACTATTTAGGCATCTATTTATGTGGAGGTCTCTAAAAACATTCTAGATGCCATATTTATTGCTTTGAGTACTTCATGAAATATGTACCCATTTTTCCAGTAAGGGTCATTTTCTATGAACACTGTCCTGAAGATGGCCTTGTGGATGTTTACAATATAAAGACCGAAACGTCACCAATCAATTCACATCAACCCATTAAAACAACACCATATCTTTTATCATGTTTGAACATGGTATGTGACAGCAGCAAGTCCCTTATGCAAAGAAAAAGGAGTAATGTCTCGGGTTTGAAGCCTAGAAAAGGTGTGTTACAGAGTCTAGTATACCTGAACTTATGATTACTAAAGAACTTTGCTTATGTACCACTTGCTATAAGGAGTTTATGGATACCACCCAAGTACCCGCTTTGCTACAAGTGAGTAAGGGGTATTGAGATATCTTCCCCCAAACTACCATCCCACTGAACTTAGCCCTCTTGGACTCACACGCCACAGTAGGTGCTAACGGCACTACTGTATGTGCTTGCTCTCAATGGTATAAAGATACCACCCACTATACTGGTATTACAGTGATCTCCTCTGGTACTCACATGTCACAATGGGCTTGTTCTCCATGGTGTAGGCTGATGCGGGTGGCTCCTCCTCCTCTGCAGTTTCCATGGGCACCCAGCAGCGGTTAACTTCCGAAAGGCATGGGGAGCTGGGCCTGACTACAATGCCAGGGGGTGTCAGGGTTAGAGGGGAAGAGACAGGAAGCTGATGACAGCTTTAGGGAAAGAATCTGTCTATTCGATGAAAGTTGGGACCTTGGGTTAGTTGGCGTCAGGGACAGGGTATGGGTGAACAGGTGAGGTTTGGACTGAATACGAGATAAAGAATGAATTATCAGACGTTGGACAGATGATGGGCAGGTAGTAGACGGGTGGCGTGGGAGGTCTGTGGCTACCCGGGGGGGGGGGGGGCAACACTGGGTGGAGTGTGGGGATCTTAACGCAAGAGTCAAGGGTGGGGAGGTAGTCTTGGAGAGATGGGACGGGACCAGTGGTGGAGGGACTGTGGTAGGATCACGGTCAGGAGGGCCCTGAGGCTGAGACACTGTGTTAAGGGCCGACAATAAACAAGCAGAGTGTTGGGGAGTCTTTGTGTGTCTCTCTCTGGGCTGTCGCTGCCTGTGCTGAGTGCACTGGGGTCCAGTCCGAGGGTCTCTCCCTCTGGCTGGTGCTGAGTGCTCTACAGTCTCTGGGAGTCAGTCTCAGGATTGGAGTCTCAGGGCTGTTCCTGCAGCAGCAGGGTGTACTTGGGTCCAGTCCGAGGGTCTATCTCACTGGTTGATGCTGGGTGCTCTGCAGTCTCTGGGCGTCTCTCTCTGGGCTGTTTCCACCTCTGCAGAGTGCACTGGGGTCCAGTCTGAGGGTCCCTCCCTCTGGCAGTCTCTGGGTGTCAGTCTGAGGGTTGCAGTCTCTCCCTGGCTGTCCCTGCAGCTGCAGAGCGTCCTGGGGTCCAGTTCAAGGGTCTCTCCCCCTGGGAGGTGCTGGGGCGGTCACTGCAGGGGCTGTACAGTCTCTGGGCCTCTCTCTCTGGACTGTCTCCACCTCTGCAGAGTGCACTGGGGTCCAGTCCGAGGGTCCCTCCCTCTGGGAGGTGCTGGGGCTGTCACTGCAGGGGCTGTCCAGTCTCTGGGTGTCTCTCTCTGGGCTGTCTCCACCTCTGCAGAGTGCACTGGGGTCCAGTCCGAGGGTCCCTCCCTCTGGGAGGTGCTGGGGCTGTCACTGCAGGGGCTGTCCAGTCTCTGGGTGTCTCTCTCTGGACTGTCTCCACCTCTGCAGAGTGCACTGGGGTCCAGTCCGAGGGTCCCTCCCTCTGGGAGGTGCTGGGGCTGTCACTGCAGGGGCTGTACAGTCTCTGGGTGTCTCTCTCTGGGCTGTCTCCACCTCTGCAGAGTGCACTGGGGTCCAGTCCGAGGGTCCCTCCCTCTGGGAGGTGCTGGGGCTGTCACTGCAGGGGCTGTCCAGTCTCTGGGTGTCTCTCTCTGGACTGTCTCCACCTCTGCAGAGTGCACTGGGGTCCAGTCCGAGGGTCCCTCCCTCTGGGAGGTGCTGGGGCTGTCACTGCAGGGGCTGTCCAGTCTCTGGGTGTCTCTCTCTGGCCTGTCTCCGCCTCTGCAGAGTGCACTGGGGTCCAGTCCGAGGGTCCCTCCCTCTGGGAGGTGCTGGGGCTGTCACTGCAGGGGCTGTACAGTCTCTGGGCCTCTCTCTCTGGCCTGTCTCCACCTCTGCAGAGTGCACTGGGGTCCAGTCCGAGGGTCCCTCCCTCTGGGAGGTGCTGGGGCTGTCACTGCAGGGGCTGTACAGTCTCTGGGTGTCAGTCTGAGGGTTGCAGTCTCTCTCTGGGCTCTCCCTGCAGCTGCAGAGCGTCCTGGGGTCCAGTTCAAGGGTCCCTCCCTCTGGGAGGTGCTGGGGCTGTCACTGCAGGGGCTGTACAGTCTCTGGGCCTCTCTCTCTGGCCTGTCTCCGCCTCTGCAGAGTGCACTGGGGTCCAGTCCGAGGGTCCCTCCCTCTGGGAGGTGCTGGGGCTGTCACTGCAGGGGCTGTACAGTCTCTGGGCCTCTCTCTCTGGCCTGTCTCCACCTCTGCAGAGTGCACTGGGGTCCAGTCCGAGGGTCCCTCCCTCTGGGAGGTGCTGGGGCTGTCACTGCAGGGGCTGTACAGTCTCTGGGTGTCAGTCTGAGGGTTGCAGTCTCTCTCTGGGCTCTCCCTGCAGCTGCAGAGCGTCCTGGGGTCCAGTTCAAGGGTCCCTCCCTCTGGGAGGTGCTGGGGCTGTCACTGCAGGGGCTGTACAGTCTCTGGGCCTCTCTCTCTGGCCTGTCTCCGCCTCTGCAGAGTGCACTGGGCTCCGAGGGTCGCTGCACTCTGTGGGACTCAGTCTGAGTGTCTCTGGGCTGTCACTGCAGGGGCTGTTCCGTCTCTCTCTGGCCTGTCTCCGCCTCTGCAGAGTGCACTGGGCTCCGAGGGTCCCTCCCTCAGGGTGCTGCTGCCCACTCTTTGGGTCTCAGTCTCTGGGCTGTCCCCACAGCAGCAGGGTTGCACTGGGGTCTCAGTCCGAGGGCCTCTCTCTCCCTGGAGCCTCTACCCCCGGGGGTCTGTGTTCCCCGCCGCTAGCAGGGCGGCTGGGTGTGCTGGAGGCGGGCCGCCTGGGCTCGGTCATGCCACGCTGAGCTCTCCCCGCGGGGGCTCTCCCCACAGAGGCCTGCTGCTCGGGGCGTCGGCGGCCCCCGCCCGGTGCGTCCCCCCCCCCGGATTCAGCCGCATCTACTCACGGCTGACATTTGTCCCGTCCGTAATCCCAGTACTTCCGGGTCGGAAGACAGCCAATCCCGCACCTGAACCTATTCCGGGAGTGGGCGGGACTCTTAGGACGTAAAGTGACATAAGATTGGGGCCAAGGCGGTACAGTAACCAATCGTAGCGCGATGCACAGAATCCTTCGTGCTGATTGGGTGTAGGCTTCGCACGTGCCCGCGTCCGTTTCTGTCTTCCGCCAGTGGGCGGACGCTGCGTGTTTGGAGTGGGCGGGGCTTACCTGACAGGAGTCTTGAGGGAGTCTGGCAGCAACCGTCGTTTGCCTGAGGCGAGCCGTGGCGGTGGCGGTTGGTCCGGGCCCCGGGCCGGCCCCGCTCTCGGAGGGGAGGCGGTGCAGCCTCGACAGCGGGTCTGGGCCCAGGGCCGGTCCTGCTCTCGGAGGGGAGGTGGTGCAGCCCCGGCAGCGGGTCTGGGCCCAGGGCCGGTCCCGTTCTCGGAGGGGCGATGGAGGCGAGCCGTGGCGGTTGGTCTGGGCCCAGGGCCGGCCCCGCTCTCGGAGGGGCGACGGAGGGGAGGTGCTGCAGCCTCGGCCCAGGGCCGGTCCTGCTCTCGGAGGGGAGGTGGTGCAGCCCCGGCAGCGGGTCTGGGCCGCTCTCGGATGCTCGGCGGACGGAGGGAGGAAGCATAGAGGGCAGCAGGGATGGCGGCTGGGCGGGCTTCAGGCGTCGGTTGGCCGCTGTTCCCTGTGAGGACTGGAGTCTCTTCCATGGGCAGCAGGACCGGCAACCGTACATGCCAACAGACCCGAGTCAGGCGGGAGACTACCGATTTTTCAAGACTAAAATGGCTTTATTTCAGCTCTCTCCCACCTGAAATTGCATTTTCTACAATAGGAGTCCATGGGGAATTTTTATTCTCCCGATTTTTAATTTTAAATCTCCCAAGTCCCTGTCCTAAAATGTTGGCATGTATCCCTGCTACCCTCCTTAATCCCCGGGCTGCTGGGGTTGTGCACTGTTGGCGACTAAACTATGCAAAAGTTGTGTTCAGATGATGGCGCTGACGGTCCTGGCTTTGAGCCCTTAGTAATATATGTCTAGGTTTGTTACATGCCTTAGCCCTCTTGTGCGGAGGTGTTTTATGATAGTCCTGAATGGAATTCGCAAAGTTGTTCTATCCGGAGCTCTGCAGTGTGACAAAATCTTTCCGTTGTGCTATGCAGAGTTATGCAAGCGGTGGAGTGAGGTAAGTTGCGCAGCTTGCGCTGATTTTTAGCACCAGGAGTTAAATCAGCGCTATCGGCACCACACGTTGCAACAAGAGGGCACAGCTCCTATCTGCTACTTGAGTTGATGAAAATGAGCGGCACCATGTACAGCACAAGAGGGCGCTGCTTCATTATGCTTCTCAAGTAGATGTTCTACTCCAGCGGCAGCTTGCTCAACATGAGTGGCACCATGTGCAGCACAAGAGGGCGCTGCTGCTTTCTGCAGTTCAAATAGATGTTCTACTGGAGCCGCAGCTTTCTCAACGTGAGTGGTACCATGTACAGCACAAGAGGGTGCTGCTTCTTTCTGCTACTCATGTACATGTTCTACTAGAGTGGCACAATGTACAGCACAAGAGGGCGCTGCTGCTTTCTGCAGTTCGAGTAGATGTTCTACTGGAGCGGTAGCTTCCTCAACATGAGTGGCACCATGTACAGCACAAGAGGGCGCTGCTTCTTTCTGCAGTTCGAGTAGATGGTCTACTGGAGCGGCAGCTTCTTCAACATGAGTGGCACCATGTACAACACAAGAGGGCGCTGCTTCTTTCTGCCGCTCAAGTAGATGTTCTTCTGAGTGGCAGGTTTCTCATTGTGAGCGGTAGCAACCTGCCGCCACCGCCTGCATTGAGAAATCTTGCCAGAAAGTGGTCTAGCATTGGATTTTCCTCACTCGCGCTTGCCAACTTACCATTGGCCAGCTGCAAGAGGAAAAACGCTGCTGACTCTGCACTCTACAGAGAGTGGGGGAAAACTCCATGAGCAAAGTTTACCGCCCAGGCCTATTCTATGACAGAACAAAGGCGCTTGTGAGGCACCACAAAGCTGAGGACGGGCTGAACGGTAGTGCATCAAACTGATGCATCTGTTCTTTTGAGAAAAACTAAAGGAATGGCCTTCCATGTGTCTGTAAACCACCTTATTCTCTCTCCCCCCCCCCCCCCACTCACACAATTTTTGTTTGGGGAAAAAAGGGATAATCCTTACCAGAAAAAATCCTCCTGAGATGTTTGCTCCACCTCTGAAGTTACCTCTACTGTACACACAAAAGGTGGAGGAGAGTCCAAGGAGGAAGTTTTAAGACCTGCAAGGCAGGGGTGTAACACAGGCCCCCGCGGTGCGGGGGGAGCCCATGCTCCAGGTTGCCCCTTCGGCACTGCACGCTGGCCGGAGAGCTCCTGGTTGAGTGCCGTGCTGGCAGGTGCCCTCAATTTTCGTTACGCCAGTGCTGCAAGGGTTAGCTTCCCAATCTATAATCATAACACTACATAGGACCCTTAGGTCTGAAATGAAAACAAAGAAGAGAGCCTAGTCATACCACGGGCTACAACCGCCCCAAATTGCAACGGAAGGAGAAGAGTATCCTTATTAGTAACCACACATGTGCCCATTGGGAAGCTCTTGGATTTGTCCCATTTAATGTCTAGGCCTGAATATTCACCACATAATGCAAATATCTCATTCTAGCTAGGGATTTATCAGAGTTGGCTACATATAACAGTACGTCGTCAGCATTTTAAGTGATGCAGTAGTCTCACATCCAGCCCTCAAGTGTGCATCTCTCCGTGTACATTCTGCCAGGGGTTCCACTGACTATGAAAATAATAAGGGCGTTAGGGAGCAACCCTGTCTTGTCCCTCTTTCTATCGCGAAGGTCTGTGAGGAAAACCCTTTTAACTTTTATTCTTGTTTAGGTTAAGGTGTAGAGTAATTGAACCCATTTCAGAAAATTCGGACCAAAATCCCATTTTCCTCAATACTGCAAAAAGAAAGAACCAAGCCACCAAATCAAAGACCTTGTGATCATCCAATGGACCACTGCCAATGCTACCTGCAGGTCTGCTGCTGCTACTATCTTGTGTAGTCTTCTAAGATTTAAACATGATTACCTATGCGGCATAAAGCCAGTCTAGTCCGGATGAATCAAATCTAATATTACACCTGTAAGTCTATTTGCCAGGGCCTTGGAAGTATTTTAGCATCTACGTTCAGCAGGGAGACTGGTCTGTATGAGTCCCTTTTATCCTTGGGCTTTCCCGGTTTCAGAATAGGGACCACCATGGCTGTCCATAGATCTCTAAGTAATTCTCTCTTGTCATAAGCCATAATATGCATTTTATGTAGGGGGTTTTTACTTTCGAGGATAAATGCCGAAACAATTCAACCGGTAAGCCATTCGGGCCAGGGATTTCTCCTGAGTGCAGCTGTGAGAGTGCTATTCCATTCTCTTCTTCTGTTAAATCAGCCTCTAAGGACAGCTCCTGCCTTTTGCTTAAGGATCTACAGGGGCAGTCCTTTGAAGAATCTTTTAACCCTTCACTATTTTCACTGTAGCCTATCCAATAAAAGTCCAGGAGATATCCTGGCATAATTTCTGCTATGGGCCCACTGCCCTACACCCTATTCCTGGGAGGATCCATCATCTCGAGAATATGTAATATGGTTACTAACCAGATCTCACTTAATTTTATGACCTAATCGGTTGACATTCCACGTCAACACTGCTATCGTGGATGTACCCGTCTAAAGACGTCTTGGCTCCTCATTCTCATCCTATCTCTTAGTATGTGTTCAGCGACCGTTCCTAAACCCTGATTCCCAAAACCAAACATGTCCCAAAGCATTCCTCTCAACTCCCCACCTACCCTACATTACTGTCTCGCAGACTTAAACATAGCCGCCCCCCAATTCACGGTATGTTGTTCACCCCATTTATGAGGTAACCAAAATCAAAAAAAGGTTAACAACCCAACCAGTGAAAGTGGTGGAATTCCAGTATCACAGTCAGCATAGTGAGGTCTGCAAGAGATGTCGTTTAGCCTCCCCACCCCTCCGCAGTTGAGATCAGGACTAAATAAAGTCCCCAGAGGCTATGGTGTCACTATTGGAGGTGGGGTTGTTACCTCTGAGGAGACCGATCCTTCGTCCACCGAGTCATCCCCTCCTTTGAGAACCTCAAAGGGGTCTCGTGGCCCCGGAGCTCGCCTGATGACGATGTAGGACTTCCACCATTTAGGCCTTTTCAGTTTCTACTTGAGCTTGTGAACGTTTTGGCAGTAGTCTTTTTCATGGTTTATAGCATCTTCTAGATTCTTTCCATTCATTGGGAGGCATTTCCTCCTGGTGGGGCTGTGGGGGCTGATAGCCCTGGTTTTCGAGACAGTCCCATACCTCTGTGGGATTTGAGAAATCCTGGTGCAACACTGAGGGGCTGGCCAGTGCTGTGAGCCGTTTGCTTTTTGAGTATCCCTTATTCAATAAGCCTGCTCCTTAGATCATTTTTGGCTTGAGCAGACCTCAAGGTGAGCCAGATGTTCGGATCAAAGCAATAGCACCTCCTGTACCACTGTCTTGCACTGTACAGCTACCCTGGCTTCCCCTGTAGCGTGGCTAGAAGATTTTCTTGTTCCTGTCCTGCATGACATCCAACCACTTTAGAGTGTGAATGTGCTCTGGCTTTATGCACAGTTGGGCAGTTCACGTTCTTCATTGCACCCATTTACTACCCCATTGACCCGGCTCAAACATTGGGCAGGTAAAATCTTGCAAGGCATCCATACACCTTAGGGTGTGACTGACCCTTGTGTCCTGGTTCAAAGACTGGACAGGTTACATTGTCATATAGATACGCTTTGCCTATATGCTGTATTAAGTTAGCATGAGCTTATTAGAAGTTTAAACGCCATTTTACCTTTCTGCTGCTTCTGCACACGACACATAATTGTTGTTTTAGCTTTGAGCCTAGTGGAGCGTTTTGATTCACACGAGAATAATATGTTATTACTCTGATATCAGCTTTGCTTAGTGAGCTGTGTCTGTACAGTGAGTGCTGAAGCCTTCAAGGATAACTCGACACAGTGGTTGTTGTGAGGTCTGATCTTCGCACCTTCCTAGACATAACATACAGGCAGCGGCAGCGGCAGCCAAATTCTGGGTTTAGGCACGTTTTATAGTGCTTCACAAGGAACACACACAAACTTGATGGTGCTTCGCATGCAGAGAGCTGGTGGAAGATAATGTGATCCCTTACCACTAGGATCTTGAGGAATGGCGCCGCCCTGCTAAAACCCAATGAGACCTTCTTAGATATAATATACTAGATAGGGAGGGTGATAATTAGGTGTTGTTTAACCCTATTCATTTCACCATTTTAGCATGTTGTCCCCTTTTGCATCCTATGGACTAGTAACTATGCTGATTACTTTGCTTCTTATAATCTGTTTGCTTGTATTATCTAAGATACTGCGTTTGAGAACACTGCATTAGTAAATAAACATTTCAAATATGCAAGCGTCCTCATTTACTCCTTGTTCTGAATTGAAACAATTGTATAACGAAACAGTGTTCATGTGTTCCACGTTACCTGAGGTGTACTAAGTCCATGTTCTGGTTTGTCTAAGCATTGGGAGTTTGTAATGACCAATGAGACACTGTAGCTAGTCTGGTAGGGGATATTGGGTACTAAAGTGAGTTTTGTCACACCCTAATTCACTGAGGTTCCAAGTCTCTCTGCACAGTTCTGTAGGAGAACAGAATCCCTGCTACAACATACTGCTTGACATCCATACACCTGAGAGTAGGACTGATCCCTTGACACATTGGCCATTTCATGTTCTGCATAACGCCTGTACGCTTTTGACCAGGTCCTCCATGAACCAGAACACAAGCAACCCAGGGCAGTTTTCTCCCTTTTTAGTGCTCATCAGCCAGGCCTGGCAGGTGGGCTGGACTGTTTTTATTGGAGTTGGGTCAAGACTGATTTGCACACTGCTGTAGCTAAACTGAGGTGTCATGGTGTGCAAATTAACAATGGACTGAGATGCAGCCTAACATGATTACCTGTGCATTCGATCCTTAACTTTTTTGTATACTTTAGTTTGTCACCCTTAATGGAATGGGCAAGGCCCTAATGTGTCCCATACACTCTGTGTCACTGGTACAAAGCTATATCTGCCTTATTAACCTTACCAGGGCAATACCAGTCCTGGGTTGCTTGTGTTTTGGTACAGGGAGGACCTGGCCTGGCTGGACTGTTCCCATTGGAGCAGGTTAAAGACTGATTTTCACATGGCTGGGTCCAAACTGAGGTCGCATGGTGTGCAGAACAACAATGGACTAGGATGTAGCCTGATGGATTACCTGTGGCTGAGATTCAAGCATTCCATCCTTCACTTTTTTGCACACTTTAGTGTGTCACACTAAGTGCAGGCAGCTCTCCTTCCTAGCGGATGTCTGCTTCAAGAGGTGGCTGGCACTTCAAGGCTGTCTTTTCCACAGCAGGTGGCAGTCAATGTGGGATGTGCCTGCAGCAGCAGACAGACACTGGGCTCTCTGTTGATGGTGTCACTGTGGCTGAGCGTTGTAGGAGAGGACTCATCTCTTCAGCAGCAGCTGCCTGTCTTGTAGGTGGGCCACTATCTCTCCTGGAAGGGGTTGTCTCTGCCGGAGGTGTACCTGTCTTTGCCACCCTCACACCTTGCCTCTTGATAGGCCCAGCCCATTACTGATGTTACTTCCCATGTCAGGTGCAATTGTGAAGCTCTTACGCGACATAGAACGTGCGTAATGGGTTACAGAGGTGAATGGACTGTGTTGGATTATGATTGGTGGCCTGTTACACTTGTTTTCTGGGATGAATGGGAAATAAAGTTGTATGGTTCTGTTACTGTTTTGTCCTTGTGGCAGTCTGCTGAGCCATTAAAGAAGAAGTTTATGTATAATCCATATCTCTAGTCCTGCCATTGAATTTCAGTGAAGAACCAATAATCCCAGGAAGAAGACAGAGCCTACAGATTCCCCATCACCCTCCCTGTTGTTCTCTCCTTGGAGCATCACGATTAGAGCATCATTTTAAATTCAACAAATATGTACAGGCATATCCCGTTTGAAAAAATAGGGGTACCCCTGAGGCAGGTTCCTAAATCAGGGAAAATAACTGGGTTGTAAGTATCATCATTTAGGAACAAAATCTTTGAAGTGGACCTAAGCATAGATGCTATACATTAGATACATGTCATCAAATATGTCTGTATCAACCAATTATGTTTTTTATATATCTTTTTATTTCGACTTTTATAAATATATATAAGGTATAATAAATACAAAATAATCAAAAGATAATTAACAATGTGCTTTCAGTAAAATTCATCCATAGGTGTCACACAGAATGGTTGACAATCATAATACAATTCAATTTCCTTACAAAGGTACAGTTTTGAGCATGGCTAGGAAATACGTTCCTATGCGCGTTTCGGCTGGGTGCCTTCATCAGGAAGCCATGTTTTCGTGAACAAAAATGTGACCTTGTCTATGATCCTAGAGGGTCTGCAGTGAATGATCAGGGCGGGCCCTATTTGGTGTTTGTTTAGTTCTGTGTTATTACGGGTCAAACGGTGCGAAATGTCGACAGCCGATGTGTCAGTGTTCCGTGAATCTCGCTAAATAGGCCGGGATGGATTAAGAGATGCTCGAGAGTGCCGTTTGTAATGCCCAAGGGTGGAAGTAGTGCCTCTTGTGTGCGTGTAGAAAATTCTATGGAACTTCTGAATGTCAATGCAAAAGTTTAAAATGGATTATGCAGTCTTCTGGTATATATATGGATATATCATTTTCTCTAACACCAGCGGATGGCCGAGGATGGTGCCGTCTGAACGCCGAGCCCTGATGTGCCTCCCTTCTTGATGGTGGACCCGGCCACAGAACAGTTTTTCGCCACATACCAGCGAGCAATGCGCAATATATACCAGAAGACTGCAAGACACTACTTCCACCCTTGGGCATTACAAACGGCACAAAGGGAGCGAGAGGCGACCCCGACCCAAGAGCAAGCAGCAGAGGGCAAGGCGGAAGCAGGCAGGGAGACCCCAACAACACAGGGAACCCCAGGAGCAAGCACAGACAGTGCCAGCGAAAAAGGAACCCGACACCACAACAGCGACAGGAACACACGCCAACCCGGGGTAGGCCACCAAACAGAAAGTACGAATGCCAATAGCACAGAGAACCAGCAAACAAACTCAACGGAGAGAAGAAACCCCCCCCCCCAACAGTGCCCCAAAAGAAAATAGCAAAAGCACACATGGCCAGGAGCAGGGGCACTACCCAAAGGCAGCGACCCAAAGAGAGAAGCTCCGCAGTAGGAACAGGAACTCCCACCACGCACTCCAAGTGAGTGGAACCGCAGAAATCTACGCTTACATCGAGCTCCGAACCCGGAACCACAGAGCTCGAGTGGCCAGCTCCAGCAGTAGAAGAGGACGAGGCAGAAGCAGGCGCTGTTCCGTGCATGCCACCCGTCTCAGGGCCGCCAGTAACACTGAAAGAGCTTCAACCTCCCCCCCCATCCACGCTCCGCAGGAGCCAGAAACTGGAGGAGCCAGAAACTGGAGCAACAGCAGGAATGAGCACAGGACACGAAACCCCTACCAGGAAGAGAGCGTCCCAGTCGAGAAACCCCTCCCATACACCACCCCAAACTAGAGGGAGATCCCAGGGCCGGCCCCAGTGCCAGCAGTGTTCACTGAGGCTCCGGAAAGAAAAAGGAGCGAAAAACACCCGGGGGGGGGGGGGGCCACCAGCACAACAAGGCCCCAACTGCCACCGGGAACAGCAGGAACAGTCAGTAAAGGAAAGTTCGCCGTGCATCTCACCGAGCCCGGATTTGAACCCACTACCTGCTCCATGGTAGAGACACCACACACCAGCTGGCGCCATCACTACCTGGGCAGCGACGCGTGCACCGAAGGAAGGGAAACACGAAACCCAACCTCCGACCAGCACAGGCAGCCTGCCACCCTGTGGGAGAGAAGGGACTGAACACACAGCAAGAAGGAAATCAAAACCCAGCAAGCGGGACTCACCCGGAGCGGGTGCCAACCCCAGGAACAAGGCCCCCACCTCAAACGTTCAGTACACCAAGAGACCGGCAGCAACACAGCAAGCACGGCACATCCCACCTGGCCAGGCTTGGGAAGAGGAGCACGCGACCCAGAAGAAACCCGGGAGACCAAGCCCCAGCTGCAAAGGGCCGAGAGGTCAACCAGGACACTGGTTCCAACAGGGACAGACTCCCAGCAAGCCCAGCAGGCCAGGAGAAAGCCCAGGGAAACCCACGCCGCACAGCCAGGCAGCGGGGCGAGGGGAGAAGAGAAGCACCGCCACTCCAGCCCAGCAGTAGCAGCACCAGCATACCAAGTCAATTCTGTCGACAGACAGAAAAAAAGAACAGGTGGGATGCTGGGTAAGTACTGCTTATGTACTCCCTGTGGGAGGGGCAGTATTAGGGTCCCAGCAATGCTCTTGTTTTTTTCGGTCAGGAGATGTGGAAAATTAGTACGGTCTGGTAAACATTATCTGCGCCATCTTGCCTTTTTCCCCTGATGCCACACTTTTTGTCGTGCGCACCCGCCATTTTAGGTGCCTCGATCAGAACAAACCCTTTTGCATGCCACTGGCCCCCAGCATAGCCCTCCTCCCTCACAAAGCCCGCACTCTGACAACCCCGCTCGCACATGCCTTGGGTCATAAACCCCTCTTCAGCGCAGCTCTGCCTCAGAACCCCATCCTGTCCCCGGCGCGACACCTCCCTTCCTTCCTTTCATGGTCCCAGGCCCTTTTTGATACAAATCCCCTTTTCCTGTGTGCCCGTTTGTCTTCCTCGTTCCCAGGCCGACACCTAGCTCTGCCGATACTGTTTATTGCCCCTCCCCGTACAGTAGAAAGCTTCCCTCATCAAAGGACCCCCGAGTTGATCAAAGCCCCCACCCTATAAGATCCGATCAAAATCCCCACATTCCATGAATCGGCGGAATGTCCAGCTGCGCAGTAATCATCACCTGTTGTGATCGGGGTGGGGACTTCAACTGTAAATATGTGTGGGAACGGGCCTGAAGGGGAGAGTCGGAGGATATCCCTCCGTACATCAAAGCATTGCCAAGAATGTGTTGTATGTAATAAAGCAATAAACCTGTGTATAAGAGGCCAGGCCTCAGAGATGCGGGTAGAGCACCTCATGACGATACCTGCTGTCTGAACTGATGTGTTCTCCTCCGGAGAGAATAAACCTTGTTTCCTGCCTTCCCGTCTCCAGCGCCTGCCTCTTCATTGATTAATAATTCGTGGGTTAAAGAGGCGATACCGCCGGGCAAATATCGATTGTCCCTTGACCTTAGATTTAACAATTGGCGTCCCAAGCGTGGGGCCCATCAGCGACTCGTGGATCCAGTGGGAGAGGTCCTGACGACAGAGTGAACGACTGCAACGATCGGGAGAGCTCTTGCCCAATAGACCCTCGTCTGGCAGCCGATCATCCGAACTTCACTGGTTCCGAACAGACCTCTCCCGAGTGATCTACGGTCCTGACTGGGAACCATCAGGAGTGCTGCGAGGAATACAAAGAAAAGAGGACGATCGGGCGCTGGATTCGGAAGACAAGAAACTGTCCATACGGTCCGGGTAAGGTCGTGTAGACACGACGAAACACGAAATAATTGTTTAATTGTTCAGAAAATACTAGTATTACTCTTTGTTGACCTATTTGGAGATTCACTGT
Organism: Lissotriton helveticus; assembly: GCF_964261635.1. Classification (NCBI taxonomy): domain Eukaryota; kingdom Metazoa; phylum Chordata; class Amphibia; order Caudata; family Salamandridae; genus Lissotriton; species Lissotriton helveticus. The sequence continues at coordinate 20,886,690 of NC_136069.1, read as the reverse complement.
CTGCACACGAAGAAACAGTAGGCTCTTTCTCTTTGCAAACAGTGAAGGATAGGTAACGCAGCCGTCGCGCCTATCTTTCTCCCCCACTGAATCGATTATTTATTAACGGCCACTGATTAACTGTTTTTTGACCCCGAGCTACTGTTCGCGGATTGTTTTCTGGAGATTCTCTGTCTACAAACAGGAAAGAACAGGTTCCCCTTTGCAGATAGTGAAAGGGTAGAGGACGCAGATCTTTTGCGAATCTACTTATTCTTCCCACTGGTCCTCTTTTTGTTCATTTGATATTGGTTCATGAGGTATTCACTGCCTGCAAATAACGTAGAATAGAAATATTCTGTCTAGTCTTTGCACACAGTGATAAGATAGGCAGTGCTGACTTTTTGTCCCTCGTTGTGAGCTGTCATGTCTGTCTTCTCCCCACTGGTCGATAGCTGGTTCAGCCCGGACCGTTTATTAGAGGTGGATCATCTAGCTCCGCTGGAAGGCACCCCTAATAAAGACATGTTCATAAACTATGGATTAGTTACCATAGCCTATAGTAAACTGTGGCACAGGTATACCAAAGAAAGTCAAGAGAAACAGTGGCCACTGATAGGATCCTTCGATCTTGATAAAATAGAAACGTTAGAAATGGCCCTTCGTGATAATAAGACAACGCCTATTATGCTCGACTGCCTCGGTATGTGGCGCAAAGAAGCAATGCAACGAAAGAAAAGAGACGAGGACAGAGCAGGTAAAGGAACATATCGACAGGACGACCCCAGGACACAACGTCCCGAAAGTAATCCCCCGACACTACGCACAGGACGGCCAGACTTAGGGCAAAACCAATGTGCTTTTTGTAGATATGCCGGGCACTGGAAAGCCCAATGCCCGACTCTACTGAACGTGAGTAGGAGCAGAGGACCGACAGGAATAACAGGCCGGCAGAAAGGGAAAAGGCGCGAGACAAAGATGAATCAGACTGACATGGACAGGCCAGATAGAACCACCACGTTCGATTATGCCCGATGGCACAGATTTCGCCAGGCCGATTTCAGCGACATGTTCGAGTCCTCATAGATCAAACAACGATAAGACGGGAAAACCCAGTCTAGCTCTAAATTAACAGACGACAAACCCCGAAGAAACCAGAAAGAATAATGTACACACATGATCAAGCATCCTTACGTTTAGCCAAGTAGGGAAAAGTTTAGGGTATTTCGAGGTAAGGGTTACACAAGTATCCTTCGCCGAGAGGACTAGGGATATTGCCAATGTCTGAAAACCTACTACCTCCTTTCTTCCGCATCCTTATAGGCATATAACTAAAGCCTGCCCCATTGCTCTAACAAAAAGTATGCGCAGCATATAGAAATAAGATAATTATGGCCAATAACTGTTTTATGTTTGTCTTGGGTCTTTTTATATAATATTTGTACTGTCTCCCCGTCTGAGTTTGTGTGTACGTGATGCATGAATCTGCGTCATCCCTCTGCCTGTGTTACCGTGTTACTTAAACTTCTGTTAACAGAAGCTTTAGCATGGAACAACCTGGAAAGAAAGGAATGGGAAAACGAAATCCGTAGGCCACTGATGAACTTGAACTTTTATTTAACATAACGAACAAGAAACAAATAACAGTACGTAATAATAACACCTATCAATGCCCTAACAACAGAAAACGTTTGAAACAAGAATGGTAAACTAGAAAATGAAAGTCAGCAGAACATTCGCCCCCCCCCATTCTGGAACCTTCCAAAGTAGGGCAGGGTTACGGCTACGCCCAGCCGGCAGCAACCCATATAAGGCGGGTCCTGCTGCCAACAGTCGGCCAAGAAATCGTAACATAGGGTGGAGCCGGAGGAGAGACAAGGGCCAGCGGGACCCAGCCAGGGGATCACCTTGACCACACCGGAGAGTTGTAGGGGGGGGAATGTCTATGTCCTCGACCCCCCTCTCTCTCTCCCCCAGTCCGGCCACGGTGGCGCGTGGGAGTTTCAGGTAGTCCCGCCACATGTCTTCCCGGTCCGGCCACCAATGGCCGGGGACTGGGGCCAACTGGATCCGGCTGCAGCCGATGAGCCAAGGAACCCGTTCATGGGGCCAGAGCAAGGGGCGTCCGGCCGACATCCACCGGAAGCCCGGCCCAGAGAAGGACGGGACACTTCTTTCTTTTCCCCTCCATAATGGCCGCAGCAGCACGCCCGGCGCCACTTGAATAATGGCTGCGACAACTCTGGGGGGAGGGATGTCTTGTACATACCTCCGCGAAAATTAGTCCAGGTCGGGCTGGGAGGGAGAGGCGACGCGGACGAGCCTCTCCCACCTCCACGGATAGGAGGTTTCCCAGCCCCCGGCCCAGCGCCGAACTCCTCCAGCCAGGCGGTGGTGCCAATACCTGCGTAGCACCGAACATACCATGGTGGCGCCCCAGTACTTGCGCAGCACCGAACATGCAACGGTGCCGATACTTGCGCAGCACCGAACATGCAACGGTGCCGATACTTGCGCAGCACCGAACATGCAACGGTGCCGATACTTGCGCAGCACCGAACATGCAACGGCTGCGCCAATACCCGCACAGCACCGAACATGCACCGCAGGTGGCCATACTTCCGCAGCACTGGACATGGGTTCACTCCAAAAGGTCTCCTCCACTCTTGCAGACTCGACGAAGGGCGGCTGCTGCAGGCCTCAAAATGGCGTCTGGGCCCCCTGGAAGGCGGGTCTCGGCCGCTAGAGTAACTGTGAACAGCAACGTAACTCGGGCACTTGCCCACCGGGGCACGAGCCCCCACCTCCGACAGCACCCCCACAGCCTTGAAGATTCTACAAAAGTCCCAGGAGCCCTCGGCCCCTGCAGGCTTCCGGTGAGGAACAACTGCCTTGATCGCTAACGAAATAAGCATGACATAGCCACTCCTTCTGTTAGCATGAATTCTCGAACTGCCGAAAAGGACTCTGGTCCAACTGCCGGTTGTAGGAAACATTTTTTCCTTGATACTACTTCCGGACTAACCCGGCCCCGCCCAAAATGTCGCCGGTAACAATAGGAACTTACGAACGCCTCGTGGTGTTTTCTTTTGCTAAAAAAGACTCGATGTTCCGAGATATGTTATGATCCTTTGTACACTTGACGGAAAAGAGGAAGGATTCACTCGACGAACATGTAAAAGGACCTCGTGAAAAATGTTTTTCAATGTACGATTCATTATGATATTATGTCTGACATGTAACCTCGCTTATGACACACTCCCATGGTATACCTATAGGAATTTGATTACAACTAGTCCAACTGTGTTTCCAATTATGAAATGAATGCCCCTTGGTCCCTCAACTATTCGATAGACGTTTTTAGTTCACTGCGAATGAATGAATGAACCTTTTTTTAAAACATGTTTTTAATCCTACAAGATAGCCCCCCCCCCTCTACTGTACGCACTTTAGCCATTGCCGTATCCGGCCAACCCCGATCACACTGTCCTATCAACATGCTGAACGATTGTGCAAATAAAGGTTTTCGAAACTATGAACGGGTATTGCATGCTTTATTTAAAATGTGGGATCGGCGGGAGAGTTTTTCTTTTCTGTGCACCCTACTCTGCTCTCTCTTTAAGGTTAATAGAAGATGGTTGCCCAGCTCCGGATGGAGGATCGAATCTAAGACACGACACTCTGCCGTCAAATATGCGACTGACTCAGGGACTCGCGCATGGAGAAAGACCTCGATTTCTGGGGTTGGGTAAAGCGAAACGGTGTAAAAGATGGAATATAAAGGATGGGTAAAGTGAAACGATGTAAATGATAGAATATTATAAAGATACGACACTCAAAGGTACTAGGGAACAGAGTTGACCAAAGAGCTGATAAACCTTAGAACATCACAGCGTTGGAAGAGATTTAAGGACCCCGATAGCTAAATACACCTACCAACTAGAAACCTCGCGCTAAGTGCTTCTGATTCTCTAACGTTTTCCTACTCACAGCCTAAAAGGACACACTGCCCCCCCCCCCCCTTGGCTTCAGAAACCACAACCCCAGGGATTCTATCCCGAGAAGATAAGACGAGTATGAGGTAAGTAAAAGACTTTCGTACCCGTACTTTTGATATGCTCGAATGTTGTCCCCCTCCCCTCTTTTTCCCGCCCCCCTGCAGGCCACATCGGAATCACGACCAAGGTATGGTGAAGATCTGAAGCCTCGCCATGTCTGATACACGAAGCGGACTAACACTGCCTGGTGGCACCTAAACACACCCACAAACTGCTCTTGTACCAAAAGAGCCAATAAATTGTATGACATGATGAAAGCGATCACCCTTAATCCGTGTTGCGTGAATGGACACCTGTCACGTATGTCTGAAACTATGAGATGATGTTTGTGTATGACTGACGCGTTGACTTAACTGGTTAAAGGACCGAGAATGCAAGAAATGCGACACAATGGTGCCCTTTTTACTCGATGCATGTCCCCTGTACCCGGCCTAATGCTCGTCCATCCCAAACTGCATGCTTTCAACATTCTAACACAGACCCGTAATGTCTTATGTTGTATAATGCGCTGAATAGCCTATCTTAATGCACGGCCACTCCCCATGTTGCACGTGTACTATTTAGCCTGTTGTTGCACATCTCTCTCTCTCTCTCTCTCTCTCTCTCTCTCTCTCTCTCGCTCTTCCGAACGACTAGCACCTAAATTGGCAAACCGCCACCCCTAGTGCACCACCAATTGGCTCCAAATACCACAAGTATTTGCTCAAAATTTATCCTAAATAAAAATCACCCTGACGCCGTGTCACTACCTCTCCTTTCTGCTAAAAATTGATGAAACCGAGATTTGGCCATTAGGGAAAGGACAGGTAAGACGACTGAGGTTCCCTAATCTGACCCGAAATAAGGGAACTACATGTCAGCGGCTCCTGTGTTATAAAAAGATGCCTCAGATAACGCGACCTTCCCCGTCCCGAATTGTCGCAATACCCAAACAGTAAAGGTGATCGAAACATCCTCATGTTCCCGGAACGCCCCCTGTCTCGTATCAGCTGCTGTTGAAAATTAGTACGTTTTGGTGAACATTATCTGCGCCATCTTGCCTCTTCCCCTGATGCCACACTTTTGTCGTGCGCGCCCGCCATTTTTTTAAGATGCCCCGATCAGAACGAACCCTTTTGCATGCCGCTGGCCCCTGACATAGCCCTTCGCCTTCACTAAGCCTGCACGCTGACCACCCCCTGCTTGCACCTGCCTTGAGTCATAAACCCCTCTTCGGCGCTGCTCTGCCCCAGGCCCTCATCCTGTTCCCAGCGCGACACCTCCCTGCTTCCCTTTCATGATCTCCGGCCCTTAGATGCAAACCCCCTTTTTTCCCCGTGTGCCCGTTTTGTCTTCCCCGTTCCCAGGCCGACACCCAGCTCTGCCGATACCATTCCTTGCCCCTCCCCGTACATTAGAAAGCTTCCCCCATCAAAGGATCCCCGGGTTGAGCAAAGCCCCCACTCCATGAGATCCGATCAAACCCCCCACATTCCGTGAATCGGCGGAATATCCAGCTGCGTGATACTCATCACCTGTTGTGACTAGGGTGGGGACTTCAACTGTAAATGTGTGTGGGAACGGGCCCAAAGGGGAGTTCCGGGAATGTCTTTTCCATACATCAAAGCTTTAACATGAATGTGTAATCTACAATAAAGTCATAAAACAGTGTATAAGAGGCCAGGCCTCAGAAATGTATGCAGAGCACCTCAGAACGATACCTTCTGTCCGTTTCGTTGTGTTCTCCTCCGGAGAGAATAAAAACCTTGTTTCCTGCTTTCCAGTCTCCAGCGCCTGCCTCTTCATTGATTAAATAACTAGAGGGTCACAGAGGCAATACCGCCGGGCAAATATCGATTGTCCCCGACCCGACTCAGGTTTTAACAATTGGCGTCCCAAGCGTGGGGCCCATCAGCGACTCGTGGATCCAGTGGGAGAGGTCCCGACGACAGAGTGAACGACTGCAACGATCGGGAGAGCTCTTGCCCAATAGACCCTCGTCTGGCAGCCGATCATCCGAACTTCACTAGTTCCGAACAGACCTCTCTCGAGTGATCTACGGTCCTGACTGGGGACCATCAGGAGTGCCGTGAGAAATACGAGAAAAAGAGGACGATCGGGCGCTGGATTCGGAAGACAAGAAACTGTCCACATGGTCCGGGTAAGGTCGTGTAATCACGACAAGTTGCGAAATGATTGCTTGATTGTTTGATTGTTTAAAAATACTAGTATTGCTCTTTATTTATTTGGAGATTCACTGTCTACAAACGGAGAAACAACGGGCTCTCTCTTTGCAAGCAGTGGAGGATAGGTAGGGCAGCAGCCGTGCTTATTTTTTTCTCCCCCACTCAATAATTACTTGAAACTGAACTGTTGTTCGCAAAACTATTGTTCCCTGGAGATTCCCTGTCTGCAAACAGGGAAGAGACCACCCTTTTTGCAGATAGTGAAAAGGGTAGGTAACGCAGATCTTTGCGGACCTACTCATTCTCCCCATTGTTATTTATTGGTCTTTTTGTTATTTTTTGATCCATGAGGTATTCACTGCCTGCAAACAACGTTGAATAGAAATATTCTGTCCAGTCTTTGCACCTAGTGATAAGATAGGCAGTGCTGACTTTTTAGTCCCTCGTTACGAGCCGTCATGTCTGTCTTCTCCCCACTGATTAATAGCCTGTTTAGCCCGGACCGTGTATTAGAGGTGGACCATATAGCTCCACTAGAAGGCACCCCTAATAAGGACATGTTCATAAACTATGGATTAGTCACCATAGCCTATAATAAATTGTGGCACAGGTATACCGAAGAGAGTCAAGACAAACAGTGGCCACTGGCAGGATCCTTTGACCTTGATAAAATAGAAACGTTAGAAATAGCCCTTCGAAATAATAAGACAACGCCAATTATGCTCGACAGTCTCGGTATGTGGCGCAGAGAGGCTATGCAACGACAGAGAAAAGACGAGGACAAACCAAGTAGAGAAATATACCGACAGGACAACCCCAGGACACCGCTACCCACAACTTATCCCCCGACACTATGCAAAAGACGACCAGACTTAGGGCCAGACCAATGCGCTTTTTGTAGGTATGTCGGACACTGGAAAGCCCAATGCCCGACTCTACTGAGCGTGAGTAAAGGCAAAGGGCCGACAGGAACGACAGACCGGCAGTACGAGAAAAAGCGCAAGACAAAGAAGAACCCGACTTACATAGACAGACCAGACAGAACTACCACGTTTGATTATGCCCGATGGCACAGATTTCGCCAGGACAATTTCAGCGGCATGCTCAAGTTCTCCTAGGTCGGGCAACGTCAAGACGGGAACCCAGCCTCGTTTCAAATTCACAGACGGAAAGAGATAATTATGACCAATAACTGTTTTATATTCGTCTTGGGTCTTTGTATGTCGTACTTGTACTGTCCCCCGTCTGAGTTTGTGTGTATGTAATGTACAAATCTGCGTCATCCCTCTACACGTGTTTCCGTGTTACTCAACCCCTGTTAGCAGAAACTTAGCATAAAAGCAACCTGGAAAGAAAGAAATGGTAAAACAAAATCCGTAGACCATTAATGAACTTGAACTTTTAATTTAGCACAACAAACAAGGAATAATAACGGTAAACTGTAGAAAATGAAAGTCAAACAGAACATCCCCCCCCATTCTGGAACCTTCCAAAGTAGGGCAGGGTTACGGCTACGCCCAACCAACGGCAACCCATATAAGGCGGGCCCGGCCGCCAACTCTTGGTCAGGAAATCTTAACGTATGGGGGAGCCGGAGGAGAGGCAGGAGCCGGCAGTCCGGGCAGTTGTAGGTAGTCCCGCCACATGTCTCCTCGGCCAGCCGCAACGGGCCTGGATAGACTTAAGTAGTCCCGCCACATGTCCAGAGAAGAACGAGGCACCTCTTCCTTTTCCCTTCCGTAACAGCCGCAGCAGCTCTGGACGGCGGGATGTCCTGCACGTACCTCCACAACAATTTGTCCAAGTTGGGCTGGGAGGGAGAGGCGACGCGGACGAGCCTCTCCCACCTCCACCGATAGGAGGTCTCCCAGCCCCCGGCCCGACGCCGAACACCCCCAGTCAGGCGATGGTGCCAATACTTCCACAGCACCGAACACACCATGGTGGCACCCCAGTACTTGCGCAGCACCGAACGTGCAATGGTGGCCATATTTTCGGAACACCGAACCTGCAATGACTGCACTGATACTCGTGCCGCGCCGAATGCGCGCCACAGGTGGCCATACTCCCACAGCACTGAGCACAGGACTTGGGGAACACCGGATGTGGAGAGACCTTCATGCGGGGCGATGAAAAGGAGCGGCATGGAGTGCACCGGGAGAAGGAGACGATGCGGACGAGTCTCCCTCGCCCCCCCCCCCCCCAGGTGGGGGCATCACAGCTGCACCCCAGCTGAACGTCCCGCTTTCACACAACAGGGACCTCTTCCTTTCACTCCGAAGGATCTCTCCCACTCTTGCAAACTCGACGAGAGTGGCCCCTGTAGGGCCTCAAAATGGCGTCTGGGTCCGCTGGAAGGCGGGCCCCGGCCACTAGAGTAACTTTGACCAGCAATATAACTCGAACATTTGCCCCCTGGAGCACGAGCCCCCATCTCCGACAGCATCTCCGCAGCCTTGAAGATCCTACAAAGGTCCCCGGCGGAACCTTCGGCCTTTGCAGGCTTCCGGTAAGGGACGGCTGCCTTGATCGCCAACGAAACAAACATGACAATTGCCACTCCTTCTGTTAGCATGAATTCTAGAACTGCCGAAAAGGACTCTGGTCCAAACTGCCAGTAATGGGAAACATTTCACCCTGATGCTGCTTCCGGACTGAGCCGGCCCCGCCCAAAATGGCGCTGGTATCAATCGAAACTTACGAACACCTCGTGGTGTTCCTTCGCACTAATATAAACTTGATGTTCTGAGATTTTATATGATCCTTTGTACACTTGGCTAGAAAAGACAAGGAGAACTCACCCGACGAACAGTACGAAAGGATCCCCGTTACAAATGTTGATTACAAATGTACAATGTATTATATTTTTATAACTGATGTAAACCTCATTTACGACGCACACGTACGGTATGCATATAGGAAATCTGATTACAACTATTATGATTATGCTTCTAAATTATGAAAATAAATGCCCCCGAACCCCCAGCCAATTAATAGACGTTTTAGTTTCTTGCAAATGAATGAGTAAAACTTTCCGATGTTTTTATTGCTGCAAACGACACCCCCCACTGTACGCACTTTAGCCATTGCCACGACCGGCCAAATACGACCGCACCCTCATAATCCACATGCTGAAATGATTTTGCAAAATAAAGTTTTTGAAACTATGGACGGGTATTGCATGCTTTATTTTAAACATGTGGGATCGGTGGGAAAGTTCTTTTCTGTGCACCCTACTCTGCTCTCTCTTTAAGGTTAAAAGAAGATGGTTGCCCAGCCCTGGAGGACGGATCGGATCGACAACACGACACTCCGCCTTCCAAGTACGCGACTGACCCATGAACTCTCGCGTAGAGGAAGACCTTGACTTCCAAGGATGGGTAAAACGAACGGTGTAAATGAGGGAATGTAAAAGGAGGGTGAAATGAAATAATGTAAATGTTATAAAGTACAACGTTCCAAAGTATCAGGGAACGGAGCTGACCCAAGAACCGAAGAACCTTAGAATGCCACAGCGTTGAAAGAGGTTTAAGGATCCCGATAGTGAGATACATCCTTTGACTAGATACCTCGCACTAAGCACCTCTGGTTTCCTTTTTACGTTTCCCCGCACACGACCTATATGGACACACTACCCCCCTCGACTCCAGAAACCATATCCCCGGGGACCCTGCCCCGAGGAGGAAAGACGAGTAAGAGGTAAGTAAAGGACTTATGAATCCATGTATTTTGAATATGCGCGAATGCTGTCTCCCCCACCCCCTTTTTTTCCTCCCTCTGCAGGTTACATCAGAGATTACAGCCGAGGTGTGGCGAAGATCTGAAGCCTTGCCATGTCTAATACACGAAGCGGACTAGCGCCGCAAGGTGGTGTCTAAGCACGCCTGCAAACTACTCACGTATCGAACAAACCCGAAAAATTAGCACAACCTGATAAAAAGTGATCACCCTTAAACCAGACCGGACGAATGAACCCATGTCACGTATGATGCGAAACTATGAGGGAATGTGTGTGTGTGACTGAGGCGTTGACCCAACTGGTCGAAGGACCGAGAATGCGAGAAAGTGCGACAAAATGGTACCTCCTTTCTTCTTTCCTTTTTCTCAAGGCACGTCCCCTCTACCCTGTCTAATGCTCAAACTGCATGATTACAAGATTCTAACGCAGACCCGTGAATGCCCTTTACTGTGTAATGCACTAAATAGCCTTTCTTGAATACACTGCCACCCTCTCTGTTGCACGTGTACTATTTAGCCTGCCGTTGCGCTCTCTCTCTCTCTCTCTCTCTCTCTCTCTCTCTCTCTCTCTCTCTCTCCCTCTATTTTTGCACTCCCACTCTTTCGAGTGATTAGCCCCGAAATTGGCAGACTGCCACCCCTAGCACACCACCTAATTGGCTTCAAATACCGTCAGTATTTGCACAAAAACTTGTCTTTAATACAATCACCCTGAGGCCGCGTCATTACCTCTCCTTTTCCGCTAGAAGTCAATGAACCGAGGTTGGGCCGTAAGGGAAAGGACAGGTAAGACGACAGAGGTTCCCTAATCTGACCCGAAATAAGGGAACTACATGTCAACGGCTCCTATGGTATAAAACAAGGACCTCAGAATACGCGACCCTCCCCTCCCCGAATTGTCGCAATACCCAAACCGGAAAAATGATCGCCCCTGTTACCTCCCCTGTATCAGCCGCCCAAAAACTGGAATTATGAAACTACCCCTCATTTCCGGTTGTGAGAGATGGGTCGATTTATGCCCTTACCACAAGTTTCCTATGTCCCTGGTTGTTTCCCATAAAACCCCTGTCCTTCCTAATTAAGTAATCGGGCTGTAAAAGGTTACGTAGGATCCAGAATGATGTTTTACAAGGTTAACAGACTAGTCCAAGGTAAAGAAATCATCGAAATGAACCCCGTAGTAGTTGAAAAACAGGATGCATCGATAGAAAGGAAATGTTTAGCCATGTTCGTCTCTCAGCAAAATACCTGTGTAGTACCATGTTGACGACTCACAGTACCCTTTGTAAATGTAAAACTCTAGAGAACGGCATATCTTTGCCAGGTTCGTCTCACGAAGGTGGGTCACCATCAGATGAACTGTCGTGACTGTAATAAATAATTGTAAAGGAAAGTCATAGTAAATCCAACAGGCCCGTCACCGGTCATTCATATGCCAGTTGTGAACACTAATATAACGGGCATTTTCATTCTTTGCCTGGAGCTGGGAGAGAAATAGACTTTTTGATTATCTTCATCTACAAATTCTCTAAAGACTGTCTTTTCAAACTTGTTTAAGGGTACTGCTGTTGGAGGAGAGAAGGACCGGATGTGGGAGCACGAGGCCTGACTGCAGACTAAGGAACACCTGCGACATTAGCCAAGGCGAGACCACGACAGAAAAGAGCTGCAGGACGAGGCACTGTTTTCGACAACATGAGAAGAAAGGGTCGACCTGATGCCCCTGCTCGATGTCCAGTGTTTGTCGACAAGTCCCCGCTCTCTGAATTCGGTCACACGCCCGCCTATTTGAAGTCTCTCGTTCCCCTAGTTTGTTCCTAATTTGGCCTTGCTCCATCCCCCTTTTCCTCTGACCTACCCTATGGACTGTTTTGTACGCTCTTCTTCCATCTGAACTTTCTGACAATCACCTCAAAGGACACAGGGCGAAAAGGACCTTTCCGACCAGAAACGCGAGGAAAGGGTCGTGCCCTGCAACGCAGAACTTAGAACAGAGCTGGACTTGTAGCTCCACCGCCGGTGCTCAACAGCGCCAACGAAAGGCAACAAAGAATGATGAGAACTCGTTAAACTTCGAACATTTGACATCCCCAATCGCTGTTTCTGCTAGACCTCATTTCTCTCCCAGCCGCCATTGTATTGATCATGCTCCAATCCGAACCTGATATATATGTAATAACCTGCCAGTATGAAATGTACTTGCTGCTCTCGCTACAGAATCGTTTTTGTATTGCATTCCTATGACTTTCCTGCTAAACAAATTGATCAAAGTTTATCAAATAGGCCCACCTCCTAAAAACTAGAAATGTTAAAATGTATTGTTTACAACTCTTTTCATCTAGGGTTCCTACCGTTTTCTTTCTCATGCCCACCACAATAGAACCGAGTAGAAAATGAACCAGCAAGATGTCTTGAATATGTTAAAGGGAGGACTGTTGAAAATTAGTACGTTTTGGTGAACATTATCTGCGCCATCTTGCCTCTTCCCCTGATGCCACACTTTTGTCGTGCGCGCCCGCCATTTTTTTAAGATGCCCCGATCAGAACGAACCCTTTTGCATGCCGCTGGCCCCTGACATAGCCCTTCGCCTTCACTAAGCCTGCACGCTGACCACCCCCTGCTTGCACCTGCCTTGAGTCATAAACCCCTCTTCGGCGCTGCTCTGCCCCAGGCCCTCATCCTGTTCCCAGCGCGACACCTCCCTGCTTCCCTTTCATGATCTCCGGCCCTTAGATGCAAACCCCCTTTTTTCCCCGTGTGCCCGTTTTGTCTTCCCCGTTCCCAGGCCGACACCCAGCTCTGCCGATACCATTCCTTGCCCCTCCCCGTACATTAGAAAGCTTCCCCCATCAAAGGATCCCCGGGTTGAGCAAAGCCCCCACTCCATGAGATCCGATCAAACCCCCCACATTCCGTGAATCGGCGGAATATCCAGCTGCGTGATACTCATCACCTGTTGTGACTAGGGTGGGGACTTCAACTGTAAATGTGTGTGGGAACGGGCCCAAAGGGGAGTTCCGGGAATGTCTTTTCCATACATCAAAGCTTTAACATGAATGTGTAATCTACAATAAAGTCATAAAACAGTGTATAAGAGGCCAGGCCTCAGAAATGTATGCAGAGCACCTCAGAACGATACCTTCTGTCCGTTTCGTTGTGTTCTCCTCCGGAGAGAATAAAAACCTTGTTTCCTGCTTTCCAGTCTCCAGCGCCTGCCTCTTCATTGATTAAATAACTAGAGGGTCACAGAGGCAATACCGCCGGGCAAATATCGATTGTCCCCGACCCGACTCAGGTTTTAACACTGCCCCAGACGAGGGTTATAAAACTGTCCCTCACCCCCGGTTGTAAGAGATGGGTCTATTTACGCCCTTACCACAGTTTTCTATGTCCCTAGTTGTTTCCCATAAGACCCCTGTCTTTTCTAATTAAGTAGTCAGGCCGTAAGAGGCTACGTAGGAACCAGAATGATGTTTTACAAAGTTAAAGATTAGACCGAAGCGAAGAAATCATTGCAATGAACCCTGTTGAAAGCGAAAATGTTTAGTTGAAAGGCAGGATGCATTGATAGAATGAAAAATGTTTAGCCTATGTTCGTCCCTCAGCAAGATACCTGTCAGACCATGGTGATAGCACACAGCACCCTTTTTAAATATAAAGCCCTGGAGAACGGTATAGCTTCGTAAGGCTCGTATTAGGAAGGTGGGTCTCCGTCAGAAGAACTGACGTAACTGTAATGCAATAAAAGGTGCCAGATCTCGTCCCACGACCAACAAACACCAAAGAAATAGCTGTGAAGGAAAGTTATAGTAAATCCAGCAGGCCCATCATCAATCATTTATATGTTAGTTGCGAACCCTAATATAACGGACGTTTCCATTTTTGCCTGGAGCTGGGAGAGAAATAGACTTATGTGATTACCTTCCTCTGCCAATTCTCTAAAGACTGTCTTTTCAAACTCATTTAAGGGTACGACTGTCGGAGGAAAGAAGGACCGGATGTGGGAGCACGTGGCCTGACTACAGATCGTGGAACATCTGCGACATTGGCCAAGGCGAGACCGCGACAGAAAGGAGTTGCAGGACGAGGCACTGTTTCCGTCAAAGTGAGAGGAAAGGGCTGACCTGATGCCCCTGCTCAATGTTCAACGTGTGCCGAAAAGTCCCCGCTCTCTGAATTCGGTCATGAGCCCGCCTACCTGAAATTTCCGCCCCCCTGATCTGTTCCCGATTTGGCCCAGCTCCATCCCCCCTTTTTTCTCCGACCTACCCTATGGACTACACACTCTTCTTCCATCTGAACCTTTTTGACAATCAACTCAAAGGACACAGGGCGAAAAGAACCTTTTTGACCAGAAACGCGAGGAAAAGGTCGTGCCCTGCAACGCGGGACCTAGAATAGAGCTGGACCCGTAGCTCCACCGCCGGTGCTCCACAGCGCCAACAAAAGACGACAAAGAATGCTGAGAACTCATTAACTTCGAACATTGACACCCTCAATTATCGTTTCTACCACGTCTCATTTCTCTCCCAGCCACCATTGTATTAATTATGCTCCAACCAAACATGAATAGAACTCACATATGTAATGACCTATCAATTTACATTCCGAACGACTATAAGCAGCTATGAAATGTACCCAATGCTCTCACTACAGAATCATCTTTGTCTGTTATTGCATTACTATGGCTTTCCTGCAAACGAGTTTTTTATCGATAGACCCGCCTCCTAAGATGAAAGATTTTAAAATGTAATGTTTATAACTCCTTCACCTGGGTACCTACTTCTTTTCCTATGACCACCACAGTCGACATGAATTGGAAATAGGCCAGCAAGATGTCTTGGATATGTTAAAGGGAGGACTGTGGAAAATTAGTACGGTCTGGTAAACATTATCTGCGCCATCTTGCCTTTTTCCCCTGATGCCACACTTTTTGTCGTGCGCACCCGCCATTTTAGGTGCCTCGATCAGAACAAACCCTTTTGCATGCCACTGGCCCCCAGCATAGCCCTCCTCCCTCACAAAGCCCGCACTCTGACAACCCCCGCTCGCACATGCCTTGGGTCATAAACCCCTCTTCAGCGCAGCTCTGCCTCAGAACCCCATCCTGTCCCCGGCGCGACACCTCCCTTCCTTCCTTTCATGGTCCCAGGCCCTTTTTGATACAAATCCCCTTTTCCTGTGTGCCCGTTTGTCTTCCTCGTTCCCAGGCCGACACCTAGCTCTGCCGATACTGTTTATTGCCCCTCCCCGTACAGTAGAAAGCTTCCCTCATCAAAGGACCCCCGAGTTGATCAAAGCCCCCACCCTATGAGATCCGATCAAAATCCCCACATTCCATGAATCGGCGGAATGTCCAGCTGCGCGGTAATCATCACCTGTTGTGATCGGGGTGGGGACTTCAACTGTAAATATGTGTGGGAACGGGCCTGAAGGGGAGAGTCGGAGGATATCCCTCCGTACATCAAAGCATTGCCAAGAATGTGTTGTATGTAATAAAGCAATAAACCTGTGTATAAGAGGCCAGGCCTCAGAGATGCGGGTAGAGCACCTCATGACGATACCTGCTGTCTGAACTGATGTGTTCTCCTCCGGAGAGAATAAACCTTGTTTCCTGCCTTCCCGTCTCCAGCGCCTGCCTCTTCATTGATTAATAATTCGTGGGTTAAAGAGGCGATACCGCCGGGCAAATATCGATTGTCCCTTGACCTTAGATTTAACAGAGATGGTTATCTCCGCTTTGTTATGAATGGGACGAGGACATAAGGGAGCTGGGGGTAATAAAGTACTTCTCTTTCTTGAAAAGATATGCACTGGACTGGACATTCCATGGCCGTTACAGCACTCTGCTGCCCTGTGGCTAGGTTTGAGCTATAGAAACACCATTTACGGGCTAAACATTGAATTCTTGTGTGATTGCTGAGTTCTGAGGTCGAGCACCCCAGAACTACCCTGAGAAGGCTGTGACTGCTCACCAAAATACAGTTTTCAGAGCCATAGCAGGTGGAAACTGAGACATCAGCGGCACACGAACTCAACCCCAGGCTTCAGGTCGAGTGGCCCCTGCTTGCCCCATGCCCTCCCAGACTCCTGCATCATCTTCAAAATCAGCTGCGTCATTTACAAAGCCATCATGACCCGCATCCCGTGTATCTTGCAGACAAGCTCAGTATCTCTGGGGGCTCCCTGCACACTCATAGCCGGGACACCATCAGACTGGAGACTAAGAAGTCTAAAACACACACAAAAAACAGCAGGCCGTTCAACGTACACATCTAAGATCTGCAATAACATCCCTGGGCCTCATTTATGAGAAATGACGCATCGCTGCGTGAAAGCTGCGATGCGTCACTTCTCAGTGCTCACTCCTTGCGACATACCTGATGAGTCATATTTAATGTATGATGCATCATGTCGCAAAGAGTTACAGATACGTCAGTATTTCTGACGTTTCTGTAAGCGCAAAAGTGACACATTCCTGGAGCGTGCCACAAAAGTGACGCAACTCCAGCAATGTGCCATTTCACATGGGGCAAGACCCATGTGGAAAGGCCTGTGTCAGTCGCAAAATATTGATGCAATGGCGTCCTAAAAGTGACGCAGTGAAATTTCATACATTTCACTGCGTCACTTCTACAAGGCTTTTTGCGGGGGAACTCCCCCCCCCCTGCATACATTATACCTGATGCAGATATAATGTAACGCAGGGGTTTACAAAGTGACGCATCTGCTTAGATGCGTCACTTTGCAAATAGTGCGCACCAGGAGACATGTTTTACGCCGCCGATGTGTAACAAAAAGTGACGCATCGGAAGCGCAAAACTGACGCAAGGGCTCATAAATGAAGCCCCATGTATCTATCAGGATCACCTCAATACTGCTCCGGGTTTAGGAAAGATTTGAAGACGGACCGCTTTGAAGCACACTAGATCACAATGCAGTAACAGTACACTTCTGCTCCCAGAATGCAGCTGTCTCTCCTATTACTGGTTTACTGTATTCCTGTATTTTACCCTTTTAGCTAGGTTAGCGCAATACTAATACCACATACATATATACAGAGAGATAGAGAATGCACGGTGCGACACATCTGCCACTGCTGCACAATACTCTGGAATAACCCAGATGCTACAAGATGGAGTACTGCTATTACTTTAGTATGCTCAGGTGCAGCATGTGTTCTTGCAGTGGTAGACTGAATTGATGTTCCACTTGTATCAATGAGTGCTATAATCATGTCTGTCTTCATGTTGGTCAAACAGTGTGATCCTCTGTCTGAAGGTATTTCCCTTTCCCTCTCATCGTCTTCTCGCCAGTGCTAGTGGATGATGCCCGTTTCTTACATTAACAATCTCTATGGTGTTTCCTTAGTGTTGGCATTTCAGAATTGTGCTCCTTTTCAGTGTTAGTGCTGGGATCAGCCTTTTTACTCCTGTCTTGGTCTTGCGTTATTTTTTCCATACGTTTGCTTCTCTTTGTGCCACTTTTGTAGATAGATGTTGCTCTGCGTTTCTCAAATTGTGCACTGGATATGCCCTAACAGACCTATTTTGCTTAAATTAGCATTAATCTGATGCAAAATGATGCAGAAGAATTCTGTACCACACATACCATAAAATCAAGCAAAAGGAAAGCTTTCTTTGAGACAATGATGGGTGCAAATGTTTTTGCCGCTTTGCATTGCACAAGCACAAGTAGACAAGTTTTGTAAATCTGCCCTCAAGTTCCTCAAGGATCCTGGCAGAGCTGATCTACAACAGAAGCCACACTGGTATACTGTTGTTGGTGAGAAGCCTCATGATGTAAAGTGGCATTCAGTTTATGTTTGCCACCTGCCTCTAGGACAAAGGGGTTCACAGTCACTTGCCTTCTCAGTGGGTAATTGTGGGTGCTGAGTTGCCATTGCCTACACCCCTAAGCTTATGCCAAACACAACACCCTTCAAACCCTTAAATGGTAATTCCCTCTCACCTTTGCCAAACAATTGTTGTACTTTAGATGTTTGGTTGAGAGTTCAACAGCATTGAACTCTCAGAACTGTGCATACTGTGGCAGCATGTTATGATGCTACTGATGGAATGTAGGGACCATTGTGTTGAACTGTAGCAGTCACGGTGTTGACAGCGGAGGGGTTCATGTGTGTTCGCCCTCCTCTACCGTATAGCTCTTTTAGTAGTAATAAACTTACCTCTTTAACCAGCTAGGCCCCTACGTTCATCAGCTCAAAAATTGGTGAGTCCCACCTGTGAAAAAATCTTGTTGGGGTGGGAAAAGCTTTGTGGTAAGTGCTGCAAAGATGTGGAACCAGCTTCCCTTTCACCTGAGGAACTGTACTGATTTGTTGCCGGTTAGGAGAATGCTCAAAACTTGGTTGTTCTAGTCTCCTTCTTAATCTCTCCTCTTTTCAGGATAGCAGATAGTGCCAGGACACCCAAGGGTAACAGACGCGCTTAATAAAATAATTAACATAACATAACCTCTTCTGTCTTGATGTTTCTGGTCGTAATTGCTACAAAATT
This sequence comes from Lissotriton helveticus, assembly GCF_964261635.1. Taxonomy (NCBI): domain Eukaryota; kingdom Metazoa; phylum Chordata; class Amphibia; order Caudata; family Salamandridae; genus Lissotriton; species Lissotriton helveticus. The sequence continues at coordinate 20,868,230 of NC_136069.1, read as the reverse complement.
GTGGCGACGATTTGAGCTACATTGTGTAACCCATTGTGTGCTGTCCAGTGATTTCTTTTTCTGCTCAGACATTTTGAAATGCATTCTAGTCACAGTGCGGTAAAACATTGTCGCTGCAGGGGCGGATTCACGCATTGATCCGCACAGCTTATGTCTTCACGTTTTTTTGTCGTTTGACCAGAATGTATGCTTTATTGGTCTGGGAGTGAATGCTTGTACCATCTGCTGTAGAGGCATGGAAACCTAATCTGTCGAGCTTCGTAAAGTTATCTGGCATAGCAGCTTGCTTGACTTTTAAAATGTATAGAAGATTTGTTTTTGATCTGGTTTTCATATTTAAAATCAAATGCGGCAGAGAAAAAAGTCACTAAAGATCAGAAGGACAGGGTTATGTAAATGAATGCTCAAGAAAGATCCCTTAGACAGTTCAATCCAGTGTCGGAGTGTTACTTTGAGCACCGATTGCCAAATAAACGTGGATTGTCTGAGAATTCCACCTGTTCAGGGTTCCAAAATAAAGACCCCAAAGATATAAAACTTAGGGGCATATTACCAAGCCTGGCGAAATGACATTATCGCCGCTTTAGCGGCTGTTTTCAGCCGCTAAGCTGAGATAATATCATCGCCCTATTAGCAAGCTGACGCTAACTGATGTTAGCGACAGCTTTTAGGCGATAGCGAGCGGTTTGGGGCCCGCTTTGCATGTCAGCGATGTTTATCGCTAATGACATGCAAAGTGGGCGTACCCAACCTGTTAGCGACTGAAAGCAGTCGCTAACGTCGCTAGCGCCTATTAGCAAGGCAGGCGTAGCGATGGAAATATTCCCACTATCGCCAAAAACTAACGCCTGCTCAGACCAGTTCTTAGCCATGTTATCCAATGGGAGGTGGATAACATAGCTAAGAGCATTTCGTCGCTAATGCGTGAATATCGCTGTATTCTCAGCGATATACACGCATTTCGCCAGATTTTTATCGCTTTTGAGATTAACCTTGTTAATAGCAAGTTATCTCAGCGATAAAAAACGGTGATGCGCGGCGATAAAAATATTGCCGCTAACGGTACTTAGCGATAAATATCGCTATTTGTTGGTAATATGCCCCTAAAAACGCTGAGTTGGCCACAAACAGGCTAATACCTCTTGCCAGGTTAATACCACAGAAGGCTATCCTTTCAACCTTTCTTCACCATCCACTATTTGACAGAGAATTGCACCCACCCTTTTAGGCTGGCATTTGAGGTCAAAATAGTGTTCCTCTGCACATCAAAAGCATTTTACACATATCACCGTCACCTTCCTGAACGCAGCATTACACTCGACTGATCACTCGTACTTCACGCCATTCGTCAGCAATAACCTTATCTGTTGAACTATATTGGCAAAGTTATGTTATGTTGATGCGATTTGTAAAGCGCATGGCTGCCCCGTTAGGCCTTCCCAATGCTAGCTCTGAATAAAGTACTGGATTAGTGCTCTGACATTCCAAGGAATGGCCTTACTTAGTCCTTATCAAAATCATTTTTTTTAACTCTGGACTTATCAAGCTCCATCTTGAGACTAATCCTCTCTCGAGACATTGTGTGACCTGAGTAAGACATCGTCCATACTCAGAGATCAAACTTCTTCTCGAGAGTTAGGTCACGTTGTCGCAGCGTACTCAAAACCTCAATAAGCACCTTATCATAACCTTCCTGATCTTTGCCTCCAACAAGAATATTGCCCTGGATGAATCTCACCTGGACCACCCCTTCCAAGTCCTTCTTCACCCCCCTCTGCAAGCATGCTGTAGCTGAGTCCAGTCCACATGACACATGTGTACCTGTACACCCCTAAAGGCATTACAAAAAAGGTCAAAGGTCTAGAGTGCTCCTCTAGCAACACTAGATGGTAAGCTGATGACTAATCCATCTCTCTGGACAGCTTGTCAAATCAAATATGACTTTATTCGATTCATGTTTCATAAAAATCATAAAAGCATACAAAATGTAATAAATACAATTATATCATTATAGCAGTGTTAAAAAACTAAAAACATTCAATTCTGCATCAAATCGTTTTACAATGTAAAGATACAATTCTCATAATTTATTCTGCATTTGGTTATCCTTTATAGAAACAGAGCTATCTCTCTTGTAACACATTCATTTTCCAGGATCTGCAGTGCAATAAAAGCCTGGACAGCATTGCCTCAAGCCCCATAATCTTAGAATAGGTATAATCCATCCACTCCTTATTGCCTTGTAAAATTTGCAGAAAAGAACAACGTGTATTGTAGATTACTGGGAGACCTCGTCGCAAGGACATCTACGAAATGTTTTAGACCAATCGGTTATTGTTGGAAAGCTGACCAGGTGGTGGAATGTACTCAGTCTGAAACGAGTCAAAACAAATCTGTCATACCCGCTTGGTATAATAATTAGATATGACTGGATACCAGGAGCACTTAACAGCAATTGGTTTGAGGGTACCGTTGGGTGAGAGGCCTCCCCAGCAAGTCTAAATGCCTCCAAGTGAGCCATACATGTTTTTTTAACCTCTACCGCGCTAGCGGGTTTTCCCGTTGTGCGCTGAAATTTCGAAAATCGCGCGTTACGTGACAAAGCCAGCTCGTCATGCGCGCAGCGTAGGTAACGCCCATGACGAGCTGGCTTTGTCATGCGCGTCGAAGGGGTTAAAGCTTTTCTAGAGATAGAACCCATGGATGGTGGATCACTATGGTTACCCGGTTGCTGCAAATCACTCATGAAGTCTTTCATATATGTCAACCATCTTATTTCTAGAGCGATTTGCATTGATCTCGCAATTCGTTGATTTAGAACTTGTTTCCGGAACTATTTATTAATATCGAGAACACATGCAAAGGACAAAAAGGTCAAACTTATAACTTACCAAGTTGCATAAAAAATTCCTGTATCTGTTCATTTTTTTAACAAAGGTGGTTTTAAAATTGTATTTAATGTATAATAGCACGCAAAGGAAAGTATTTTATTAATTGGAATATTGTAACGGTTTTTATTAACTATACAATAAAGAATTTATTATCAATTATTATTTTTAGAGCGTGATCTCATTTGAGACTGTCTGTTAAAACGTCACGGTTAAGTGCTGCATTGGCTGTGGACCAGATCCGGTTGCACTTTTATTATGTCATTTATAAACATAACTCCCAATTCTGCATAGGCAGATATAAGACAAGGTACTGCGTGGGACAGCCAACAGAAATCTTAAAAATACATTCTCAGTCTTTTGAATTAAGTTTACATCGCAGTAGCCCCAAATCCCAGCGCCATATAATGCTGTGCTGACGCATTTTGCGCTATAAATGTGGAGAAGCGCTACCGGGGTTTTTTCGCCCAATATTTTTGAAAAAGTGACCAAGGCTGAAGTTGCTCTCATAAAATACAGGTTTCTAGTATTAACTGCATGACTCCAAGAACCCTTGGAATCAAAAAGAATTCCTAGATAGGGGTATGTGGGGGTGTTTTCTACCTTTTTATTATCGAGGTAATTGGCTCTGGTCTTCATACTACCTTTCCCGCAGTTCATTATAAAAATGTTACTGGTGTTTTTACTGTCAGGCCCAGGTTTTTCATAAACTCATTATATGTATGACTAGCAGCCCGTCCCGACGTTTTCCGGGTATGAAATAGAATGTGTGTAATGTGTGTATTTGGCAAGGGCAATTTATTTTAAAATCTCGCGGTAGACAACATTTATGTTTCATTAGAATAGGGACGGAGAATGCCCAGCTGCAGCCCTGGTTGATGTTAGCAGGCGCGTGTAATGTCGTTGAATGAGAGAGTTATCAGCCGCGGGTAAATCCGTTTATTGAGAGAGTTGAGTGACAGCGAGTAGGAGAGGCTGCAGTAATTGTCCCCGCAGACACGCTCATTTGCGTGTTCCCCCGCTTGAGGCCCAGATGCAGGCCTGTTTGATGTTGGCAGGCGCGTGTTCCCCCGCTTGAGGCCCAGCTGCAGCCCTGGTTGATGTTATCAGGCGCGTGTAATTAGTGTACTGATCCGCCGCCTGAGCCCGGCTATAGCTCTGGTTGATGGTAGCAGGCGCGTCTAATTTTGTTGAATTTATGAGAGAGTTCAGTGCCTAAAATGAAAGTAACTGGAAACGTAAAATGTAACGTAACTGGAAAAATATGTAAAGCGCTCTGATACCTGATTCGGTTCGGGTCTACTTCGCGCTATATAAAACTCTACAAAAAAAAAAACCAGCACGCAGGAGAGACTGCAGTAATATTACTTACCAGGCCTCCAGCTGAACGCGTTTGTCATGCCCCCAGCACACGGCCACAGCAGATGATCTTCTGATTACTGTACGACCCACATGGCAAGAGGGCAGAACGTAGCACATGCCCCCAGCGTGCCCCTTGATGCGGCGCAATTGCGTTCACATGGCATGAAGGCCGGACACACGCCCCCAGCGTTTCTCACGCCCCCAGCATGTCACGGCCCCAGTGTGCCCCTTGATGCTGCGTAGCAACGTAATTGGCGCTTGTATGTACGACTCACATGACATGAAGGGCGGACACACGCCCCCAGTGTTTCTCACGCCCCCAGCGTTTGTCACGCCCCCAGCACACACCCACAGCCCACGATGTGATGGCCGTACCACACGCCCCCAGCGTTAGTCACGCCCCCAGCCAACGCAGACACGCCCACAAGGGACTACTTTGCTGGCACGGTTCTTTTACCGTTTAAATGTATATGGTGTCCTACGGTACAATTGTATGTCTTGCACTGTACGATTGTGATGAACACCACTGTTTCTTGAAAAGTTAATAAAAACAATTTAAAAAAAAATTAAAAAATGTTTTTTTTTTTAAATGTATATGGTGGTCGTCTGCATAGCCTATGTCCTTCTGTTGCAACTGCCCTTTCCAACGCTGTATTGGGTGTTGTGATTGGTGCTGTGGTTACTGAGATTACCCGCCTCAAAGGTTTGGGCTCTCTCTTTATAATATTAGTATAGTATGGAAGAGCTCTTTGCAGGCCCAACGGTGTGTGCGCTATTATAACGGCATCGCCCTTGAAAAACAGCTCATTTGCATATAAAGTCAATAAAAATGGGTCCAGAACGCATCCCTGCTTAACCCCCTCTCCCCCTTGAAAGGAGCAGTACACTTACCCTTAGACCCACAGCGAACCCTGGCAGTCGTATTTTTATAAAACTGTCTCAGAAATTGAATTAGAGGTTCCTCCACTCCCATACTGGCTAAAATACCCCATAACTTCTCGTGGGTGACACAGTCAAAAGCAGCCGTGAGGTCGACGTATGCCAAATATAATTTACCTTTTTGTGACCTTGTATATTTGCCAATTAAAATATTATGGTTGAGGCATTGTTCTAGGGTACCTTGACCCTCCCTAAACCCAAACTGCAGGTCGGATAAGACATTGTTGGCCTCCGCTCATGATTGTAACCGATTAAGTACTATCCGGGCCGCCACTTTAGCCAAAGAGTTGAGCAGTGAGATGGGGCCGTAGCTGGCTGGATTCTGCCTGTCGCCTTTCTTAAATATTGGAACCACAGTGGATTCAGACCAGGTTTTAATAAGGCCTTTTTCACAGCAAGCTGCAAGCATTTGCGTTAATAGGGGGGCCCATAGATAAATATTAGACTTAAAAAGGTCTATGGGTACCCCATCTGGTCCTAGTGCCTTACCTTCCTTGCTGACATTTATTGCGTGGAGTACTTCCTCCAGAGTGAAAGTCAAAGCTATGGGTAAATTTATAGTTGACTCTGGGGCCTTAAAAATAGGGGTAAGATCCATGCCTTCCACTTCCTCAGCTCGTCTATAAATACTAGAGTAGTGCTCCACCCAAAGTCCTTCCTAAATAGCAATATCTATACTTGGGTTTTCCTTGTTCTCAAAAAAAGGGGATTTAACGACCCGCCAAAAAGCAGTGCTATCCTTATTTTTACTCGCCTCTTGTAAGTCCGTCCAGGCCTTGGCTTTGAGTTCGCTTTTACGTAATATCAGGGCAAGCTTGTATTCCCTTCTATACTCCCTAATTTCCTTACAGTCCCTAGCAGTTTTGCGTAGGGATTCTTTTAAGTTTGAGTAAGCTTTTGTGCGTTTGTGATCAAAGCACGCTAGAGTCTTACCCTGGCCTTTGGTCTTAACCCCTTCCATGCTTGTGACGTAACCACTCCGTCACGAGCGGGTGGGCTGTGCTCATGACGGAGTGGTTCCATCATGCCGTGGCCGCTCCACCCACGCGCCACTGATTCCCCGCCTGTGCGGGCGAATTAATGAGTGGGCGGAGCCGTGACGGAACCACTCCGTCATAAGCACAGCCCGCCCGTGGCTCGTGACGGAGTGGTTCCGTCACAAGCATGGCGGCACCGCGCTACTCCCCCCTTCCCAGCGCCGCGGCGGAATTACCGCCTCGGCGAAGGGGTTCATCTTTATGGTGTTTCTAATCGACTCCGCAATCTGCATGTAGGATTCCATGATTTCTTCGGGTACTGCAGACGTATCTAAGCAAACTTCAAAATGTTTATAATTACTTTTTACAATTTTTCCCGTGAACTCAGTTGGCTCTAGCTTGTCCCATCTAAGGTAAAAGCTGTTATGTTTATTCAAGGCTAAGTCACGGACCGCGTAAACCCTTTTTCTCTGTGTAGATCGCAATTTAGTAAGTTTAGATATGATTATGCTCAGAGGAAAGTGATCACTTATAGCGTTCTTGTGTACTTTGTAGTCAAGGAGTCTGATTGCATATCTATAAGGGTTAAGTATGTAATCTATAATGGAACTCAGGCCTCTCAGTCTGTGTAAAGGGAAGCAATGGTGAACATAATAAATTGACAAAATCAAGATCTAGTGCGAATAACATTCTGTTAAGAAAGTCCCCATATGAAGAATGTGGAAAGTGAGGTAGGTTACAATGATTATCGTCCATTAGTCCACAAGTGATATCATTGACCGATAAGCACGGTGCAATATTAAAATCTCCCCCCAAACAATAAAAACATTGTCAGTCTGGTCGTTCTGTACCTTATGTATTTCAATCATTAGTTGCTTCAAGATATCCACCACACTTTCCCTTGGAGCATTATTATAAAAATTGATCAACACAAATTCCTTTTATCCAGCCTTAAGATCACAATTTGGTAGTACGTTTCTGACTTCATGAGTAGTGTTTTTTGCGTGTTCAACATATTTGAAATGTAGATGCTAAGACCTCCCTTAGGCCTTCCGTGGCTTGACGGAATAGCAGGTGTGTGAAAGGTCTTAAAACCATTTATATGGAGTGAATCCACAGACCATGTTTCCTGGAGACAGAATATATTGAAATCCCTGATAAAAATTAAGCCATAAAGGGTTATCCAGTTTGGATCGTAAGCCCGCAATATTCCAAAATACAACAGAGACACTAGACCCATAATTGTTACACCCATTTGCCGAAACGTGCGGTGTGATATCATGGGCAGGGGACTCGTCTCTCAAGGTATTTACTAGGGCAGGCCCTATGGGGCCGATTCACAGAACTAACTTAAGACAAAATCCTAAACTTACTACTTTTGGTATTCACAGAAGTTAGGATTTTGTCTTAAGTTTGTCTTAAGACAAACTTAAGACAGACTTAAGACAAACTTAAGACAAAATCCTAACTTCTGTGAATACAAAAAGTATAAGTTTAGGATTTTGTCTTAAGTTAGTTCTGTGAATCGGGCCCACAGTCCCTCCCTGATATAAAGGTGTCCAATCCCCTGTGAGTGCTCCTTGCACTAGTATCCCCACTTTTGATACCTGCTCCAATGTTACTTGAGAGAAGCACCCTAGGACTGTAGTCGACTGTAACCGGAGCGAATGTTGGATAATCATACAGTCTGTCATTAACAGGTCTAAGTCAATCTATTTCTTCAAGAGAGGGGAGGAGTTCAAAACGATTTTCCACTGCCACATTATATATGGGGCTACTGCTCTCATTGATGGCTCTTTCTGGCGTACCCCTCTAAAGTCTAGATGGAGGTCGATAAAAGAAGCCCAAAGGGAGTATGTTATTGCCAGTTGGCATTACTGGTACATTACCTGCCCTCCAAAGGATGTTCTCCACTAGCTGCGGCGCCTTAAATGTCAATATCACGCAGTCTCCGTGGAGGGTTTTATCATCTTTACCAATCCAATTAACCCTACAGGCCATCTTGAATTCTGTGAAGAGTTGTTCTGTAAGCCCTATTTTTGTGCTCAGCCAATGAAAGAATTTATTGCTTTAAGTGTCCCATTCTTCTGTCTCTTGTGACCTCAATCTAGGTACATTTGCCAAGATAACTGTGTATGGTGTTACTGCTGGGGGCAAACTTTGTCTGGCCTATAGGATGTAGGTATAGTATTGTGATTGTTCTGTATCAACCTTGAGTTGTCCATGCGTGTACCAGTGTCCTTGTTTTCCCTATGTGTATTTCCATTAAGTTGGGGAATTTCTAAAGAAGATGTGTTGCTAGCTCTTGGTGTCACAGGTTCTAGCCTGGAATAGTTAACAATGCTAGGCCCTCTAACTTTTGTGGACTACATTTCAGGGTGAGATTCAGTTTGATTTACTGGCAAATGGTTGCAACAAGATACCTGCTCTGGATTGGTATGCTGTGGTATCTTGTTGTCCGCCCCTTGGTGAACAGGACAACTGACCAGTCGCACTTTTATCCGGGCAACTCGTTCCTCCAGTGATCTCATTGAGGTTCGTACGAAGGAAACTAATTTTTTCACTAAGGAGGTTAGGTGGCCCAAGTTAAAAGTCAGAGATTTGGCCTTTTCACTGTGTCCCGCTTCGGACGGGATACGTTTCAACCTGGCTTTAGATGCTTTTTTACGTATGTTTGATGGAATATACCTGGGAGTCCTACTGATGCTCTCGCCCTTATCTGGAATCGTGCTTCTTATTCACATTAGAAGGTATTTTGTGGCGCTTTGTGGGAGGGGCTGAATGGTGGAGTCTACATCGCTAAGTGTGATGTGATCTGACATGTTAACAATGCAACCATTCTGGGGAGTAGTATCTTGTGGGGACTTTAGAGTTACCACTGCAGAAATGTCAGGGGCTTCATCACCTTCAATGCCCTTTACACGTAATGTTCTTGTAATCAGTGTCTCCTCCACGGTGGTTATCTGTTTCTCTATGGCACCTATTGCCCCTGTAAGGTAACTCATTACGTGTGATGGGTTTTTGCTACTACCTTTTTAGCAGGTGAGGGGCGAACAGTGGTAGCCTTTCTCTTCTCCATACTTAAATCCCTAAACTCCTCCAACAAACAGGCAGACAAAACAAATTGCTAAACGAGAAGATTAAACTAGTAGATCGTTATTAGCCGTACACGGCTGAGTATAAGTGAATAGTAAATAGGTCCACAGTCAATAAACAATAGTCACTAGGCACATGTGGTTCGAGATAGAATATCCGTTGTTGATAGTTATCCGCTGCTAATCAAAGGAGTGCAGACCGTGTCCAAATGTCTAAGTCAACAGGGGCTGCGCTTACCTACGACTTCGGAGGTCAGGGAGGTTCCCAGATATATCTTATGGCGGACTTAGAGGATGAGCCCTGCCTCGATCAGTCACGGACGGGCGCAGACCGGCCTGAGCATGGCCGGCCTGAGCACGCCCGCGCACGTCCCACAGTGGAGCTGTGCTCATGACGGCTGTGGAACGCCCACGCGGGGATAATTCCCCTCCTGTGTGGGGCGTTCCATTGAGTGGGCGGAGTCATGATGAGCTGAGCTCGTCACAAGCACCGCGGCGCCGTGCGCGTGCCCCCCCCCCCGCGCTGCGGGGGAATTAGCCCCGCGGTGAAGGTGTTATAGCGCCTCCGGGTGCTGGATGATTCCGTGGGCGGCTCTGGTCGCGGTGAGGGCTGGGTCATGTAGTGAGTCCCCCTCCTTTCAAAGGCACTTCAATTGTTCCTTCACCTTCACGCTTCAAAATGTTAACCAAAACGTTTAAGGTTACGTAGTTTCCGATGCCACAGCTTGTCATTGCTTAGACTTGCTACAGATTCTTAGATGTTAGGTAAAGTTTGCCTGTCAACCCACATGTTTCTATTTGAACCCTGCAGGTTTACACAAAACACTTTTTCCTGAATTATTAGCTGACAGAAGCAGATGCACCAGCCGTTCTGACGCCTCCACTTCTTCTATTACTCCTAGCTGCAGCAACCTTTTTAACTCTTCGGTGAGCGGTGCATCCATAAGACACAATACTTTTCTAAACTGTGTGAACAACTCTCTTTTTGTAAGTAAGCAAAATTGTATGCTAAAAATAACCAGGCCCATCCCACCGTGAAAAACTTTGGAAAACTTCTTAATGTAGTCGTGAAAAGCTTGAATTAATTTCCGACACTGGTAATTACTTGGGCAACATTCCAGTCCCATCGTTTTTTTGCACCCGTGAGCCCTCAGTTTGGACCCACCCATATGCAAATCAGTCATGACCCTGTGCAGTACAGGGTGTTACGTTATGAGGGTTTTGGGTTTATGTTAGGAGGGTTTTATAAGCCCTCTGTTTGTGTTCAGAAATCTGTACGTTCCGTGTTGTGGAGCGGGTACAGCGGAAGGTTCTCTGATTGGCAGTTAAGGGCATGGAGACCAGAGTCTGACCAGGCCGTGGGCAGCTGATGTTACAATAAAGAGCTTGAAACCTATCCGGCTGGTCTCCTGAGTGTGACACCAGATTTCAGACAAACATTGGAAAACTTTGGATACTTCAATGATGTTTGTTCCTTATCCTGGGTCACTATGGGATAAAATTGGTTTGGATTTTTCAGGACCTTTTCAGATGTTACCAAGCGAGTTGAGGTACTTGATTGCACTTCTTGATTATCATTCAAATGAATTAATTTTGATTTTGTTGATCCACTGAGCACCGAAAGAGCTATTGCATTTCTTGAAAGAATGTTTGCTATAGAAGGTTCACCCAAGGACATTGTGACAGTTAATGGATAGCAACGATCATCTTGACCATTAAATCAAACAATCATTACAATGATCCGCTACCTGCAAATTGTTCATCTACAATAAACGATCAGCTCATCCCTTCATGGACAAGGATCATTAGCGCATCGCTATCACAAGGCTCAATACCAGACTGCCTAAAAACAGGGCAAACCCTAACAATTTCAGACCAGTAACAAACATTCCCATGCTAGCTTAAGTCCTGGAAAAATGTGTACAACAACAATTGAGCCTACATACCTCTGAATTCAATCTGTTGAATGACCTCCAGTCAGGTTTTAGACCTGACCACAGTATTGAAACAACAATTCTGCACATCGTGGACAACGCTCTACTTGCCCTCGACGGCAACGAAACTTGTCTCCTAATCCTGCTCAACCTCTCATTGGCATTCGATACGGTACACCATGCTAAAATACGAGATCGCTGGAAAATAGGATGGAATTAGAGGGTATAGTCAGTCTTAAAGTAGTTTAGCTCGTTTTTAGAGAACAGATCGCAAAAATTCATAGTCAACCAAACATTATCAACCTCATCCAGAAATGATATTGGTGTTCCTCAAGGCTCAACACTATCCCCTGCTCTTTTCAATCTATACGGAGAGCCACTCACAAAAACCCTACAAGAAGCAAACATCTCCTACCACATGTACGCTGATGACACACAGCTTTACATCAAAATCACATCGATAGAAGAGATAGGTATCATGAACCAAGCGTTAAAGAGAACCGTCCATTGGCTAACTAGTAATCACCTCAAACGTAACCTGCATAAAACCGAATTTCTTCTGATTTCCCCCCAGAAAAGAGCTACGAACATCCTCGAGTGGGCCAACCTGATCACGGCATTAAGCTGTACTCCGAGGATTGTAGACTCTTCCAAATCCTTGGAATTCTGCTAGACCTGAACATGTTATCACATATTAACACAATGCAAAAAAACACCATCTTCCACTTAAGCTACCTCAGAAAGCTGAAACCTTTTATAATCAACTCGGACCTTAAAACAGCAGTCCAGGCATTAGTCATTTCAAGGATTGAGTTTGGTTGCACAACACTAGCTGGTCTTCCCAGGATTTTGACAGCGCCTCTGAAAGCCTGTCTTAATGCGGCCACAAGACTTATAACTGGTTCCAGAACATTTGACCACATCACCTCTCATCTGATAGCGCTTAACTGGCTGCCTTATGAAGCAAGAATACAACTAAAAATGGCATGCATCACTCACAAAGCGATACATAACAAAACACCTGTGTACCTGGCCCAGAAAATCACGTTATCAGGAGGATGTCGTGTTACCAGGAGTCATGGAGATCTATTACTGAAACTGGCCTGTTTCCATAAGAAAAGAATTTATGACCGAGTGCCCAGAATATGGAACGCTCTCCCCTGACCATTAGAAGAATTTCGTCCATCGCTGCTTTAAAAAATGAAGCCAAATCTTTCTATATGAGCAAATTTCTTACATAATCTCAGCAGTTTAGACATTATCACTTGATCAAACGTTTGCTACCTCCCATCGAACGTTAACCTCATGTTGGTCTTGTATATATGAATTATAAAACTCTAATGTTTCTCCCGCATATCAATGTACAATTACTTATGACTTGGTAACATAACTGATCTCTTGAAATTTGCTGTACATGGAGCATTGTTACTAAACCTTCTTGACGTTCATGTTGTTCTAAGTTAAAGATGTAAATGTAAAGCGCTATGATACCCTACTTAGGGTCATTGTTCGCGCTATATAAAACACCAAATAAATAAATAAATAAATGCATTTTGCTTATAGTTGCATATGTACGTTTTTGAATTGTTATGATGTAAACATCTCAAGGTGGTGTTGTACTTTTCGAATTTGAATTGTGTGGTGGCGAGGGCCAACAGATTTATGAAAGAAGGTTTTCAGACAGAGTTATCATCAGGTCAAGGGCTGAAAGGTTTTCTTCATGCTAAGGTGTGGAGCTATACCATTTCACGGCATGCCATAACTGGAGAAGCACCTTTCTACCTTCTCAGAGGTAGAGACATTCATTCCAATCTGTGTCCTGAATGGTTGAGATTGAAAAGTGACGTGGGTTCTCAACAATCCAAGAGTAATTTGCAATCTGAGGTTTTGCATAAACACTTGGGGCCCGATTACAATGTCGGACGGACCTGACTCCGTCCGACATTGTTTGGGAACTGGGACCGAACGACCTCCTGCCGTTGGTCCCAACCCAGCAACTAGGATGCGACTGAACCCTGTTCAGTCACATTCCCATTCTTTCCAATGGAAGCATGCATTCCATCCGGAATGCATGCTCTCATTTTAAAGAGCTGAGGTGCAGCTCATCCCTGCACCCCGTGGCAGGCACCCCAAGGTGTCTGCCACGGGGTGGAGGGATAAAAACGGGGGCACCACAGGTGCCCCCTTGGCCTCCATCCGGAGGCCTTGCACCCATGGGGCCCTGCTGGGGGCCCCCCTAAGTGATTCCCACAGCCCCTCGGTGCCAGAAAGGCCGACACAGAAAGACTGTTGGAATTTGCCATCGTAATCCCTCGGGTCGAAAAAGCTACCCGAGGGATTACTGGAAGCTTTCCGAATGGCAGATGAAAGTCTGGTTCGGATTCCTTTCCGACCGACCCCATCAAAAGGTCTGCTAGTGGTATGTGTTCATCGTCTACAGTAGCTGCTGGCAGTATGGATGACAATGTGAGTGGTAGTGCTGATACCGCGGTGTCAGGGGATGTCAGTGAAGAGGTGCCACACCAAGGATCTGTTCCGGTTCCTAATGGTCTGTAAACGTGTTCTACTTCTTCCTCTCCTTCTACTACTGACGTAGACTGTCAAAGTTTCATTTCACGAGCTTCACTCAAGAGGAAAACACCTCCTAAGTTTAAGGACTATGTCATATATTAAATTTTAAGTTATTGTATGTTGCATTATTGTATCATTGTTTGTAGAGTGGGAAGGTGATGTAGTAAATGGTTTTATGTTATGAGGGTTTATTAAGGCCTTTGTTTGTATTCAGAATTCTGTACGCTCCTTGTTCTGGAGGGTGTATGGCTGTAGTTCGTCGTTGTGGCAGTTGGCGTCTCAGAGACCAGAGGCTGTACACGCGGCAGGTCGTGGGTAGCTGATATTACAACGAAGAGCTTGAAACCTCCCCGGCTGGTCTCCTGAGTGTTACAGCACACCATGCTCCAGTGCAGCCTGAACCTCCAGGTCCGGTCCTCCCTGAACCGGGGCACAAGCAACCCAGGACCAGTTTCACCCTTGTTATTGGCTCTCCGGCTGGGTACAGCTTGGTTCCAGTGGCACAGCGAGCACGGGAGTCACGTCTGGACGTACCCGTCCTACTGAGGGCATCCTATACAGGAATACAGAAAGCGTGCGTCGTTCAGTGCTCCGTTGCTTCACATGTGCATTATGCAGGGACAGCTGGATACAGATTTACTTCCCTTTTGGGAAACACACAAATGTCAGTTTACATTACTCAAAAGCAAGTCACTTGAACAATGATTCGTGCAGGTGATCAGTGTATCGACTGGTGCCCTGTGAAAACGGTGATAGCCCTTGAAATGTTATTTCCTGATTGTATTTATTTATTTGTTTATTTAATGCAGATTTTTATAGCGCTAACTCGACCCGAAGGTATTGGAGTGCTTTACATGAGCACCGGTTACGTTAAACATTCAGGCACGGGGAGATTAAGTGATTTGCCCAGAATCACAGGATGTGGACGCGACCCTGAGGCTCGAACCTTGGTTTCTAGCACCAAAGTCGGCAATCTAGCCGTCAGCCTGACCGCAATTGACACAGCCTGATCACAACACTCCACCAAGGGCGAGCTCCACCCCCTCCTCCCACCCCACTCAGAGTGCTGCGACACAGATATGTGTGACAATGCATTTCAGTGCAGTAATGCGGAGTACCACACTGAAATGCGTTAGTCTAACGCCAGATGCGTGGTACTTGGCAGGGCTGACTCCCGTAATCTGCCTTCACGATTTACCTAGGGTGACTGGACGTCCCGGATTTGCCCAGACAGTCCCGGTTTTTCGCCAGCTGTCCTGGCAGATTTCAGAAAGTTAAGCTTATGTACCGGTTTTTAGAGAGGGTCGACTGAAAAGGGTGAGAGGTATCTTTTCATGTTTTGGAAAGCAGGGGTAGTTAGCATCTGTTATAAGAAAGCAATTTAATTAGAAGGCAAGCTACTGAGTTTAAAAATTGCATCTTATGTATGTTCATACTGCCTCTTCTGTAATTCTCTGCTGAGGAACGCTGTCATTCTGTGCGCTGGTGTGAATCAAAATTGTAATTCTTCTTCTATTTATGGGAAATGTCCCGGTTTTTGGCTTTAAAATTCTTCACCCTACTCCCAATCAAAAAGGCCCACGACCCATCGTATGCAAGCCCCTGCGTTATCAACATGTCGAACAGATATTGGCCTTTATGCGCATAAACATCCATATCCTATGGAAATCTAATAAAATATTCATCTCCCAAGACTACAGCAAGGAGACAGTCGACATAAGAAAAGGATTTCTCGCTCTATGACCCAAAATACGCTCTTTAAACTATCAGCTTGGTTTCGTAGGCCCAGCTAAGTTCCGCGTGATCAACCAAGGAATCCCGCAAGTCTTTACGGATCCCCAGAAACTCAAAAGACTTCTTGATGGCCCGGATGAACTCTCTAGGGACACAACAATACCTGGTCCTTCCGCTGCAAACACTTGGGTATCCTTTTAGTCTGGTCCCATAACAGGATCATCGTGGTTGTAATTTGCTGCTTTGCATTGTACTCTGCATTATGGTTGCTGCGCTTGTCTCATTGTTACTTGCTAGGCCTTTCAACTGTCTGATATTTCCACTAGAATCTTGCTATGTCGTCTCCTTGAAAATTCCTCTTCGGTTGGGATTGGTCCTAATGACATGTTGAGGGCAATAATTGATGCATTTGTTGCAGTCTCCGGGGTCCCATCCAAATTACTACACTCAATGGGTGGAACTCGCCGCTATATGAGATGTTCAAATTACCGTTGGATAATGCGGTTTTACATTGTGTGAAATATCGTTGCAGGCTTTCCTCGTTTGCAATGCCTGAACCATGACCAGTTGTTGCCGATCCTTGCAATTCGGACATAACTAAGCCTTCAAGCACCCTCTGCAAGGATTACACTGCCTTTATTCATGATATAGTAGCTGTTTTATCCTTTCAACCTGTTAGTCTAACAGTCATTTGACTGATCATTGGTTAAACAATACCCACATTTTCAGCATTCACTGTTTAGCATCCACTGTTTTGAATAATGGTCTGGACTTCATAGTCCACTACAATTTTGTTCATTGCAATGGGAGGGGAGCTATTTTCCCCTTGTCGCCATGTCTACTAGCTTCTTTCAGGGTGGGTTGGGTGGGAGCGGGAAGGGGAGGGGTTTGGGTCCAACTTCAGTTTGTTTAGTCATTATATTTCGCTTACTTTTTGCCTGTATCCTATTATTTCCGTTGCTCAAGCGCCAAACGCCACTGTATAACGACGACCCTATGTCCAAGCCGAAAAAATGCCTAAACGCTCAACCGTTGTCTAATATGGGCCAAGATAGAACACAATACATCTGTCTTAATCAAATGTATGGGCCTTATTAGCACATGAGATATGCAAGGTACATATGGGTTACTAGCTATGTAAAACCTTCTAAAAGCACTCGCGTCCTATGTATAATTGTTGCTCCAAGATCCTACAC
The DNA here is from genome assembly GCF_964261635.1 of Lissotriton helveticus. Classification (NCBI taxonomy): domain Eukaryota; kingdom Metazoa; phylum Chordata; class Amphibia; order Caudata; family Salamandridae; genus Lissotriton; species Lissotriton helveticus. The sequence continues at coordinate 20,851,534 of NC_136069.1, read as the reverse complement.
CGCTGCGAATGTCATATTCATGCTATCAGCTCACACGAGACAAGCATCCAATGACCCCAGCGTTAGCTGCGACACCGATCTGATCTGGACCGTTCTTAGGACACAATTATAATGTCGCATCCCACGCCAAAAACTCCCTTAGGGACTGCTAGGCTAGGTAACCTGAAAATACTCTTGCTTAACGTTAAGGGGCTCAATCACCCAGTTAAACGGAGAAAGATTATGGACTACCTTCCGAGACAGAAAGGTGATGTCATTCTTTTACAGGAATCAAGAATTGACGCCAAACAATTGAACACACTTAAAAATAAGTTTTACACTTAAGTTGTAGGTTCTGAGGCAATAAGTAAGAAAAACGGTGTCCTGACCCTTGTAGCGAAAAAATCGAATGTCAAGATTAGCTCACATACGTCTGACACCAGTGGACGGTGGGTTACATCCAAGTTAATTAAGGACAACACGGAGTTCTTTATCACTAAAATCTATGCTCCTAATACTAGTGACTTAGGCTTCTGGAATGACCTAACTAAACAGATTGAAACCATCCCTGACTCGGCCATGCATATCCTGGCGGGGGACTTCAATCTTCCATTAGACCCGGCACTAGACAGAGATTCAAGATGTGCTTATCACAATAACAAATCTCATAAAGCCTTTACTAATATTTGCTCACGTTTTAATCTGCTGGACTCCTGGAGACTACAAAACCCCACAGGGAGGGAATACACTTTTTACTCACCACCCCACAACCCATACACACGTATTGACTATTTGTCACCAGTAATGCTACCTCTAGAATTGTGGAGCCGTCGATAGAACCCAGAGTAGTGTCCGATCACTCCTGTATCTCGCTCTCCATATCTAGTATAAAACCATCCTGTCGTCAGTCCATTTGGAGACTGAACGATGAAGTGTTGGGAAAGGAACAATATAGAAAGCTCATAGAAGATGAAATCCAGTCGTACCTCTTACACAACAAAAGAAGTGACACTTCTGACCTGTGCCGCTGGGAGGCTTTGAAAAGTACTATTAGGGGTGAAATCATTAAAATCAGATCTGCCACTTATTCACCCTTCTCAGGTTGGCTTTTTAAAGAACAGACTATCTAGCGACAACACCAGAATTTAGCCCACATACTAGAAAAGGCAAAACTTAATTCACCCACTGTAGCCATCACACTTGACGCCGAAAATGCTTTTGATAAAGTTGACTGGACATACCTAGAAGCGGCCCTGAATAAGTTTGGGCTTGGGGGAAATTTCACAAGAATGGTAATGTCGCTATATTTCAGCCCCTCAGGTAGGGTACGAGCGGGTGGGGCGATTTCATCACCCTTCTAGTAACATCAAGGAACCAGACAAGGTTGCCCCCTCTCTCCCTCACTATTTTTACTTGCCATTGAGCCATTCTTGTATCACATCAGGAATAATGCCTGCATTTCAGGGGGTCCACTTTAACGACGGTACGGTTAAGATTACAGCTTACGGCGATGACGTTTTGGTAGTCTCGGAAAGAGCCGATGAGGCCATCCCTGCTCTCATGTCTACAATTGACAACTTCTTTAGTGTGTGCGGTTATAAACTAAATAAAGGTAAAACTGAAGTAAAGCTCCTGAATAACCGAGGCAACAAAGAGATTATGGGGGATTCTGGCCTAACCTGGCAACCTAAATGTTTTAAATACCTGGGCCTTGACTTTGATGCAGACTTGATTTCAACCCTCCACACTAACGAAAACCTAGTTCTCAAAAAGATCTCCACACTACTAGAAGGATGGTCTCCTAAATATCTCTCATGGTGGGGTGGAGCGGACACGCTGAAAATGATGGTGACCCCGTTAGTGAATTATCTAGCTAGTATGCTGCCGATGACTTTCTCCACTGACTTTTTGAACAAGATTGATAAGCTCTTCAAGGCATTCCTTTGGCAGGGGAAGAAACCCAGAATATCACTGACTAAACTACAATTATCTAAAGAGAAAGGTGGTCGGGGTCTCCCCAACTTTAGGAATTATCAAACAGCATTTCTATGCAAACAAGGAGCCAACTGGTTGACCGCACACTCGGACTATACTCCGGTTTGGCTTGATATAGAGAGGTCACTCATCACCAAAATGCCTCTACCTGCTCTCCTCACCATGGATCTCTCTCACCTCCCTCACTCTCGTTATATTCTTCTTAACACCAGACGGGCCCTCCTAAGACTGGAACTTCCATGTAAATCTAATATGGTCTCCTTGTGGCGAAACCCCTGCCGGAGGGTTGACGGCACTATGCTCTATTGGGATCTCTGGTCCAAAAAAGGTATAAACTTAATAAAAGATCTTTACGAAGCCCTCAACCCGCTGGAGAAGTGTGGCTCAATGGTTAGAGCGGCAGACCCTGATGCAGAGGTCTAGCCCAGGACCAGGGTTCAATTCCCCGCCTCGGCAGGTCTTGGGCTCAAAGTTCCACGGAACTGATAATTCTCGCCTCGGTGCCTATTCCAATCATGGAGTCCCACTCTGCAACTCTGGGCAATAGCTTGCTTAATCTCCACAACGGCCCCCACAACGCTAAGGATGCCTGGCCTCCACCTTGGGGGTGCCGAGGAGTGGACACCTCACAGGGAAAGCCAGGAAGGGTTCCACAGCGGTATTCGTACAAGCGCCTTGAGACCCTTGCGGGTGAGTAGTGCGCTATACAAGTATCAATTTACAATTTTCCCAGTCTCAACTCTTCAAAGCCAGCACAACTTAACCCCCATGGATTTTTACGACTTTTTGAAATTGAAAGCTCTCCTGTCAACACTCTCCATTAAACCTTGTGACCCCCCGCTCACTTCCCTACTCTCACGATTTTTGAAAACGGGCCATACTGTTTCTAAAATCCACAAACTTTTTCCCAACCCTAGAAAAACGCATACACGCAATGAGGTTTATTGGGAGTCTGAACCCAACTCCTCCAATATCCCATTTGAATGGGACAAGGTATACAGTACAGCCTTTTCGAATAAAATATCTCCTATTCTGTCTCAGACTAAATATATGCTACTTAATCGTTCATACTGGACCCCTGAAAAACTTTTTAAACTAGGCTTAAGAGATACATCGTTATGCTGGAACTGGAACTCTGCTGTTGGAAACCTCGCTCATATGCTCTTCACCTGCCCCACCCTACAGCTTTACTGGGATAAAATCTATGAATGTTTAGAACACATTTTTAACATCAAACCCCCCAGAGAACTTTCATATGTCCTATTAGGCGCCCTTGACCCAATGCTTGCGAGTGATAACGATCGTTTAATGAAAGAAAAAGAAATGGGTCCGACAAAATAATACATATAAGTTACATTACATTGCATTCATATCGGGGGTGCTCAAGTGCCTATTGATTACAATCAATACATACATGCAAGCTGAGCACCCCCGATATGAATGCAATGTAATGTAACTTATATGTATTATTTTGTCGGACCCATTTCTTTTTCTTTCATTTCTTTCCGTTATTCTTCCTTTGCTTTGATGAATTCTTGATGTATTTCTCTATAATTGTTTTATTTCAATAAAAACGACTTGAATACAAAAAAAATTCTTCACCCTAGATTAACCACCGACCCCAACGTACACACAGTGGGGCAGATCTACAAGGTCTGGCGCATTTCTGCAAATCAGCAGGGAGGCGCCTGAAAACTTGCGACACGCATAACTACCCTTGCACCATCACGGATGCACCACATTTACAATGCGGCGCGCCGTGGCGCAAGTATAGGCAGATGCGTGCCGTATCTGCTGGCGTTAGGTTGACGCAGTGCTGGAGTTGGGTTGCAGCCGCGACATAACTTCAGCACTGTTCCAAACCAGCCTATCCTTAGCATTGTGCGTCACGCCTTACGTCTGCTTTGAGCAGGCACAAGGTTTTGACGCAGCGGTGTCGGAAAAATGACTGAGGGAAATCTTGTAGATTTCACTCAGGCACTTTTCCGAGGCTTTCCTGCGACGTAACGCCCACACTGCGACGGTACGTCCACATTATACCTGACGTAGGTGTAATGTGGCGTAGGGGTTTACGGCGTGATGCATCTCCCTAGAAGCGTCACGTTGTAAATCCGTTGCAACATGGCGCTTGCTTCGCACCGCCGTTGCGTCACAGAAGTGACTCAGTGGCGGCGCAAATGCGTTGCAAGTGCATTGTAAATCTGCCCCATGTATTTATTTAGGGGGTTCCTAGAGCGTTGTATGTTGCTTTTCCGAGCTTGCTCAGCTCTCCTAAGACGGTGTATGTGGGACATGCTGTGATCAGCAGCGTTAGACCTGGGGTCATCTACAAGGGACAGTTGTTCTTCGATCCCTGCTACACGCTGCAGTTTTCATATTTAAGGCCGCTTGCGCCCTACAACAGAGCTCTGCCCGCCCTGACCCATAGTGCGCTGTAAGGTGCGCCTCGCTTCCTGCCCTGCACACTGGAGAGGGGTTCGCTTGCAGTTTTTTTTCACGTCTAACGCGAGCGCTTTCCATAGCATCAGTTGCGTTACACAAGAACACATTCATTTTTGTAGACTGGGGAGATTAAGTAATTTGCCCCAGGGCTTTAAGTTGGCCGGGTCTCACTGGGTCTGAATACCGGCAGTTTTTTAGAGGAGGCTTCGAAACGGGTCTCTATCGGGCTCTGTTTTGAGCCTGGCACATGCGGTCTGTTTTTTTTTTCCGGACTGCAGTGACAGCAGGCACGTTGATGTGCGCGTGGTGAGCGTTGTAGGGGAAGGGAAATTCTTTAAAGAGTCATTTTCTCTCTGGATTTTCCTTCTCTTTTTGAAACTCAGGAGCAGCGACATTGTCGTGGTGTCACCAGGGCTTTTAGTGGGAGTGTTTTTAACCACATGCGCGCGACGGGTTTTCCCGCTGTGCGCTGAAGTTTTTAAAACCCCGCGGTTCATGACGAGCTAAGCTCGTCATGAGCGCACGGCAGGTAAACCTCATGACGAGCTGAGCTCGTCATCAGCACAGAAGGGGTTAATATTATATACAGGCCATAGTTGCTGCTTATTTATCTTATATGTTATGTTATGTTATGTTATGTTATATTTATGCTTCTATAGCGCACGGCCACTCCATTTGGAGCATCCCGGCGCTTTTTCGAAGGTACCCACCAGATGAGGGAGAAACATAACACTGAAGGGACATGCAACACACACATAAAAAAAGCAGCAGCGGTCTAAGGGAAAAGCCATGTTTTAAGGGCCTTTCGGAAGGACAGCAGGCTAGAAGCCTGTCTTATACAACTAGCAACCATTGACAAAGCCAATAGTCCTGACTTGTAGGCATGATGTGCCTTGTATCATATATCTGGATGCAATGACAGGAAGAGCAAAATACAAGTCAGGCGGCACACTGTGCTAAACACAGATTTTTTGCTTACGCATTTTAAGCCACGCCTTTAATTACATGGACCACGCCCCTTTGAGACCCCCAGTTTTTTCATCCCACTTAAAGCACTGATTTGCCCCAAATGACAGGATGTTGAGCCAACGCCGAAACTTGCATCTGGTTCCCTAATTCCACAATCGACAGCTCTGGTTGTTATGCCATATCTTCTCCCCTTTCTTCAGAGCTGCCGACTTTGGAAATGGGGACTCAGGTTCGAATCTCGGCGTCAGCTCAACCTCCTGTGATTCTGGGCAAATCACTTAATCTCCCTGTGCTAACAAAAAATGTATGCGTCCTTGTGAAATGTAATAGGTGCTTTTCTAAAGGGCTCCATCTGTTGGCGCTATATTGAACTGAACATTGAATGCGTCTGCAGGGGGCCAAGCAGCGCCCAGAACTGGACTTTTCGGACACCCATGCATGCTGCACAGAAAATTACTAACAGCGACTGCGGTGATCTTTATGGCCACTGGAGGGCGCCATTAACCTTCTATCGAAAAACGTGACAATAAACCCTGTTTGGAGCTGGTGTGGGGATGGCCCACTTTTACTGCAGGACAAATTTCGACAGTTAAAGTTTGGCAGAATATGTGCTCTGAAAATACAGCACAAAGGGGCCAGAGGTACAACCCTTTTTGCCAGTCACAACCAGGCTATTTGCAAAATCTGCCCGTTTGCGAACGCATAAAGGCTTTTGGGCATCTAAGGGCCACATGCAGTAACACATTTTCCCATAGACACAGAATGGGCAAAACTCTATGGCCCACATGCATCATTGTGTCTTTTTGCATTTCTTAATTTGCGAAAAATAAGGAATCACAAATTAAGAAATGCAAAATGATATGCATCAATATTTTCGGTATTCTTGTGGGATTCGGTAAAAATCGCATTTTTTACCGAATCCCAAAGAAATACCGATTTCTTAACTTAATTTTCGCAATTCCCATTGATTCCTATGGGCCAAAAGGCTCATAGGAGTCAATGGAAATTGCGAGTGGCACTTAGAAAATTTCATGGGTGCAGGGGGGGTCCAAAGGACCCCCCCATGCACCCCTGAAATGTACTTTTCAGCATAAGTTACATACACACATGTCCTAAGGACATGTGTGTGTGTAACTTTACAGTTTAAAAAATGCATTTTTGTGCATTTTTAATCAATTTCGCAATTTACCACGAAGTTGAACTTCGTGGTAATTTGCACTTCCAATTTTAAAAAACGCATATTTTTCTATAATGATGCATAGCATTTAAGAAATCGCCCAATTGCGATTTCTTAAATGCTAACGCAATTTTAGAAATCGTAAAAAAGATGCGACTTCTAAAATGGCATGATGCATCCCAACAAGCACTTTTGCATTCGCAAACGGCCGATTTTAAGGAATCGCACCGTCTGCGACTGCAAAAATGCTTGATGCATGTGGGCCTTTGATGCATCTGGCCCTAAACCCCAAGTAGCGATTCAGTAACTTGATATTGAATCTTAATTTGGGCTTTGTGAGTTGGCATTAGGAAGGGGCGTGTTAATGGGGTCCCTTCCTAACAGCGGCTCACAGTGCCATGTACAAATGTTTTGCGACCAAAATGCGGTGGTAAAACACTCGCATTTTACCGCCTACTTCAAGTAGGGGGGGTAAATCAGTTGCAAAAACATTTTTTAAGACCTGGCAGTGGACCCACGGACTATTGTCTGCTCTTAAAAAAATTAAACTGAACATTTCAATTTTGTTTTCGAAACACAACCAGTTTTCACGGCCTGTGTTTAATTAAAAAAAAAATTTACTTTATTTAACACCTTAGCTGCGCTGAACATTCCGTGCTGGTGCGGAACCTTCTATTGCGCGGGCGGGGCCGGAACGTTCAACGGACGTGCGCAGCACTACCGAGGTAGTGCACGCGACATCCGCTGAACGTGTAGCGCACTTAAGGGGTTAAAAGCAAACACAGACATGGAAGTCTGCTGAACCCAGCAGGCCGCCTGTGTTTTTAGCAATGCCCAATGGGTCGCAAATTGCGACCTAACTCATGAATATTAATGAGGTAGACTTGTTATCAACAAAGGGGTAGTTCCTCTGCCAAGCAAGTGGCTGGGGTACGTGTCGCTAGGAGATCTGTATTTCAGATCGTAATGCCTTCACACACCCGTTAGAATATCAGGCGTCATCGTTGCGTGCCCCTCGTCTGGCCGGAGCTGCAGTGCCGGACGGGCCCGAGGGCTGCTTTTTCAGAGATCTTTTGATCTGAAGATGCTGTAATGATGAATGCAAGTGGGCGGTTTTGTAGGGAGTCTAATGGGTGAAAGGTGACTTTAACTCTTTGAGTGCTGGTGACAGAACCATTCCGTCACGAGCCACGGTCGGGCTGTGCTGGTGACGGAGTTGTTCCGTCGCGGCCCGGCCGCCGCACCTCTGCGTCGCTGATTCCGCGCCTGCGCTGAGCGTTCCATTGAGCGGGCGGGGCCGTGACAGAACCATTCTGTCACATGCACAGCGCTACCACGGCTCGTGACGGAGTGATTCCATCACAAGCATGGTGGCGCCGCGCAGCCCCCCCTCCCCCAAGCCACCTAGCGAAGGGGTTAAAATAGGCTCTGGAACCCCACAACAATCAATTTAATCAGAGATTGGCCCCAGGACTAGGTAAAAACAGTGGTGCTATTTTGTGGCCCTTAGGCACCAGTATAGCTACTAGTCGAAAGAGGTCAATAGTGTCATGAGGTCAACATGTTTCATGCCATCTTGGCCCAACAATCGGGCGGCATTTCGTCAGGACCAAAAAATGTATCCACTGTCGGGGCTAGGTGTACCCTCGCTAGTCGAGGAGGCCCTAGTAGTGTATGCCGGTATCCCCTGCTTGACTATGCCAATCCCTCTACCCTTTCAAAGGTAACCCCCAACCACTGGAAGTTGAATTATTGGGGCATCAGGTGGCCACCTGTCTTGCTTCTGGCTTGACAGGAGGAACACAACTCCTTCACTTTCTGGGACATACCTGGCCAATAGAAGTGGTTCACCAATCTACTCAATGTTTTGGTCTGGCCAAGATGCCCAGCTAGGGGAATGCCATGGGCCAATGTGAAGAGAAACGCTATAAACTGCTGAGGCACTGTCACTCTCCTAGTGGCACCAGGTTTGGGGTTTCTGGCATCAGTGTAAAGGATTCACTCTTTCCAATTGGTCCTGTCGGACCCACTAACATTTCCCTTTTCCTGGTCAGTAGCTTGCTGTCTAAGGCTTTCAACAGTGGGACCACTCCTCTACCCCTGGCACAGTTCTTCCGTAGCAGGTCCATCTGCGCTCAAGAGCTCTGCCGTGTAAGGCCCACACTCCTGGGTCTCAGTTCCCACTGGGGCCTACAAGTTTTCTCCTGGAGGAGAGGGGTCTCGAAATGGGCTTTGAATACAAGTTGGTTTCCCAAACTTCTGTCCCTTTCTCTTGGAAGTTTGGTCCAGAATTTCAGGCTCCAACACTTCTTTTTCACTGTGGGTTCGACTCTGTGCTCTTGTTGTTACACACGCCCACTCGGGTATACCCAGCATGGCCTTTTCTTTCTACCTCAGCCCATGCTGAGGACTCCACATCATTGCCAAGCAGACACTGTACAGGAATTGCAGAAGACACAAACACACTTTTGTGGCCAGTAACCCCTTCCCACTCTAAGGACACCAACGCCACTGGATGTACCTTAGCCTGATTATCAGCATTGGTCTCTCCAGGGAAGTACTGGTTTGATGGCACCAGTTGCTCAGTCACCATGGTGACACTGGCACCAGTATCTCTCGGAGCTTCAATTCTAACCCCATGAACCCCTCCCATGCTCATGACGAGCTCAGCTTGTCATGAGCCGCCGTGCTCGTGTGCTGAGCTCGTCATGGCCGTTAGAACGCTCATACGCGGGGATAATTCCCCTGCTGTGCTGAGCGTTCTAAGGAAACAGGTGTGGTCGTGACAAGCTCAGCTGAGCTGAGCTCGTCGTGAGCACCAGAGCGCTGTGCGTGCCCCCCGCCACCCAGCACAGCGGGGGAATAACCCCCGCAGTTAAAGTGTTAATATGTGACTGTTGTCTGTATTTCTCCGGATTACTCGGCCAGACAGCCAGGGTAGCTACATCCACCGCAACCTCTGTGACTAGAGTTGCCACAGTGAGCTCCTGGACATATTTAGGGCTCACCTGGGATCCCACCTGGAGACTTACTATTGCATTTGCTGCAGGTGCACTAGAGGCATTCTTTTTGTTTTTACAGCTAAGGTCTCCAGTTTGGTGTCCAACAGCTGACTGTCACAACGCCAAACCTTTTGGGGATCCCAGTTCTTACTTTGATACCCACCCTTAGTCTGTGTAGAGCTTTGGAGTCCACCCTCCTGAACAGGTTTTTGGGGGCCATTTGAAGACTCTTTTTTGTTTTTAGGTTGAGCGACCTATCTCAATGCGCATGCGCATTGAGCGGGAGCGAGATATATAGTGGCTTAAATAAGCTTTACCTAGACTGGCGATTGACTGGCGATTTGATGCTGTGCCCGTGCGCTTTTAGGTCAATGCGCAAGCGCATTGACCTAAAATGCGCGTGCACATCATTAAATCGCCAGTCAATCACCAGCAGCACTCCTCCCACACCTTTGAAGTGAAGCTAGCTTCACTTCAAAGGCCCCTGCTGCTTCACACCCTCATGCCGCTCTCCCCGCCGTACTTTCACTTTGACGGCCGCAGGCCGTCTCTCGTGTTTCTCCTCCCCCCTCCTCTTTCTCTAGAATCTCTCTCATCCTCACATTTCCACTTACTGTCCCTCACGCACTCTCTTTGTCACCCCTCAATCTCTCGACGTCTGTGTGTTCCCCTCTCCTCTTCCCGCATCTTCGCTCTCAACTCTCTTTCGCACACACACCACAATTATCTTTCTTTTTCCTGTGACCCTCGCTTCCTCTCCTGGGTCCTTTCTGTGCCTCTCCGTCTATTACTCTTTGTCCCTTCCGTTGTCACCCACACTGTCTCTTCACCTCTCTCTCCCACACCGCTCTCATTGATCTACTCACTCTCATCTCTATTGCTCTCCCACCCTAAACAGTCCCCTTCCACTCACTCCCTCCCTCGCTTTCCTGCCCTCACCGCCGCCTTACCTCTCGATGTTGCGTGTTCAAGATAGACTAGAGGAACATTAAAATAATTCTATAATAATTTGTAAAAATAAAAAATAACGGGGCGTGGCTACGATGGCGGCCTGAACAGACGTGCCTCGTGTGGCTCCCCGGCCCTATGCCCCTTAGCACGCTGTAATTAGCTATAATACCCCCACAGTCCAGCTTAATCCTACACCACTGGGCAGCACCCCATCGCGACACCCTCCGGGCAGAGTTTCGGGGCTGCAGAGGACCCCGACACCCTGTTCTGATCATCGCTGAGGAGCCCGGGGGGCCCAGCATCATGGCGGCACGGAGCTGAACTTTCCCTGCGGAGCTGGCGTAGGAGAGCATTCTGCGAGCCGACTGCGCGACCCAGCCGGAGACGGTGAGCGTCATCTGAACCTCAGCGGTGGCCGCTTGACCGGTGGTCTCTGCTCCGAGGTATCACGCGAGGACCCGGCGGGTCCCCTCAACTCTAGCCCCCGGCTCCAGGCCTGCACGGCGCACGACCGGGACCTCTTCCGGCGGGAGCGGGCCCGATCGGGGTTGCCGCATCCCACCCACTGCCCGCCTACGGCGCACACCCCGCTCCGGCCCCCCCTCGAAGGCCCAGCACCAACAAAGGACCTCGCTTCGGAGCCGGGGCGCTGCCCGCCGGCGCCGGTTCTTCCGCTGGGGCTGCGCTGCACTCGAGGCCCCGGCGCGGGGCCTGACCCGACGGAGGCGGATTACATCACCGGCGCACTTGGGGGCCCCCCGACGGCATCGGCGCCTGGGCCCCTCCACACCACACTTCCACCCCGCTGCCTCCGGCCCCCCATCTGGGACGATATATAGATGGGGGACCTCGCCCCGGAACCGGAGTGCCGCCGGCCGCTGCCGGCTCTTCCGATGGGACAACGCCACACCTGACGCCCCGGCGCGGGGCCTCGCTCTGACGGCGGGTTGCATAGCCGGCGCGATCTGCAGACCCACCCGGTGAAACCAGCATCCGAGCCCCGCCATGCCGTGGTTCATGCCTGCCACCCCCGGTCCGCTGTGGATTCAGAGGTCAGAGGACCAACTGCATGGATTCGGACCACACGGGGCCTTGCTCTGTTATTGACGCCCCCAGCCCTGGCTTATGTGCACTCTCGCGCTACGCAACCACACCGCGTTGCACGTGGGCTTGAGCAAACACCTCCGGGATCTCACTCTGGCCCTGAGAGCGTCGCTCGGCTACCGGCCGGCCTGCTGCCCGCTCCCCCCGGCCTAAGGCCAGCTCACACGCACCTGGAGGTCATCGGCGCCCCTAGCGCCCACGAAAGCTGCTGCACGGCGCAGACCCCCATTAACGGAGCCCCCCACCTCCGAGCACACTGAGGAGAACATCCCGGCCTCGCTGCCCGTGGCTACCTGCACGTCTCATCCAGCATGCCCGCCCTGGGACCCCTGCAGGTCTCCCGCACGGCTATCCCGCCTGGCATCCACACGCCTCCTACAGCACGTCTGCGCCCAGCTGCCGAGGGGCTACATTCGGCTCTGGACGCCTGCTCTGCGAATACATCGGTGATTACGCCGGGCCTAGAGGCTCCGGAGCCCCACGGAGAGCCGTTCGGGCCCCGCCTACCCCCTCTGTCCGGATCCGCAGTTTCCTGGCTTAGACAACATGGCTCACTCTAACCGCAAAGGGAATCGAAACATTGTGGACCTTTTGCATAAATCTGCACCAAAGGTGGAGAAGACTCAGGCGGCGGTTTCCCCGAAGCCTCAGGCGAGCCCCCAGGGACAGGAGGATGACACCGCCCCCATCACCAAGGCCTTCCTGGCCTCCCTCTTCAATACTCTGCGGGAGGACTTTCAAACCCTGAAACAAGAACTCACGGGGGAACAAAGGGAGCTGCGTCGAGACCTGGACGGCCTGGACGAGCGGGTGGCCTCGGTGGAAGAAGCGGACCAAACACGCAGCATGGAAGTGGAGAGGCTACAGCAAGAGATTCTTCGGCTCCAGGAACAACAGGTGGACCTGCAGTCGCACTCGGAAGACCTCGAGAACCGCTCCAGGCGGAACAACATAAGGGTCCGCGGAGTTCCATTAAACGCTGAAAAGTCTGACCTGGTCGAATATTTACACGAACTATTCCGGGAGATCTTGGGTGAACCTCAGGATTTTGCGATAAGAATCGACAGGGCACACAGAGTGGGCCTGGCGCGTCGTGCCCCAGCCCCTCCACCGGACATCTTGGCCTTCCTCCCGGACTTTCCCCTCAAGGAACGCATTCTGCGAGAAGCGCAGCCTATCCGCTTCCGCGACGTACCTGTGGCTCTCTTTCAAGACCTTTCCTCCATCACTCTACAGAAACGCAAATCCTTTCGGATAGCAACAAACTTCTTGAGACAATGGTATACCCTACTCCTGGGGTCACCCGTTTCGCCTGATCTTTAAATGGAAAGGCTCGCTCCATCAACTCAGATCACTCCGCGACACTTGCGCCCTCCTGAACATTGAAATGCCGGAGGGGTCCGGATCCAGAGACGCATCTCCACATCGATCACAGGATGACTCATCCCAGCGGCCAAGGGACAGTTGGCAGACGGTGCGCCGGAGGCGCTCCCCAAGAAATGTCTCGAGGCCGGACTCAGCTACAGTCGCACAAGAAAGGGAGGCGGCTGTGCAGGAGGTAGCGGACAACACCGCGGCAGATGTGTAAGACAATATAATCTTGGGGGTTTTCTTTCACGCTGCAATCACCCGGGGTGACAGGTCGGGGAGCCGCCAACTTGGCCGCTACCATGGTACCCTTACTAATGCCTTTCTACGGACCTGTGTCATACACATATAGGCCCGAGACTCTAACTAGTTCCAGTTTTGGGGATTGTTTTGGGGAGGGGGAGAGGATGGACACCGGGGCGGAGGGGGGTTCTGTGGAGACTGGGGAAGCTCGTCCTGTTGGGGTTAGGGAGGTTCTTTGGGGTTGGGGGGTGAGAGGGACAGGGAGGGGGGCCGGTGTTGCGGGCAGGGCACGGGGCACGAGGGTGGGAACCAGTATGCCAAGGGATCTACACAGGGCTCAAACGCTACTTATATTCTGTCGATACCCCCTCCGCTCCCCTATCACGCGCACCGTCATGAAGATTTGGGACTCGGTGGCAGTCAAGAGAGGCCTGACGACTTTCCCTTCCCCACTCACCCCACTCTTTGATAACCCTGAATTCCCACCGGGCACCGACCCTTGCGCCTTTATACAGTGGCGGGTTACGGACTGCCGCTCGGCCGGCCATCTTTTTGACATGGAGGGGTTTCTCCCTCTCGCCGATATCACGCAGGGCTACGGAATAACCAAACCCCACATGTACCATTACTTCCAACTCCGCCATTGGCTCCTGAAACCGGAATGTGCCCCCCTGGTCGGTCGACGGATGACACCCTTCGAACACTGGCTGGTGTCGAAGGACTCAGATAAACACCTTATTTCAGAGCTCTATAAGATGCTATCCCCTGAGACAGACCTAGTTAAGACGGCGGGGCAGAGACGCTGGGAGTCGGAACTCGGTAGGACACTCTCGCCCAAAGATTGGGGATTCATATACTACAGGGCAGCACACACCACTCGCAACACTCATGCCAGGGAATCTGCGATGAAACTGGCCATCTACTGGCATCTTACCCCAACACGACTCAATCAGGGCAACCCTCTCCGCAGCGCGCTGTGTTGGAGGGGATGTGGCGAAAAGGGCACCCTAACCCATCTCTTGTGGGATTGCCTCGAACTGCAGGGGTACTGGAAAGCTGTTTTAGATGATATAGACTCCACATTTGCAACTGAAATCCCACGCTTTCCAGCATACACAATCCTAGGACTGCCCAACGCGCTCACATTTCCCTTACGTTCACCTCGTGGCAAGCAGATGGGTATTGCCATACAAGCGGCGTCACAACACGTCCTGTCACTATGGGGATCTACCACCCTACCCACCCACACTGGCTGGCTACACAAACTGTGGTTCACGTTAGGCATGGAGCGTATCCAGGCCACACTTACACACACTGCTGATTCATTCCAGAAAACCTGGCAACCGCTCTTGTCACTCCTGTCCAGGGAATTTCATGAAATCACATGCCCGAAGTATCTCCGCATTTTGCGGCTCACGGACCGACCACGTGACCCAACATGAACCTGTACATAGTGATGCACACACACCTGGATGTGCTATGATGGACGCTTTGGACGACAGGCATACTGGTCGGGGAGGGGGGAGAGGGGTGAAGTTGGGTTGGGGGGGGGGGTTGGGTTCTTCGTACTGTTCTGTTCGATTACCACTCTCCCGTGGCTACTTTCCTGAAATATGGGCAACGCATCCCTGCATGGGCATGGTTTATTTGCTTCTTTGTCGATTCATAGAGAAGACATGTTTGTCTGTCTCGATCGCCATATCTGCCTACTGCATATGTACTACATCGCATTGCCTGTCTTTTTTGCTTTAAAAAAAAAATTCAATAAAAATACATTTGAAATAAAAATAAAAAATAACTATAAAAGTGAAACGCGAACGAACTCCAAAGTAAAAATAAAAAACTATACGTGCGGTTTACTGGTTTTCATCTTTGAAGTTTTAGCCGTTAATTGTGATTCGATATTTGGAGGCCCGCCGTTTCACTCTTCACTGCCCTTTTCCCAGATATTAAAGCCAGGGTTTGATATTATTTATTTCAGCGGTGATAGCTTCGAGGACAGCCAAAGACATACGGAGCAGTTCCGACACGGGCTATGGAGCCGCCCTCACCTGATCAAAGCGGGCAGCATGTAGGGCCGCCCACGTCCGGTTTTCTATCGGCACCGACGGTAGTTTAACGCCTTGCAAGGTACACAAATAAGCAAAATAACCGAAAGCCGGTATTTTCCACATTGCCTGTATACACTTCAAACAGCAAACATGAGTTGAAAGCACTTTTTTGATGTGTTTGAGGGAGCCGCTAACGGTCCAGAGCTAATAATTAAAGAAAACAGAGACAGTAAAGTGATGCTATTAATTAATATATACGCTATTCTGAAACGTTCCTATACCGCTCTATAGAGTACATTGTCCACCCTGCAGGGAACGGATGCGGACAATGCTTGACTCATAAAATAGATTCAAATGATCACAGTAAACTTCCACTGGCCTCTTCGGGTACTCACCAACAACTGGGAAAGTTAGTAAAAAAGCACTTGCTTTCAATTACTAGGAAAATACACTTGCTTCTAATTACGTTACATTACCCATGATGCACCACTGAAAACAAAAACAACAGCAATAAGACTTCCAAAAGCCTCTCACTTCCCTTTCCAGCTCTGGAGGTGAAGGACCCTACTTGCATCTGTGACTTACTGGACTTCTCCCATATGTGATTACACCGTAGTCGTGCAGTTGACGGGAACATAACAGTGTAAGCCTTTGCAAAGCCAATAGCGCTATGCCATATGTTAACAAGCATTTGCAATGCAATAGGTCTCGCAGTTGTGAGAGTTTGAGCTATTGGTATTTTAAATGCCAGTGCATTTTATTTATGTATTGGTTTTTAAATCATAAATAAAAGGCATTGTCATTTACAATGCCAATATCTTAAACTCTTACAAATGCGAGACCTATTGCATTTCCAATGCTTGATATCTTTTTGGTCACCATCTGTCTCTTGGAGGGTGTTTTTGGCTATTTCTTTTGGTCACCCCCAGCAGTGGTAGTTTTGGTCGCCCTTTTTTGACCCTGTGGTCTGCCTTCTTCCCAAACTCTTGAGGAAAAAATGGACCTAGGTCTACCCGGAACTAATGTAACTTCTCAATAACAATTACTCAACAGATGCTTTTCTATGATTACATTGTAAAGCCCATCATAGTCATGCACAAAATCTTAACTAAAAGGTTTACAAAATCAACCCGGGACTGACTGTTTTTCGAGTCTCCCTGAATGTGATTCTATATTCTTCAGCGGTGAGTCCAAAGCCCTCAATCAGGGTACACTTCATGAGGTCACAAGAGTCAGCATCTGTCACATTCAATGTCAGGAGTCTATCCCTGCACTTACCTGAAAAACTTTCCAGCAAGAGAGAGCACCAGTGCTTCTTGGCTACCTTTCTACTGATGCAAGCGCTCTCACAAGCAGTAAACCACTTGGTGATATCATCACTATTTGTATATTTGGGGACAATCTATTTGGGGATTTTCAGGTCCAAAGACTCCTCTCTCCCTTGTTATGAAATTGCTGCCACCAGAGGCGAGTCATAGGCCCCTCTCTTTTCTCTATATCCAGGGGTTGAGCTTCTAAAGCTAACCTCTTGGCCAATCTTTCTAGAGCAAAGCTCCTCCACAGAGGGAGCTGCTTCTTCTCCCGAGACAGGGGTCTCCACCATCTCCTCAGCATCATCTTCTACGGTTTGATCCTCAAGGGAATCCTTCTCATCCGCGGGGTGCTCTCTCTCATTCTGCAAACAGCCTTCTAAGCTTCTCAGTGGTACCACAAGAGCCAGTTTAAATACAATAATCTTTACAGAGAGCCCTTAACCGGGAGTAGGATAACTCCATGTGAGGGGTCAGGTTGAGCTCCTGAGCCTGGTTCGCTGTTGGACATTATTTCCACTAAAGGTGGGACCTTTTTGGAGAGGTAAAAAAGCCTTAACAAAATACTCTTTGTCCCAACTAAAGTGAAATCTTTTCAATTCTAACCACTAATTTCAGGGGTTTAACCAAGGCCCTACCAGTTAATTTTAGAAATTTTGAAAAATAGACCAATCAAATATTACAACTCGCTAAAGACAATTTGTGGATGTACTTATGTGGTCACTTATTGACAAAGTGGTCTCAGCAAACGCATAGTCGTAGGTCCCACCGCTGATTCACCAATGTAGGAAGCTGGCTCTCTACATAGTGTACTAAACCGAAGTACACTGTGGAGATAGACCAGTGAGACCCAGATTGGTATACCGAGGCAACAGTAGTTATTACTATCGCTCTACTTGTGCTAGTGTGGGTGAGCAGTTCGACTCATCAAAGGTTCGTGCTAAGCATTTGTTGTACTCACAGAGGCAAAAAATTAGACCCTTGAGAATAAATCTGAGACCAATTTGCAAACATTACACTGATTGTTATATAATTTTTAAAACCAAGAACTTCGTTCACGGGTAAGAATTTTTTTGCAGTTTTTCAAAGTTCGGAAAATAACTCAGTTTTGTGCAATTACACACAATGGAAGTCCACAGGGAAAAATAGAAACATGTATATAAAATTGTACAGTCGGCTTCACCTTCGAGGTTTCAGGCAGCAGCAAGCCAAGGGCCAATGTTCCACCAGTGGATCATCGGGAGAGTCCCAGATTCAGCCGGAAGAAGGGTGCTAAGGTCATTAGTAGCTGGTGCGCTATGAAGAAGGGAGCCACCTCAAAACAGGCTGTACAAGGGGACTTACAGCTAAGTCCGGGGGTCATCAAACAAGGGATCTGGTGGCAAAGGCCTCAGGAGCACAGCTGGTTCATCAGTACTCAGGCCAGGCTGGCTCAGTGCAGCGCAGATAGGTCAGCCGGGTCTTTGCGGTCAGGGGAAGGCAGGTTGTATGGATGATTTAGGGACATCTGGGCCACTCAAGAAATAGGTCTCAGGAGTATCGAATGCCCTTATTGGGTGCTTCCTTCTTGCGAGGTTGGAGTCCGGATTGGACTCTTCGTCTCGCTTGCAGGTGGTCCTGTACTTCGGGTGTTGCTACGTCAAGTCCGGTGTCCTCCCACTTGGTGGTTGGACAGATCTGACCCTCAGGAGCTGGTGTACCGCTTCTGGTTTGGTTGCTGCGTCGCCGGGTAGCGGCAAGTCGGACTCTGTGGGTTCGGTGCCTGCGGCTGCAGGGGAGTAGTTCCTCCACTCCAAGGGAGTTCTCTGGTGATTGTCGAAGAGCTGGAGGTGCCCCGGGTTCTAGGAGGCCTCCCAGCGGCAGGACAAGTCAGCACACCATGATGGTGGAGTCCTTGGAGGCAGCAGGCAGGGCTTTGTACCAAACTTCTGCAGTAGGCACTCTGTCCTTGGGTCAGGAGCTCTTCTTTGTCTGGTTTCTTCTTAGGTCCATCGAATTTGAAGGTCGGGGTCCAGTGGTGCCACTTAAATACATACATTTAGGGACATTTAGCAGAGTACCAGGTAGGAGCCAATGGGCTACCCACCTTTACGGTGTCTACACCCTCTAGTGACCACTTCCTGTGGGATAGGGCACAACCCGGACAGGCTAATTCCCTCCATCCCACGATGGTGGAATTGGAAAAGTGGGGTCCATATCACCTGCGCCACCTTAGGGGTGGAGCTGGCTGAATGTGGGCACGCCTCCTAATCCAACTCATTTTCCTGCCTGTCCTCCCGCTAAATGTGGAGCAGGACTGGGGAATGGTGGGGGGACTTGAAGTTTGGCCTCCTCCACTAACTGGAGATGCCTGGGTTGTATTTCAAAAGGCAGCATCACCGTTGAACCGTTCCCCCTTGGAATGCCATTCCATCTTGGGTGGAGGTGTGAAGCGCCTCTGCCCAGAGCACGCTTTGTCCCTGGCCTCTGAGAGCACGGGCTCGCCCTCCTTGAGGTCAGAAACATGTTGGTTTTAAAAATAGAAATAAAATATCTTTATTTAATGCGATTTTATATAGCGTGAACATTACCAGGTGTCAGAGCGCTTTACAAATAACCAGTTGTGTTACATAAGGACTTTGGATTACATGAGTTACATAAGAGATGCAAACAGGAAACAAATTGCAAATGTACAAGTTGTAAAGTCACTCAAGGAAGAGATAGTGGTGGTGGCAGTCTGGCTAGGACTAGTCAGAGACTACACTAGTGTTTGGTAGGGTTTCAGGGGGGCCCCTCTAAGGTGCCCTCTGTGTGCATTTGTTAATAAATCCAACACTGGCATCAGTGTGGATTTATGGAGACGAGATGTTTGGTATGAAAAATAGCTGGGTACAGCGAAGCCATCATGGTGCAGAGGAACTTGAAATGATGTGTGTACATGTACTCTATGATTTCCCTGTGCACTGATAATATCCAAGACTGGACTAAGTTATTGTATGGTCATATCTGACCAGGCAGGTAGGACCTCAAGTGATAAAGCACACATTGCCTTTGGGCAGTAAGGCCTGCAGTAGGGGGTGATTTACCTATATCTCATGCAGTGTCAGTGGGCATGGCACAAAGGAATGTGTGCTATATCTACTCTTCACTTTTCTCTAAACCAAGACACACAGCCTACAATAGCAGTTTGTATGATCTTGTTGAGGAGTTCCTGGGGTGGCACAATTCATGCTTTATGCTTTAGCCTTGTGAGAGTGCATTGTTTAACATTTTTATGTCCTCTGGAGAGGAGTTCTGATGCTACGCAAATTACTGCTTTCAGGTAAACTCTGTAGGAGATCAAGGATTCTTTCCTCACCCTCTCGTATTCCTCCTGTTTCAACGCTGTTTTGGGACGTTTGACTACTAGACTCCTGACTGCTCCAGCCCTGGCATCGGATGAACCAGTTGAGACCCAGGAGAGCCAGTTAACACTAGCCCGGGACCTCTGATTAAACTGGTCAAGTGTGAGTACCAAAGAGCCAGACATTCTGCCAATAGCTCACGCAGTAGGCTGCAGATGACAAAAGTGACGGCACACATTGATCCAGCTTCTTTAGAAGCTCCCACTTTCCTTTTTTCCCAGCTAAGTAAATGGAACCCCTGGTACCCAGGGCATTGGGACTGGACATGCAGGGTATACAGTTCACCAACAATTTCTAGTCTGGGTAAAAGCCAGGATCAGAGGTACTGGGTGAGCAGTAAACTACCTTCTTCACTACAACTCCCATCCTCTGTACAAGGGAAGCATCTCGAGGGCATTGAAGGCTGAGACAAATAACACTTGCATGTGGGTGGATCTGGGAAGATGCTGTACCGGGGTAGGATCCTCAAAGGTTGTCACTCCCTTAGCTGGGAGAAAAGGAAAGCTGGATCAATGTGCACTGTATTTTGTTTGTCATCTGCAGCCTACTGCGTGAGCTATTGGCAGAATGTCTGGCTCTTTGGTATTCACACTTGACCAGTTTTATCAGCGGTGCCGGGCTAGTGTTAACTGGCTCTCCTGGGTCTCAACAGGATCATCCGATGCCAGGGCTGGAGCAGTCAGGAGTCTAGTAGTCAAACATCCCAAAACAGCGTAGAAGCAGGAGGCATACGAGAGGGCAAGGGAAGAATTCTTGATCTCCCACAGAGTTTACCTGAAAGCAGCAATTTGCGTAGCATCAGCAGAAGATCTCCTTTCCAGAGGACATACAAATGTTAATCGATGCACTCTCACAAACTCAACAATGAGTAGCCCAGAACCATCTTTTGTTAAATACTCTCAAAACCGAATTCCTTCTGATTGCCCCCCACAACCACTCTGCACCTACACTGGACTGGCTTAAACAACTCACTGCTCTTAACTGCACCCCTCGTGTAGTTGACTCCGCTAAATCGGTAGGCATTACCTTGGACAAATATCTAAATATGCAAGCGCACATCAGTGCAACTATTAGGGGAGCCAATTTTCAACTCAACACCCTTAAGAAAAATCAAGCCTTTCCTTCCCCGTGAAGACATCCGGCCTGCAGTACAATCCCTGGTTATCTCATCTGGAATATGGTTTGGTGACCCTTGATGGGCTTCCAAAAGCGAGCTTGGCCCCACTCAGAGCCACTCTAAACGCATCGGCCAGGCTCATCACCGGCTTCAGAAAGCATGACCACATTACCCCCGACCGTATGCAACTAAATCGGCTGTCTATCGAAGCTAAGATACGTTTCAAGACAGCCTGCCTGACGCATAAAGCCATACATTACAACCCCCGGTTTACTTGGCGAAAAAGCTTGAACTATCTGGCTCTTGTCGGAACTTAAGAAGTGCATCCACCCTACTTCTGAAACCTGCCAAATGCAAAAAGAAAAGAACTTCCAATCGCACCTTCTCCGGACTTGCTCCAAGAACTTGGAACGCTCTTCCTCCGGAGATCAGATCCAACCCTTCCACTGCATCTTTCAAGAAACATGTCAAACGGCTTTTCTTGAGGTAAACATTAACAGCATCAACCTGTACTCCTTCTCAATCCCCCTCTCGATAGATTTTGATACTTATTTTGGATTGTTTCGATTGATTTATACTTGTCTGTTGAATTGTTATCACGCTCTATGGCCGTTCCGAAACTGTACTGATTGGGTCAATTCCCCGGCCCGTAATTGTTTCCCACCTTTTGTTAGACAGTGTGTTGACTTAACATCATTTGTACCATTGTGTTGGTTTTATTTGTGCTTTCACCACTTTGTACAGCGCTCAGATACCTGTAAGGGTCATGTTCGCACTTTATAAAACATTTCAAATAAAATAAACAAATAAGAAGTAGGAAACTCCAGTTGTAATTTCTGAAACATGGGTTCAGAAAAGGCGGTAGTTCAATCCAGTGTCGGGGAAGGGTGCAGTTAGCCCCGGGATTAATTCCTTGAAGGCGAATGTCTCCTCGAGGAGGTCTTGGTACTTGCATGGTTTATTATTCTTTTTTTTTTTAAGTCCAGAAGATTTTTCATTGGATTTGTCCAGTTTCTGACGAGACTTACCTGAAGGAAACAAGCGGTAAGGGCTCGCTTCAACATGCTTACACTAGAAACACCTTGGCCCCCCCCAATCCTTAATCGCCTTAATGTGCCTCAGAGCACACGTCACACTTGGTGGAGTTCTGTAGAAAACCCAAGACAACATATACACTGGAGTGTAGATCTGAAAAAGACATTTGTTTCTGACATGAAGGGAACAGCTTAAAACAAGATGTTTATGGTGTCAACAGGATTTTTTCATGATTAAGTGTCTTGATGAGATGCCGCTCAGGAAAGGGACTTCATGTGGCCTTATATAAGGTTGCGATCTTACAACAGTTGGAGAAGTACAGTCGGCTACTTTTAAGGTAAGATCCACTCAAACACCAGAAGGACATTCAAAGAGGCTGCAGCAGGAAGACGTATCCATGATAACACAAGGATAAGAAACAACCGGCCCGGATAAGGTACCCACGTATGTCATTTTGGAGAGGTTATTTTCTTTCTAATACAAGTCAATGATTTGCCTAGAAAGATCAGTATGCCAAGTATGTAGACCCTGTAGCACAAGTTACTACTTGTGTAACGATATATCTGTAAGAGACATTAGTTAGTGATAGATTCCTTACCTTAGAATATCCCAAGGCATCAGACTGGATCCGGAAAATTTTGCGTAGCAATACCCCTGCGAACCGGCAGGCGTCGTCCGTGGCTCCGCGCCCATCGTCGGCGTCGTTAGCACCGGAATGATGTCATCGGAGTACTTAGACGCCGCCCTCGCACGCTGAAATCAGTTCTGATACACTGCTTTTCCGCGCCAGATATGCAGAGCCATGATAGAACCAACACTGGTGCCATGAAACTAGGGCTCTGAAAGAGGATGTCCTTAACCCTAGATATCGGTTCACAGAACGGGGAGGATGGGTGGGTCGATAAGGAATTTATCACTAACTAATGTCTCTTACAGATATATCGTTACACAAGTAGTAACTTGTGCATCTGAAAGAGACACGTTAGTGATAGATTCCTTACCTTAGAATAGATACCCCAGCAATACCAACCCCTGTGGTGGGTCTGCGAACCAATAATCACACCAGAAAGTCCTGGAGGACGGAACGGCCAAAGAAGCCATCCCTCTGGACTTGGCTGTCCAGGCAGTAGTGTCTCACAAACGTGTGCAGCGAGGCCCACATAGCTGCCTGACAAATGTCCTGCAAGGGGACTCATCGGCCCACGGCAGTGGTAGTCGCCGTGGCCCGAGTGGAATGAGCCCTCAGCCCAACAGGAGGTTCCTTCTTGGCCAAGGAGTAACACGCCTGGATGCACAAGATGATCCACCGGGAGATGGTCCGCTTGTGCACCACCCATCCCTTCTTAGCGCCCGCGTAAGAGTTGGTCATCCACCCTGAACTGGCGTGTGCGATCCAGATAGTAAGATAGCGCACGTTTTGGGTCCAGACGGTGGAGCCTCTCTTCCTCTTTCGAGGGACGCGGAGGCAGAAAGGTGATGGACTGCCCGATGTGGAAGGCCGTGACAACCTTGGGCAGGAAAGAGGGTCTTGTCCGCAACACAACCTTGTCCGGATGGACAGAGAGGGAAGGAGGTGTGGAAGATAGAGCCTGGAGCTCACTCACTCTCCTGGCAGAGGTGGCGGCAACCAGGAAAGCAGTCTTCAAAGTAAGAAGACGGAGAGGACAGTTATGGAGTGGCTCAAAGGGAGCACACATTAGATAAGTAAGCACAAGGTTCAAGTCCCACTGGGGCATCACGAAAGGTACAGAAGGAAACGTGTGTGTGATGCCCTTCAAAAACCTATTTACAATTGGGGACTTGAACAAAGATGGCTGATCAGGTAGCCTTAAGAAGGTGGAAAAGGCAGAAAGGTAGCCCTTGATAGTGCCCAGAGCAGAGCCCTGCTGGGTAAGAGAAAGAAGGAAGAGGAGAACCTCAGAAATGGGTGCAGAGAGAGGATGTGCACCATGCCACAAATCTGTTCCACCTGCAGGCGTAAACTGACTTTGTGGAGGGACGCCTGGCTGCCAGAATGACATTACAGACTTCAGGAGGCAAGTCAAATGGCCTCAACTGTCGCCGCTCAATCTCCTAGCTTGTAGGTGGAGACTGGACAGGTTCGGGTGGAGGACCATCCCCTGCTGCTGCGACAGAAGGTCCTCCTGAAGAGGCAGACGAATCGGGGGATCGACAGACATGCTGAGTAGCTCTAGATACCAATATCTTCGTGCCCAGTCCGGAGCCACAAGGATGACTTGGGCCCGGTCGCGCCTGATCTTCAGCACTCTGGGCAGAAGTGGTATAGGCGGAAAAGCGTACAGTAGACTGCAGCTCCACTCGCGACGAAAAGCGTCTCCGAGCGAGTGCCGCCTTGGAAATTCCAACGCGCAGAACTGATGACATTGCGCGCTCTCTTCTGTGGCGAATAGATTTAACCAAGGCTCTCCCCACTGCTGAAAGAGACCTTGCGCCACGTCCGAGTTCAGACGCCATTCGTGATCCATCATGCACCGACGGCTGAGTTTGTCCGGCCTGGCGTTCAGAGAACCCGCCAGGTGTTGAACCACCAGGGTCACGCCCTGATGTTCCAGCCACTGCCAGAGGCGCAAAGCCTCCTGGCATAGGGTCCACGACCCCACCCGACCCTATTTGTTGCAGTACCACATGGCGGTGGTGTTGTCCGTGAACACCTGCACTACACTCCCCCGGGGGGAGGAATGCCTTCAGTGCAAGCCGGATCGCCCACAGCTCCAGAAGGTTGATGTGGAGCTGGGACTCCGCAGGAGACCAGAGGCCTCTGATCTCCGCCTCTCCCATGTGGCCCCCCCAGCCCTGGAGGGACACGTCCGTCACAACTACGTGCTACGGTTGGGGTAGGGAGAGGGATCTGCCGCTGACCCAATCGCGGTCCGTGAGCCACCACTGCAACTGTCTTGCAATGCCCTCCGAGATCAAGACATGGTCGGACAAGTTGCCCTGATGCTGGGCCCATTTAAACTTCAGGTCCCACTGCAGAGCCCGCATCCGCCACCGGGTGTCATGCACCAGAAGGATGCAGGAGGCCATCAGCCCCAGAAGCCGCAGCGTCAACCTGACCGAGACTCAGGCCAAGGACTCAGGTTAAAGGCTGAAAGATCGGAATCAGAGCCTGAATATCCCGAACCCGCTGTTCGGGAGAATAAACTCGAAACTGCACAGAGTCTAGAACCACTCCGATGAAGAGGAGCTTCTGAGAGGGGCACAGGTGTGACTTCGGCACATTGATGGAGAACCCCAGCAGGTGCAAGATCGGCCGTAGTCTGGAGGTGGCTGACGACTGTCTGGGGTGAGCCCGCCTTCAACAACCAGTCGTCGAGGTAGGGGAAGACTGAAACCCCTAACCTGCGCAGATGAGCTGCGACCACCGCTATCACTTTCGTGAACACCCGTGGGGCGCTGGTAAGGCCGAAGGGGAGCACGGTAAACTGAAAGTGCTCGTGGCCTACCGTGAACCGCAAGTAACGCCGGTGGGCCGGCAGGACGGGGACGTGGAAACAGGCGTCCTGCAAGTCCAACGCTACCATCCAGTCTCCCGGGTCTAGGGCAGCTAGGACCTGAGTTAAAGTCAGCATCTTGAACTTCTCCTTCCGGAGGAAGCCGCTGACGTTCTGTAGGTCCAAGATAGGGCATAGGCCCCCTTTGCCCTTCTTGGGTACCAGAAAGTAGTGGGAGTAACAACCACGCCCTACTTCTGGCCCAGGAACGCGCTCGATGGCCCACTTGGCCAAGAGGGCCGTAACTTCCTCCTGCAGAAGTCGCAAGTGATCCCCCGACACGTGGCGGTATTGCGGTGGCATGGCTGGAGGGGTCGTCTCGAAGGGGAGGGAGTAGCCCCTTCTGACGATTTGCAGCACTCACCTGTCCGACGTGACAGTGCGCCAGTGGAAGAGGTGATGGCGAACCCTGCCCCCCACTGGCGTCACATGGGCCTGAAAGCACAGACTAGAAGGGCTTTGAGGCGGGCGCCACTGGGGAAGATGTGGACTGGCCTTGCCGTTGGCCCCGACTGCCGCCACGGCGGGTTCCACGGCCGCCACCGCGCTGTGTATTAGTCTGCGGTGCGTGGCTGGCAGCACGTGTGGGCGCGCCCCATCCTTGGCCACGAAAGGAGCGAAAGGCACCCGTTTGCTGGCGTGGGGCCGAGGGGCCCAAGTACTTGGCCGTAGCCCTGGAGTCCTTAAAACGCTCAAGCGCATGGTCTGCCTTGTCGCCAAATAGGCGACGGCCATCAAACGGCATGTCCAGAAGTGTGGCCTGGACATCAGCCGAAAAGTTGGCGGACCTCAACCAGGCGTGGCGTCAAACCACCACCGTCGTTGCCATCGCTCTGCCCAGTGAGTCCGTGGTATCCGGCCCACACCGGATGGAATAGCGCGTTGCATCTTGACCCTCCGCAAGGGCTTGGGCGAGTTTAGTCCGGGCCTCCTCCGGACATTGTGGCAGCACGTCCCGCGACCGTGTCCCACAGGGTGAGGGTGTAGCGGCCCAAGAGGCATGCGGTATTGACTGACCGCACTCCCAAACTCAGGGACGAAAACACTTTCTTCCCGAATTGTTCGTACCTCTTGGATTCCCGATCGGGTGGAGCCGTTGGGAATGAGGTCTGGGAAGTGGAGGCCTGGATGACCAGGCTCTCAGGGGTGGGATGGGTGGACAAAAAGCAAGGGTTGCCGGGTGCCGGGCGGTAGCGTCTGGCCACGTTCCTATCCACAGGCTGACCTGTAGCGGGCTTGGACCAAGTGCCCAAAAGAACGTCACACAAGGCCTCATTAAACGGCAGCAGAGGCTCAGTGGAGCATGCTTATGGTTTAAGGACCTCAGTGAGGGGGTTAGTCCTCACGGCCGCAACGGGGAGCGTCAGGCCCAAGGCCTTGGCCGCCCGCGTCAACACTACACTGTAGGCAGCCCCCTCCTCCGTAGCCACGGTGGGAGGGGAGACAAATCCAGTGTCTGGCTAAGTGTCAATTCCACTGGCCTCCCCAAGCTCATATGTCCAGTCTCGTTGAGACTGGCACTCCTGTGCCAGAGGGTCCACAGACCCCTCCCAATCGCCCTTGTCACCCATCTCCTGTAAGTCAGGCTCAACAGATGGGGGCGGTTCGTGGAAATAGAAATCTCCATAAGACGTCGAGAGCGGCACCGCTCCGGCACCGGAACCGAATCGAAGACGGCGCCCGTAGGCAGCGCCAGGGGAGACACCCGCAGGGCCGGCGTCGGTGAGGTCGACCGGCGGCGCAGGGGCCGGAGCACCCGACCCGCTAGGCCCTCCAGCCGGGACTGTTGGGCCCGGAGGCACCACGGTACCCGGGGGAGGAGGGAGGGACCTCATGGCCATGTGGTACCGCTCGACCACCTCTGGCGTCGCACCGTGCCCAGGGACCGGAAGGTATGGAGCAGGTGGCGATGCCTGCGACTCCAGCGGAGCCGCGCGGGTGGTGTCACCCGGCCGCGTCACGCGAGCATCGGAAGAACGATGACGTCTCTCCGACCTCTCATGCCTCTTACCTGAGGACCTGGATCCTGAAGACCGATGCCGACTCTCGGAGCTATGAGGGCTCCGACCCCGCGACCGGTCCCTCGACCTCCTGTGGGACCGAGACCTGGAACAGCGCGGGGCCGACTGCCGGAGCTCCAGCCGCTTGCGGGACCGCTCCCGCCTAGCCTTAGACGTCAGGACCCGGCAGTCGGAGCAGGTGCGGTCGTCGAGGCCTAGACACTGAAGACACCGGCGATGGGGGTCGGTAACCGACATCAGTCGGCTGCACTTGGAGCAGGGTTTGAACCCGGGCATCCCTACCGTAGGAGTCGAGAGACTCGAGAGAAAAATGATCAAAAAGTTTAGTCAAAAAATGACTAAGGGGTAGAGCTTCTGCGGATCTGCGCTAGCTGGTGCGGAAAAAAGAAGAACTGACGTCAGCGCGCGAGGGCGGCGTCTAAGTACTCCGACATCGTCATTCCGGCGCTAACGACACCGACGACGGATGCGGAGCCGCGGACGACGCCTGCTGGCGAGCAGGGGTATTGCTACGCAAAATTTTACGGATCCAGTCTGACGCCTGGGGATATTCAAAGGTAAGGAATCTATCACTAATGTGTCTCTTTCAGATCTTTCCATACTGTTTTATGTAAGCATCAGCTTACCGCCAAGACACAGGGCCATGAATGCAGACATGTACAACTCGCGTATGGTGAAACAAATCTATAGATGCCCCGTGTTATCCAACAACTTCAAATATTCCTGGACTTTTCACCAGTAACCTTTGGTGTGTCTAGTTTGAAGCCAATAATTCACACTTGAGATCGGTAACTTGGCAACTACTCACATGGATGGATGGGTAAAAGAATCGTACAATTCCTCTTTA
Source organism: Lissotriton helveticus (assembly GCF_964261635.1). Taxonomy (NCBI): domain Eukaryota; kingdom Metazoa; phylum Chordata; class Amphibia; order Caudata; family Salamandridae; genus Lissotriton; species Lissotriton helveticus. Next base: position 20,823,025 of record NC_136069.1, on the reverse strand, counting down.
TGATTTAGAAAATCGTATTTGTTTTTGGTTGGTATTTTAAAGTGTTCTCTGCGTTTTAGCCATCCCTGTTCAAGTCACAATTCGATGTATTTCTATTTGCATTGCTCATTGCAAACCTTTTCACAGAAAGTGTTCACATTCAAACAAGGCACAATGCATTTAATGCAACAAATGTTCATAATGCGATATGTGAAAGCTAAGAGACTTTGAACCTTGGTTAGGCAACATACGGACCGACTCAAATAGTTTCAACATTTCGAAGGATCCCAGTCAAACTGGCAAAGTAGAAATCTTGCGTTGCTGCCAGTAACAAGAGGACAACTAGTGACACTGTCCACTTTAATTTTTCTTTTGCTCTTGAGCTTCCAGGGACTACAACTCCTGTTTCCAATTGTTGACCCGGTCAATGAGACTTCAAATCGCAGACAGGTGTAAGTACTAGCCTTTTGCTTGCTTACGATATCACACACTGAGCAGCTTCATATCAACAAAGACATCACCAATAGAAATCAGTAAAGAAGATTTAGGGACGCTTTAGACATAGAATTAAAATATCTAGGGTGCGACCTTGAGAACATAATGACCTAGATATATTTCTAGGGCCCATGGGCTAAAGGTTTGTGCAAAAATGTTTTACTTTCATTTATGGCAAAGAATTTTTTTGTATTTCACTGAATGTTTTTTATTCTGACTCATAATGTATCAGGGGGATGGTGAGCTTATACAGATCTAGAACAGCATGGTAACCACAATTTAATACAGAAAACTGCAGTTTTCATTTCGATCCAATAAGACAAGTGCTCGGAAGAAGCAACAGATGTGTACTTTCTGCCCACCCACTCCAACAAAGTAAGAGTGGCGCATGCGTATGGTCGGTTGCTGCATTTGAACTATTCTGTAGAATTTCACTACTCGCATTGTAACAAAAGCCCATATGAGCAAGTCACTTACCTTTGGTAACGTCTTAACTGGTACAGACTATATAGCTCTGGTTTCCTTACCTTAGAATTATCCCCAGGCGTCTAACTGGATCTGTAAATTTATTGTGAGCAGTACCCCTGCATGCTGGTAAGTGGCATGGTTTGGCTCACGCGGCGGTATCGGCGTCGTCTGCACTGAAGTGACATGCACTGTGCCTATATAGGCGTTGCAACCCCAGCGCACGGACGTCAGTTTCTTTTGCGGCTTTTCACACAAGTAGCAGGGAGCCGCAAGGAACACTGACCACTTGTGTTTGAAACTAGGGTTCTAAAAAGTTCAACAGCCCTGTACTAAAATATCTGTTTGAATAGTAAGGAATTTGCAACTAGAGTCCTTACCAAATCGGAGCATAAAAGGTAGGCAAGGTTATGAACTGGCATATGTGGAACAGGGTGAATACCTTCAGCAAGAAGGATGCTCAAGTCCAAACTACCAGTTTGGGTAAAAAGAAATGTACCGAGGCTGAGATGACAGCGCTTGTGGTTCACTGACCTTGTGGGCAGATGCCACCAGAAAGGCTGTCTGGTGAGGAGCCAGGAAAGCAGTCTGGTGAGGACCTGGAGGAAACATGCTGGAGACTTTAAGGAACCTATTTACAACAGGGTACTTGAAAAGGGAGGGCAGATCTTGCAGCTGCAGAAAGGTTGAGAACAGATAACCCATCTACATGCTCAATGCAGAAACCTGCTGGGCCAAGGTAAGAACAAACAAAAGAACTTGGGAAAGGGGTGTTGATAAAGGGTCAACCTGTTCGTCTGTACACCAGGCCACAAACTTGCTCTGGGAGCCAGTGTATACTGTCTTGATGGAGGAATGTCGGGCTTCCAAAATAACATAACAGACTATGGGCAGAGGATAAAAGCTGTCTGTCAACTGTCACCACTCAATCTCCACGCATGAAGGCGGAGCGTTGACAGGTTTGGGTGGCGAACCCTCCCCTGCCGCTGTGACAGGAGATCCTCTCGTAGGGGCAGCCTGATAGAAGGGCCGATGGACATGCTCAATAGGTCGGGATACCAAACTCTCAGATGCCATTGCAGTGCCAGAAGGATGCCTTGGCCTGGTTTTTCCTGATCTTCTTGAGAACTCTGGGCAGGAGTGGTATCGGCAGAAAGGCATAAAGGAGTACGTAGATCCACTTGAGACGAAAAGTGTCTCCAAGAGAGCTGCCTTGGAAACTCCAGCGGGCAGAACTGCTGACATTGCATATTTTCTGAGGTGGCAAACAGATCTAACCAAGGATTGCCTCACTGCAGAAAGACTTTGCACCACCTCCGGTTGGAGACACCACTTGTGATCAGCTAGGCATCTTCAGCGGAGTGTCTGCTCTGGCGTTCAGAGAGACTGCCAGGTGTTGAACCACCTAGGAAATTCTGTGATGCTCCAGCCGTGTCCAGAAACGAAGGTACTCTTGACAGAGGGTCCATTACCCCACACGCCCCGTTTGTTGCAGTACCACATGGCAATGGTGTTGTCCGTGAACACCTGCACTCGCCTTCCATTGTTGGAGGGTAGAAAAGGCTTGCAATGACAACCAGATCGCTTGGAGCTCAAACAGAATTCTGCTAGAGAACAGAGTTCTCCTATCTCCACCTCTCCCAGACAGCCGCCCCAGCCCAGCAGTGACAGGTCTGTCACTACCGTCAGATCTGGTTGGGGAAAGGAGAGGGGTCTACTGTTGACCCAATCACAGTTTGTCAGTCACCACTGCAGATCTTTTGCAGAGATCTCCGAGATCTGTACCATGTCAGAGAGATTTTCTTTGATGCTGGGCCTACTGGAATTTCAGGTCCCACTGCAGAGCCAACATATGCCAATGGGCATGCGTCACTAGCAGGATGCAGGAGGCCATGATTCCCATTCTCAGTCTCACAGAAATCCAGACTAGAGGCTGAAACATCATAAGAGCCTGAATATCCTGGACTTGCCACTCTGGAAGATAAGCCAGAGACAGCACAGTGTCCAGAACAGCTCCAATGAAAGGGAGCTTCTGAGAAAGGATCAGGTATGACTTCGGCACATTGATAGTGAATGCCAGCAAGTGCAGGAGGTCCTCCGTAGTTTGAAGGCGAGATAACTACCATGGGTCGCGCTCACCCTCAACAGCTAGGCATACAGATAGAGGAAGACTCGAACCCTTGATCTCCGCAGATAAGTTGCAACCGCCGCCATCACCTTGGTGAACACCGGACAGGTGCTGGTGAGGCCAGAGGGCAGCATGGTAAATTGAAATCGCTCATGGCCCACCGTGAACCGCAGGTAGTACAGGAATATGGAAGTAAGCGTCCTGCAAGTCCAATGCTACCATCCAGACTCCCAGGTACAGGGCAGACAGAACTTGAATGAACATGAGCATTTTGAATTTCCCCTTTTTCAGGAAGAAATTGAGAGTGCGCAAGTTAAGGACAAAGGCCTTCTCCTTTTTGGGCACCAGAAAGTAGTTGGAACAACAAGCACAACCTACTTCTGATGCAGACACCCTCTCTGTGGCTCCCTTGGCCAAGAGAACCTGCACTTCCAGGCGGAGTAATGCGATTCGGTCCTCTGTTAGCTTGTCGCAAGTAGGTGGCATGCGCAAAGGGGTAGTCACACAGGGGATAAAATAGCCCCTTGTGTCAATTTGGAGAGCCCAGTAGTTAGATGTTATCGACCTCCAGTAGTGCAGGTGATGGCGTATCCTGCCTCCCACTGGGTGCCCATGATGGTTGGAGGGCAATCTAAAGGGACTTGAAGGCTGTAGCCGCCAGGGTGGTGGTGGACTTAGCCTGGCCTCAGGCTACCTGGCCCACGTAGCCCTGTGGGTGAAGCCTTCTTGTCAAGTCTAGCCGTGGTGGATGGGCAGTTGGAGACAGTTGGATGCCCCTTCCGTGGCCACAAAGGAGCGGAAGGTGGACAGTGGTTGGCGAGGGGCTTTGGAAAGGCCCAACGACCTGGCAGTAGCCCTACTGTCCTTGAGGTGCTCCAGGGCAGAGTTCGCCTCATCTCCAAAGAGACAGGAGCCATCACCACCACCACCGCTCGGAGTTTATCCACCCCCCCCTCCCATCCCCCCCACGACAGACGCCTCTCCCTCCCCAGCTCCCTCCCCACTCTCACCCACGACACTCCCACACCTGACAGAACAACTCTCACCCACATCACGCCACCATATGACAACATCACCACTCGGAGTCTATCCACCCCCCCCCTCCCATACCACCCACGGCGGACACCTTTCCCCCCCCCAGCTCCCTCCCCACTCCCACCCACGACACTCACACCCTCCCAACAACACACACAGAACATACCACCTCCCCTACCTTAGCATCCCCCTCTCTCCCACCTCCTATTCTCAGCCCTCACTACCCTCCGGTCTCCCCCACTGTCTTCAGCCTTCACTCACTCTTCCACTCGTCCACTTCCGCCCACAAACACGCCCACTCTTTGAATGCCATCCCACCCATTTGCACCGCAGAACATTCCAACAACGCTAGTATATCCCCACCTTCGATTCCCTGCCCGCTTTCCAGCTCACTACACAACCATTCACCAATGGCTCTCACCACCTACGCCATCCCCAATGCACCCCCTGACCTGACTTTACCCACCCTCCAACAAGTGAAAGAGGATATTCTACAAATCAAAAAAGATGTCCACGCAATCAAAGACCTTCTCTCATCACAGCCCAGTCCACCTCCAATCATCCCTCTACCCTACAAAGGACGCACCCGCCCTACATACCCTCGCCTCAAACGACATCCACGCTGGCCGACTATCCCCGTTCGCAACAACTCCCACCGCCCCCGCCGCGGTGGGAGTTGTTGAAAAAGTATGGGTCAGGCCTCCTACGAGACTATAGGCAGCATCTGCACAACCGTATCCCAACTGTGTGGGTCCAAAACAGAGTACCAGAGCGAGTGGAGTGTATTGGCCCAAAAGGCAAACGGAGCTCACAGACCACAATGCCAGGCTGGTGGAAAAGAATATTTTATTCCCAAAGTTATTCAGCCTCTCTCGAATTCCCTGTCAAACCGGAGGCTTGGCCCACCACGCTCCCTGTGGTGGCAAGAGGAAACTGGGTCCCCTGGGTGGGTCGAAGGACATGGGCAATTGATCTATTCATAGGGTCTCCTGTGCAGTGGTTGGACCAGGCACCGAGTAGGACGTCCATGAGGGCTTTGTTAAATGGGGGAAGCGGTTCTGATGTGGTGACTCCCGGCTAACACACCACAGCCAGAACATTCATGTTGACAGTTACAGTGCGTAGCCGAAAGTCTAGGGCTTCAGCCACCCTCCTCACCACCAGCGAATGAGGTTCCTGCCTCCATAGACAATCTTAGGAGAAACAATCAGTGACATCCGTGTCATCCTCACTCCAGGTGAACTCTGACGTCTAGGGGTTGGTATTCATCAGGTTCCAATAGACGCTGCCATCATCCCCAAGTCCTAGCCCAAAGGAATAGGGCACACACTCCAGCTTGGGTGGTCTATCCCCAGTAGGCACTAATGTCGGTGTTGGATGACGCTCATCAGGCTCCGTATTGGAATAGGGAAGAGCATGGAGATTACACAGGCGGCACAGAGGAGGGTCGAGGTGGCTCGACTTGTGCCACTCCGGATCCATCTATGGATCCAAGGAGCAAGAGGAAGATCAGTAGGGGCCCTACCAAGCCGGCGGGGTCAGATGGCGCTCCAGCAGGGACTGGCCGCCCAAATAGGAGTTGCATGGCCTCATAAAATTCATGAAGTTGGGTGGGGATCGCTCTGGCTCCTGGAAACTGGGGGAGGCACGGAGACTGGGAAGGCTCAACCGCAGAGCCTTGCCTCGAATACGGATGCTCAAATGCCGACGCTCCCGCGTCTCAACCAATGACTTCACAGGACAGGGCAAATTCTAAAGACCTTAGACTTCATGCTCTTCTTCTGTTTGTGGGACTTACCCAAACACCAGGATGACTTCAACTGTGACGACTTGCGCTTGTAATGACTCTGCTACTGATCCCGGGGCCTTCCACTCATCTGGGATCGAGACCATAAGGTCGTCACACATTGATTAGCAAGGAGTTTGAGGAACCACTTCCACAAGGCCTTGGGGTGCATGGTGCAACAATCGATGCAGGTCTTGGCATCATGGTCACCTTCAAGACACCAAAGAAAGACGAGGCGTGGGTCCATCACTGACATTTGTCTGTGACAGGAGCCACAAGGCTTGAAACCAGCCTTCCTTGTGGACATCCCTGCCACGCCAGGAGACAGTCTCAAAACATTTGTCAACCAGAGGTGGACAAAAAAGACTGGTGTAGCTCTTCTCTGGATCTGCGCTGACTGGCAAGGAAAGAAAAGTACTGACGTCAGTGCGTTGGGGTGGCGCTTGTATAGGCAGTGCTCATGTCACTTCCAGCGTGGACAATGCCTCACAGAGCCGAATGACACCACCTACCAGCGTGCAGGGGTACTGCTCACAAAAAATATGCAGATCCAGTCTGATGCCTGGGGATAATTCTACGGTAAGGAATCTGCGGCTAGAAGTCTCCATCAGATTTCCAACTTCGAATGCCCGGTCTGTGCATCTGTTCACCTCTGCTGAAACACTTAGAGATTTAACAGCCGAGTTATAGCTTTGATTTATTTTCTTTGCAGGTAAAATAGCGTTCCAGGGTGTTCATACGTATGACCTCGCTATTCTCCATCACAAGTGTGGTGTGTTTATACATTGTTTGAACAGGTGCCCACCATATCATGCATCCACCCACCATTTGTTAGGGCTTAGAGAGCAAATACATTTTAGAAACTGCTGTTTGCTTCTATTGCATTTATGCGGTTTGTTGTAGGATAATATACAATGCATGTTTTATGTAATATTACAGTGAGCATGAAGTTCACATAGAGTGCAGCGTTTTATCTTAAGCCTAAAGGTTTCCTATGTCGACAATTATAGGTGATAAGAATGACACTCTCACGTTCACTCTGAGACTCAGTACAAATACAGGACTCCAGCTCCTTCGGAGAGCTCGTTACCACACCGAAAAGGACAGCGGCAGATAACAAGCTGTGCTCTCACAGACAGAGCCTGGCCTTCGGGGCACCGGGTATGTTTCTTGCAAATTCACAATAATGCGGTTATGTTGTACCGTAACCCCTTTCGATATATAATCACTAGCATGCGGCCTCTACTTGGCCCTGGAAAGGGAACACTGCTTCACTCCTTAGCCTGACTAACACCGGCATCCCTTTTATGTGAGCACTCCGAGACCATCAGCCGGCTTTGGTAGTACATCTAATAAGAGCAATGTTCGTGTTTGCAGCGGGCTAAAAAAGACTCATAGCAGCTTTGTCAGCATCTCGTCAGCAACCACTGGGTAGGCGTCCTTCAATAATGAAAAGTCAAGTTCGATAACTGCCAACAGAAAAAATAAAGCGCACACACTCTAGGTTTTTTCATTATTTTATAGTCTTATTCTCTTTGAATGGTGAACATGGTCGTAAGAGAGTAGGGTGGCGAACCTACAACAATGAGTCACTGCCTCATGCATGCAATCTTTGGAAACCAAGAGTATTCAACATCCAGGTCTCCGAACCAGGAGGATACATGTAGGAGGCACTCCTGCGGGAGCAAGACAGAAATCTCAGCGCTGGTGCAAGTCTGAAATGAGGAGCTCGACAAGTGAACCGACTCGATGGAGCTCACGCAAGGTCTATGCCTATTTATTTATACAGCACTTACATATCTACAGCCCTTTATAAATTAATATGCATAGAGGGCAGGAAAGTTATACGTAACCTCATGATGTGTACAAAAACAATATTTGTAAGTAAAAAAAATGTAAACGTAGGAAAACACTGGGCTTCAAAGTCCATCATAATCTAGTGTGAGGTGTTAAAAGGTAATACATTGTTAAAATGCAGAAATTCTAATTCACAAGACTTAGCCAGGGTTCACAAAACAAAGCAAGGAGGTGCTCGTCTCAGCAGCTTCTTGCTCGACACATTGAGGGCACAGTCTGCCAGTAGCAGGTACATACCAATTGCCAGATCATTGAAGAGTTTGGTAAAAACAAGAGATTCGTGTCATAGGATATCTCAGCCAGGTTAGCAGGACCCCATTTGAGGGGATTCTGACCCCAGTAAAATTGAGTTCTAGAGAATTAGACAGCTACTAGTAGGGAATAAGAGGGCAGAATGGAAAGAACCAGTTGCGAACAAGGCAGGTGCTGGCAAAACTAGAGGGCCCAGAAAGGGAAATAGACATGTGCATAGCCTCATTTGCAACAGTAGTTCATGAGACTATCTCTAGCTATGTTTGGTTGTGTGTTCATCAATGAGAACAGGTTGGTAGCATGAAAACAGTGTTAACCTAGCGCAAAGACCGCACTGAGGTACATTTTTATACTTAATTTTTATACTTAAGACAGGTTGGGAAGAAGAATACTGCATGTAGCTACATCTTTTGCATCACATCGACTGAGAAAATTCCAAGCCGAACAAGGGAGGTAAAATGGGACTATAGATTTTATAGAGTACGTTTTGATTGGGGGGGCGCACTCAAGATTGACGTGCAGGAGCGCAAACAAACTGCATATAGCTCATCATATTTTCCATGACACTGGCCAGAGACTGGTTGTAGTAAGGGTGCCTGTGGTGAACTGTGGAGTAGATGGAGGATGCGTGTTGCGGTGGGACAGATTCTGTGTGCAGCACACTATGGATATACTATGCCCTTACCCAGAATGGGGCGTCGGTGCGTGGGAGGGATTGGGTGGTAGAGAGGGGTTGGAAATGTAGGTCATTTCCAGTCAGGATTTTCTTTTGGAGGGAGAGGGGAGATCGTACACTGTGGGACTGCGCTATTATGGCATGCTTCTTGCGACTGGTTGCACACAGTGGGATTACACTCTTCCTTTTTAGGATTGCTAAGGGGGCACTCTAGTGGATATACAGTGCCCACAGTCCCATTTACTGCCCTACACTATGGGTGGCAGCATGTTAGGTCTTGTCCTATTCAAAGTTGGTCTATCGTTGTGGGATTCCTAGTCACACCAGGATGGGACCATGCACGCAAACTGTTCCGATCGTGGTTCGGCAGAACACACCCATTTAGACTGCTCTAGGAAAGGGTGAGTCGGGTGCATTTAGTTAGACTTCTCATAGGCAGGTTTACTGAGGCACACCTGTTGCAAGCCAGAATCATGTTAGATCTGTCCCTTGAAAAGGAGGTTGTGCGTCTGTGTCATGCAGCTATATGTAACTACTTGGGGTTTGTTTATTACTCGAGAGGAGTTATGTCTTTGCTTGGTGTGATTTTTCCAATAATTGATCGCACAGTGAGGTTGCCAGTTGCTTTAACGAGGAATGGAAGGACAAAATAAAGGAAAAAAAAAAATCAAACTCCAATTTGATGAGGTATACCGTCAAGGACACTAATAGGGGAGACAGAGTGAAGATATCGGCTTAACCCTAGCCATGTGAGGTGCACGCAAAGGACTCAGACTGCCATATTCAGTGAAACGCAGTGAGGGGGCAGCCATGCTGACACACTCTAAAGGTACACTGACTCAGGCAGGACTACATACGAATCAAAAAGAGGAACCATGAACGTACTTCTGTACACATTTCTTTCTTAGAGCATGTCATAGGCAGAGATAGCGAGGTACAGAGTTACACGTAACAGGCATACAGCAGCCTAGAGGAGAAGCACTCAGGAGATGCTGCTTGCGAAGAGATACCTGAGCTGCTGCAAGAAGATTACACGTCGGGGAACAGCATTGCATGTGTTTAGCCTCAGACATTTAGGTCTCTGTGCTTTTAGAATGAACCTTCAATTCACATCAATATAATCCTTCACTGTCTCGAGGGCAGAAGAGCGACAAGAGTGCAGGTAAGTAATGTGAAGCCTTCAGAGAGCAATGAAATACAGAAAGAACCACACAGCTTTGCCATCTCCTCTTAAGCATAAGAGGTCAGCACTCCACCTTGCCCGCACTACGAGATATAGTACCCCAATTCTCCCGTAAGGTCTCATCGCTTCGAGGGAAAAGGACTGACAATTCAATTCCATTCTTTTGGAGACAGCTGCAGACGATTATATGCAGGCCCTCCATCATAGTGCTAAAAAGCTCTGTTTTGAATGCGTACCCTTTTAAGCCCTAAGCCGTGTTTTTCCTACCCCAGCTTTGGGATGGCTCTCGACTTCACATGGCGACGATTGACAAAAGTATATACCCTTGCAGCTTGTTCGATGGACATCTTTCCGTCCGGGCTCGAGCACGCTTCCATTTTTTTCTGTTACATGATTCTATTAGTCATTAAGAAAAGAGTCTATAAGAGTCTGTCATCAAGTTAATTCGATAGGAAAGTCTGCGCTTAGATGCGGAGATCAGCTCCAGGACAAACGGGCTATTTATTTTTCATTTCTCTGTTTCCGTAGCTGGAACCTCTTTCGATCTCAGTCACTCCGATTAATCTACGAATTGCAAAGGATGCTGAAAAGAAAGAGAAAGGCGTTGGAACATACATAAACACATTATGTAGTTGCAATAATAGTTCATACACACAACCTTACTCACTCTACCCCACTCTACTTTACTCCAATCTATCCCACTTCATTCTACCCCAATCTAATCCATACCACTCAACCCAAATCTAATCCAAACCTCTCTATCCCAATCTAACGCACTGCAAGCCAGCCATGCTGAACAGCAGCTGCACGGTTGTACAACATGGCTAAAACACATTGCCAAAACCAATAACTTTGAAGTAATGAGTTAGTTTATTTCCTTTTATTTTTTTTTCATCCTCAGAATCTTAATCCTCAATTTTGCACGGGTTTTTTCCCTTCAGCATTGACTGTTCCATTGTCGATGTTTTCTTCATTGAAGGTAAATTCGTTATCAACTGTATGATCAATGGTATCACCGTCAACGGTACCATGGATGGTGGCATCATTCACAGGAGTTTTGACGGTTTCATTGTTGACGTTTTCGCAGTCAAGTGTGGCGTCAAAGGCAACTGTGACTTCGCCGGCGAGGACTGTGTCGATGGTAAGTTGAGGAGGGACGCTGTTGAAGGAACCTTAGTCGACTGTGCATTTTAGTATCCTTGTTCTAATCGCTGTCTATGACAGTGGTGACAGGATCATGAACATAGGAGACAATGCTGTGGTAAAGGTAGACGTTGGTGTCGTCGTTACCATAGACGCCGTTTTAGACGAGGTCGCCATTGTCGAGCATGTAGTTGCATAGCATTACTATTTCTTTAAGGATTTATTTTGTCGATAACAGACTGTGATGCACATTTTGGGAGTGCTTCTTTTAAGCAAGGAGTAGTAGGCTCTGAACAAACCTTTTCTGAGGCAATTGTTCCCTTCTTGGAAGAGGAAGGAATGAATATCCTAATGCCTCTTCTCGTGCCCAGATGTTGTAAGTTTGGATTTTTTTAATGGCCTTTGAAGTTGGTTCTGAAGGGATTTTTTCTTTAGATTTATATCTTTTGAAGGAAGATTTAGTCTGTAAAATACTGATCACTCTCCTAAACAGATAACGGGCACTCATTTTCTAGTCCATGAAGCCACAGCAAAAGTCTACCTTCCCTATCTTTAAGAACCTTTCCAAATCTGAAAAGTCCTTTTTAGGGTGTTGGGGCATGGTATCCAGTCAGGATATGCAGGTAATCGAAGTAGTCCTTGCTTTTGGAAGTAAATCCCCTCATGAAAAAACTACGAGAAGAGTAATTTGAGCAGAGCTCAAGGAGACTCCTATCACACGACATGAGGTTGAAAATCGGAGGGATCCAGTCTCTCCTGGGAGCATTCTAGAGGGTGCTATCGCCTGATTGGCTCAAGTTTGATCCTTTTTTTTTTTTTTTTAAAAAGGACACATCGTATATAAAACCTAGGGTTCATTGCCATTTTGTCCATGATAGTAATACACATTGCTTTATTATAGTACAGTAGAACTCCCACTTCAAAGACGGGGAAGGATTAAAGCATGTGGATCCATGAAAGATTCAGTACTGGAGAAGCATTTGTGTCATTCTGCATGGTCACTTTTTAACCCCTTGTGTGCTGTTGACTAGCTCAGCTCGTTATGAGGGACGGTTGAGCTGCCCTCATGACGAGCTGAGCTCGTCACAGCCGTTGGAACGTTCACACGCGGGGATAATTTCCCCGCTGTGCTGAACGTTCCAAAACCGCTGTGCCTCATGACGAGCCGAGCTCGTCAACAGCACAGCGGCGCCGCGCGCGCCCCCCTCCCTCCCGCACAGGAGGGGAAAACACCCCGCAGCCAAGTGGTTAAACTCTATATTCATATTACTTTGTACTGGGAATTTTCTATTTCCTATAGAATACAGAGTATGCTGCATGCTTTTGCGAATGGTTCTAGTAATAGAACAAAACAAGGAAAATGAATCCGGTCTTGGCAGATTAGGCAGCGTATTATTATTCGCCTCGGAGTTAGGAAGGTTAAACCAGCTGTACTTTAAGCGTCCCTACAATCAGAATATTCACTACTACTCCTTACGCTGCAATGAGTATCAGGTCTGGTGGATCGTGAATGGTAATCACGACTGATTACCAATTGGGGGGATAGACGAAGAGGGAGAATAAAAAAATAAAATAAAAAATAAAAAAACATAAAACTTGAGCTCGCCGCAGCCTCAAAAAACAGTGCTGCACCACTGGGACTGCTCCGAGTAAACGTCTCCTAGCACCTCTCCCTAATATTCCCAGGTACACATTAAATAAAACAGAATGCCTTTTATAGACCAAGATTTGCTGTATTGTGTTTTGTTCACAGGACTGCAAGACACTGAGTGGGAAGCGGGATCATATAAAGGAATAGGGCCAAAGGTAGTTCCCATAACACGCCACACTGATCTGCCTTTCACGTTGTCACAAGATGATCTCCTGCGTTTCCCTTCATTCTAAAACCAAGATGGGCACGGCCCTTCAGCCCCCAGTCTTCACCTCAGGGACCCATATCTTGAAGCATTAACCCTGGTCATTAACCTGTGTCTGCCTCCTGACAATTCTTTAGAAGCTGCACTTCTCTATAATTTTTCAGTGGTTTTATATATAGTTATATGTTCACATATGTATGGGTATTTGCAGAACGTGAATATAACTAGACGACAACAGAGAACTGCACATGGGAAACACAACAGTCATCCAGGTAGATTCCTATAACGTAGAAATGTAGAGGAAGAAAATCCAGGGGGATCTTAACAGAGGTATAGAAGTTCTAAGTCAAGGCCTCGTTGCAAGACCCTGCCAGATGGAAACAGCATTGAGATAAACACATTGTTTGCTCCCAGGAAGAGGCTCCATAGCCTTCCTGTGATGATTAAATGAGACGTCACATATGACCGCAAGTCCAGTGTGGCGAGACAACAGTGCTTGTGCCGTAAAGTGTTGCAGTGCTATGTGCAGGAGGAGAAGCGGTTGACAAATCTGCTTCTCAACAGTTCTGCCAAAGCTTTCGGAATCGGTGTCGATTTGGAAACTGCTCTCCTTATGGCATTTCTTTGAGCCCGTTCTTTAACTCTGGAGATGCAGGAATAGAAACTTTAAATCTCCACCATGGGGTATAGGCCCTAGGTGAGCAAGCTCAATAATATTTTCCAGAACTTACCATGGACCTTCACAAAGTGCTCCAGGTAGATGTATGTTCAGAACCCCCATTTCTGGGAGTTAAAAGAAAAATTCCAGTATTCTTGGTGTGAAATATTTTTTACAGAAGGGAACGATTTGTCTTCTGCACTTGATTGTCACTAGTGCTGTGCTCATTGACTGCCACCTGTGCCTTGATTATACACACACACACACACACACCCCTTCCCTTCTTTAGAGGAAGGAATGCAAGGATCCTTCACAAGCAGTAGTAGTCCAAAACAAGCATACCCACCTTCTGCCATTCCACACCCACACGCCCGCTTACAGCACAAACCTTGTGCATCAGTGAAAGTCCCTGGTGTGAGGATACACTCCACAGGAAGACTGACCACGTACAACACACACCTATCTCATTGCCCACTTACCTGCTCCTACAAACCCCAAGAATGCGAGGATGAGAAGCGGGGAACCACTGGCAAACACTTCAAAACCGGAGGCGAAGAGCGGAGAGAGGAGGACGGTTGCCCAGAAAAGGAAGTTCAGGAGCGACCAGAGCCTGCGGGGGGGCTTGATCTTAGTGCCAGGGAACGTGCCTTCTTCAAAGTATTTGTCTTGCAAAGCATCCTGGGGAGAGGCAGAGAGACAAAAAAAGGTCAAACAATATAACTGCTCCAACACTGTGCTCGCCACCTATAATCTCAAAACTTGAAACTGTGCAAGACCATTCTGCAAAGGACTACAGAGGCATTGCTCCAGCAAGGGGGCAGGCCAGGGAGCGTACACACCAATGTCAACATAAAATACAGAAAATGTGACTGTCTTGGGTTGTTCATGTTCCATTTCTGAGAGGGCCTGGTTCTGCAGTTCAGGCTGGACGGTTCCTATTGGAGCGGGAGCAAGAGTGATCTGCATACTGCTGATTCTAATTTGAGGTGGTATGGTGGGCAAAAGGACAAAGGGTTGGAATGTTACCCTGGGCATTGCCAGTGGTTGAACTTATTGCAAGTATTCCTCCCATCAGATTCTGCATGCCTGATAAACTACCACATGTGCCAAGGGTATCGCCGGGCATGGGTCCAGTGCTCACTGTGCCACTGGAATCAAGCTACACCCAAATGAGGAGCCCTAATCAGGGTGAAACCGGTCCTGGGTTGTTTCCGCTACGGTTCACAGAGTGCTTGGCAGTTGGGCTGAACTTCATAATAGCGTTCCTGGCATATGAACATCCTCCGTTAGGAAGTTCATACGCCAGAAACGCTGCCTTAGGAAGTTCATACGCCAGAAACGCTGCCTTAGGAAGTTCATACGCCAGGAACGCTGCCTTAGGAAGTTCATACGCCAGGAACGCTGCCTTAGGAAGTTCATACGCCAGGAACGCTGCCGTAGGAAGTTCATACGCCAGGAACGCTGCCGTAGGAAGTTCATACGCCAGGAACGCTGCCGTAGGAAGTTCATACGCCAGGAACGCTGCCTTAGGAAGTTCATACGCCAGGAACGCTGCCGTAGGAAGTCCATACGCCAGGAACGCTGCCGTAGGAAGTCCATACGCCAGGAACGCTGCCGTAGGAAGTTCATACGCCAGGAACGCTGCCGTAGGAAGTTCATACGCCAGGAACGCTGCCGTAGGAAGTTCATACGCCAGGAACGCTGCGTTAGGAAGTTCATATGCCGGAAATGCTGCGTTAGGAAGTTCATACACCAGAAACACTGCGTTAGGAAGTTCATACGCCAGAAACGCTGCGTTAGGAAGTTCATACGCCAGAAACGCTGCCTTAGGAAGTTCATACGCCAGGAACGCTGCCTTAGGAAGTTCATACGCCAGGAACGCTGCCTTAGGAAGTTCATACGCCAGGAACGCTGCTGTAGGAAGTTCATACGCCAGGAACGCTGCTGTAGGAAGTTCATACGCCAGGAACGCTGCTGTAGGAAGTTCATACGCCAGAAATGATGCGTTAGGAAGTTCATACACCAGAAACACTGCATTAGGAAGTTCGTATGCCAGGAACGCTGCCTAAGGAAGTTCATACGCCAGAAATGCTGCGTTAGGAAGTTCATACACCAGAAACACTGCATTAGGAAGTTCGTATGGCAGGAACGCTGCCTTAGGAAGTTCATACGCCAGGAACGCTGCCGTAGGAAGTTCATACGCCAGAAACGCTGCCGTAGGAAGTTCAAACGCCAGAAACGCTGCCTTAGGAAGTTCATACGCCAGAAACGCTGCCTTAGGAAGTTCATACGCCAGAAACGCTGCCTAAGGAAGTTCATACACCAGAAATGCTGCGTTAGGAAGTTCATACACCAGAAACACTGCATTAGGAAGTTCGTATGCCAGGAACGCTGCGTTAGGAAGTTCATACGCCAGAAACGCTGCTGTAAGAAGTTCATACGCCAGGAACGCTGCGTTAGGAAGTTCATACACCAGAAACACTGCATTAGGAAGTTCGTATGCCAGGAACGCTGCGTTAGGAAGTTCATACGCCGGAAACGCTGCGTTAGGAAGTTCATACGCCAGAAACGCTGCGTTAGGAAGTTCATACACCAGAAACACTGCCTCAGGAAGTTCATAAGCCAGGAACGCTGCCTAAGGAAGTTCATACACCAGAAACGCTGCTTTAGGAAGTTCATACATCAGAAACGCTGCGTTAGGAAGTTCATCAGCCAGGAACGCTGCCTAAGGAAGTTCATACGCCAGAAACGCTGCGTTAGGAAGTTCATATGCCAGAAACGCTGCGTTAGGAAGTTCATACGCCAGAAACGCTGCGTTAGGAAGTTCAAACGCCAGAAATGCTGTGTTAGGAAGTTCATTCGCCAGAAACGCTGCGTTAGGAAGTTCATACGTCAGAAACGCTGCGTTAGGAAGTTCATACGTCAGAAACGCTGCGTTAGGAAGTTCATACGCCAGAAACGCTGCCTTAGGAAGTTCATACGCCAGAAACGCTGCCTTAGGAAGTTCATACGCCAGAAACGCTGCCTTAGGAAGTTCATACACCAGAAACACTGCATTAGGAAGTTCATAAGCCAGGAACGCTGTCTAAGGAAGTTCATACGCCAGAAACGCTGCATTAGGAAGTTCGTATGCCAGAAACGCTGCGTTAGGAAGTTCATATGCCAGGAACGCTGCGATAAGAAGTTCATGTGTTTCTTGCTGGGAACGTGTAGTCCAAGCAACAACTGTATTGATGTTTCGCAGTAGATGCCTTCTATATCTTATTTCAGCAATGCGCTATAAATATTACATTTGAAACATTGATCCATGTACATTCAGCCAAATAGAATCGATGAAGAGCTCGTATTGCCTCTGGGATGGAATGGAACTCTATAAGTGCTCAGGTTTGAAACTGTGCGACATCTTCCAGGCATCTGTGAGGAGCTCATGAAGAAACCCACAGCACCCCAGGGGCCTGGAAAACCCTCAGAAGCAAGTGGCACCTCAAACGCTCCTGGAACGCTCGTCTCTCTTCATGGGATTTAGATGCGTGCATGAACACCTCATTGTCTCTGGCGCAGGCCAGGTTCAAAGAAATGAGTGAAGTCGCTTTGGCCAGAAAGAGTGATGTAGGATTGCCCCAAGAGAGTAGGGAAGGGAGGTGGCTGTGTCAGGACAGAGCTCTGGAGCCTGCACAGCAAAGCGACGTCAAATGTGCACTGGCACCACACAGAATCAAAAATACCAGACTTCAATATTGTGCCCATATTCACTGACCAAAGCTCCTCGTATCACGAACTGATCGACATGAGACCTTCCACACCCACCCGCTATGCATAGTTCAGAGAGGAGGGACCGAAAGGGGAGGAGTCTCACCCGGCAAGAGAAGCCTACACTGGGACAAAGGGCATGGCCTGGAGACCTCTCCCACCCACCCAGGCCAGAGAGGGGGGGGGGGGGGTGGAGGCCAGAGAGTGGGGGCGCTAGGGATGAGACAGGAAGGGAGGAGCCTCACCCCGGCAGGAAACGCATGCACTGGGAAAAAGGGTGTGGCCTGGAGACCTCCCACCCCTATACACAGATTTCAGTGAGGGGGACAGGAAGGGAATACGTTTAGAAAGGGATGTCCAAGATGGAATTCACGAACTCAAACACATAGATCACCTCCTGTGCATGTACCCTACCAGCCACTAATGCCATCTTCAACCGCACAACCAATGTAGGTGCCATATACGTCCTCCATACGTGGCACGGACAAGGCGCCGTCATCTAGGGCGTGGGGACAGAATGTTTCCTCCAAAGTAATCTTTCCTGCTCTCAACCTCGCTCCCTCTGGAGTACGACAGCATATTTGAACCATGTTTGGGTAAGGCACTCAGTTATGGGCACTGTAAAGACTACTTGAAAGAGCCAGTAGGCAGTTTACCGATGGGCAGGCTGGTAAAAGGCCAGTGCCTCTGAATTGGGGTCAAGCCGCCACCACAGCCACCATCACAGCCACCACCAGGCGATGCATCTCCTGGACTGAGGAGAGGGCAGCAGCCCCCCTCTCTCAGAATGGGATACACTTCACAAGTTTCCTTGACACTTGCTGGCAGCAGCGCTTAATTTGTACATAAAATGCCAGGGTCCTCGTCAACAGACCACTGCAGCTTGCACCACCCACTGCCCCTGCCAGCACTGACAATGACAAATAAAGTGTAATCACAAATAGGCACAGGTTTCCAAAGCCATGTAGATTAACCTAAGGCCTAACAAATGTGTCCATGGTTCTGCTGGCTAGGTGGGGATTAATGGAAAGTAATTTATAGATGCAGTCAGTACCCAAGGCTGAAAGGCCAGGTCACAGTTCTACTAGAAACTCCTGTGGGGGCTCCAGTGAGTCCTAGTTCACTAGTCCATTCTTTCATTTCAATAAATGTAATAAAGTCTACAGAACACATTTCATTTACTAAACAAATAACTAGTTAGGGTGTAAACTCATTTTGGACTGACATTAAACGGACACTGGTGACAGCATGGCAGGGTCTAAGACGACACCAAGACGTTGGGGAAGTATCAGAGTTCGCCTGAGCGCATTATCAGAGCGATACCAGAGATGGGGCCAGAATCCCCACATCGACATTCCGCGGCATCTTTAGGTTTAAAAGGAGTCTGTAAAAACAGATATTTCAAGATCTCCAGAACATCCCAGGACAGACGCAACAATATTCATATAATATCTTTGGCTACAGGGTAAATGTTATTAAATGTCCAGCACACAAAGTGTAAAATAACTTTTGAGGTTGTTTCTTGGAATTGGCAAATTCAGAATGTATTAGTGAATATCCTAGTTTTAGCATTTTAATTACACACCTGTTTGCCCTACATAGGATTCTGCCCAGTAACCAGTTACTGCCCCAGTACACCATAGGCTGTTTCTGCCCCCACCTCACCGCCAAGTCCTGGAACAGCCTCCTCCTTCATCTCTGGACATCACCCTTGCTGGAAGAATTCAAGAGGAGACTCTAGACCTGGCCTTTTGATTGAGCCCTGCTACCTAGCGCCTGATTAGTAGCACTAAACAAATACTGATTGATTGGAAGAAATGGTTTCACAAGGGGGACCTGGGAGAACACTACACATCAGGAACGTGATAGGAAGCAGCGACCGGTCGATTTCTGTGATAAACTGACCAGTCTAATTTGCGAGTCCCAGAGGACTCTGGTTATTGCAGAGATTCTTCCGGGAGCTCTTGCATTCCAATTCACGGTATTCAGCCCATATTTTATCCGCAACATGGCCTGGAGAGCCCAGCATATTACTGTCCACGTTTCTGAGGTACTAGACTTGAATTACCAACAATTCATGCACCTGCTCTCCTGTGGCAAAGCCTTGTTACACACTTGGCCATTTAGCAACCCAAGGAAACCAGTAACATGGACAAAACTGAAAGGGAGCGCTTTTAATGACCATAACCGTGGACTGCTAGAACCAGCGGACATTGTGCCGAGGTCCTGGTGTACGCAAACACCATCCTGAAGAAGCACCATTCTCAGACTCTCAATTGGACTCCAATCTTTTGTTCTCTTCCTTGAAAATCTTAGGCTCTTTCACGGTCATATTGTGGATCACTTGCTGACGTCAGAGAAGTCTAACCACAGACAAACTCTTTGCCAGCACCAACATAGAAAATAAGTCCATTATTTTGATGAAACACTAGATTAATTAATTAATTAATTAAAGGGTTTATATAGCGCTAGGAATCGACTCCCGGAGGAGTATCTCCACGCTTCGACCGCTGGGGAACCCGTCCTGGCTCACCCTGAGAGATGGTCCCTGATGGGTATCTCTAAGGTGCGACCAAGCATCCCCGGCGGTCTGGGGGGCCGTTGTGAAGATGAGGCAAGCTGATGCCCAGAGTTGCCGAGTGTGGTTTCTGACTAGAGTAGGCACCGAGGCGAGAATTATCGAGTCCGCTGACCCTGGTCCACGACCCTGCCGCGTCGGGAATCGAACCCTGGTCCCAGGCCGTTCTCTGCTTACGGGTCTGCCGCCTCTAACCAGTGAGCCACACTTCTCCAAGATGGCAGATTAAGCCCAGCAGCTGATGCAAAAGAATGTAATGCAGACCCACTATTCAGGATTAACACTGCGCAGATTCTATCATCCAGGAAGCATTCCCAACCTTATCTATGCCTAACACCCCTAGGTTTGATCAATGATCGCTCCCCCTACAAAGTTCTCGCTGGATTCCCATTAGCATACAGTACATACTTTCCCTCTCTGTCTCACTTCCTGAAATGTCATCTCGCACCCCCCCCCCCGCCCCACTGGGGGTACGGGCACCCCAGGTTGGAAACCCCTGATCTAGGTAGTGGGGTCAGAATGTTTCCTCCAAAAGTAAACTTTTCTGGTCTCAACCTAGCTCCCTCTAGAATACTACCGCATGTAGAAACCATGTTTTATTTACCTTGTCCTGATAAAGTTTGTGAAGCCACGAGGCCGCCTCCTTCTCATCTTCGGGAATCTCTTCCAGCGGAAATCTCCTGAATTTAGAAAAAGATAATGGAGAGAGAAGAGCTGTGAGAGGACAGCTTTAAAGAGCAGCAGCCTTTCTGGGAACAACTGATTTAAGATTAACAGACAAAACATGGCTCTATAGAAAACCTCCGAACCAATATTTATTTAAAAAAACAAACAAAAAAACAAACATAGTACCAATAACATTAAATTATAATTTAAAAAGGATCTAAAACTGCCCTCAAGACTGCTAGCTCTTACTTTGCCCAGTCTCCATTATTACAAGCTGCTCGCCAATATCATTGATTTATCCTGACAAGTCATTGGAGAAAGCAGAAATTATTCACTCAAAAACTGTACTGAAACAGAAGGAATATTAGAAAAATATCAGCCAGGATTCCGTCCTGGAATGGGGTCGGAGGTCATTGTTACTTCGGCTGCTGATAATGTAACGATGGTGGTCAAAGACGGGCTGTTGGCGCTATCATTTTATTGCATCGGTCAGATACGTTCGATAGAGTCATTGTTGGCGCTATCATTTTATTGCATCGGTCAGACACGTTTGATAGAGTCAATGTTGGCGCTATCATTTTATTGCATCGGTCAGATACGTTCGATAGAGCCAATGTTGGCGCTATCATTTTATTGCATCGGTCAAATACGTTCTATAGAGCCAATCGGTTATTACTCTACTACGAGCACTTAGGCTTCGATTGATGACTTGACCCACCCTACGTCCGCTCCACACGTTAGACATTCTAACAAGAAACCAGTTTGTTAGAGAGTGCCTCGACAGGCCAATCTCCTTTAACACTTTGACAATGCTTCACAGGTTTAAGCTCACTTTCAGAATACATGCGGACGACATCCATATCCTCTTCAATGTTCAATATTTTTCACCACTTACAGCTAGCTACCCGTTAGCAACAGCGGTTTTAAAAGTCTGTTGGCTAGCGCATCACATATACCACAATACTGGTCCTGGATTTTTAAGAGAACAATCGTAAGACACTCCCCCTGAGCTCTTAAAAAAGATCACTGTGTTACTGAACGCTCAGTTGAGAACACGTGGTGGTGGGGCCATCGGGATGCTTCATTCATCTCAATCTGCCGAATCGCCTCCACTGACGTATGACCCACTGGTGAGGATATCTTTGTTCGTGTGAGCGCTTCTATAGTGACAGGAGACCCTAATAGCAAGCACACAGCTTTGCAAGAAATAAACGGAAGCATCGGAGTGACTTTTGCAAACCTAGTCCTACTTCCTCCACAGAGGACGTGAACCCTGTACCTCTGCCGAGCACAGAGTAGAAATGTACACTAGGAAGCCCACGTGCATGCTCCGCTCCATCATTACACTGGTTTTCACCTCACTCCCAACATCTTCAAGTTTATGTTTTTGTAGTCTCTACCATGAGACAGATGCATAGGTTCAACGAAGACGGCCAGTAGGCTGTCAGGAGGAAGTGTTTAGGGCTGGAAGTTAGTCACATCAGTACCCTGTACTTCTCCACAACCACCCTCTGTCCAAAATAAAGAAGATTCCCAAAGATCCAGCTCCCTCAAAGGCATGAAGTATCGTACCGGCACTCTTGTGGTCTTGGTCGTAAAAAGCAGGGCATGACCAAACCATGTCACTTACAGTGCTCATGTCCACTTAATGGCACTTGCAAAACCTGAGACATGTAGCCCAGGTCTCTTGTTAGCAGGACAGTGCCGGGACAGGAATGTCTGCTGCATTGTAAATAGATGCACATCCCCGCACTGAGGGCCCAACTACATGTGAAACAGATTTATTTTGTCTGGCCAAGGGATACGACTCAATGCCTAGACCTGTCCCAGTAATAAGAGCTCCAGAACCGGTCCCATGACCTGGAGGGGCGCACCAAAAGAGCCTTTATAGTATGCACTGGATTCAGGTCCATGCCCTGGGGGCATCACAAAGCAGGAGTGGAAGCACACCGTGTTTTGTAAATGTAATTTGTACTTGTAAAGCACACTAATACCCATGGGTTTCCTGGCGCTGTAACGCATACCGCTGTGGAACCCTTCCTGGCTTTTCCCTGTGAAATGTCCACTCCTGGGCACCCCCAAGGTGGAGGCCAGGCATCCCAGCGCTGCTGAGGCCGTTGTGGAGATTAAGCAAGCTTTTGCCCAGAGTTGCAGAGTGGGATCCATGCTTAGAATAGGCACCGAGGCGAGAATGATCAGGTCCGAGGAAATTGAGCCCAAGACCCGTCGAGGCAGGAATTGAACCCTGGTACCAGGCCAGACCTCTGCATCCAGGTCTGCCGCTCTAACCATTGAGCCACACTTCTCCACCAGTGAATCAGGTGTGTGACCAGAGCCTTTGCTCTGTGTTAGGGAGAGGCGAGCATCCCGGCTTGCCTGTGTAAAGTTATGTGAGACCTGGAACAGTGTACTTACATTCAGCGTGTGCATATGTACACTGTGTTTGGAGCACACGTGTAGTATTAGGAGTCTATCTTGTGAGAGTCTGGGTTATAGGACCAGTGGGTTCTAATCTGGATGCCCCTGGTGCATCCTGGCACAAGGCAGAGGATATACAAATTACCCCCAAACTGAGCTACATGCATTTGTGTGACTCAAGGGTAGCGACCTGGACACTCGAGTGGCTCAAATGAAGACAGGGTTACCTTTGGAAATCTAATAAAGACCTTATTTACTATTATTCACGTGATTTGTAAAGGGCAATGCTACCTAGAAAAGGTTTTACAGTGCTAGCCTTCTCACTAAACAAAGCCTAAGCCAAGGGAAAGCGGTCACTAAAGTGGGAACATCCTTGCTTTAAGCACTTTGAGGAAAGCTTAGAGCAATTTACAAACTCAGTTTTTGAGGCAAGGTGTTCCTCAGCTTTGCTCCGAGATTAGAAGCAAAAGCTGCTAATTAGTTCTTCCTAAACACCACCATTTGGTAGTTGTGAGGGATGAACTGCAGTTTTAGTTGTTTAAGCTGAGGAGGTTTCTCAGTAGTGGTTGCACTTCTGTCTGTCCTGAACTACTGTCTCTGGAGAGCACACGAAGGACTCCGGTGTGACCAGGGCTGGTGTCTGCATGACGAGCAGTCTCCCAGACGTGAGAGGACATCACCTGAAGGCGGCACAGAGCACTCGAAGGACTCCGGTGTGACCAGAGCTGGTGTCTGCATGACGAGCAGTCTCCCAGACGTGAGGGGTCATCACCTGAATGCTGCACAGAGCACTCTAAGGACTCCGGTGTGACCAGGGCTGGTGTCTGCATGACGAGCAGTCTCCCAGACGGGAGAGGACATCACCTGAAAGCTGCACAGAGCACTTGGACTCCTGTGTGACCAGGGCTGGTGTCTTCATGACGAGCAGTCTCCCAGACGTGAGGGGACATCACCTGAAGGCTGAACCTTCTACTTAAGGAGCTGAGGGTCTGCATCGTTCCTAGAATCCGGACTCTGCTGAGCAAGGGAAGAGGAGTGCCTGGCCCTGGAGGAGGAGAGACCGCCCAGGAAGCTCACCATGTTCCCAGTCTGAGGAACAAATAGAGAAAGTTGATGGCCCTAAAGGGTGAAGCCACAAGCGACCTGTGCTACGAGTCACCAGCTTGATGACGTGGTAAGGAAGGCCTGTAATTCCTTTTGCAATAGTCTTATGTAGTCTTAACTTAGTGACAAGTAGAACTCCAGGCAATACTCCTGGTGTACCACAGAGAGAACTCACTTGCTCAGAGGACACGTCCTTCCATTGCAAAAGGAATAACCTTAATCGCCCGAAGGGGTAGTGTGATCAATGAGAATGATGGGAGCGTCGCTGTTTGGAGGTAGACGCATCCTTGCGAGAGCCGCCTCTACCCCTGCGGTTTCCACAGCACCACCTCTGATGAAGGATTTGTCCCTGGCCATCTTGAAAGGGCTGGTACTGCCAAAATCCCCGCATTTGTGTACAGACGGACGCCTTGGCACCTCCTCCTGCATGTTATTTGCGACAGGCAGCCCAGTGTCTTTCGGTCTTTAGATCACCCATTGCCTGAGCAGTCTACATATCTTTCCCGAGTTTCCCAAGTATATTCTGGACTTGAGAGCCAAACAGTTGAATTAGGATGCTGATATTTATTTAAAGGCAGTGTCTGCGAAGTCCAAGGCACACAGAATATATGTGTTAAAAAAAAAAAAACTTTCCTCTCTGCTACACTTTGTCTACATTTCAGATATGTCTCATGGAGATGCTTGACCAACTCTAACATCCTGTACTAGTGATGACACTCGCATCCAGGTAGAACATCAAATCCTCCAGTGAGTGGCTGCCCCAGTCAATCTTCCTGCTCTCCTTGTCTAGACGAGGGTCATCACCTTTTGCCTGGGCAGAGGCTCTTCTCATTGCTCTGTGCCCAGGATGTACGCACAGTTGCCAGGGCAGTCTTTTTTTTCTCAAACCCTGGCGACACTTCTCTTACCTTGACTGGGTCTTTGATGCCGTCAGCGCTGCACATGGTCACACTGTTTAGCACTGGCCGAACAGCCCTTTTGCGTGCCTAGAGGTGAAATGTATGCAAATCGTCTCCAGGTTATCATCCTCTTGTGGGTCTATGTGATAATCTTTCCCAGGATCATCCGAGTCTCCGGGTGGCAGAGGGTTAGGGCATGGGGTTAATTGGATCTGAAGGGTTGCCCTGATCTGAACTAGTGTGGTCTGAGGGAACCGACACCTGTGGTGAAAGAGGAGGAGGTGTCGCTGAGCTGGAGCCCTAGAGGGAGGGAGCTGTGGGGTGGACTAGTGGCCTTGTCCCAACACTTCTTGGGGATCGGACAGGTTTGTAGCTCCCTTTCCCCAATGATCTGGTGTGTGAATCTCCTCCTTTGGGGCTGATCGATTAGAGGGATGGAGGAAAATGCTTTGCTGCCTATTAGGCATCTCTGGGAGCTTGAAGGTGAGGAGCAGTCCGCTTCAGTACGATTTCTGTGTCCAGGCCTCTTTTGGATCCAGTTTAACGATTTGTTTTGAGCAGATTTCAAATCTGAGGATGGTTTCTCGGTGTCTTGGGGACTAGCCAGTGAACAGAGCACAGAGGCTCTCTGACCTTCGCAGAAGGCTTTACTGGAGCCAAGAGAGTCTACCAGGGAGTGAGAAGGCTAGGTATCAGAATCCAGACGTGAAGGTTGGTGCCTTCTTTGGCTTGCCTCAGGGCTCGAAGCCCATCTCCTTCAGGGGCTCGCTAGGTTCACATATTTTTCCTCCCTCCTGGATAACGCATTCATCTGCTGGGATCTAAGATTACCCTGAATCAGCGTCTTCTGTTGAGGGAGTATTGGTGCCTGATCGAGTCTCAAACATCTGATTTTCACCGGAGGAAGTGACAGGAGCAATCCAGTGTATCCATCCACAAGGCGCCAGGCACAGATGGGATGCCGCTAGACCTTTATATTTCTGATCCTGATCTATGGGTCCCTTTGTTGGTCCAAATTATGAACTCTGCTGTAAAAGAGGCAATCCCTGTATCACCAGGACAACCCATTATTATCCCAGTTTTTAATAAAAAGGGCGATAAGAGGAAACCCCACTTCTATCAACCCTTTTATTTAACTGACTCTTTGGTCCATTCACATGGCTTTATGGACCTCACCCCGGCATGTGAGCAATACTGTGGAATATTTAATCAGGGATCTGCATTCCAATATGTCTGCGGTGACGAGATACCATGCCGACTGTTCTTGCTCTGAGGGTTTTGCTATCAAATGCAGCATTAGGGAGGCTTGCTTTCTCGCTCCTTTTTTGTTCCTGTTGTATACAACTTTGAAACAGCTCTTCTTTCAAATAATATTGATTTTCCCCAGGTGGGAAGCTGTGCCGTCCCAGCATTATTATGTGCAGACAAGGCAGTGCTGTTGTCTAGAAATGCCACTGGTCTGCAAAGCCCAAATTATAGTTTTGTCATCTTTATAATCATTGGAATTGAAGACTAATTTTCCAAAGTCTCATATGATGGTGGCTGGGCCAGGATCTACTAGGTATTTCAAAGTTTATGCACAAGGCAGGGAAATCGAGGATTGATTCTTTTTCTTACTTGGGAGTTTTGTCTGATGCTGCTGGGAAGTGGTCCCCTTTTCTACCCACAAAGAAAAATCTATTTTTAAGGTCTATACTTTGAATTTCTTCAAAACTAAAAAGCAGATTGGTTAAACAAATGGCCGACATATACCCAGCCAACAGTGTTTCTTTTGTATCCTATGGTACTGATATCTAGGGGTATGTAGATTGCTTATCTTTGCAAGTTATCAAAAATCAGTTCACTAGGCGCTTGCTGAGTGTATCCAAGTCTATCCCTTCCTACAAAACCCACCAGGAGCTAGGTTCAACGGGCATGTCTGATCGACAAGCTCTTCAACCTGTATTAAAGCAGCCATCAGTCTGGGCGAAACTATAACTAGGAATGAACCACACTGTACTACGGGATTGTCTGGGACCAGATAGGGTATGTCTACCCCATGCAGAAGTAAATTGAGACCACGCTTGCACTCTTGGTTGTCTGGAACCTTTTTATGACCATAGGAATGTTTTTTTAAAAAGCAGTGCAGGTTGGGTGAAAAAAGCTTATATAGCTGTAATACAATCTGAAAGGAGAGCTCAGAACTAATGTAGCCGATGCTACGGGGTATATCCTCCTTAAATCCAGTCCGCTTGTTGAACCATACCATACTTTTGTTATTAACACTGACAATAGAATTCTATAACCTACATTTCAGCCGAGCATGTTCAGCCTAAAGAGTGGAATGAAATAAACAATCTTAGTCATTGTGGCTGCGACAATGTGTTTCCAGTCACTTCAACTCAGAATAAGAATTCAGGAATGTTTTTTATATACAACAAGTGTGGACACAAAGGACACACCGGCCCTTAGATGCTCCTTGTGAAACAAATCTCATCAGGTCATTCATAAAGGAGCTCTGTATCATATCCTGTAATGGCTTCCCCGACAATAAACCATCCGTCAGCTTCCATGATATCCTTTTTTTTTTTTTTTTATATTTTTTTATTGGGTTTTTTCCCCCCTTATTTTGTGTTGACATGGGCAGGGCATAATAATACATAACTATACTATAAATACATACATATAAATACACAAGCATGTACAGACATAAACAAACCAATTATCCAAATATATGCTATATAAACGGTTCATGTAGTAACTTAATGACATTCACTTAGGCGTCTAGACCATACTTCCATCGTATAAATGGTTCCCAGATTTGCGTACCCATCTTCTTCCCCTTTTTACCCCTCCTAGCATATATAGCGGTTTCCAGTTTTTGTGCGGACATTACTTTTCCTAGCCAATGATGATATGATGGTGGGTTAGGTTCCAGCCAGGCTGAGGCCAGTAATAGCCTCAATATCGCCATTGAGACAAAAATAAAACTTTTACAGCTTGTTTGTTCTGAGTTGATCCCCAACAACATAGTGGCCGGTGTTAATTCTATTGTTATTGACATTGCCCTTTGGAAAAATTCCACAATGTCCTGTTTCAGTTTGTCTAGATATGGACAGGTTGCGAAGATATGTATCAAATCAGCATTAGAGCTTCCACATCTGAAGCAAGTAGTACCTGATGTACCGCCCCACTGAGCGATTTTCGCTGGTGTGTAGTATAAATGGTATAGCGTTTTATAGTGTTGGGCCTGGAGGGATGATGAACATAACATTGTCTTCTTCATTTCTAACGACTCGATAAAGATATCCCCATTCAGTTCCAAATCTAATGACCATCTATCTGTCCATTTCTCTAAGTCATCTTTTTTTTAACATAGTCATTTCTGAATAATATCTTCTAATGGTACAATCAGAGCCATTCTCTACAAGATCTAACAATATACTTTTTCCAAAACCCAGTGTACCCCCCCTGCTTTCTCAAAAGGTAACTTCTTATTTGGAGATATTTGTAGAAGTGTTTTGTATCTAGTAAAAAACTGGTTTGTAGATCCACAAATTGTAAGATCCCTTGTGGGCCCATCATATCACCAACTTTTCTTATCCCGTGACTATACCATTCTTTAAAGACAGCTCCTGAAAAAATCTCGCTCGGTAAGGAGGGGTTATCCTTCAATCTGGTATAGAAATTAAACTTCCCAATTCCCACCTATTTTGTGAACCCTTTCCAAATGTTATACGCCGCTATTACGGTCTTAAAGCGTGTTCTTTTGAAGTAACTACCTTCTGTAAATCTTAGAAACACATTTTCGGCATTGATACCTAGAGCCAGGCCATATATTGCTAGAGACCCAGCCTTATCCCAACCCTCCACTTCAGCCCCTCCAATCAAACCTCCCATATATTGCAATGCTGCAACCCAATAATATAACTTTAGATCTGGTAGTGACCAGCCTCCTCTCTCCCGTGTGAGTGACATATATCTCAGCGCCCTCCGCGTCTTGCCTTTTGCCCAAATAAAACGATTAACCATTTGCTCACAGATTTTAAACCACTTGTTCTCGATGGCTAATGGAATTGTTCTAAATATATACAAAAATTTCGGCAATACCAACATTTTAATGATATTAACGCGGCCTATTAGAGATAAATGTAAGTTCTCATATCGATCAAGATCTTTTTTGACTTTCTCTACTATTGGAGCTATATTTTTTTCCACTAATTTGTTGAGATCAGAAGTGATAATGATACCCAGATAAAGTCCCTGTTGGACCACCCGATTATCTCTACAAATTGTCTTAGAATTTTTAATAATCTGCGTCTTTATAGTATTCAGGGCATAACCCGATATATGCCCAAATTTACGAGCTTCCACCTCTATCCTCTCGATTGCCTCCGTGGGGTTTGGAGTTACCACCGCCATGATATCCAATCAATACAGTTTGTGTATTTGGTCTGAAGACTAAGCAAGAGATTGAAGTCTAAGCAAGAGATTGAAGTCGCCGACAGTCTGAAGGCCCAGAGCCCCTCACCTGACACACAGATCCGCTTCATAGTTCTTGCCATAGAGGATCCCCAGCAGCGATGGGTTCTTGTTTCCTCTGAAGTTCAGGGTCACGTCATATACAGCAGAAACTGTCAAGACAGATAAAGGTTACTGAGAAAAGAGGTCCTACTCATAGCAAGACTACAGGTAGGCCGTAGAACACAAGCAAACCTCAAGATGTCACATTTCAAAAGGACAGAACATCCAAACAAGAAACAACCATAGACCCCATTTTAAACAAAAAAATGATTTTACGTTTTTGGTATAAGGTCTTTTTATTAAGATTTTAACATAATACATGGTCAAAATCCAACATTCAAGAAGAAGAAAAAGAAACAACTTCCTTACTTAGTCCCTACTCACCCACCCCTTAACTCCATCCCTCCACCCCCATTCCTCTGCCAGATAAATGCGGTTATGCAGTGCTATACAGCAGCAGATTTCTCCAGATCTATCCCGCCTTCTGCTGCAGACCCGTTTTTCCTGCTAACTTGAACCAGCTCCATTGCAGCTTCTGAACCCAGACTGTGGCCAGAATTTGCAAAGCTCTCAGTCTGACTACAGCATTCATCTCTTGTCCCGGGGCTTGCAATTATTCAATCTACGGATTCCCAACCCATGCCAGAAACAGACCCAATGAAACCAATGACCGCAGAAAACAATCCTATCAAAATAGCCTGGTCTGTAGACTTGTTTTTTTCTCTTTTTCATACAATAAATGTGGCTGCCTGTGCCAGCAAACGTTTGCCCCATTTAAATGTACTTTGATGCAACACAGAAGTGGTCCCTTTCAGTTTCAACAGAGAGCTCACCAAGTTCACCATTTCCTTTCTAGGCAGATTCATGACAGAGGGCATGAGAAGAAATGTAAACTGCCCCAGGCACACCCCACTTCCTCTTGTTTATGTCTCAGGGCCCTTCTGAATGGACTCTGCAGACTACCTGAGAAAGATTCACATTGTGAGGCTTGATGCCTTTTACAACAGATTTCAGATTTCCCGGCTCTGCTTAAGGCTAGCTCATCGTTCTGATCCGTAGCTCGGTTGGAAAACTCTCAACTCTGAGATCTGTGTATACAAAGGACCAAATAGCGTGCTCTTGGACACAAACTGATTTTGCATTTTGTCTACCCAAGTCTTCTTTCACGCCCGCAGCATCTCTTCAAGCACCAGTTCTTTCTCTGCCCATCAGTTATGTGGGGCAGTTTTCATACCTGTCCTCCCTTGGTATTTCTATGGCGCACAGGGAGTTTGTCTATTCGCAACTCCTGTCTCAGAAAAATTAATGTGTGTGTCTGTTACGCAACAGGTGCTCATGTAAAGTGCTCCGATACCTTCGAGTCTAGTTTGCGCTAATATATATCTCCATAAGAAGGATGCAGGAGTCTAGGAGTGCAGTCCATCTCCGACTCGCAACCTCCAATTTGCTGAGACTACCTTAGCACGATGGGTATCCCCAAACGTGCGCCCCGTGCTCACTGTGCCACCGGAACCAAGCTGCATCTGACTGAAGAGGCCAAAATAGGCCAAAAGTCTTTGGCTGCTTGGGTTCCGGTTCGAACAGGAACTGGCTTGGCAGTTCCGGCTAGACTGTTCCTATTGGAGCAGGGTCAATGCTACTTGGTCTAATTTGAGGTGGCCAAAAGAATGACGGACTGGGATGCGGCCGAGTAATTACCAGTGGCTGAGATGAAATCAAGCATTCCATCCATAACTTTATTTGCATTTTTCATGGTAACGCAAATCAATTGTCAAGAAATCCTGCATCTCTTGATTCCAGCCTCAATCTGAATAGCCAGGAACTCATTAGAACAAAAGCATGAACCTGAAGAACTTTCCTCAAAGAGAATAGCCAGAACTTTCACACTCGAGGAGCCTGCCATTTTTAAACCTTGGCACAGTGGCATGAACTATCTGCGGAGGCAAAAGAGTGGCGAGCAACAGGTGGACCCCATTAGAAAAGTCGATGCAACGTTATTCACCACAACATAGTTACAGTTCAGAAGGTAGACACCTATCCAGCATGCAGAATGTTCATGTGAGACCAAGCTGGTACAATCATAACTACAAGGTGGGCAACCATGCCATGTGTGCAATCTTTGGCCCATCCTGGGTTTTTCTTAACTACCAACACTTGGCAAACGGTGGGCTCAGTCCATGAAGCTGTTTATGGCCACAAATGGCTCCATGTACACCAGACGGCTACCCACGAGAGGACAGTCCGGCTCAAATGGTTTCACTGATGTGCAACTGGACACCACACCGAGAACAATTACGCAGTAGCAATTCCCAAGAAAGTGAGGGGAGCAGGAAGTTCAAGTCAGGGTTGGACATAAAAGTTTGTGGATGTCCACACATTTGTAAGTTGTTGACCTTCAGAATTCCTCTCCGCCCCTTTCTCACTCTGGAAACAGTCGGAGATTGGATTTGGGCAATGGCCTAAAGTACTCCGTTAGCAAGGTGAATAGAGGAATGGAACATCCTCAAACTTAGTGGAATGTATAGGAAGGAGTTTCTCCACACAGGGAAATGTTTTTCTCAAGAAGGAAAAAAACAACCTGAATTTGCACAATGCTTAATATATTGGACATTTTTGTACATCGTGTCGAAGGCCGAAGAGCAAGTGAGCGCTTCACATAATAAATTGTTCCCTGAAAACATAGGGTGTGCAGCATTCATGAGAATTCTAAATTATACACATTAATAGGATTCTATTTATGGTGGTTAATAACCAATATTGGCACATAAATAATCACTTATTTGTGAGTAAACATGGGTTGGGATGTGAGCCTAAGAAAAGCAAACAATCCGTGGCAGTCACACAATGAATGCCACACTAAGAAACACCCAAGCTTGGCTGGCCGACAATCACCTCAAACTAAATGCTCTGAAAACTGAGTTCCTTCTGATCTCTCCTCCTGCGAAAAAGGCCATCACCCAAACCTGGCTCAATCATCTAACCGCACTCAATGTCCAACCCACCATCGTGGACTCAGCGAAATCCCTTGGCATCACACTGGACTGCAATCTCGACATGCAGCAGCATATTACCATAGCAACTAAAGGAGCCAACTTCCAAATCAACACGCTGAGAAAACTCAAACCCTTCCTACCACCCAAGGACTTCCAAACTGTGGTACAAGCCTTAGTCATTCCTCGCATAGACTACGGAATTGTGGCTCTCAGCGGGCTCCCCCTGACAACAACGGCTCCCCTAAGAGCCTCCCTGAACGCGGCCGCGAGACTCATCACTGGCTCAAGAAAACACTCGCATATATCCCCTGACTTAAAAACCCTGAACTGGCTGCCTATTGAAGCCAGAATTCAGTTGAAAATTGCCTGTATGACACACTCGGCCGTACACCACAAGGCACCCAACTACCTCTCTCATAAGCTGACCATATCAGGAGGCTCAAGATCCAACAGAAGCACAAACACTCTCCTCCTGAAACCACGGAGATTCCGGAAGGAAAAAACATACAAACGCTCCTTCTCTGGAATGGCACCTAGGATCTGGAATGCACTCCCACCAGAAACCAGGCTTATCCCGTCCACTATACTCTTCAAGAAAGAGGTGAAGGCCATCCTTATGGCTAAATACACCTGAACACTATTGATACTGGAACAATGACTGTATTTGGCCCCCGCATTATCGGCTGGATAAATATTTATCTATGTCAGTCCTTTTTTTGTCTGCTTCTGGATCTAATTCATTGCACGGATGCTATACTATTGATTTCCAACTTGTCTATTGGGTTGTACACAAGGACTTGAGTGCCTCAATAACCTGCAACGCACCCACTACTGACTACTTCTCTGCTCTCAACATTGTGTTTACTCACCCTCTGGGGTGCTATAATCTTATCCGTTTAGACATTGTACTGCTTCCATTTTATTGTTTCTTGATTGTTATTACTCTGTATACTCTTGTTTGACTGATACCCTATTTTTTTGCATCTCACTGTCTACGGAATCTCATATTGATTTAAGAGTCTTGTTTATCCTACCTACTGTTTCTGTAAAGCGCTCTGATATCTGCAAAGATCTTGTTCGCGCTATATAAAACTTTAAAATAAAATAAATAAGGATACTGATGAAAGGATGACTTGTGACTCGCACACCGGGATAATACACGAGTGATGACGGTTTAGTGAGTGCAGGCTCTCTTCCGAGTGTGTCATGGGAGAGGAGAAGTCTGTATTTAAGCGCATCAACAAGACAAAATACTTTGCCTCTAGGGCCTCGCAGGAATTGTGCATTTGTGAAAAGGAGGTCGGTCGGTGCAAGATGGTGAACCTACGCTCGGCAGGGTCTCTGCAAGGCAGCTGTGAGGTGTGTCCCTTTGTGTTGCAGTTGGCTCAGCATAGCTCTCAGTGGTAAATTGCCCTGTCCTGTTTTGCCCTAGTAGCCTAAGTCTGATAAACACAGGTCTTATAAGTAAAGCCCAAGGTAGGGAAAAGGCTTGCACAGCCTTGTATTCAAGGGGTGGGTCTCACCCTGGCAAGACTTGGGAGTTTGAGATCTATGGTGGTAGGTTGAGTAGGACACACGCCCCCGTTCTATGGCGTCAAGCATGGTCCGATTGGCTGCCCGAGGAGGCCACGCAAGTCACTGGAGTGCGGGATTGGCTGGTGGTGGTGCGGGTGCATCTGAACAGACGGTGGGTGACAGTTGAATCATATTTGGCCCTGGCTGAAACGAATATAAGCAATTAAAAAAACAGAGCAGCGCAGCGCAGAGCAGGCCTCACCAGTTCCCCGGAGGCAGTGGACGGCGGTGGTGAAGCCTTTGGTTCTGGGCAGTAGGTGATGCTTCAGCTTCGGCAGCCCCTTGGACTCGGCCACCTCCATGCTGATGTGATGCTTCGTTTCTGTAAAACGAGTTCCTTCACAGTACAACAGAAACTAAAGTAACAAATAACAATACAGAGTGAGAAACTACTGCTGCAAGCGTCCGAGGCAACTCAAGTGTGACCACGTACACAACAAAAAGCCAACAACCTCAGGATGAACAGCGGTCCCCAGTATGAGAGCAAGGGGCTCCGCTGCAGCACCGCAACACACCAGAACGCACAGCAGCACCAGGTGCAAGGGACACACCATCTCACAGCCACACAACACCAGGCGCAAGGGACACCATCTCACAGCCACACAGCACCAGGCGCAAGGGACACCATCTCACAGCCACACAGCACCAGGCGCAAGGGACACCATCTCACAGCCACACAGCACCAGGCGCAAGGGACACCATCTCACAGCCACACAGCACCAGGCGCAATGGACACCATCTCACAGCCACACAGCACCAGGCGCAAGGGACACCATCTCACAGCCACACAGCACCAGGCGCAAGGGACACCATCTCACAGCCACACAGCACCAGGCGCAAGGGACACCATCTCACAGCCACACAGCACCAGGTGCAATGGACACCATCTCACAGCCACACAGCACCAGGCGCAAGGAACACAATCTCACAGCCACATAGCACCATGCAACAAACACACAATTCAATCTTTGTCCGAACATAACCACATAGCTGCAACATACAGCAAGTTATAAGTGACTCAAATGTGGATTTAAGAAACAGAATCCATCCTAACCTTGATAGTGTAGTCATTAAAAAAATGCACATACATCAAACCCAAGTAGAGCCAAGGTATAGCTGCACTGACTAGTACAGATATATCTTGGCTCAAACAGCAAATGGAAACACTTTTGACTGGATTACACAGACAACCAGAATACAACACACCAACTATACATTAACAAAGTTACACCAGCCCACGGGTGCAGCAAGCTTAAGGACACAAGCATGACTTGGGCAGGAGGCACAAACATTAACGTGTCCATGTCTGTATCACCCGCAGGAACATACAGCATGCTTGTGTAGGAGGAACAAGCATTCATATGTTCATGCCTGCATCACCCACAGGGACATACAAGCACGCTTGTGCAGGAGGCAAAAACACACACGTCCATGCCTACATCACCCGCAAGGACATTAGCATGCGTGTGTAGGAGTTGCACAGATGAGCAAGCTCATCTCTGCACCAGACATAAGTCCACACCTGATCCAGGCACAAGTGCTCCACTTTCAAGGACAAACAGGCATACTTGCTCCAAAGGCAGACGGGTGCCCAAGCCCACCAGGCACAAGGAAGCACAGGTAAAAATGCACGATGTAGATATTCACTAAGTTACAAGAACTAAAGACAAGTTCTCTTCTCCATTAGGAACAACACACAGGGTGGCAGAACAGATACAGAACACCAACAAGGGACCCTTCGAGCAGGGCTCAAGCAAGAACGAGCACTACATTAGACCAGCACTTCCTACTCTGCGATGACACTCGATGACACTCACCCACATGTACTCTGGATAGTCTGAAAGGTTCTTCAGTCCGTCCACAACAGTGTCCCGATCTTCTTCCCACTTCCGCTTGCAGAACACGATCTCCAGGAAGTACCAGGTCCAGCCAATCAGGGGCACCTTCAGAAGCTCTTTCTTAGCCAACACCTTCGAACTCTGCGGAGAAGATCAGAACCTTGAGATCCAAGATGCAGGACTTCTTAGAATAACACTAACTGATGGGACATGCATAAAGAGCACACACTGGAGTGCTGAGCCCACTGGGGCTCAAACTCTCCGTTGCTGAGAAGGTGGATGGAGCATCGCTCCGCTAGCTAGCTTGGACCAAATGGTCCAGTCAACATGCACAGTAAAATAAACAGTCAATCCCCCCAAACTATACAGAAATGAAGGAACACCCCAGACAACAGCTTCCTAGGTAACATTGTGGTCGGTGGTCTGTAGTGCACACAGCTCTAACAGGCAATGAAGAGGCCAGTCAATAAAGGTTATAACCCCAGTTCTCTTGTTTTTGTTGGTCTGTTCTGAGCACAATGCCAGACCGGAGGAATCCGAAGATGCCGATCAAGAGAACGCTGATATGGAGTCAGCAGCAGGAAGCACCAAACAAAAGCTCTAGTTCTTCAGAGTTAGATACCCAATGCATAATTCACCCCTCTGAAGTATCCGAGGACAGTCGCATCAAGGGCGGAGGTGCAGGCACAACAGCAGCGAGCTCAAAACTGTCATCATATTGAAAACCAGACAAGGAAGAGTGACAGTGTCCAGATACAAAATACAAATAATTGTAAACTCAAACTTCTCCCAGTAACTCAACACAAAAATCCTGTTGTACTGAGTAACTGATGGGTCAGAACTCTGGCTGTGTGAGGTTTAATCTATTCCCACTGGCTGGGCTAGGGATGTTGTTGACACTGCCCAAGACAGTGCCACAAGATCTTTTATTGGGGAATCACTGGGGTGTGCAGACATATTTCCACTTCAGAATACATTTTCTTGCCATATTGAAGCTTTGAAGACCATGTGTCAATGCGCCAGCTGCTGCTTCATGTGAGTGCAGAGTGCGGCTCACAACCCTCGTGATAAGGCAAGCCCCATCTCATGGCAGAGCTTCAATGAAAACACGAACTGCAGCTTCTATAGTTTGA
Organism: Lissotriton helveticus; assembly: GCF_964261635.1. Classification (NCBI taxonomy): domain Eukaryota; kingdom Metazoa; phylum Chordata; class Amphibia; order Caudata; family Salamandridae; genus Lissotriton; species Lissotriton helveticus. The sequence goes on along the minus strand of NC_136069.1, from coordinate 20,786,055 downwards.
TCCACGATGAAAAGAGGTGAGCATGATTCCAAACAAGCCTACCTCTCCCAGATACTGGGATAAGAAAAGGAGGTGAGCAGTTGAGCATCGGCCTGTGCAACAAGAGCAGGGCTGGTTTTTGCCCATCAAAGTTTCCATTTCAATATTCTTTATTGGTTTTAATAAATACCCATCAGATATAAGAGTAATATTACCCTCAATCTCCCTCCTCCCTTTTATCACCCTGTTTCCTTCCCTCCACTATCCAGAATAGTAGTCTCAATCTCCGCACGGGCGAGTTCTGCATAACTATTCTTTCCCTCTGGGTCTCTCTGTATCATCAGTTCCCATCCACTGCCGCTCAGTTTTCCAGCTGAGTGAGAGGTTCAAACTATACTCGTTTCCCCGTACAAGAAGTTCAGCGTGGCCGATCATGGTGGGCACTTCAGCTCCTGATAGTCTTGTGTTATTGGAAACGCTCTCTCGCCATGGTTTGCCGTCTGAGGCAGCTTCTCCATTGCTAGCGCCCACCTTACGTTTGGAAGCCATGGGTCCTGCTTCCGCTGCTAGTGGTAGGTGGGATATGACTTTGCCTCTCTTTGCGCAGTCAGAGTGTCTCGCAAGATCACGTTTGGACCTGCTCAGAGAAATTAGCACTCTTGGGGCTGGCCCAGAGGGAATGGGAGAACGTGTCCACTTCCCCAAAATCTCTCCTGCTACTTTCTGATCCAGTCGAGACAAATTTATCTGAGGTATGGTACCATCTGTGTAAGATTCTTAACAGTCTCACACAGGCACTCACACTTGATGCAAAGTTACTCGCTCTTATGAGGTCTTATGTACGTCGCTTTGTAAGGCCCTTTGTCGTGGGCATATTGTCTGTATCTGCTCTTTTTTATCTGACGTGAAAAAGTAATAAAAAGTTACTTTAAAAAAAGAAAGAAGTTCTTTTGCAACTTATTACCCCTCTGCTGCTATTTTCCACTCACATGGAGTTCTTTTGAACTGGATCTTTGTTTTCTACACCCAGACATGGAATGCTGTCCCCGAGTGAGGGTGCTTAAAGTATCTAATAGGGGAGGTGTGTGGGGCTCTGCTGAGCAGATGGACATTCTAACCCCGCTGCTAGTTGAATTACCAGGAAGGACCTGCTCTCTGCAAACACTGCCTCCATTTCTGGCAGCTGAACGAGATGCCGAGAGAAGATCCAGACAAGGCCTCCAAGGCCGTTCCCCAGACAGGGCAGTGGAGCCTCAGAGCCACCTCAACACATCTGCCCAGGCGGAGGCAGCAGGGACCTGTGAGTGATGAAGACAAACGACGGGCAGGAGTTTACAGCAAAATCTCATAGAAGATTACTTACACACATGGCATAAAACAGCATGGCCATGCTAATGACACAAATATCACTCTACACATGCACAAAGGCACTGGCTCTCCGAAGAACTGTCTTGAATCTGCGAGTCCTGTTACTGGGCGTTCAAGTATCCAGGACACTTGCCTTTGAGCGTTAGACTAGCTGCACCTAGCAAAAACTGTTTGTCCTCCAATGACTAGAAGTGTGGACGTTTGATTAGTTCTAATCCTCTGTGTTCAAATGAACGAGTCCAGATAGATCTGCACCTGTGCATTTTGCCAGTCGTGTCTATGAAGACTAATTTTACTAGCCAGTATATCTTGCCAGATAATGGCAGTGTCCCAGAAGAATGGAAACATGCCATAATTCGCCCTCCACTTAAGAAACAGACGTTGGACTCTGAGGAGGTAGAAAACCAAAGACCCATATCACGGCTACCTGTACCCAGCAAGATCTTGGAGAAGATAACAGGCAGCTCACCGAACAACTGGAAGCCAACAACATCCTTCATCCTACCTGTTAGAACCTGGGGTAGCCTGGCCTAGGGCAAGACATACTTCAGAGGCACAGTGTTAAGGTTGCAGACCACCCAAAAGTAAATCCACGCAATATCACATCAAAAACAACACTACACCAATTTGTTGTAAAAATACGTTCTGGTTTATAAAAATAATTTCTTTGTATTTTTACTTTTAGGATTCTCAAATAAATTACACTTCAGTTTGTGTGGAATAATGCAGGAATACTTTTCAATGCTAGTTCATTTTAACAATTGGCATTTATAATATAGTCAATGCACATGGAATACTAATAGATAATTCTTATTCTTTCACAGCTCAGTTAAGTAATGACTGTACACAGTTTACTTTAAAATTTGGCAAGTTCAACTCCTAAAGCAGACCAGAGCAACACTCATTTACATGGAAAACATTTAGATTCTCTACGCCTTATTTAAATACAATGGGGTTAGACCCACTTAATTCAGCATTTAGTTAAGCCCCACTGGTAGTTGAATGGGATTATTATGTAGTTCACTAGACTTATAATACACAGTCATTGAGGATTTCTACCAGTTCCCCCACTTTAGGCTGCACAACTGTGGAGAAATGACCATTGAATAAATTATCCTTAAGTTAATTGTCAGCGTCACTCTCCCCCTTTTAGAACTCCTCCTTACTTGTATGTCCTGGCTGGATTTGTCTTGCACCAGGGTTTTAAGGGGTCAGCAGACAAAAAGGGGGGGGGGGGATCAGGGAATCAGGCAGGTGAGGCCCTCACTCGAGCCAGCTCCTTAGCGTGGCACTCGAGTGAAGGGAAATCAGGCAGATATTTCTTTGCTCATCCAGCCCCTTCCGGGCTTCTACTCACTCTCTCCCTGCCCGGGCCAGCTCTTCAACGTGGCACCCGGGCGGGAGGGAAAGGACAGATTTCCTGACGAGCAGTGAAGCCGGCGCGCCTCTTCTGTGCTGACCGGCGGGGACTGCTACTCCCGCTGTCATGCGCGGAAGGCGCTCGGCTGTCTCCTCTCACTGCGCCTGCTCCCGCTTGGGACGCGCTACTCACGGGCCTGCTCTCTCTCTTGGCGCCCCTCCTTCCGGGGATCCTCAGCTTCCTCAGCGCCTCACGGAGCCCAGCGCTCAACCGGGCATGCGCGAAGGGCGAGTGTCTCTCCGTCAGAGACCGCGCTGATGGCGCTGCGCCGCCCTTCTTCTCAGGCTTGCAGATGCAGGTCAAAATCAGCGCCGGCTCACCTCAACCCAATCCGGGGGGAGAGAACGTCACGTTGCCCACCAGCCTCAGCTTCCTCAGCGTTTTTGCGCCGGCCCAGAGCCAGGACAGCACGTTTTCTTGCCGCCTATGCTCTCTCAGCCCTCAACACTTCAGGTAGGAAGGGGGTCTCGGTAGGGTCGCTATAATAGCAGTTAAAACAGAACGTTTTGAATAATTTGAGAACAGGGGGGGGCTTAAGGGTTAGCCCCACTCTGCTGGGGATTCTTACAGCAGCAGTCTCTTTAGAATCCTAATGCTGGGCAGAGGACTGCACACCGCAGCACTGCAGTCTCCTTCTCCTTAAGTCTTCCCCTGTCTGATTTAGAAAAGGGGCAAGCTAGGCGCCCAGGGTCTCCAGTAACTTCCCACAGCGGGGCTAGGACAAGTAACCAAGAGGGGAATAGTGGGTTGGACCAATAAGGCAGCTTCCCAGTCCAGGAGGTCAACCCTAAGTCTAACCTCTTCCCACCCTCAGCTACCACCTGTCCTCCAGCTGACTTCCACAGGTAGACAAAATGGCTGCCCCGCATTCCGCCTTTTATAGGCTGCCCTTCAATGGTCCAGCATGGACCAGAAGGTTCTGGAATGCCCTATGTTAAGCTATGGCCAAGTTCTGAGTGCGACAGTTGGGGCAGTTGGTGGCCACCATTTTAGGTGGTGCCAACTTTCCTGTCAGAACAGGCCTCTGGGCCGGAGGTAAAAGATTATGGGGGGGAGAAAGAACACCTATCCCCTTGACCAACACCTATAAAAAATAGTAGACTGAAAAATATTAAGGGTATGAGGGGCAAAAAGGGGACAAAATAAAGAATGATGAGGAGGGACTGCGCAAAAAAATCCAGACAGGTCTAACACTACCCAAAAAGGTTTTCACTCTGGATGCAGCACAGAAACAGCGCTTTTAAAGGCCACAGAAGATCTTGAAATGGTCTTGGATCAGGGTGGCTCACCGGCTCTGATCCTCCTTGGTCTAAGTGCTGCATTTGACACAGTTTCCTACCTGACTCTACTTCACAGGCTGATAGATGCAGGCATTACAGGGAATGCCTTAAAATGGCTTACTTCTTGGAGAAGCGTAGTTTTCAAGTGAGTGAGGGGCCTTTTCGCTCAACCAGTCATCGGTTAAAGTGTGCGGTACCACAGAGTTCATCTTGAAGCCCTATACTTTTGAACATTTATGTCCGCCCTCTATCGGATATCATCTGCTCTTATGGGTTTACAATAGTATTCTATGCAGATGAGACAAATGACTGACGCTGTCCCCATACATAGGCTCTACCAACATGAGACCGGCCAGCTGTCTAGAGAAGGTCACTAAATGGATGGCGGCCAGCTGCCTAAAGCTTAATGGAGAGTAAACAGAGGTCCTGGTGACTGGCAGTAAGCCAGAACTGTGGGACCAGATGAGCTAGCCTCATTCCTTAGAAGAACGGCCAGCCAGTAAGCAGGAAGTCAAGAGCCTGGGAATCACCTTGGAGAAACATCTTACCATGGCATTCCAAGTGAAGAGGGTGGCGGACTGCTGTTGTGGTCTTCCGAGAGCCTTAAAGAAAACTCTGAATTGGTTCTCAATTGAGTCACAGAACTGTGATCCAAGGATTCATTCTTTTGCGCCTTGATTACGGCACCTCACTGTACTTAATCAGTCCTCAGTTTAATATTAACAAACTTCAAGTTATCCAAAACGCTGCCGCCCGAATTCTGTTAGATATCCCTAATACAATATAAGCCATCACAGCACTGAAAAATCAACACTGGCTCCCTATAAGATGCAGAGTACAATTCAAGGCACTATGCATCACACACAGGGCAAAACACAAATTGGGCCCTTGCGTTCTCCACCAGTTGATCACCTCCCACCAGACCAATAGGGTTGTCAGGTCTAGCAATCTTGAGCGTGTTGCTGTTCCCAGAGTCCTGAGAGATCGACATGGAGGTCACTACTTTGTTTTTCTGGCACGCAAACTCTGAAACGCTCTGCAGATTAACTTGGGAACAGAAGATCATTTTATCAGTTTTAGAAAGAAACTTAAAAAAACGTGCCAGTTTCCTCAATCTTATTACTTATTAATTACCCTCACTACAGCAGCTGTTCAAAGCTGGGGAAGCCTGTTGTCTGGTAGCCAGGCGCTATATAAAAGCAGCTGAACTGAAACAACTCTGTTCCCGTAAGTGTCGCTGGACGGATATAGGAACACCACTTCTTGATCGTTCAACAGCAGGGTCTAGTAAGACATAACTTTCTTTGTTTCAATGGACCTGCCCAAGACACTTTGTATTATTCTGAAATTATTCTGAGAAACAGAACAATTGGACACAGAACACATTTTTGTATGATTTCAAAGGAGGTGATATAAGATATACAAGAACATAAAATGACTAATACAGAAGTATTTCCGTGTAACAAAAGTGGTGCGATTGCTAAAGTGACTGCGTTGACTGAGACTGAAGTCCACAACACACAGTTCAGCTGAGACGAGGCATTGTGCTAGGAGATCTCCAGTAGTCTAATCCCCACATGTGACTGCTAATGAGCTTTGTGAAATTCATGACCCACGCGTGAGGTGACGGTATCTTGACTGGTAATACACTTTCCGGAGAACGGCTCACTGCTGCATGGTGCGGAAGCAGCATTTAGTCTCACTCACCCACAGAAGGAACAGGACCCTGTAGCCTCAGTTCTTCTTCAAGGGTAGCTCAATTGAAATCATGGGCACTAAATTAGCCCCACCCAAGCGCAGGATCCCATAGCTCTTTTAAAAAATAATTAATTTACTCTGCTTTTTGTTAGAAAAGCTAAAACCTCTAAATTAAAAACAACTTAGCAGCCCATTTAAAGGTAATATATAGAAATCCTTTTTATTTCCTTTAAAAACAACAGCCCTTGTAAAAATATAGAATCACCAAAAAAACGAAGTGAAAGTAACAAAAAAAAAACCTTTCACAAGTCTTTTAAGGTAACGAAGGGAAAGGCTAGGGCAATGGCGCCATGACGGGTGGACCTTGTAAAGATGGAAAAGAGACTCCAGCTTCAAGGAAACCCAGTCCTTTCCTAAGGGACAAGTAGACCCTGACGATTTGAGTGTCTTCTGGAAATACGAAGAACTAGTCGTCATCAGTCCTTCAAAGGGCTGTCATTTTGCAACAGTTTTTTTAAGGTGACCTGAGATACTGCTTCGAGAACCTTGAATCTTATTCTGCCCACTGGGGAAGAGTTGGTAATGATTTCAATGGAGATTCTCCTGAAACAGAACCAGGATTACAGGGAAGTAATGATTGCTTCTCTTCAGGGGGATATCGAAATATATTTTAAGCACTGAACAAGCGAGTAAGTTCAGCCCTACTAAAGGAAGTGGAAGGAAAAATAAACAAGCATTGAAAATGCAATAGGTCTCGCAATAGAAGAGTTTTAAATTTTTCGTTTTGGAAATGGATGAGTGGCGTAGCGTGGATGAGTGGCGTTGCGTGGATGAGTGGCCTTGCGTGGATGAGTGGCGTTGCGTGGATGAGTGGCGTTGCGTGGGTGAGTGGCGTTGCGTGTGTGAGTGGCGTTGGCGTTGCGTGGCTGAGTGGCGTTGCGTGGCTGAGTGGCGTTGCGTGGCTGAGTGGCGTTGCGTGGCTGAGTGGCGTTGCGTGGCTGAGTGGCGTTGCGTGGCTGAGTGGCGTTGCGTGGCTGAGTGGCGTTGCGTGGCTGAGTGGCGTTGCGTGGCTGAGTGGCGTTGCGTGGCTGAGTGCCGTTGCGTGGTTGAGTGCCGTTGCGTGGTTGAGTGGCGTTGCGTGGTTGAGTGGCGTTGCGTGGTTGAGTGGCGTTGCGTGGTTGAGTGGCGTTGCGTGGTTGAGTGGCGTTGCGTGGTTGAGTGGCGTTGCGTGGGTGAGTGGCGTTGCGTGGGTGAGTGGCGTTGCGTGGGTGAGTGGCGTTGCGTGGGTGAGTGGCGTTGCGTGGGTGAGTGGCGTTGCGTGGGTGAGTGGCGTTGCGTGGGTGAGTGGCGTTGCGTGGGTGAGTGGCGTTGCGTGGGTGAGTGGCGTTGCGTGGGTGAGTGGCGTTGCGTGGGTGAGTGGCGTTGCGTGGGTGAGTGGCGTTGCGTGGGTGAGTGGCGTTGCGTGGGTGAGTGGCGTTGCGTGGGTGAGTGGCGTTGCGTGGGTGAGTGGCGTTGCGTGGGTGAGTGGCGTTGCGTGGGTGAGTGGCGTTGCGTGGGTGAGTGGCGTTGCGTGGGTGAGTGGCGTTGCGTGGGTGAGTGGCGTTGCGTGGGTGAGTGGCGTTGCGTGGGTGAGTGGCGTTGCGTGGGTGAGTGGCGTTGCGTGGGTGAGTGGCGTTGCGTGGGTGAGTGGCGTTGCGTGGGTGAGTGGCGTTGCGTGGGTGAGTGGCGTTGCGTGGGTGAGTGGCGTTGCGTGGGTGAGTGGCGTTGCGTGGGTGAGTGGCGTTGCGTGGGTGAGTGGCGTTGCGTGGGTGAGTGGCGTTGCGTGGGTGAGTGGCGTTGCGTGGGTGAGTGGCGTTGCGTGGGTGAGTGGCGTTGCGTGGGTGAGTGGCGTTGCGTGGGTGAGTGGCGTTGCGTGGGTGAGTGGCGTTGCGTGGGTGAGTGGCGTTGCGTGGGTGAGTGGCGTTGCGTGGGTGAGTGGCGTTGCGTGGGTGAGTGGCGTTGCGTGGGTGAGTGGCGTTGCGTGGGTGAGTGGCGTTGCGTGGGTGAGTGGCGTTGCGTGGGTGAGTGGCGTTGCGTGGGTGAGTGGCGTTGCGTGGGTGAGTGGCGTTGCGTGGGTGAGTGGCGTTGCGTGGGTGAGTGGCGTTGCGTGGGTGAGTGGCGTTGCGTGGGTGAGTGGCGTTGCGTGGGTGAGTGGCGTTGCGTGGGTGAGTGGCGTTGCGTGGGTGAGTGGCGTTGCGTGGGTGAGTGGCGTTGCGTGGGTGAGTGGCGTTGCGTGGGTGAGTGGCGTTGCGTGGGTGAGTGGCGTTGCGTGGGTGAGTGGCGTTGCGTGGGTGAGTGGCGTTGCGTGGGTGAGTGGCGTTGCGTGGGTGAGTGGCGTTGCGTGGGTGAGTGGCGTTGCGTGGGTGAGTGGCGTTGCGTGGGTGAGTGGCGTTGCGTGGTTGAGTGAATGGTTAGCTGTTGCTTATGCGACGTATAGCACTTAATACTAAAGTAGGCAGACCTTAGCCTTTGTGAGAATAATAGCAAAATAAAAATAAAAACCAGATCAAGTCAAGGACGCAAACGGCACCATGCTATTGTTTATTTACTCAGATGATTTGCATAAAAATTTAACTTGTGAGCACGTTTCTCTAACTCTCCAATAATCCCATTACAACACTTTGCACAAATGAGATTGGGACTCATCCTTCCGAAGTCGAGAAAAATGTGCAACGCTGTGCACCATACTTTCATACCACACTGTTTATCCTGTAGTCTGCGCTGCAGACACTGGCAGGCCGTAGCAGGTTTATACAAATGCTGAATGTTTTGATGCACTCAGTTCAATACATATTTACTTACGTTTTTATTTATTTAACTGCTTTTTAAAATACAAATCAGTATAGGATTCTCTGGAATTAACATGAATGACGGGTTTGTGCAGATTGTTAACTTTGACTGCAAAATCTCTCACAAGAACAAGTAAAACCATATTGAATATTAAAACTCTCTGGTCGCAGTATTGGGCATTTTGTGAAGAAAGACGTGGCCACTTGCACGGTAGTGAACAGACTAAACATGTCCTTTATTAATACTTTTTGTAAAGTTATAGATTACCAGAAGGCCCTCCAGTCCCCAACCTCAAAAGGATGAAAGGCCGTGTCGACCTGGTCAAGACTAGAATCAATAGCCACCAAAAAAATGAAAGGCCACGTCTGTCCAGTTGAGGCTAGAACCTCTTACCCTGTTCAAGGCTAGAGCTTTTACCTTGAGCCCTCATGACACCAACCGCCCAAGGATGAATGCCGCGTGGGCCCTGTGGAGGCTAGACCCCCCGCCCTGAGATGATGGTATAACCCTGGCTCTGTGGCCAGGAGTGAATGCACTCAATAGCTACTCACCTGTCCTTGATGCTGCAGGGCCCATGGTGGCACGGCTCAATGGTCTTCTGCACGACCTGTGCCCAGTACAGGGAAAGTGGCATCCACATGCCCAGGGCTCCAGTGGCGAAGGAGACAGTCAACGTGGCGAGGGAAGAGAACACGTAACTGCGGCGCGGGAGGGGGTGGGGGCAGGAGAGCGAGAGAGAGAGAAGATTTCAGCATAAGTGCTAACTGCGGCGCGGGAGGGGGTGGGGGGGGCAGGAGAGCGAGAGAGAGAGAAGATTTCAGCATAAGTGCTTGGGCTCACAGTAAATTAAAGAGCAAGAGTGAAGCACTGGTGGCGCAGCGCTCACTAGTGATGCACCAGGATCACACTGCTCATAGGGCATGTGCTGGTGATTAAGGGGGTTCTTGTAGCTTTTCATTAGCCTGAGACATGTGCAGTCCTAAGGGTCGGCTGGCTCAAGGATGCTCTGCTGCGAGTGGTGCAGCTCGTGAGCCAGTAAAAGAGACAGGCGGGATGGGCAAAGTAGCACTGCTACCTGCAACCGTGCATCGGAGACAGTCCACTGAAGTGACACTCTGCATGCAAGAAACAGAAGTGGCTCTGGTGGAGGTTCGAGCAGGGAGAGCAGACAGCACTGACGAGAGCAGACGGCACTGAAGGAATCAGACTGCTGGATAGAGAGAACAGAGGAGGCCTGACTGCGGGCAATGATCAGCCAGGGCGGCCAAGGTTCATGACCGCTCGTGAATACCCCTTTTCGACCACCATATGATGACATTCTTGAGAGCCTAAAGGGGAGAAAGGAGGGGGTGAGTGTAAGCCGAGGTCACACGGCGGGCAGGGGAGGGGGCGGAGCGGGGAGAGCGAGAGCGGCATGTGGGTGTGAAGAAGCCGGGCCGGGCAGGGGAGGGGGCGGAGCGGGGAGAGCGAGAGCGGCATGTGGGTGTGAAGAAGCCGGGCCTTTGAAGTGAAGCTAAGCTTCACTTCAAAGGTGTCGGAGGAATGCGGGCGGCTGTGCACGCGCTTTTAAGCTCAATGCACATGCGCATTGAGCTTAAAAGTCACGGGCACTGCAAGGAATCGCCACGATTCCTTGCTTCGTAGTTTAAAGGTTGTTTGAGCCGCAATAGGCTCGCAAGCTCGATGCGCATGCGCATCGACAGGCGAGACCTAAAAATTATGTACTTAGCAAAGTGTTCTTCGACAGGACTGTTCTAAAACATGAAACAAGACAAAGTTTATCTTGTAAATATGTGCAGAGGCATCCAGACAGCAGGCTTAAAAGTTTCAGCAACATTAACATCAGAGCACTTTATATGACAGGGAATAGTGTAACATTTGGTGTAGAAAAAAAAGCCCAGGAAATACATGTGTGAGAACCAAACAGATCAAAGTATAATAGTATAACATGGATTCGTCTTGAATAAAGACAGTAATAGGAGGGGATAATCCATATAGGAGTTTGCGGACTATACATTTTTAATATGACCGTTATATTGTCTTGAGGTAAAAACTTTGTCAATAGAAAAAAATTGGCTTCTTTTTTGAAAGAGGAGGTTGAGGAGATTAGGTGAACATCTGGTGGTAGAGAGTTCCATATCTATATCTTGGGTGCAATAGCAGAGTATGCTCTGGCACTCATTTTCTTTTGAGTTTGTTGGATTTTCAAAAGCATGGTGAGCGGGCTTCGTGAGGATCTGTTGCCCCCTGATTTTTCTAGCTTTTGAGCCAGGTAACTGGGGGTATTGAAGTGTAATGCTCGATGCGTCATGCAGACCATTTTCAGCTGGAGTCTTGCCTCGTACAGTAGCCAGTTTAATGATTTTAGATCCGGTTAGACGTGTGTGTTTCTTTTTGTTCCAAGGACAAGGGCCAGTCTGGCTGCGGCGTTGCGGGAGGCTCCTAGAGGGGCCAGATTGTATCGAGGTAAGCCACATAGTGTGGCACTACCTTAATTAAGTCTGGGTAATACTAGGGCTTGGGCTGCTAGTTAAATCTCCTTGTGGTAGATAGGGTTTACGTTTCTGCAGAATGCTTAGTTGGTAATTCGCTCCTTTGGCGGCTGCGCTGATGTGATCCTGCATATTTAGGCGTTTCTCTAATCGGATACCTAGTGATCTAGCGGGGGCTGTGTTTCGGTGGGGAGATGAGGACAAATCCAGTTTGGCAGCATTGAGTTTGAGATGGTTAACCGTGAGCCATAGGTGTAAGTTTTGTAAGATAGAATTGAGGGATATGATGTCCCCTGGGGAGGCGATTTTGAGATACAGCTTTTAGGTGGTAAGCCAGGGGTTCAAGGAATCTGTTAAATAGAATGGGAGAAAGAGCAGAACCTTGAGGAACGCCAAGCGTGATCGCATGGGACTTGGAGATTGATTCATTTTGACTCTTAGGGATCTGTTCTGGAGGAAGGAAGTGAACCACTGTAAAATGACCCCTGATAAGCCCATCCTTTGTTCCAGCAAGTTCAGTAGATTATCATGTTTGACGGTGTCAAAGGCAGCAGATAAATCAAGCCGTATTAGAAGGCATGATTCGTTTCGATCCAGCATTTTTAGTATGTCATTCACGATATGAGTAAGTGCAGATTCAGTGCTATGATCTTGACGGAAACCCGATTGGTGTTGCTCGAGGAGTTGATAGTTGTCTATGTGATTGCTGAGTTGGCTCTGGACACATTTTTCTAAGAGCTTTGCCAGATAGGGATGTTGGAGATGGGTCGGTAGTTATTAGGATCAGAGCAGGTCAGAGGTTTTGATCTCTCAATATCAGCAGTAGTAGAGGGTCAGAGAAGTGGTTAGATGGGTTTAAAGAAGAAAGAATGTTGTTACCTATGTTACCTATGTTTGCTGATTGGTGAGAAGGTGTTCCAAGAGCATTGTTTTTGGAGGGGTGCCAGGATGGTTCCTTCTCTTCCGTATACTGGGAGGTGAATGAGAAACTGAATGGGGTAGCTGGTAATAGTTCCTTTGCTAGTTGTAATTCGTTTTCCTACTGTGTGTTTTTTTCCATGAAGAAAGCGGACAGATCTTCGCATTTGGAAGGGTGCTGTATCGGGAGTCTAACGGGTTTGATGTGTTGCGTGATTGCTGCTGGACTAGTTCGAATAGTTTATTGGGCCTATTTCTGGCTTGATCAAGCGGTGCTCTAAAAAAGTTAGCTTTCACTTGTCTTATTCTTCTGTTTGTGTTCCTTGTTGTTCTTACATGTTTTAGAAGTTCCAAGGATGAGTAAGATCAACGTTCTTTCTGCTATTCTTAGATTGCATCTTTGTGTTCAAGTTGTCATTGAACCAGGGCTTTGAGTTTTATTGGATATATTTTTCTGTTGAAGGGGCGCGACAGAGTCCATGATTTCCAATATGGAATTATTGTAGAAGTCTGTGAGGTCATTGACATCATCCAGGTTGGTCTGTGGGATCAAGTTATTGTTGCAAAGGGTCGTTAGTTCATTGTGGTTTATATTACGAAGATTCCTTCGCCAGTGTTTTATTTTCTTTGGTTGTTCATGCTTATGGATCGCCTTCAGATTGATGAGGAAGGTGATGCGATAATGGCCTGTCCAGTCACAGAGACTAATAGATTCTAGGAAAATAGTGTTGCTTTTTTAGATAATAAGGTCCAGGGTCTCCCCCTTGTTGTGTGTTGGCCTGTCGCAAATTTGGGATAGCTCATGGCTTAACAGAAAAGATTTTAGGTTATTCACTGAGTGGTCGTTGAGGTCATTCCAGTTTAGATTAGAGTTGCCAAGGAAGATCTGGGGTCTTTGAGTATTGTCATTCATTGAGATGATTTCCAATGATCTTGTGACTAGGTGTGACTAGTAGATTTAGGATGAGATGTGTTGAGTTGTTTAACCATGTTTCCATGATATTAACTGTCGAATTTGTGTGAGAGAACGAGGTTGTAGATATCTGCTGCGTGTTTATTTGCTGATCTGCAATTGAGGAGCATGCACTTCAGCTGCTTATTATGAGGCGAGACATCTGTGACAAAAAGACGTGCTCTAGGTTATTCTTGTTTTTTCCGTTGTGGTTGAGGCTCGGTTGTCTGAAAAATTCGATTGTATTTGATTTTTATCGGAACGGTTAGTATTCTTTTCGGTCTGACAAGAGGAGTAGATCATAGATCTCCTTGCTCGACAACTCGATTAGCTCTCTTTGGGCGAGAGGCATCATTAGGGTAAGGTGTAGATCCAGATACCAAACTAGCTGTGTGTGGGGCATGGAACGTGGGGGTATCAGTTCTGTTTTTCATGTTGATATTTTAACTCAGACGCATATCGGATGTGATGGTCGTAAGTCTCTGAAGGTCCTCCTTAAGATGTTTTAGGCAATGACCAATCTCATTGAATCTCATTACCCAGTAATTCTGTTTACACAGGTAGCTGTGGGTTGTGTTGGAAGGTCGGGTAGCTGGGTGATGTTATGAAGGATGCCAAGTTGGGAGGGTCCTTGTTATTAGCTGGACAGTTGAGATGAGTGTGTATGAGGAGGATTGGAGGTGAAGGGAGGTGGACCTCAAATAATGACAACACAGTGTATACGCTGCCCTAGATCTACCACCCTCCGGGTGACAACTCACTCGTTCATATAACAAATCATGGAACTCATCTCTACCAACAACAGATCTGATCTTTCTTGGTGATTTCAATTTCCACTGGAATGTCACAAACAACCCTTTGGTGAATATCTTTAAACCCTTCCTCCACGACCTCGAGCTGGTTCAAGCTTGCAACAGCCTGAGGCACAATAAAGGGGCAACCTTAGACCTAATAATAGCAAAGGAGCGGACCATCCAAATTGAATTTATCCTACAATGCGACTAAGCAGACTAATGCTTCATCTTATTCTCCATAGCAGAAAGGGTAGTTATCTCCAAAGGCCAATCAGTGAAAACCAAATGCTGGACCAGAAACACAGGAAACATAAACCCACTCACAATAATCACTCAGTAACATTCTACCTCCAACCACTAACATCTCAGATACACAAGTACTCACCAATCAATACATCAACTCCATGACTGACATCACAGATGCCATCGCACCAAACAACTGAAAAGAATCCAGATAAAAAAAATTCAACCCTTGTTTCAACCACAGCCTTAATAATGAACGCTCTCACTAAGAGCAGCGGGAGGAACTTGCAGACTCTCTCCTTCCCTGACTAATCTCAATTTACTGAATCGAAGAAGGAAAGCATACAACAAGCATATAAGAGGATCCAAAGCATCTTTCTTCAAATTACAAATTGACAAGGCCAAAAAAGGTCCCCAAAACTGTTTGAACTGCTACAAATATCAATAGAAACCCCAAAAAAAACTTTCTTCTGTGAACTTAACCTCACCCAGTTGTGCTGTATTTGCCTCTTTCTTCAATGGGAAAACAAAGCACATTGACGCCGAACGCCAAACCGCTCTAGAGCTCTTATCCAACCCCCCCCCTCCCACGCCCCCAATATCTAATGGATTCCACCCAGAAAGTCACCACCCGCTTCGCTAAACCAAAAAACTGTGCCTCTTGGTCCATCTTTGCCTCTTGGTCCATCTTTAAAACTTTTGACAAATCTAACATCTTAAGTCTACTATCCTCTCTGAAACACTCAAACCACTACAACGACCCCATACTCTAAACTTTGCAATGAGATCAAACACTCTGCTTCCTTTATGGACCAGGATTATTAACGCTTTCCTAACACAAGACTCCATACCAGACTGTCCAAAAAGTGGCCAGGTCACCCCAATATTTAAAAAGCCCAACACTGATCAATCTGAGCCCAAAACCTAAAGCCCTATTTCCAGGATCTCAGCTATGGCCAGGCTCCTGGATAAAGGAATACATCAACAGCTATGTAATCACATAGAACAATTCCAACTCTTCAACCAATTCCCATCTAGTTTCAGACCAGGTCACAGTACGGAAACTGCCTGGTCCATATAGTCTATGATGCCCAAGACTTCTAGACCAGAATGAATCCAGCCTATTAATCCTGCTTGATCTGTGGCATTTGACACCGTTAATCATGAGAATCTTTTTAACCTCCTAGAATGCAGGATGGGTCGATCGGGTGCAATGGTTCTCCTCATTCTTACACAACAAAACTCAGTTATGCTCCACCCGCTCTATCCATCCAGACATGTACGGCGATGATATGCAACTTTACCTAAAAATCACCTCTCCAGAATAAATCAGGATCTTCAACAACACACAGACTAAAACACTAGCTCACGCAGAACCACCTGAAACTCAACGCTCTCAAAACTGAATTCCTCCTAATCTCTCCACCCAACCACACTCCGAACATCAAAGAATGACTCGCCGATCTACCAGCCCTGAACTGTACCCCACATATCATAAGCTCAGCAATGTCACTGGGAATAATCATGGCAATAACCTCGACATGAAGGATTACATTAGTGCCCCCACCAAGGGTGCCAATTACCAACTGCAGCTATTAAGGAAATTAAAACCTTTAATTCCAACCGCAGGACTCAAGACAGCAGTTCAAGCGCTAGTGATTTCCAAACTGGATTATGGTAGTGCTACCCTTGTAGGTTAATCAAAAGCAAAGCTGGCACCTCTGAATGAATGTTGCTCAAAAAAGTGATCACATCACCCCAGATCATGACCTTGAACTGGCTACTCTAGGAGGCAAATATCCACCTAAAATTGCTTGCTAAGGCTAAGAAACGGGTCTTATCAGGTAAAATTAGAACTCCAAGAAGCACAGGCTCCCTCCTACTGAAGCCCTACAAATTTAGAAAAAGAAAAGAAAACCTACAATCGCTCCTTCTCTGGATGTGCCCCAAACATTTGGAACTCACTTCCACCTGAGATGGAACCCAACCCCTTAAAACCACTATTCAAACAAAGAAAAGACACAAGTACTAATGCTCAACCCCCCCTCCCCCAATGAAGACGATGACACTCTTGATGTTGCTTTTCCTGACTGACATGTAAACCCAGGCGATTCAGCATTTAGATTTTCTCACAGAAATGCAGATGGCTGTTGAGATCTTGATGAGGCAGTCCTGTAGATATGGGTGGACTTGTATCTTTTGTGTTTTAAGATGCATGCCCACCAGCACTCTGTAGAAGTTCTTCAAGGCTGGTTTGAGGCCGAAGAGAAGAGCCTTGTATAAGCATTACTCGTTCTGTACAAGGAACCTCAAAAACCTCAGATGTTTCTTTTCAATAGGTGTAAAATCCCATTCGGCACACAGGGGCTACTGGCCCTCATCTGTGGGGGCTGGGTTCATTTCCCTCTGATGTTGAGGGACTGTCCAACTATGACCATGCAAACTGGGTCAAGTACACCCACTTCATCAACAGACTCTTTGGTAGATGTGGCAGGCAGTCATAGGCTTGATAGGGTGGTAGTGTAGGGGAGCATACACTCAGAACCCATCAATCACCAAGAAGAGCATTAAATGTGCAACCCAATGATGGTCTTTTGTAAAAAGAAAGTGGTTTAATACACTCAAAAACAAAATTGAATATGCTACTTACCAGTATGCATCTGTTCTTGGCATGTAGGGCTGCTGACATTCATATCTATAGCATAGATCGCCGCCTAGTGTTGGGTCCGGATGATTGCACATTGTTGTCCTGGAAGAGTCTTCCAAGTATCACGAGATAGGTGGCTCCTCCCCTGGACTACAGTGCGCATGGGCATCGACTCCATCCCCAGATTGTTTTTAGCCATTGTGGCGAAGATGGAGTTTAACAGTGTGAGCGATGACCATGCTAAGAGTAAGTGTAAAATTTTGCAGCCGCTACAGGCGCCGGGGAGGAGGGCGGGCGATATGAAGGTCAGCAGCCCTACATGCCAAGAACAGATGCATACTGGTAAGTAGCATATTGAGTTCGAGGCATGTGGGCTGCTGAATTCATATCTATAGCATAGAATACACAGCAGTCCCTCCATTAACGGCGGCCGCCTGTGCCAGCTGCAGAAGTCTGAAAAGCGTTTTAAGAACAGCCTGCCCTACAGCTGCCTGCTGCTTGGAGTGCACATCTACACAGTAATGTTTAGTAAATGTGTGTGGTGTAGACCATGTGGCTGCTCTACAAATATCTTCCAAAGGAATATTACCAAGGAAAGCCATAGAGGCCCCCAACTTTCGGGTGGAGTGGGCTCTTGGAGGGACCGTTAAAGTGTGCTTAGCCTTGTGATAGCAAATTTGAATGCACTTAACGATCCACCTGGCTATACCTGCTTTGGAAATGGGGTTGCCTTTGTGCTGGGCTGAGAAGGCAACAAAGTTGTTGTGTTTTCCTAAAGTCTTTGGTCCTATCGATGTAGTACATCAAGGCTCGTTTGACATCAAGAGTGTGGAGCATTCTTTCGGCAACTGTTTCTGGGTTCTGAAAGAATGCGGGCAGTTCAATGGTCTGATTGACATGGAACTGCGAAACCACTTTAGGAAGAAATTTAGGGTTAGTGCGCAGCACCACCCTATTGGAGTGAATTTGAATGAATGGCTCTTGTACAGTGAGCGCCTGTAGCTCACTAACACGTCGCAAAGACGTAATGGCAATGAGAAAAGCCACTTTCCATGTTAAGAACTGAATCTCACATGAATGGAGAGGCTCAAAAGGTGGGGTCCTGGGAGGGATGACCCGCTTTAGGCCTTCTAGGAAGGCTTTAATGGCAGGCACTCTGAAGACGGAGAGATGCTGCCTGTTCTGGACATAAGCCGCTATGGCGGATAAGTGTATCCTGATGGAAGCGTATGCTAGATTGCATTGGTAAAGATGTAACAAATAGCAGATGATGTTGGGAGTGGATTCATCTAGCGGGTTGATGTTGTGGCACAGTAAATGACAAACCGCTTCCATTTTGCTGCATAGCAGGCTCTGGTGGTGGGCTTTCTTGCCTCCCGTATGATATCCATGCATTCAGGAGGCAAGTCAAGGTAGTCAAACTATAGGACTTCAGGAGCCAGATCGCCAGGTTGAGCTGTTGCGGATCTGGGTGCTGAATGTCGCCATGGCTCTACGTCAAAAGCTTGGGCGTGAGGTGTAGCCTTTGATGCGGTACCATGGAGAGTTCCAGAAACGTGGTGTACCATGGTTGGCGTGCCCACGTTGGAGCAACCAGGATGAGAGTCATCGAGTGTTGCTTTAGCTTTCTTGCCACCAGCGGTATGAGAGGTGCTGGGGGAAAAGCGTACGCAAATCTGCCTGACCAGTTCATGCATATCGCATTGCCTTGCGACTGTGGGTGAGGGAACCTGGCGGCAAAGCATTGGCATTTTGCGTTTTCCCTTGTGGCGAACAGGTCTATCTGTGGATGACCCCACTTCTGGAAGTACGGGCGGAGTACTGATGGATGTATCTCCCACTCGTGTATTTGGTGGATGTACCTGCTGAGCAGGTCCGCCATCTGATTTTCCGTGCCTGGGAGGTGTTCCGCCATGAGGAAGATGTTCCTTTGAATGGCCCACTTCCACATGCTCTGAGCCAGATGAGACAACTGTGGAGAGTGTGTACCTCCCTGCTTCTGGATGTAGTACATGGCTGTCATGTTGTCCGTCCGGATCAACACAACCTTGTTGCACAGATGTACTTTGAATGCTTTCAGTGCCATGAAGATTGCCATCAGTTCTAGGTAGTTGATGTGCATCTTCTTTTGCTGTATTGTCCATAGTCCCTGCACTGTGTAGTGGAGTACATGAGCTCCCCATCCTTGGAGAGACGCGTCCGCTGTCAGGATGATCTGTGGGACAGGCTCTTGGAACGGTCGGCCCTTGCAAAGGTTGTGTGGATTCCACCAATGCAGAGAGTTGTATGCCCGACCGGTGACCAACACTAGGTCTTTCAACTGTCCCTGAGCCTGATTCCACTGATGCGCTAAGCATTCCTGGAGCGGACGCATATGTAACCTGGCGTGCGGGACTATGAAAATGCAGGAGGCCATCATGCCTATCAACTGCATGAACACTCTCGCAGGAAGCGAGTGTTGCGGTTGGAACTGTTTTATTAGCGACTGGATGTTGTTGATCCGCGCTGAAGTTGGCTGAGCCGTGGCTGCCAGAGTATTGATCGTTGCACCGAGATATTGCCGCACATGGGCCGGCTGAAGGTGCGACTTTGGATAGTTCAGGGAGAACCCCAGACTGTGAAGAAGGTGAATGGTGTGGGACATGTCGGCGGCGCACTGCTGGGCCGACTTTGCCTGAACCAGCCAGTCGTCCTGATAAGGGTAGACATGGATGTGTTGTCTCCTGAGGTGCGCCGCCACTGTCGCCAGACATTTGGTGAACACTCTGGGGGCTGTGGTCACTCCGAAAGGAAGGACCTTGAAATTGATAATGCCGATTTTGAATGGTGAATCTGAGGTATTTTTTGTGTGATGGATGGAGTGGAATGTGGAAGTAAGCATCCTTGAGATCTAAGGTTGCGAGGAAGTCTCCCTGATTGAGGAGCGGAAGAACCTGTTGCAGCGTTAGCATGTGGAAGTGTTCTGAGAGAATGTACTGGTTGAGGGGCCTGAGGTCTAGAATAGGTCTGAGGGACCCGTCCTTCTTCGGGATTAAGAAGTACAGGGAGTACACCCCTGTGCCTTCTTCCTCCACTGGCACAAGCTCTATAGCGCCCTTTTGCAGCATGACAAGAACCTCCTGCTGCAATAAGTGCAAATGCTCTGTGGACATAGGACGGTGTTTTGGTGGTATGTTGGGTGGAGTGGATGTGAGCTCCAAACAATAACCAAACTGGATAAGTTTCCTGACCCACCTGTCTGTGGTGATGGATTTCCAGACTGGCAGGAACTGCTGGAGTCTCCCCCCGACAGGTGTGGAATGGTCGGGGGGCAGTGACAGGGCGTCACTGTTTGTTGGAGGCGGAGGAACGGGAGTTGTTGTTGCCCCTGCCTCTGCCCTTGGCGTTGTTGCCCCGATAACCTCCTCTATTTTGTTTGGGGTAAGAGGATTGTGCCCCACTTTTATTGAATTGTGCTTGCTGGGACATCTGGCCTCTGGAAACACCCCTATTGCCTGAGCGATGAAAAGTGCTCCCCCGAAACTGTTGGGATTGGAGAGCTCCCATGGACTTGGCAGTCTCGGTATCCTTTTTTATTTTTTCCAAGGTGGTATCCACCTCAGGACCAAATAATCTGTCAGGGTTAACTGGCTGGTTGAGGATGGTAGTTTGGATCTCAGGCTCCAGAGATTCTGAGCCATGCCTGACATCTCAACATCACACTGGTGTTAATCGCCCTGGCTGCAGTGTCCGCAACGTCTAGTGCACACTTAATTGAAGCGTTGGAGATGAGCTTCCCTTCCTGGATAAGCATCTCCGCAGCCTCCTTATATTGGTCTGGGAGATGTTGCAACAGGGTCTCTAGTGTGTCGTAGTGTGCCCTGTCGTAGCGTGCCAAGAGTGCCTGCGTGTTAGAGATACGCCATATATTGGCCGCCTGAGCTGCTACTCTCTTTCCCGATGCTTCTAGCACTTTGGACTCTCTGTCCGGGGGAGGAGCTTCACCAGTGGTTTGCGAATTCGCCCTCTTGCGGGCATTAGAAACGACCAGAGAGTCCAATGGTAACTGGCCCTTGATGTAAGTGGGATCGCCAGGTGCTGGTCGGTATTTCTTTTCAATTCTAGGGTTGACCACCCTTGCCCGTGTGGGCTCGTTGAAAATGTCCGCAGCATGTTTGAGGACCCCTTTCAGCATTGGGAGGGTTTTCACAGTCTTTTCAGCTGCTGAGAAAGCGTCAAAGAGGAAGTCCACCTCCACAGGGTCAGCATGGAGTTCAACGTCGTGGTTCTTGGCTGCCCTTTCAATTAAGGCATTGAATGCCGCAGAATCCTCAGTGGGAGACGTTTTGATATTGTATATCTGAGGGTTGAGAGTGGGCTGCTGATCCCCCTGGTCACCTGTGTCCACCCATGCGTCCTGTTGTGCATCAGGATCAGCGTGGGTTGGGAAGCTGTATTCCTCATCTTGATCCCCAGCATCCTCGGCATAAGTTGGCGAGGGCGTGGCAATTCTTTGAGTTCGAGGAATCAATGGTTCGACCAAGACTGGTGCATCTGAAGCAGGCTTTTTGCGCTTTAAAGGAATGGTATACGACTCCAAAGGCGTCGTCGCTGTAATTTTCCGCTTGTAAAGCGTAAGCTTCCCAGTGTCGGCATCGATGAAACGTTCAGACTGTTCCTCCAGTTATGGAGGTCGATGCGTCAAGCCCCCAGCCGGGAGAGTAGGCGTCGACCCCACTGCACTGTGCGTTTTCGCTTCGGGCACGGCCCGTGGTGCGAAGGCCTTCGGTGCCACCTTCGGCGGCAACGTGAAGAGGAGTGGCGTCGATGACTTGGAGGTGGGAATCGACTGTTTCGGCGCGGAAGGCGGTTTGGGTTCTACCGCCGAGGCCTTGTCCCTGATACGCTTGAGGGAGTCCGAGACCTGCTTCGTGAATGAAGCGGATGGTTTCGCCGATACGACAGACGACCTCGGTCCAGCAACGTGGGAAGACTCTATCGTCGACGACTTTGGCTGGTCGGTCCGAGGCGTGCCAGTGTTGGTGTCCTGGGCAACCGCTTTAGGGGCACCAACCTTTGGCTCGATGCCCTTGCTGGTCTTCGGCTCGACGCCCTTTGCGGCCTTTGGTGCCGCGCCCTTGCTCGGCTTCGGCTCCATGCCAGATCCGGACTTCGGCACGACGCCCTTGCTGGACGGAGTCTGGACGGCCTTCTTGTGCTTCAGCTCGACGCTTTTAGTCTGCTTCGGCTGGACGGATTTCACCGACGTTGCCGGGTCGACAGGCTTCTTCGGCTTGGGCTGTCCCGACACCTTGGAGGATGAGGGTGTCGACGGTGGATCAGAAGGTTTCGGTTTCGATTGCGCCTGAACCACTTTAGGTTGTTCGGACACCGAAGGTTTCACTTTCGGTTTCTTTAATGGCGGCTCCGTCGAAGTGTCCGTAGCCGGGCCGGGAGGCGGGGCCGTGGATTTTGGTAGAAGGTCTTGGGTAAGGCCGATAGGCGATCCCTCGACCTGAGCCTTTGTAAGTGTTTGAACGGGGCACAGCTCGTCCTCTGAGCTATCTTCCATGGCCCCATAGGCCTCATCGTCGTCTCCTACCTAGTCGACGACGTCTTCTACGGGTAGGTCTACGACATCCACTTGAGGGTCGTAGTCGACTTCTTCCGCTGGAGGCGAAATCTGCAGGTGAACGTCGTGTTCGTCTGCTTCCTCGCTGTCGAAGATGTCCACCGGTGCCGGGGCCAACTGCCGGGCCTCCATGCGCGCCACGCGCCGAAGCCGAATAGTTTTCTTCGAACGAAACCTGGAACAAGCCATACAGTTGGCTTCATCGTGGTCCGGCGACAGGCACTTGTTGCACACCGGGTGGACGTCGATGTGTGGGTACTTCGAGCCGCACATGGGACATTTCTTGAACGGGCTCCGTTCCATGTCGCGTCGTCGAGGGTCTTGCTGCGTCGACTGGGCCTCGAGCTCCAAAGAGTCACGCGACTCCTTGGATGTTGAACTCGGAAGCGAGTCCGAACAGAACCGGGCACCGAACGCAAACAATACAGACGATAAAGAGAGAAAAAGTCTTTTGGCCTCGAGAATTATGTTGATTCCGAACTGAGAGAACGAAAGTACATCCGAACCCAATGGCGGAAAAAAACAATCTGGGGATGGAGTCGATGCCCATGCGCACTGTAGTCCAGGGGAGGAGCCACCTATCTCGTGATACTTCGAAGACTCTTCCAGGACAACAATGTGCAATCATCCGGACCCAACACTAGGCGGCGATCTATGCTATAGATATGAATTCAGCAGCCCACATGCCTCGAACACTCAGAACCCATCAATCACCAAGAATAGCAATAAATGTGCAACCCAATGATGGTCTTTTGTAAAAAGAAAGTGGTTTAATATACTCAAAAACAAAATACTATTCCTTTGTTTAGAAGGAGAAAACTCTGCAAGTGTGTAGGTGCAGATTGCTTGGGTAGACTTCAGGACATTGCCAGAGTACAGGCAACCTGCAGGGTCACAGCAGAGCAGTCAACTCTGCCACACTTTGGAATTGCCACAGAGCAGCTGCTTTCGACAAGATAGTCAACCCTTCAATTCGGGAGTAAGCTGGTCGCTACCTCTCTAGTCTCGGGGTGGACAGATGCTTAGCTCCAAGGACTGCTGCATCTGCTCACCATGTTAGTCAAAACCTCCTGAAGGGTTGCCTTTCTCCTTCCATCTTCTTCTCTGTAAGGTCAACATTCAGGTCCTTCAGGCGAGGGAGACACCTATTCTTTCCAGGTTAGATTCCAGGTTATTTCCCCTCCCCTGTGGGAAGCTGGCATTCAGGCAGCTCTGGCTGCACAGCAGTTCTCAGGGTACTCTGTGGTGCACCCGCTTCCTTGGTCAAACGACACTTGGGACTGGAACAAGTGGGTCCCATTTTTATACAGTGAAAGCAGACAGAGGATGTGGATTCTCCGTTTCCACTCTCAGAACTGGCTTGGGTTGGTTCATCTTTTATGTGTCCTTTCCAGGCTGTCTTTCAGACATAGCATTATTGTAGAGTGATGGGCCTCACAGCATAGGTGTCTCTAGTTTGCAGCACCCACAGTAGGGACCCAAAGAGGTGTGAACTTTCTGCACCGGAGAAAAGGCGGTTTTTCACTGAAGCAAATGTCACACTTTCACCCCTTAGACGCGGCGCGAATTTCGCCCGCAGTGGTGAGCGCAGCGCTGCTGTGCTCGTGACGGAACCACGCCGTCATGAGTCACGGACGGCATGTGATCATGGCGACGTGGTACAGTCACAGCCCCGCCCGCTCATTAATTTGCCCGCACAGGCGGGGAATTAATGCAGCCTGGGCGGAGTGGCAGCCGCATGACGGAACCACGCTGTCATGAGCACATGCCACCCTTGGCTCATGACGCCGTGGTTCCATCAAGAGCAGGCAAGGGGTTAAACAACCCAGACTGCAGTCCCGTCCTCCACCCCCACCATCTTACAATGAGTATTCTGTTAGACTAATCAGCAGCTCATTGCAACAAAAGAACCAATCTGAATTTCTAACAGGAGACCAGTCTCCTCAATCCCCACTTCGGTGTCTAGGTGTCGGTCCTCCAGCTTCAGGAATGTCACAATATACTCCCACTGTCTGGTAAAACAACCTCATCTCCATCTTGTGCACAGGAACATGACAGGGGCTTCCAAAATAGAACCCATAGGCCTAAATTAATCTAGTTCACCCATACACACAATGTACGCACCACATAGGCTAAATTCATACAAAAATACACAGAACTGTTAACGCTATGGCCTGGGTTAGTGAGTATGAGTAGAACTTTACATGAGTCACCCCGTAGGTCTCCACTTGCAAGATCCAGATAAAAAAGGCCAGGTCACAACTACTGCGTCATGAAACATGGTACTCTGCCTCTACCGCTCTACATGTTAACTAATCTTATACGGATGGCGGCCCATGATCAAACCAAAGAGGGCAAATGATCTGCATCCCTACAGGTCCAGGCCATCACTCAGGTCAAGGGATAGGCCTAGACTGTTGTTCACACTCGCAGTGTGAGGCTGGGGCCAAAATTAAATCCAGAATACCAGATAATTGCAGATTAGCACTCAGGGCGGCAGGGGAACACTAGTGTACCGCATGCAGGAGTCCTACCTGTCTTAACAGGAATATGAAATCAAGTGTCCTGAAGATATATGGCGCATAGCCAATCTCCAAGATGGGGCTCACAGTAGATTTTAGTGCTGCCATGAAATTCTATTTTGAAAATCATTTGCTGCCTTTGAGATCTAGAACGGTTCTGAGAGAATAGCCATGTTGTACATTTTTCTTTTGAGATGTTCATCAACTCTTCCAGGTGCCCCGAATTAGTTCCCCAACCAAAGTGGGTAAGAGAAGAGAAAGAAGTGAGAAGTCATTGTTTGGCCCCTGCTGGAGACGTCCGGGCGGCTGCCGAACACCTTTGACATTTGACAGACACCTTTGTTGTTCATACAACTAACTTTGTTGCTGATGTTGCATCAGAGGCCACAGAGGATGTAGCAGTGGTTGTAATAATACTTCTTATCAGTTTTCTTCTTTCTAAGCCTACAGCCCATATTTGCATCACTATCTTTATAAAATGAATTTCTTCATTCACAAAGGAAGCAAAGAGTTCCCGAAAAGGGGAATTTTAGTATTCTCTGTTAAGCCTCTGTCCTGAGGACGATATGACCGCCCAGGATCACAGCCTTAACTCTAGGCAGTGCCTCGGTCCATGTATGGCTAGATTGGAAGTATCTGACAGCACTAAGAATTTGAGTGGAGACAATTATTCCTTCTATTAAGATCTCCAAAATTCCTCGGATGTCTCCTGCTGCCCCCGAATTCCACAAGGACCAGTTGTATCTACCCAGCAGGGCAGTAGTACTAAACGTTTTTGTAGCCGTTGCTGATGTACCCGGTTTTCTTCTTTACAGAGTAATCATATACTCCACTACTCCTCCTGACAAGGAGAGTTAGTGACTAGACTCTGTAGAGAGGGAAGCTGGTGCAATCTGTACAAAATAATCAGGATCAGACTGCCTTTTTTCTGCAACAATAAAGGCACTTCACAAAAACTGATGGCATTTTCTGTAAATTAGAAAATATTTCCTGTCAGGAAAAGACAAAAAACAGTTTGGAAGGAGCTCCAAGAGGAAGCCAAAATAGGCCAAGATCAGTGCTCCAGGATATTGTCACCAGTAGCCAAGAACTGGTGAAGCTGTCAATGACGGGGTATGATGGGATACTCCAGGGTTGGATTCCTTAAAGCTTCAGTGTCAGTTTCCCAACCGTAAATGTCTGCAGCCTATAGGTCTACATTGCCATAGCCTTTTCCCTTCATAACTTTTAAATAAGGGTTGTGGAAGAAACTAACTCGTCACCGTATTTGGTGAAGACTATGTTTAAATGGGAAGTTTTTAAGGAGAACAAACAAAACTGGCCGCAATTTTCTTTTAAAAGGTGTCTAAATTGTTATTGAGAACTATTGGTTTTTCTAACTAAAGTCAGAGAAAATTAGCAAATGTTTTCTGCATTAAGTTCTCTAGGGTCATGTGCGTGAGTGGGGCAATTCCCTGCTTGCATTGATCAATGGAGATAACCTCCATTGACAATCTCCCAAGGACATCATGCTTCTGAACACCACAATCAGAAACACCCAATCCTGGCTTTCTGAAAACCACCTCAAACTCAATGCTCTGAAGACCGAGTTCCTCCTGATCTCACCTCCCGCTAAAATATCCACGGCTCAAACATGGCTTAAGCATTTAACGGCTCTAAATGTACAGCCCATCGTAGTTGACTCCGCAAAATCTTTAGGCATAACACTGGACACCAATCTCAACATGCAGCAGCACATCAGCAAGGCAACCAAAGGAGCGAACTTCCAAATCAATACCCTGAGGAAACTCAAACCCTTCCTTCCTCCCAAAGACTTCCAAACTGCAGTACAATCTATAGTCATCCCGCACATAGATTACGGTAGCACCGCCCTCTGCGGGCTCCCCCTAACTACAACAGCACCCCTAAGAGCATCCCTTAACGCCGCAGCGAGACTAGTCACTGGCTCAAAAAAACACTCGCACATCTCCCCGGACTTTAAATCACTGAAATGGCTACCTTTCGAAGCCAGAATACAACTGAAAATCGCTTGCATGACACACAAGGCTGTGCACCGGAATTCACCCGCCTATCTCACTCAAAAGCTGACAATTTCGGGGGACTCCCGAACGACTAGAGGCACAAACAATCTTTTGCTGAAACCTCGAAGATTTCGGAAGGTAAAAACTTATAAACGCTCCTTTTCAGGAATGGCACCCAGGATCTGGAACTCACTCCCTCCGGAAACAAGGCTCATCTCCTCCGAAACAATCTTTAAGAGGGAAGTTAAAGCGATCCTCATGGCAAAATACACATGATCTATTGGTCCGTATCACTCATGAATCTGCCTTGCAAGTCTTTCCCGACCCTGGTCTACTGTGCCACCCGTGTTTTCGAATTACTTAACTGTTTACGCTCACTCTTTGTATTTTGTTATAATGTGTGATGCACCTGGTTGATTATGTATTTTGTTATATCGTTATATTATTGACGCACCTGGTTGACTTTGCACACTTTACCCTCTCCATCTCAACGTTCCTTACTACTATCGCACCTGTGGGACTATACACCCTGCTCACACCTACCTCAACCTAACTGTATACGCACACTCTTTGTATTTTGTTATAATGTCTGATGCACCTGGTTGAGTACGTATATTGTTATATTGTTATATTATTGACGCACCTGGTTGACTTTGCACACTTTACCCTCTCATCTCAACGTGCCTTACTACTCTCGCACCTGTGGGACTATACACCCTGCTCTCACCTACCTCAACTGTACCCTCCTTTAAACTCTAAATATTCTAAACACGTTTAAGCAGGTATATGCTCCTTATTATTGCACTTTATACTATTGACGCAATTGTCTGTCTATACACTGTGCACCGACACTACCTCACCTGTTACCTACCTCATGTCCTTTATCCCACCTATGTAACTAGCACCTTGTACCTAACTACCTCATATATTACTCTGTATATACGCTTTATTACTTTGTATTTTTACCCCCATGCCCTTGTAAAGCGCTCTGATATCTGCAAAGATCTTGTTCGCGCTATATAAAACTTTAAAAATAAAAAATAAAAATAAACCTGAAGGAAAAGAATATTGTTGCCCTTTAAAGACTTATGTAGCTAAGTCTGGAATGAGGCCTCCGTGTGTGGTACAGCAGTCACCCCAAAAATGGTAATGCCCAACTTTGGCTGTAGGCACAAAGGAAGTGCGGTGCCAGTTTAGGAGTGTTGTGAAAACTTCAGCCAGAGCCCAGTTACAGGCTCACAAGGTTTGGGAGGAGAGATGATTCCAGAGTCTGGGCACCTCAGGGTGAAATGGTCAACTCACATTGAGAGGGGATTGTAATTTGAATGGGACCTCTTATGGTGAACCAATGCATAATTTAGCCCTTAAACCCAGAATGTACAGGTCAGAAACACAATTACCAATCTTTTCCATATCTGTAGGTTGTGGCAATTCCTGCTTTCAGTAAGGATCTGTCTGGGAGATTTGTTTCAAATAAGCATTAGAACACAGCATCTAAAAGATGAGATCCAAGGAAGAAGCACTCTTCGAATGGCCAGTAACTTTACAACTCCAAGACATCACAGCCCGTAAAACATCACCTGGTTCCATACTTGGGCAGCACAGCGGACAGGTTTAAAGTTAACTAACCAGTCCTTTGGACTGGTTTCAAAGGAGACGGATTACCTGCTCACCAACATCACAATACAACTAATAAACATTTAACCTGTATAGAGGAATCGTGCACTCGCGGACTGCTGGCTGCCAGTGATTTGTCGCATTCAATTCAAAGCATTGGTCTTTGGATTTTCAGGGCCCTTAATGGCCTTGGCCCAGTCTACCTGAGAAACAGGCTTAAACCTGTCCACTCTTCCAGAGCTCTCAGATCCAATCATCTCCGCCTTCTCTCTACCCCGCGCTTTCGCCGTTCTAGAATGGGGGGTAGAGCTTTTGCTGTGGTGACTGCAAAACTCTGGAACAGCTTCCCACTGGACCTTCGGTTCATTACATCGGAACCTCTATTCCGGAGTTAATTGAAAACTTGGCTGCTTTCCAGTCTCTAGCTGCGTTTAATTCCTCTTGTTGCTTGTTGTCTGTAGCGCCGGGACACCCCTGCTGGGGGTAGCTGTGTGCTTTATAAGCTTCAAAGTAAATAAAATAAAATAAAATATTATATTATAGGTACAGGAGGAACAAAACAGGCAGAAAAACAAAACAAAACTACTAGTGGACTCATGATATATTAACTGGAAGAGAGGGGCTTAATGTGCCCTCACACAAGTCCGTGAGAGTGCTTCGTTCCAGCAGACCCACGCTACCGTGGTGTACTCCGCTCTGCCACCACTTGTGTAGCCAGCATCAAAGTAAGTTATATGATACTGAACATAAATGACACACCCTAAAAAATGAAGAAAATATAGCATCACAATATCTGTAGGATGCCTAGGATGATTATGAAAGTTGGTGCTGCTGTGAACCTTAGGCTAAAGGTTGTGTGCCGCAGGACTCAACTCTCTTAGAAACGTCAGTCTCGCCAGAACCTTACCCAAGAGTGCAAGCGCAACATAGGGCAGAGAGCCACCGGGCTCCGACGATCCTGCATGCTAAGCTGAGCCCAGACAAAAGCTATTTTAAAGTGGGAGGGCAGGCCTCACTACCAAGAGGTGACACTGACAAAGAACCAGAAATTGTTGAGATGGAACAACTGGACAAGCATTAATCAGGCCTGCACTGCTGGGCACAAGGGATGACATGAGGCTGATGATGGTGCAGTGCTCAGGGCCAATGTCACCTTGAGGAAGCAGGCCGGAAAGCTACCAAGAGATGCAAGTTGCTGCAAAGACGTGTACAGATGCCAGAGAGGCCTCGTCTTTG
Organism: Lissotriton helveticus; assembly: GCF_964261635.1. Taxonomy (NCBI): domain Eukaryota; kingdom Metazoa; phylum Chordata; class Amphibia; order Caudata; family Salamandridae; genus Lissotriton; species Lissotriton helveticus. The sequence goes on along the minus strand of NC_136069.1, from coordinate 20,756,428 downwards.
CATGGGCAGAACCATTAACTACTGGTGCCTTGTAGGTCCAGTACTACTGAGCTTTAATTGGATAACTGAACAAGGTAGAGGAGGTTACCTCACATGCCCAATAATGACAAAACTCCTTGCACCACTGCTGCTAGCTACCATTTGTTAGTACAAGAACAGCCCACTCTGGAATTTAAGATGACGTGAGAGAGGAGGTGTCTTTCTAAAAGAAACTCCCTCCTGTTGATTCCAAGAGTAGCAGGGCTTTGGGTCTCAATCAGCTGAAGGTATGTCCAAAAACATACATTTCTCAAGACCACACGCAGCAAGAGCCAGGCAATCACATGTGGTTGGGCAGAATACTCTGAAAGTAGAATTCAGACATACACGAAACCACAGAACTATCCAGTCAACCTCATTCATGTGCGTCTTCAAAGCAGGGCGCAGGTGCCAACAGCCCTGCCAAAGCAGTCAGTTGTATCCAGACCAGTGTGGATGTCAAACTTTGTCTCAGTCGGTCTCTCATGTACTGTCTGAGACAAGAATCCCTGAGGTTCCCCCGAAGGCCAGCAAGATCTCGTTGGCCATGTCCCACAGCACATGCATGTAGCTGCTCAGTAAACAAATTGCATTTGTGTTATAAGAGCGAAGCTTGTGGATGAAAACAACCTTTTACAAAAAGCGCAATCCTTTTGGATTCCTTATCTAGAGGAGTAGTAGGGAAGGAATTGATCTTACCAGCTGGGGTCCGTACGATTAGACCCTAGTGCAGGGTGCTTAGTTACAAAGTCTGTATCACGGGGTGCAGGTCTATTTTGCTGAGCTATAGGCCAGCTGACAGGACAACAACAAGACTTCAACCAAAGAATCACTCAAGGTTTGTGTGAGGGAATCAACAAATGATCGCAAGGGCTCTAAAGACGTTCGCCCTGGTTGGAGGATTTCCGTCAGAAAGTTGTAATCCCAAATGGAAGGCAGATGCAGATCAAGCATCTCTTCTGCCCTCCGGTGCACTTCCTTGTATCAGTGGCACTTGTAGCGAGTCGAGGTCCGTTCCAGAGGAGGGGTCTAACCCACTGGTGTTTTGTAAATTAGTATAAGAACATTGGAATGTGGGGCGCCCAATGCAGACAGTGGAGTGCTCCCTGCTTCTATGGGCCGGTAAAGGCCTGCAGAGCAACATTCCAATGTTTTACAAAGGCCTCTCGGAACTCGAGGGATTTAAATCCCCTCGAGCTTCGAGAAGCCTTTGTTTTATTTGTTAGAACATTCTGCCCTCTAGTGGCATAGCCTTATAGCCCTTCGTAGCTATACCTGCGATTAAAGTCCAGCTCCCCTGTTAAAGTCCCACGCCTTTGGCATGGGCCTTTAACGCGGGAGCGGGCCTTTAATGGCCAGTATAGCCCGCTATGGCGGGCTATAGTATGATTTTATATCAGTCTAGTGAGGGGGACGTAAACCAACACCCTCATCATCACTAGTGTCACGAGGGACCCCGATGGTCACGAGAGACCCAAACTCTCTTATTGGGTAAAAGAAAGAACCAAAAAGAGAATGGAGCTTGTGTTGCTAGCTGCATTGCAGCAGTGGCACTGGGTTAGTGTTATGCTGCATGACGACAGATTACGTTTTCATACTCTTGTAGTCTCACATCGGACAGACTTGGGCTGACGTTTGTTCAGGATCAGACATGACCTTAGGCACCAGATCATCCATTGCCACTGGTGACTTTTATACCACTGCGGAGCTGCAGGGGCCATCATGGACCTTAGGGCTGGCGCAGTAGTAGTACACACGGGCATGGTGAGGAGTCTTAAGGTGACAGGCGAGTCAGAGGAGGGCATGCCTACTGTTATCTGACTGGAGTCCTGTGTGCCCAGAAGGCACTGCAGAAGGGGCAAGATCTGCACCAAAGATTTGCAGCACGGCCTCCTTGAAGACTGCTTTCGTCTGCAAGGCAAGCAACAGCCGGACAACTTTGGCCACCTCGAGACCAACTGAGGACTTCAATTTAATTCTGCTTTGACTGTCTATGTTTTAGTTTGCCCTTAACAAAGAGCGCTTGCTTTATGCTGATGAGCCACCTTGTATCAACGATCGGGCGAGTGTAGGTTTGGTCGATGATGAAGCATGACACCAGGGTGGAAGTGTGAGCCATGCCTTCACATTCTTATTCATTTTAATGTTTCTCTCATCTCAGAGGACAGGCCGACACACCGCTATTCTGAGATTCTCCTCTTTTGTTACATCCTCACCAATAGTCTAACAGGCGTGTTTGTAGTTTCTGGAGCGTAGCGCTCCCTTTTTTGTGCGTTTGGTTAGTTTGGACTTTGACATGCCTAAAGACGTCAGCGGAATTGGATTATACCCAGGGAAGGCCTATGAACCATGACTTGGAGCAGGATCAAGACCTGTGCTGCGACCACGACGGGTTCTCGTGTTTGGGCTTTTAGAGCGTTGCCTCCCACTCCCAGATCACCCTCAGATGCATGAAGTCGCACTTGTAGCTTGACTCAGAGTGTGACCAGAGCCCAGGCACCAAAGGCACACCTAATACTGTCCATGACTGACATCAGTGGAAACAGGATTCCTTAGCAGACTGTCTGCAAAACTTGGAGTTGTAAAAATGACATCAGCTGGGAACATCACTTTGGAGCCACACCGCAAGGCATGAAAAGGAAGGTACTGATCGCAGCATTCTGGGATGGCGCTTATATGAGGCTTTGTTGCAACACATCCACGTCACTTCGGAGGCACACAACGCCACCTGCCAGCATGTGACAGAACTGCTGTTGAAACTCTGCAGATCCAGCCTGGTGCCTGGAGTTATTCTAAAGAGGAGTAATTTGTGGCTAGAAGTATCCATCAAAACTGTTGTGCCAAACGTATGTAGGGCTCAAAGACTGCTAGATGTCTTTGATTTTCATCTTGTTTGCATCAATCACGAAAAAAACAACATTGTCATCTTTGGCCAGAAAAAGACTAAGTAACACTACTGCCATCCTGAAAACCATTGGGAATAAATATGTGGGATGCTGGCGAGATGACAAGGAAGGAGACGTACTGCACCTGAACTCATTAAAACCAAAACTAGCTTCATTGCATAGTGCCTTTCGAACACTTTTTAAGAGCACTAAAACGTTTTCTTTTGAGTTCTTGCTGAAAATAATCTCTGCCAAATTAGCACCAACATTCTCATGCGGGTCAGAGGCCTACCCGGGGAAACTGGGGGCCTTTTTAAATAGGGCACAGAGGGCAGTTTTCAGGTCTCTATTTCAATTACCATGCAATACCTCGCCAGCCCAGATCAGGATGGAATTTGCATTGAAGGACCTGTTCGTACAGAAGGCCAGCATAGTAAAATACCTGCATTCCACAAGGTCAGCTGAGCAAGGATCATTGAAAAACCTATTCTGGCTCGAAGTCGCTTGCCCCTATAGCGCAAGCCACTCAAACGTCTGGTCACATGCCCTTTCCGAAGCACTGGCACAAACAGGCTCAATGGAGCTATGGAATTTAACACTACCAAACCTTCAGTTTGAAAATTGTACAGAATAAAGTAAAAATTAAATGACTGGCATCTGACCTAAGAGCATTTGCTAAAAGGAGATCATTCCCACTTCGCCCTTAGTTACCATAGAGAAGGGCCACAAAAATATATTATGGAACCATTCTCCTATTACAAAACGAAACACCTGCAGCTTCGGATGGGCACTTTATCGTCATTAGATCCATCCTCTCCATGGGCAGTTAAACCAGAGTCGAAAACATGTAGACTATGCGGTCAATTCCAGGAATCAATAACCCACCTGCTATTCAGATGCCCTATACTCCTGGAAGAACGCAGAAGACTGCTTCGGCACCTGTGGACGAAGGGGGCATTCCTGGAGGACATAGACAAGCAACTAAAAAAAAGAAACATGTACAAAAACGAAGGAGAGAAACCTTGAGTTTCAGCCGCTCCAAAGACTACCTTCAAATAAAAATACAACATTGCTACTTAAAATACTGGTTTCTATCTAAGCAGACAGGACAGTAATAGTAAGCTTTTTTCATGGCAACAATTTAACCGAAGATACATTTTTCAAATTATTAGTGGTTTATCGAATTAAATTTTGAGTTATTAACAGTACCACCAGGGATGGAACCTGTTTGAAGATCTATGGTTCATCTACAGAAGTGAGGAAATGTACAAATGAAGAAGGATCTCGCACAGCTGATTTGATCAACAAAGTAATCTGTTGTAAAGGATTGTAGTGTGCAATGAAGGGGAAACACTGTCTGGCCAAGCAGTGTGACAACGTGAACACTAGAAAGTAGCTCTCCCGCCTAGGGAGAGAACGCCCCTATGCACAACTGTTAAAGGACCCATAGGTCTGATTCAATACGTCCAATTTTTCAACAAAACGATGTCCAAATTGGAGATGTTTTCACATTTTCAATATTTATTGGATGCAGCTTTAAGGGATGCAGTCATGTATATGCTATATCTCAAGCATAGTGATCCAAAGCCATGTATATAATTCAAGGAGTGTTCATAATCACACAACCCAATGCATTTCGGGCGGAGCCCGTCGTCAGGGGGTTACTCTACAACAAAAACAAAATAACCAGTTGTAGTCATATGGTAAAAAATAATAACGTTCAAAAAACAGGAAACGTGATGCATGCGACGTGGTGAGTAACGGTAATGAGTGATCAGGCGGGAAAAATAGAAAGTCGCAAACTTCAAGGAATAAACCCCAAGGTCTCTACATGGTGAAATAATGTAAATCGTAAAGATTCGTGCCTGAAACAGAAAAGAGTCTTCACCCGGTGTCTGTCCGATTATATAAACAAAGTCCTACAGTGTCTAACCTCCAGCGGATTATCCCACGTGAACATGCATCTAAAGGAGCGTGACTCGATTACAAGTGCCCGAAGGCGTGCGTCCCGGGACCGGGTACTTACTTGTGTGACAATATCCGGCAGACTCATAAAGAGTTCCGTGAAGGTGCTAGCGCGGTGTGCTATGCTGGGAGTACAAGTAGTATGTGCTGGAAAGTGAGAAAGGACTAAACGGCCCAAAGGGTCAGGGTGGAAGGAAATGCGTGGGCGCCATGATGTAAAGGATGAAATAACAGTCAAAACCGATAGAAACATGGGGAGGATATCTAGATGTCAAAATAATATTAATAATAAAGTGAACCATTATGAAAACAGAAACATAAGTTCATAGATAACACAAAAATTCAATGCGGTCATTGAGCCCCAAGGGCGCCATCGTGGAGAGATAACGAATCCAAAAATTCTCTCTTTTGAGTAGCAAGTTCTTGTTGTTCGCGGTGATAGGTACTTGTTCCAGGATCTGATATTTCAGTTGTGCCACTGAGTGTCTATTTTCCAGGAAGTGGGTGGCAACCGTAGATTTTAAATTCCCAGTGCGAATATTGCTCTTATGTTCTAAGATCCTGATGCGGATCTTGCGTTCAGTGTGTCCCACATAGCATTTGCCACACGGGCATTTCAGCACATAAATGACATTTTTGCTATTGCATGTAGCATTGACTCTTAACTTTATGGGGTTGCCTTTCATCGGATGGTTGATCTGGTTGCCTGTGATACAATTATTGCAATTGCTGCAATTGTGACATGGTTTGAGACCAGTGTATGTGACATTCAATTTGGGTCCACTGGTGTTATTCAAAGCTTCTTTTATATTCTTGCCCCTGGTAAAAGCAAACATGGGTGTTTCATTGAATATGCCATTGAAGTCAGTTTCCATGGTCAAAATGGGCCAATGTTTCCGGATGATTTTTTGGAATTGTGTCGATGCTTTGGAAAACTTAGAAACGACCACTAATCGATCAGATGGAGTCTTTTGTCTGGGGAGGAGCAAGGATGCTCTGGTACATTTCTCACTTCTTTCCATTGCTAAATCCAATATGGGTGTGGGGTAACCACGTGCTTTTAACCGTTCCAAGACTGTTTGGATTTGAACTTTACTCTCAGTGGGTTTAGACACAATTCTTTTAACCCTTAGAATCTGAGCATAAGGTAAGTTGTTTTTTAACCCCATGCGGTGGAAGCTCTGATAGTGAAGGATTGAGTTTCTGTCGGTTGGTTTCCTGAAGATCGACGTGGACCAATCTCCCGGTTCTCTTAATATTTTCACGTCCAGATAATGGGCGCAGGATGTGCTGTAATCCCATGTGAATTGTATCCGTGGTGTGACCTGATTCCAGGTGTTAAGGAAGGTGACTAAGGTTTCAACAGTGCCTGCCCATAAAAGAAAAATGTCATCAATGTATCTTAAGTATAATCGGCCGTTTTCCTGCCAATTCGTAGTGCTCAAGATGTGGGTTTCTTCAAACACTCGCATGAAAATGTTAGCGTAGCAAGGAGCCGCCGAATTTCCCATGGCCGTACCTGTAAGCTGTAAATACCATTGGTCAAAGATGGTAAAATAACTGTGGTATAGTGTGAACAGAGTAAGTTCCATCAGGAATACTTTCAAATCATGATCAATGTTCGATTGAGCCAGTGTTTCTTCGATGGCTTCTATCCCTCCATCATGGGGGATCGAAGTGTATAAGGAACTGACGTCCACAGTACACATGATGAGGTTAGCGTCTTTGAGATGGGTCATAACAGGTTCCAATTTCAGTAGGAAATCGGTGGTATCTTTGACATATGAGTTAGATGTAGTCACAAATGGTTGAAAGTATTTGTCAAGGAATTTCCCCACGTTCTCATGAATGCTGGTTCTGGTCGACACGATGGGTCGAAAAGGGGGATTGGTAGGGTGTTTATGGAGTTTAGGCAACATGTACAATGTCGGAGGTTTGGGATAGTTAGGTGTTAGGTACCTCTTTGTTCTCTCATTGATGGTCCCATTCTCGAAGGCTTTGTTGATGATGGTAATCAAATCCTTGGTGTATTCCGGGGTAGGGTCACCCGGAAGTATCCCATACGTGTTGGTGTCTCCAATGTGTTCAATGACCTTTTGTTCATAAAAGGAGGTGTCCATGATGACCAGGGCACCCCCTTTGTCAGCATTGTGACAAATGATGTTAGGGTTGTCTGCGATTTTTTGCAGGATGTTTCTCTCCTTGCGAGTCAAGTTGCTCCGTGTTACAGGTTGTAAGAAAGGTAACTTCAATATATCTTGCTTCACCAGGTTCTCGAAGGTATCAATAATTTTATGACTTTGTGGGGCCAAAAATAGCATATGCTTAGAGGCTTACGACCCCACAGTACATTTTTGGCCCCACAAAGTCCCCACAAAGTCACAATGCTGACAAAGGGGGTGCCCTGGTCATCATGGACAAGCCATCGAAGAAACACTGGCTCAATCGAACATTGATCATGATTTGAAAGTATTCCTGATGGAACTTACTCTGTTCACACTATACCACAGTTATTTTACCATCTTTGACCAATGGTATTTACAGCTTACAGGTACGGCCATGGGAAATTCGGCGGCTCCTTGCTACGCTAACATTTTCATGCGAGTGTTTGAAGAAACCCACATCTTGAGCACTACGAATTGGCAGGAAAACGGCCGATTATACTTAAGATACATTGATGACATTTTTCTTTTATGGGCAGGCACTGTTGAAACCTTAGTCACCTTCCTTAACACCTGGAATCAGGTCACACCACGGATACAATTCACATGGGATTACAGCACATCCTGCGCCCATTATCTGGACGTGAAAATATTAAGAGAACCGGGAGATTGGTCCACGTCGATCTTCAGGAAACCAACCGACAGAAACTCAATCCTTCACTATCAGAGCTTCCACCGCATGGGGTTAAAAAACAACTTACCTTATGCTCAGATTCTAAGGGTTAAAAGAATTGTGTCTAAACCCACTGAGAGTAAAGTTCAAATCCAAACAGTCTTGGAACGGTTAAAAGCACGTGGTTACCCCACACCCATATTGGATTTAGCAATGGAAAGAAGTGAGAAATGTACCAGAGCATCCTTGCTCCTCCCCAGACAAAAGACTCCATCTGATCGATTAGTGGTCGTTTCTAAGTTTTCCAAAGCATCGACACAATTCCAAAAAATCATCCGGAAACATTGGCCCATTTTGACCATGGAAACTGACTTCAATGGCATATTCAATGAAACACCCATGTTTGCTTTTACCAGGGGCAAGAATATAAAAGAAGCTTTGAATAACACCAGTGGACCCAAATTGAATGTCACATACACTGGTCTCAAACCATGTCACAATTGCAGCAATTGCAATAATTGTATCACAGGCAACCAGATCAACCATCCGATGAAAGGCAACCCCATAAAGTTAAGAGTCAATGCTACATGCAATAGCAAAAATGTCATTTATGTGCTGAAATGCCCGTGTGGCAAATGCTATGTGGGACACACTGAACGCAAGATCCGCATCAGGATCTTAGAACATAAGAGCAATATTCGCACTGGGAATTTAAAATCTACGGTTGCCACCCACTTCCTGGAAAATAGACACTCAGTGGCACAACTGAAATATCAGATCCTGGAACAAGTACCTATCACCGCGAACAACAAGAACTTGCTACTCAAAAGAGAGAATTTTTGGATTCGTTATCTCTCCACGATGGCGCCCTTGGGGCTCAATGACCGCATTGAATTTTTGTGTTATCTATGAACTTATGTTTCTGTTTTCATAATGGTTCACTTTATTATTAATATTATTTTGACATCTAGATATCCTCCCCATGTTTCTATCGGTTTTGACTGTTATTTCATCCTTTACATCATGGCGCCCACGCATTTCCTTCCACCCTGACCCTTTGGGCCGTTTAGTCCTTTCTCACTTTCCAGCACATACTACTTGTACTCCCAGCATAGCACACCGCGCTAGCACCTTCACGGAACTCTTTATGAGTCTGCCGGATATTGTCACACAAGTAAGTACCCGGTCCCGGGACGCACGCCTTCGGGCACTTGTAATCGAGTCACGCTCCTTTAGATGCATGTTCACGTGGGATAATCCGCTGGAGGTTAGACACTGTAGGACTTTGTTTATATAATCGGACAGACACCGGGTGAAGACTCTTTTCTGTTTCAGGCACGAATCTTTACGATTTACATTATTTCACCATGTAGAGACCTTGGGGTTTATTCCTTGAAGTTTGCGACTTTCTATTTTTCCCGCCTGATCACTCATTACCGTTACTCACCACGTCGCATGCATCACGTTTCCTGTTTTTTGAACGTTATTATTTTTTACCATATGACTACAACTGGTTATTTTGTTTTTGTTGTAGAGTAACCCCCTGACGACGGGCTCCGCCCGAAATGCATTGGGTTGTGTGATTATGAACACTCCTTGAATTATATACATGGCTTTGGATCACTATGCTTGAGATATAGCATATACATGACTGCATCCCTTAAAGCTGCATCCAATAAATATTGAAAATGTGAAAACATCTCCAATTTGGACATCGTTTTGTTGAAAAATTGGACGTATTGAATCAGACCTATGGGTCCTTTAACAGTTGTGCATAGGGGCGTTCTCTCCCTAGGCGGGAGAGCTACTTTCTAGTGTTCATCTACAGAAGTGTCAACATTTCTGTTAAAAATGGTGGCACTATTATTTTAAGTCTATTTTGCACTACCACACTTTGATGGGCTTGATTGTCTAAATACAGTATTTGGATTGATTGCGGTGCCTTTCTCCTCCTCCTTCAAGCATACAGACAATCGAGACACTGCTCTACTCATTCCAAAATGATTGTTGCGTTCCCCTTTCCAAGTTGATATTTGATTTGTGTGCCATATAAACATGGCACCCAGAGAATCTGGCCCAGTCACTTACACATACCCAACACAACACTGCATGTAGCCACTTCTGGTTTTACTTTCTCTTCTGATGGATGAAACAAATGGAGTCACAGTGGAGCAGTGAATAACTCTTCAAAGCTGCTTAGTTTCCAAGAAAGCCCCAATTTTCAGTTCTGTACACCCTTCACAGCTAATCTGGCCTACTCACTGCAATAATATGACCCTTCCTTCAGTTGGCCTTTTCTGTTCTCATGACCACGCACTCCTAAGTTGCGTAAGCATGGTTTAACTCTGGTGCAATTTAGAAAGTGCTGATGGAATGAGGATTTCACAGATATTAAGTGGTGATGGGTTTCTGCCACTCGTTCGGTCAGTGTTTCGAGTAAGGATTATTTAGTTTACACTACAATCAGATTTTGGGACACTGGTTATAGCATCAAGATGTCCAACAATGCGAGACACTGGGGAAAAAAAGCAGCTCATCGGGAATGGGACTCACCCCTAGCACACCGTAGCGTTCACACATGGTCCATCCACACAAGAAGTCTATCTCGAAGTTGTGGTTGAGAATGATAATGGCGTGTTCCTTCCCAAAGTGATCCACGGTTTCTTGGTCCGTGAAGAGTGTGCACTCTGTGCCTGACCACCATTCCAGCAGCATCACCAGCTCTGGGGGCAGACAGGAGAAAACATCAGGAAGTAACAGCCACAAAAGATTAGGTGGGTAAGCAAAAGGGAAAACAATAGAACAAGAAAGTACAAAGCGATCTTTTCAAATTAAAATATAAAACAAATGGAAGAAAGGGGAGAGTAAAAACATACCGGAAAGATGAGTACTTGTTCAACAGCAAGCCTCACTCCATCCAATAAAACATTGAAAGACACAACCAATAGCAAGACGTGTGTTAGAACTTAGCCGTATGGAACTTTTATAGGGGTGCATATAGAAAAGTGCTCAGATCTGATAAAATGTAACACCGAGCATAGAATTTACGGACTCATGATAAAAATTCTCTTCAGTAACCCATGAGTAATGCAAAGAACCACACACCTGCTGAAGGTAGACGCACACTGATCCAGTTACACAAATGTAAGTAATGCAGTTGCAGACATTTAACTAATGCAGAGACACCACCATTATTGAAAGTGGATGTCCTGGAAAGACCTCCCCCTTCACCGCCAAGCCTCATCCTCTCTACTGGAATTCAGAAGAGGACTCCAGAACTGGCTGTTCCAGTGAATCTCCCTGAAGCATCGCTGCCAGCTCCTCTATACACTCACCGGTCATTAGAAGCGCTATACAAATCCAGATTGACATATACTGGGGCATGCAAGTAAAGCAGAGTACTATGCCTCTCCTGCCGGTGGGAGTATTCTAGTCCAGTACTAGGCAATGATCACGTGGACCAGCACCCGAGCACCAGTACTCCAGGAATATCGCTGCCTACAGCTACTGTCAATAGCACTGTACGTCTATCCCGAAGGGATCCACGGAGTTGGTTTATCTTCGCTCTTTAGAATATGTGAAAACACATTTGATATCGTTCGTGTTTAGTGGCAGGAGAAGTAGCAAACACAGAACGTTTTGGAAGACTTTAGCCAGGATATAACATATACAAAGTTACGTTTTGTAATTTCTTCAATTTGTACTCCAAGATTAAAATACATCTTTCATTCTGTCAAATTATTCTCTTGACATCGATATATACTTATGTTTTAATGAAGAGGTAGAGTATATTTTACCAATCACTCTGTAAAGATGCACTGTAAGTCTGGGTAGAACAATGCATAGCCCGTAACAAATCTGGAATCAGAATGGCTAACCAAGCTGTACCCGGCCAATGAGCCCATAACTAGGACGAACCTGGCCCCGGATGCTTGTGTTCCAGTTCAGAAAGGACCGGGCTTGTCAGTTCAGGCTGGACTGTTCCCATGAGGCGCAGGGTCAAGACTGATTTTGAAATGGCTCTGTTCAAACTGGGGGGGCATGGGGAGCAAGAGAATGATGGGTTGAGAGCTACCCCGAGCATTGCCAGTGGCACGCAGCCTCTCATCACCTTTTGTGTTTCATGTACCTCTTCAACAGTCTTATTTGCATTGGGACAACCAGGTAGCGCGAGCTGGGGATGTGGGACCTGAGAAAATATGTACTGTGATAGAACTGATCTTCCTCTTCCTAAGAGGCTGCTCTCCCTGCTCTTCAGATGGTGTGGAGTCACTCAGTAGCGAGTCTGGTTTCAAAGCAGGGCTCAAAGTGGACTTCGGTTCCGCTGCATGTGTGTCAGTATTTCTGTGCCGAAATACTCTCTTGATATCATGGCTGGACATGCTGGTGTCTGCGTGTCTCCGGAGACGAGATGGGCTTTTGAGACTATCAGTACTGTGGAACAGTGGTCGGTGACAACTGTTGAGACTTTGTGGCGGCTCGGGACTTGGAGCATGGGTTTTCTCAGAAGACCAATATTTGCTCTGTTACAAACGCTTCGCTCGAGGTCTAATCCCAGAGGGAAGATTCTCGGAAGGTGCGGATGGTGGATCCTAGGTGTAGTCCGGGTCCCAGGTGTGGGATTCACTACGGGCCCTGAAAACGGATCTTCTCTCAACTCAGAGCTATCTGAAGAAAGGTCTCCCACAGTGCGACTTCACTTGGCCTCACAAGATACTAGAATGGCCTTTTTAGTCACCCGAGGTTGCTGCCTGGATGTCTTGGATGCAGACCGCAGCTGATGGGTCAGCAGAACTCCAGCTTACATTCTATATTGCATCCTCCAGCACTCGCTTCTAAAGGGAATTATCTTTTTGTTATTAAATGACCAGCATACCGAACTGTTGGATTCTTTGTGCCCTTTTAGTAGATGAAGGTGGCACACTTTATGTTGGTATGACCACAAACTTACTAGCCGGTATTAGACAGTAGTGGAGGGGTGAGTTCTGCATATGCCACTCATACGACTAGGCCTTAAAATCATCTGCTTTAGTTCTGAAGATGTTGGTGGCTGCGCGGTGCCCTTGTGTCTTTTGGGAAGCAATTTTGTTGCCTGGTTGCAAAAAATGTGCTTTCGTATCATAACAGTACTGGAGTCCAGAAAGGTATGTCCAGAACAAACAGCGGAAACAAACCGATGGCAGAATCCATGTCACACATTGTTAGTTTTAAGGAGTGATCATGTGTCACCTCCCAATCGAAACCTCTGCTTGATACAAGAACATACTAAGTCCACCCACAACACTACATGGCAACTGTATGCGAAGCACGTGATCTACAGAACCAAATAGTGGAAACTCAATTAAATAAAGTGCTGTTTGAGTGCATTTTTCAGATTTCAATTATACCCTCATGCATTCCACACACTTAATGGAAGACAGAATGGGGCACCAAATAAGTCTTTAATCAAAAGAAGGGGGAGAATGAACCCTGTAGGTCTCGATACCAGAGTCTTAGGGATAGTGTCTAGGAGACCCTCAACCACACGTTCACAGTTTGCGGTGTATGTAATCTCCACTTAGTGTGGTTTGGTAGATGCTTCATCATTGGGTCTGTCGCTTGAATGTCCCATTCTCCAAGTGATGTCCTAACCTCTACCAGTAGGGAGACTGTCTGGATGTTTGACAGTGGTTAGTGAGTTAAAGTTACCTCCCATCTTGTAGGAAAATCTTTATTGGGGCCGGGGGGGGGTAGGATAGGGATGAGACTAAAAACAAAACTTGTGTTCAGTGGATGAGTCACTGATCCACGAGACCTAGTGAATGGGTTGCCATGTTTCAGCCTGGAACAGCCCTTACGGGTCTTAGACCTTCATCGGGGCCAGATATGTGGAAGCCTTACACTTTAGGGCTATCTAGGGTTATGTACATGGGTGAACTAACCCACCTGTCTTAGTCAAAGAGCACACTTTGCTGGTAACAGAATGTAGTTACGCTTATTTTTCATTTAGGCCGTGTGTTATTTTAGCCACACATTTGACCCAGCCCCCACTGTACTCTAGGTGGAAAATCCCATAGTTTCTTTTAATGCACTTCAACCCCTGAGCCAGACTGAATCTGGATATATGAACCTGTAGTATTCACCAGTCTCAGACGTGGTGTTGCTTCTTAGCTGCAGATCTGCATGGCTTCATGGTTGGTGAAGTCCTAGGTTCACGAGCGCTGGCGACGTAACAGATGCATATCCGCAGCAGTGACATTTTCTCAGTAAGATTTGTCTTTTTTTGTGGGTTGGACATATTCAGTAATGGTCTTGCATGAAACCCTGCCAAGTTTTGCTGACATTTGTCTGTGACAGACCTTTGTTCCAAGTGCCTCTGGTGGTGCTTGAGAAATTCTTATGACAGTGTTGTGAGAGCTGGGATCGGACGCAAAATACGTCCACTGCGGAACGAGACGCTGAGCTCATTTTTGACATTTATAAGGGTCACCACTGAGAGTAAAGTCATCAAAAGCAGAGGCAGCATAACAAAGTCATCTTAATCGTCCCCTAGAGAATATTAAGAAAGAAGGAGGCCTTCCAAGGAGTACCATTCTTTTTCATCACAGTCCATTGCTTCCCTACAGAAGTTTCAGTACCCATTTGAAATTTCAGAGTTTGTGGCAGACAACGTTAGCCACATCTCTGAAGCACCAGCGCTCTGTGGGGCCCGCTCTGGTTACGATTTAGATGATACCTTTGGTATGGACCAGTCTCAATGCTACACTGTTGGCTCCATAATGTTCTTCTACGGTACATACTTTTCTTCTTTTGGACTTTCAGGTGGAAAAGAGGACGTAGGCTATGGAGTCAGGATCTATGCCTGCTGCAGCACCAGTGGTATTGGGCCCAGAGTTAAATATCAAAAGGATGAATGTGATTTTGCAGACCGCTATAAATAAATCTGAGTATTTAGAGGGGGAACAGTCTCAAAACGAGAACGGTTATCACAAAAAAAGTTGTTTAAGAGGTTAGATCCTCCGTTCAGCTAAAACTGTGCTTTGGGGTTTGGACAGCCTTACTTAGACAACGATAATGCCCAGACCAAGTTGGCCTGAAGGCCTCTTGCATGATTAAGACCCTGCAATTTTCTTTGGTGCCTGTATAGTAAGGAATTTGAGGGACGTCTGGACTGGGGGTAACCGTAGGACCGTAGTCCTTGCTCCTACGTTTTGCTCTTTTGTTCGGCCGTGGGTGCGCATTTTTAGTTTTCATGCTCTCCTATTCCTCTAGCGAGCTGTTAGCTCTACGAGGGCATATATCCACCTGTCACCATGTCTTTCCAGGTGGCGGCTCTCTTAGGAAGGGCTGTTCCGGCTGTGGTTGGCATTTGTCGAGACTTGAGGGCTCTCTGTCTGAATCCACCCCCCCACATTTTCACTGTCATCTGCTTAACACCAGATCTCTCAGTAGACATTCCACTGACATCTGGAATTTGCTATCAGACTTCAAACCATTGTGTCTGTTTCTCACTGAGACATGGCTGAACGAGTGCTCCGGCCCTGATCTTGCCACTGCCATCCCTCCGGAGTATACCATCTATAGGAAGGATAGAGCGATAGTCAGGGGTGGAGGTGTGGCACTAATTGTTGACAAGAGTTTTCCTTGTTCAACCTTCCCCGTTGATAACATCACGGGTTGCGAGGCCTTAGGTTTTACTCTTAGGATATCCCCCCGTCAAACTTGTACGGGGATTATCATCTATAGGGCACCGGGACCGCTAGGCTCCTTCTTTGATGAACTACAGGCATCACTTTCTGTGCCTTGCCTGAGATCAGAGCATTGTATCCTATTGGGAGATCTAAATCTCCATATGGACAATACAACGGACCCGGATTCTAGTAAGCTGCAGGATATTGCCTTTTCTCTAGGGCTGACTCCCTATGTCTCCAGACCTACGCACATTAAAGGCCATACGATTGATCAGATCTTTTCTACCAGGGTAATCGTTGTCTCCCCACCAATTCCAGTGCTGTGGTCAGATCACTTTTTAATTAAGTTTGGCATTCCCTCTGTAGTTATGCCAGGTACAAGTCGGGCGAAAGATACCAGAAGGGTGTCTCGGCCTTTCCATTGAGTCACGGAGGAAATGCTTTCTGATGCTCTTCGCCAACACCCCTGCCTGCTATCTGGAAACCTGGAACAAGATATTGATCTGGTCCAAAAGTGGTTCACAATTAGATTTGAGGAGCTAGCCCCTGGTAGGCAGCTAATTCCGTGGGTAAACATGCCTCGGCCCCGTGGTTCACCCCTCTTCTAGGTAAGATGCGTCAAGACTGCAAGAGGGCTGAAAGAGTTTGGAGGCGCATGTTCGACCCGGAAGACAAAATTAAATACAGAGATGCAATCCGACTGTACCACAAACAGATTGTGGATGAAAAAAAAGTTTATCTAGAGCGCAGAATTGATGCAGCGGAAAATACATGTAAAGACATTTTTAGAATTGTAAAAGAGTTTATCTCCCCTCCCTCGAGCACACCCATCCTCTCCCATACTGGAGTCTGGATTAGCCAGCTCAGCGAGTTTTTTATTAATAAAATCAAAACTATTCAGAGTTCTTTTCCTGTTGTGGGCCATGGTCCAACGGCCTGTCATCCGATAACTGTGTCACCATCTATAAAGGAGAGTGGCCCTTTTCTTTCGGTTTTTCCGTCCATTTCTCTTGCTTCTTCTCTCGACCTTTTGTCTCGGCTCCAATCGGGTTCGCCACTTGATCCTTGCCCAGCGAAATGCTTAGGGAGAGTGGCGCCAGCAGTTAATGACTTGCTCAATCCACTGCTCAACTCTTCCCTGACAGCGGGAGAGGTCCCTACGGCTTGGAAGCATGCCTTGATTCTGCCGCTGCTTAAAAAACCATCTTTAGATCCCCTTGCTCACGCCAATTACAGACCAATCTCCCTCCTTCCCTCTCTGGCTAAGGTGATTGAGAAGCATGTGCATCTCTCCATTTCCAGCTTTATAGAGAGTAATAACATCTTGCATGACTCTCAATCGGGCTTCCGTGCAAATTTTAGCACCGAGACAGCTCTTCTTGAGATCACCAATGCCATAAGAGAGATCTTGGATGATGGGGGTAAAGCCATCTTGGTCATGTTGGATTTGTCGGCGGCTTTCGACACCGTCCCCCACGACGGTCTCCTTTTAAGACTCTGGGAGATCGGCTTTCGTGGGACGGTGTGGAATTGGTTTAAGTCTTTTTTGACCAACCGCCGACAAGTGGTCTGGGCACCCCCGTTTTCCGCCGAAATGCCGCCGCTAGAGGTTGGGGTTCCTCAAGGGTCCATTCTGAGCCCACCCTTTTTAATATCTATATGGCCCCTCTAGCGGCGGTGGCGGAATCTTTTGGTGCCCGGATCATATCCTATGCTGACGACACCCAGCTTCTCTTTACGTGTAGCAAGGGTGAGGACTTTGACGGCGGCCGGATTAAGGAATGCTTGGGTGCGGTATTTGATTGGTTTCAGAGGCATAGTCTGAAGTGCAATTCCGATAAGTCGGAGCTGCTCTTCTTTGGATGCCCGCCTGATCCCTGTTGGACGACATGGTGGCCCTGCGATATGTTTCCGCCGGATGCTACCTCGTCAAAAGCCAAAAATCTGGGTGTTCTGTGTGATGAGGATCTTTCCTTTAGACCCCAGATTTTGGGACTGACAGGGAAATGTTTTGGCATCTTGAAAATGCTTCGGAAGTTTCTCCCTCTATTATCCCTGCAACATAAAAAAATTAATGTCCAAGCCTTGGTAGGCTCGCGTCTGGATTACGCGAATGCTTTATACCTTGGCCTCCCCAAATATTTGTTGGCGCGTTTGCAGGTCGTGCAGAATTCGGCTGCTAGAGCCATCTTTGGACTACAGCGAAGGGCACGAGCTTCGGAGCTGCTCGAGAGCCTGCATTGGCTCCCGATTTCTAAGAGAATCACTTTTAAGGTCTTAACTCTGGCCTTTAAAGCTCTCCACTCGATTTGCCCAAAATACCTCGGGAAGCGTATGGCCTTCTACGCCCCCAGGAGGACTTTAAGGTACGCTTTACTGGCTAAAGCCGTTGTTCCTACCATCAGACGAGCACGCACTGGAGGTCGCTCCTTCCGGTACCTGGCACCGCGAAGCTGGATCGAGCTTCCCTTTTCCTTGAGAACAGCCAATAGTTTGCTTTCTTTTAGAAAGGAACTGAAGACCTGGCTTTTCTCCCAGTAATTCTTTGTCGGCCTGTGGCCGGAGCTATGTTGTGCATTTTTCTTTGCAGTTCTCTTTGCCAAAGCGCCGGGACACTCCATGGAGTAGCCGTGCGCTATAGAAGAGACTTCTATAACGTAACATAACAAAAAGGTAGCTGTAACAAAAGGGCTGCTTGCTTCTACGGTAGCATTGCGGAGTGATATAATCCACAAAACGAATGAAAGCCTTTCTCTGGCTCCACAACGAGGAGTAATAAAGCTACTATTGCAGTAATCATAGGATTCTGGCCAAGTCCACACCTGGTTTAATATCTGGTAGTACCCAGTCTATAAGACATCCAAATAACACATAAGAGTCAAAGGGAATACAGAGAATAGGATTCTGGGTCTCTGGATGGAAAGATGTACATCTCAGGCAGTCTTGACGCTCAGGCAGTCTTGACGTTTAAGGACGTCAGCTACTGCCATTTGACAATAGTATAAAATAGCAAAATCCATCAAAAAAGCTATGACCGCGACATTGACTCTCTCTCTCTCAAGACTACCTTGACCTCTTCTTTGTCGGGTATGAGATCTGTGTAGCGAGAGATGTCTGACCACATTTGCCGATCATGGCTAATGCATTCACCGACTTAATGGATGTAGCACCCAAATGGACAACATCCCCAAAATGGTTCATCCTTCCTTCATGCGACAGTGGAGAAGTACAAAGGCAAATCGGATTACGGGATGTTCTTGTAAATTGCTTGCATGACCTCAGTTTACCTATAATGCAAGCAGGGAGTTATCAAGCATATTTTCTTCATGCGATTCTTGGCACCATAGTCAGTACAGATTTATTTTTTTTAAACAGATTTTATTGATTTTTCATTAAACAGGCACAATGGCTAGGCGTGCTTTGGGATGAAATCAAACAGTAGTATCACTGCAGCGCCAGGATACCCGTCGGGTGACAGCCGCGCTTTACAAGTATGCCATACATACTGATTAGAATATACAACCGTACAATACTGTGGGTAACAAATATTAACGGAGCTAACAAGACAACATCTACGATATGCGATTGCCAATGTCGAGACAGTCCACAACATGACCATCATTACAGTAGTCTAGCATGGTGCACCATAGTCCGTAGCCATTATAACCCCCGCGCCCCCAACTGTTCTGGAGGAATAAATAATTATGAGTGTTTTTACATAGCCCAAGCCATCAGAATAGAAACTATTCCTGTAAAGAAAATAGCAGCCACGTGTCAAGTCAAAACGTTAATGCAAATCCATATTATTCAGGGTATATTGTTAAGTTATTGTTGTGCGTTCAGGGGCGGAGTACTAGGGTCTAAATCCAGAGCTTTCAGGGCTTCTCATAGTCAGTACTGATGCTGGCAACAGCATAACTTTACCTCTCTTGCCAGACATGATTAATGTTGTATTACTGAATTTACTGCTTTCTTTGAAGGCGAACGTGCATGGATACCCTTTCTGTCAAAGAGTGCGATGTCATTCGGAGACGCAGCAATGTGGGGTTAATCATCTTATATTCCTCAATGACCAGAGTGAGGTTAGGAGGGATCCCCCACAGTAGGAGCCACAGTCATTCCATATGCCTTGATGACCAGCCGGATCTGTAACTTCACCTCCCTCTTCAGCGTACACTGACTGGGCCTTCATTTCACGGCTCATGATCATAGTGTGGAAGGGATATGTGGAGTGGAGGTTGTAGCGGTGATGGGATTGTGGTGCCAGTTGAAGTTGTGACAAGTGTTTCTGTGGTCATGGGAGTTTTGTAGGATTTCAGTAGTAGTAGTCATCTGACATCATGCAGTGGAGTTAACTGATGTTTTGATAGGAACTGATGCATGGTAATGTTGCTTTGGTTAGGGCTGTTCATAAGGGTGGTCTTTGTGCGGAAGACCATAGTCCCTGCAGCTATTCTTCCTCATCTCATGGACATCTTGGGGTCGCTGTTGATCATCCATGACCATGCCTTCTTCTGTATCCAGACACTGGATATGACGAGTAGAACTGGTCACTTGAACGAAAGGGCCCTCACTTCTGCGACATAACCTTAGCCGATAACTAGTTTGGAAAGCTGTAAAGGCACCTTACTGGCAAGATATCAGAGGGCAGTATGGATGAAAGGACCTCTTTGCTTCCCTCAAGCCATGGAGGCCTTCACAAGAGCTACTAAAGGAAATATATTCCTTGACGGTCCTGTCTGCTGTTGGCAGCGCCTCCCTGGTGTCTTCATCATCCACTGTGTCTTTGCCGCCGGTCTATTTGCTGTCAGATGTTTCATTATCAATGTTCTCGTCAACAGAGTCACTGATGGAGTTGTAGTTCATGGGACTGCAGAGTGCTGTTGTCGATGGCGCAGTCAGCAATGAAGATGAATAGAAAAGCAAAGGAGAGAGGGAAGGAGCAGGGGCAACAGTTGTCACTACGGGATGCATAAGAGAAGATCGCCCCAAAGGGTGGCTCCATCAAGCTTCTCGTCAGACACTGAGGGCCCTTAAGTGGAGGTTCCTTAGAGCTGGATGTCAAAACCTCAGCCGACGTCCCCGTTCTTAGGACCTTATCTTCATCATAACTAGGTTTCTGCTCTTTTTAATCAAAGGCAAGACTGGGAAGACTACTCTCCTACAGAAGGAACATCACTGGAAACCTTCTATGACACAGCCTTAAAAGCTGTACCTTCACGATTTTTCAAGGATTTCACAGGAAATTCCTGCATACATTACAACCTTTTTGCCTTATGTTTTGAACAAAGGCAATATATGCAGCCTATTTGACCTTCATTATCAAGCTCTTTCCACAGCAGTTGCAGGTCCAGACGGGAGAATTCCTAAGAGAATTTTCTAGGTCAACAAACACTCACCTACACCTAAGTCTAAAGGCTGTCAACAAGAAAAGATGCAAGTAGAAATGTAACATTTCCAGAAAAGCACTGGGCAAATCAAATTCTGAAGAGGAAATAGAGCAGAGCTTTGAAGAACTCGCTCCCACATGACATGCAGTAGAAATCTAAAGTAAGATATCTAGAGGAAGTTTGGTGTGGAGTGCTTCCTTCATACTGGCTGATGCTCTGGTTACTTCCGGAGGCTGAATATCTACTTAGATGGAAGTATCTTGGGCCTTTGGGGCTTGTTTGGAGAATACTAGTGAAGTAGTCCCAGCTCAATGACGAGGAATAATTCAAGCATGTGAATCTGTGAAAGAACCATTGCTAAGGCTACCTATTTCACCCCACCCCATGCAAACAAAGTGTGTACTTACGGCTCCAAAGAGAGTAGGCGAGGCGGCAGTTCAGGCGCCGGTACAGATGCCGATTTATTGGCCAGATGAGCAGAGTGCATAGCTGGATGAAGTTTATGATCAGCCCGCTCACCACGAAGACGAAGCCGATGAGGAGGTGGGCAACGGACTGAGTCTTTAAGTAGGCAAGAAGGCCCATGGTGAGGCCCTCAGAGCCGCTTGCAGGGCCCGTCACTCAGAATCACCGTCCTGGAGAAGGAACAGAAAAGAGAAGTCAGAGTTAAGGAGAAGGAACGCCAGAAGGTATCCACAACTGAACTCATTGCATACCCAGACTATCTACAGCAGTATACAACACCTTTCAGCACCAGAAATCAACAGATTGAGGCCAACCCCCTCTTAGTAGTAATGGGGGGTACCAGAAGAGCAAAGAACGTGCAGAGGTAACTGGTGGATTTGAACAGTGTGTGCCACTGCATGCCAGAAAAGACAAGACCATACAGAGTGTCAGAGGCAGTATCTCTTTAGGGTGTGAAACGGACGGGGTGTCAGAGGAAATGAACAGGAGAAGTCCTATACAAGGTCTTCAGAGTAATTGCAATGGGGTATAAAAAGGGCTGCAAGTTGAGGGCACGCATCAGGGTGCCTTCAAAGCTGGAGCCTTGCTTCAGCGGTTTGAAGCAGAGGACATACAACGGCGTGTCTGAAGGGCTTTCTATCCTTTACGGGTCCTTGAGCGAGCGCTTGCCCCAAAATCAAGTCTCTTGGCAATATAGAAGCATTTGCTTCTGGTGGAGAAAGGAGGGGGCGTGTCCTGCGACCACCTCTAAGCAATCGCACTGTGTGGGGGCTTACTGGAGATAACAGGTATGCTAGTTGGCCCCTAAGGGCCCCCAGCAGCGAAGGGAACTTCATGCCACTGCCAAGAGCGAGCTAGGAAGAGCATTTGCAGAGTGGTGGACAAAGGGGGCATGGCCTGGTATCAGAACTCAGCAATCCTGCTGTGTGGGACTTACTGGAGGTAATAGGAGGGGTAGTTGGCCCCCCAAGGACGTCCTTGGGGGCCCAACTACCCTTCCTGTTACCATCAATATGTTCCATGCAGTGGGATTGCTAAGAGATCTTAAGAGGCCACACTAGGATCTTCAGGTGAGAGCGTGGCAGAGCGATTGGCTGTTATCTGGTTCAGGCAGGCAGAGTTGGGCCAATCCAACAAAACCTCAAGAATTAACCCACACTCACCCAGCATGTTTCTTAGTAACTGAATCCCAGTGCCTTTCTGTGCGGATCCCCTGCTACAGTGCTTAATTTGCAAAATAATATAAGTCCCGGGCCCTCCCCAATAGGCCACTGCAGCTTGAAGTGCACAGTGCTCCAGCCAGCGCTGCCCATGACCGTGCCAAAGCAACTATTAAACATCACACTCCTAAAAGTGCGACTATTCCAGGCCCTCGACGCTATAAGAATAGTTGGAGCGCTGGTAATAGTAACTTGTAATATATCTTGAATTAATAAACATCTGTTGTGCTCATCTCTAAACTAGACAGTCAACGCCACCATGGTGCAGACTGTCATAAGTACCGGTGTTAACAATTAAGTCACCAGCAACCACCGGCTAAAATTAAGCACTGCTCTGCTACCTTGTGCCTCTGTGCCCCTTTCCTGAACTGTCCAGGTTTCAAGAGACTGAGGAGAGACCCACTTTGGGTGGTGGGGTATTCTGGAAGGGAGGCAAGAGAGGCAACAAGGGACCCCCGGCTCATTTTGACAAATGCCACTTTGCTTGAAGCCCCTGGGCATGAACTTCAGTGTGGTTGTCACTTCGAAGGACACAACGGCTGCTTACGCATCCATGCATGCACCACAGTGGTTGTCGTGTTATTCACTTCAACAGCACAGCCAAAAAGGGCCCTTCTCCACAGGCCTCTTTTCCAGGCATGGGAGCCAAGCCAGGTAACATGGCTCAGGACTGCTACTGAGGAAGGTGACTTGAGAAGCGTAGGTTGGACTTGCTCCCACTGGCTGCAGTAGGTGGTGGACACATATATGAGTGGGGCAATCCTCCCTTGTTGCAGGTACCAGTTTGCCCAGCACCACGCAGTGGTGCAGGGTTTTGAAGACTCATGGGGTCCTGCCCAGAAGTCTGTGAGCCCACCCTGGTGTAGCAGTGGCATTGCCACTTGCTTCTGCTCATGTGGGAGCCCCTTGCCTGCCTGGTTGCTTGGGGATCCCTGTCCAAGCACATGCAATCTTTTTTGAACTGTTGAGGCTGCCTACAAGAAGGGAAGCAGGTCAGGCTGCTGAGCTGTCTGGCCTGCAGGCAGGCGGCACAGCCCCAAACCTGTCCTGCAGGTGAGCGAACGTCTTCGATTGGGGAAATGGCAAGCTACCAAATCAACTGGGTTTTCAGGGCGCTTAATAGTCAAAGAAAAGGGTTTCCTGGATAGGTGCAAATGTTTTGGGGGCCTTAAACCACCTCAATTAACCAGGCCTGAATTCTAGGAACAGGACTAGCACCCTGGAAGAATGGGCAGGAAATACTAAGCTTCAGGCACCTGCAAGAGCCACCTTTCCTACCAGGGGCAGGGTCTTGCCCGTCTGCAGAGTTTGCCAAATGTAAAGAAACCTGCCGGCTAAAGCTGGTCAACCAGGAAATCAAGTTGTGGGTGAATCACCACCAGTGAGGTTTCATTCTCAAGGCAGTTTTGGCCAATGGACACGTATGGGTGTGCCAAACTCGGAGTGCCACCTATGACGCATGTGTTAATATTGTACATAAAATAGCACCAGTCAAGCAGGTACAATTCATTTTGCACACCTCAAGAGTGGAGGGTACCAAGGTGAGGGCATGGAATATGGGATTTAAAAGGCACAATTCCGTTAATATGTATCCAAATGCAGTCTTATGTGCTGCCGCTTTACAAAAAGTGTTCAGTAAGATGCCATCTATTCTAGTGAGATGACAGACAAACTGTCCATTCAGACCGTCACAGAGTGTAACCCAGCAGATGGAGGCTGGCAGGAGACAGATCTAGGAACAAGTTGGTCCATCTCAAGAGGAATCTGCAACACTCCACTGCAATGTGTCTCACAAACAAGGGCTTCTTAGAGGCGAAGAAGGGCAGGGATTTCTGAATTTGAGACAGCGATTTGTCAGATTTTTTGGGCCCTTGTGTTTGAGAGCATCCGTCAGCCACAGCCATCTTGACACCTTTCAACGGCGCATTCAATTTGTGGTGACCAAAATACAATTATTTGCGATGCCATAAATCAGTGGTACCCCAATTCAACCATCAGTTTCTAAAACATGCTTTGTTAAACACTTCCACGGCTCAAACTTTTCTGAGCAGAAGTCTTCCAAATACATTTAGTATTTTCAAGCAAAACGGAGACTGCGAACAGCAGGGATGGCTGGTTAGAAAGGGTAAAATAGCTGTCAGGGATTGGAGACAAAGGACACAACCACACTAAAATCACCAGGCCCTCTTTTCTGCTGTAACAGGAGAAGCTACCTCTGTGCAGAGAGACCTGTGTCTGTGCAGAGAGACCTGTGTCTGTGCAGAGAGACCTGTGTGGTGCATTTCATAGAAATGCTATTTGTCCATCCATCTTCATAGGCAACAATCCATCCATTCGTCGTCACGCAGCCTCTCAATTATAGTCTGGATGCAACCACAGAAAAACGTGTCACTCAGACACTGGTGTGGTCTGGTGTGATTATCTTTTATTTAAAGGTTTCTCAATACATCTTATAACATGATAGTATTTATTATTTTTAATCAAATCCCTTTCTATATGCATTTGACATTAATTAAAGTAACACATTGCTTGCCTTACACCATTGTTAATAAGGATTTTCAAACTGAAAGAAAGTGTGAAGGCACTCAGACATGAGCTGTTCATAGTCTTGTTGCTACTCAACTTCTCAGAAATTGCCAACAAAGGTAGAAATGCCTAGTCCAACAGTGAAGTGACTGGTTTTATTTGTGTTTTGGAGTAAAAGTACTAAGTAGTTGCCGCATAGGCACAGTCCATCCTGAACTGCCAGACGAGCCCCCTCCATAACAACAGCAGTCAAGTCTTTATTCCAAACCTTTCCATCGCTGGTGTGTACCACACTAGGCAACACACGTATAACTACTACAGCAACAGAAAATGTGGACTCTCTTTGGGTACATGATCAGATTTCTTAGTCTTCACTCAACTCCCAGCCATAATATCCAGATTGCCTTCATCCCATCCTCGTCGCCACTGAAATGAAGATACTTCGCAGAGGTGTACAGGTAAGTCTTCTCTGCATCCAACGACTACCAGTGCCTCACCCAACTGCCCTCCTTGACCCCGCCCACTCCAACAATCTTATGCCACATTCTACATTCCAGCACATGCTGGATTCATGACACCGCCCAATGCATCTGCGCTGCGAGGCATTAGAGCTTGAAATCTGGGAATACCTCCCTTGTTGGGCAGTGTGGTACATGTAACAATACGGGACTAGATCAGCTTCGAGGGCAAGGGTAGCAGTGACAAAACACCTATGGAACAACTGATAACTCGAGGCATCACCCGCTCATATACCACACGAAGCAGCATAAAATGATCAGAGACCCCCTAGCTGTGAACTAAAACAGGAACAGGCGTTGGGAAGGATGATATCAGAAGGGATGCCGCCACACATTTAGGCTACAGCGTCAAAGACGTCTATTGGATTACAAAACAAAGCTAATATCTATAAAATACTCACAAAATAGTACTATATACCAGTGTGACTGCATGCTATGTTTAGAACAGCTCATATACCTCAGGTAGTCACACTGTGTGGTTAAAGACAACTTGGAGAGTAAACCTCTTCAGTTCAAGGCCCAGCACTTTTATACTTAAATTAGCAGAGTTAGCATTGCTGAAAACCTTTTTCAACTTCAAGACAACTTTCAACTCTAGAAACACGAAAGGAGCACGAAGAGACTTTCGCCCAGTCTGGCAACCTTGTAAGTACATGACTTTTAAGAGAGTTTTATCCTCAATTAAGTGGCATCACATTTTGCAAAAGTGTGTGGTGCTGCTGCATGGAGGACATTTTCATTATCTGTCAAATAAATGCAAATGAATGAACAGATTATATTCAATGGCTTAGCACACGTGTGTAGAGATTCTGAGATGCATCACAATGGACAAGAAACTGTTTCTCGATGTTCTGATTAAGACATGGTGCAGAATATCATGCGCTGATTTATTTTTATCTAGCCTACGGTTAGGAATTCTTTGTTGCACTTCTGACAAAACCCTCCTGGAGAGCTGAACTGCAGTCTACCATTCGACCAATTATCCCTTTTTACATCATTCTAAAATGCATGCATTAGAACTACAGGCAAAATTATTGAAGGGGCTGGTCATGACGACTGGTGAAGACAGCCAGAAAGAGAGAAATATTATGGTGTTAAAATATTCCTAGTCCCTAAACACAGAAAAAGAGATCTGATCAAACCCATTGCTCTACACTGAATAGTAAAGATAAAGAAAAGCTCAAACCACCATTAGCTGCTTAATTAAGGACAAGTAGCATAAGATATTACCCGATACCTACAGGGTTTCCAACCATCCAAACGCACGTACTAGCATAGATAGTTGGGGGATGAAGATACAAGTTAATTTCTGTTGTGGTAATTGTAGTGTTTGCAAGTTTACAAGTAATACGTTTAGCTAGAGGTAAATGGGATAAGTATCCCATTAAGAACATACTAACGTAGTTCCAGAATTGTTGGCTATGATGACCTAGGCCTTGTGGGGTGCCAAATACAGGACAGATCACGAGATCAATAAATAGTAACATTTCTGGACATAGATCATGGCTTAGCCAGAGCATACAACTGTCCCCGTTGCAGAACGGCTTCATCAAGAGAAATGAATATGCTACTTACCAGTATGCATCTGTTCTTGGCATGTAGGGCTGCTAACATTCATATCTTAGCATTAGATCGCCGCCTAGTGTTGGGTCCGGATGATCGCACATTGTTGTCCTGGAAGAGTCTTCGAAGTATCCTGAGATAGGTGGCTCCTCCCCTGGACTACAGTGCGCATGGGCATCGGCTCCATCCCCAGATTGTTTTTCGCCATTGTGGCAGAAGATGGAGTGAAAAGTGTAAAGGATGTCCATGCTAATTATTGAATACAATAGTATATCTGCAGCTGCTACAGGCACCGGGGAGGAGGGTGGGCGATATGAATGTTAGCAGCCCTACATGCCAAGAACAGATGCATACTGGTAAGTAGCATATTCAGTTCGAGGCATGTGGGCTGCTAAATTCATATCTTAGCATAGAATACATAGCAGTCCCTCCATTAGCGGCGGTTGCCCGTGCCAGCAGCAGAAGCCAGAAAAAGTGTTTTGAGAACAGCCTGTCCTACAGCAGCTTGCTGCTTGGAATGCACATCAACACAGTAGTGTTTTGTAAAGGTATGTGGTGTAACCCACGTGGCTGCTCTGCAAATATCCTCTAAAGGAATGTTCCCTAGGAAAGCCATGGATGCCCCCAGTTTGCGTGTGGAGTGCGCCCTTGGGGGTATCGTTAAAGTGCGCTTGGCCTTTTGATAACATATTTGGATGCACTTAACAATCCACCTGGCTATTCCTGCTTTGGAAATAGGGTTGCCTTTGTGTTGTGGTGCGAAGGCAACAAAAAGTTGTTTTGTTTTCCTAAAGGGTTGTGTCCTGTCTATGTAGTACATCAACGCCCTCCGTACGTCTAACGTATGGAGCATTCTTTCCGCCACCGTTTGTGGGTTTTGGAAGAATGCCGGTAAGTCAATAGTTTGGTTGAGATGAAACTGTGACACCACCTTCGGAAGGAATTTGGGGTTAGTACGCAGTACCACCCTATTTGGATGAATCTGAATGAATGGCTCTTGGATTGTGAGCGCTTGCAGCTCACTAACACGCCTTAGCGACGTAATGGATTAGGAAAGCTACTTTCCACGTTAGGAACTGTAGTTCACACGAGTGCAGTGGCTCAAAAGGTGGTCCCATCAGTCTGGTGAGGACCACATTGAGGTTCCACACCGGAGCTGGTGGTGTTCTTGGGGGAATGACTCGTTTCAGACCTTCAAGGAAAGCTTTAATGGCAGGCACTCTGAAGACAGAGAGATGCTGCCTGTTCTGAAGATAAGCCGCTATGGCGGATAGATGTATCCGAATGGAAGTGTACGCTAGATTGCACTTGTAAAGATGCAACAGATAGCAAATGATGTTAGGGATAGATGCATCTAGTGGGTTGATGTCATTGGCTGTACAGTAAATGACAAAACGCTTCCATTTCGCAGCATAGCATGCTCTGGTAGTTGGCTTCCTTGCCTCCTTGATGATGTCCATGCATTCCGGAGGTAGGTTAAGGTATCCAAACTCTAGGACTTCAGGAGCCAGATCGCCAGGTTGAGCTGTTGCGGATCTGGATGCTGAATTTCTCCATGGTTCTGTGTCAAAAGACTGGGCGTGAGGCGCAGTCTTTGATGCGGCACCACTGAGAGTTCGAGGAACGTGGTGTACCATGCTTGGCGCGCCCACGTTGGAGCAACTAGGATGAGAGTCATCGCGTGCTGCCTTAGCTTTCTTGCGACCAGCGGTATCAGAGGGGCTGGCGGAAAAGCGTACGCAAATTTGCCTGACCAGTTCATCCATATCGCATTGCCCTGCGACTGTGGGTGAGGGAACCTGGCGGCAAAGTGTTGGCATTTTGCGTTTTCTTTTGTGGCAAACGGGTCTATCTCCGGATGACCCCACTGCTGGAAGTACGGGTGGAGTACAGATGGGTGTAACTCCCACTCGTGCATTTGATGGCTGTATCTGCTGAGCAGATCCGCCATCTGATTGTCCTTGCCCGGGAGGTGTTCTGCCATGAGGAAAATGTTCCTCTGAATGGCCCACTTCCACATGCCCTGAGCCAGATGAGACAGCTGTGGCGAGTGGGTGGCCCCTTGTTTTTGAATGTAGTACATGTTGTCCATCCGGACTAACACTACCTTGTTGCACAGATGTACAATGAAGGACTTGAGTGCCATGAAGATTGCCATCAGTTCCAGATAGTTGATGTGCATCTTCTGTTGCTGCGTCGTCCATAGTCCCTGCACCGTGTAAGTGAGCAGATGAGCTCCGCATCCCTGGAGAGATGCGTCCGTTGTCAGGATAATCTGTGGCACTGGCTCCTGGAACAGTCGGCCCTTGCAAAGGCTGTGTGGAGTCCACCAATGCAGAGAGTCGTATGCCCGACTGGTAACCAACACTAGGTCTGTTAATTGTCCCTGAGCCTGTGTCCACTGATTTGCTAAGCACTCCTGGAGCGGGCGCATATGTAACCGTGCGTGAGGGACTATGAAGATGCAGGAGGCCATCATGCCTATCAACTGCATGAACACTCTTGCTGGAAGTGAGTGTTGTGGTCTGAACTTTTGGATTAGAGACTGCATGCTGTCTATTCCGACTTGGTTTGGCTGAGCCATGGCTGTCAGGGTATTGATCGTCGCACCTAGAAACTGCCGGACATGTGCCGGCTGAAGATGCGACTTTGGGTAGTTCAACGA
Organism: Lissotriton helveticus; assembly: GCF_964261635.1. Taxonomy (NCBI): domain Eukaryota; kingdom Metazoa; phylum Chordata; class Amphibia; order Caudata; family Salamandridae; genus Lissotriton; species Lissotriton helveticus. The sequence continues at coordinate 20,726,708 of NC_136069.1, read as the reverse complement.
GAAGCCTAGATCGTGAAGTAGGTGAATGGTAGTCGACATGTCCGCGGCGCACTGTTGTTCCGACTTGGCTTGAACGAGCCAGTCGTCTAGGTAGGGGTAGACATGAATGTTCTGCCTCCTGAGGTGCGCTGCTACAGTCGCCAGACACTTGGTAAACACCCTTGGGGCTGTGGTCACTCCGAAGGGTAGGACCTTGAACTGATAATGCCTGCCTTGGATAGTGAATCTGAGGTATTTCCTGTGGGACGGGTGTAGTGGAATGTGGAAATAAGCATCCTTGAGATCTAAGGTTGCTAAGAAGTCTCCTTGGTTCAGCAAGGGAAGAATCTGTTGCAGTGTAAGCATATGGAAGTGTTCTGATAGTATGTACAGGTTGAGGGGACATAGATCTAGAATGGGTCTGAGAGATCCGTCCTTTTTCGGAATAAGGAAGTACAGGGAATATACCCCTGTGCCTTCCTCTCCCACCGGCACGAGCTCGATTGCGCCTTTTTGCAGCATCACCACTACTTCCTGCTGCAATAAGTGCAAGTGCTCTACGGACATAGGCCTTTGCCTTGGCGGGATGTTGGGTGGAGTGGATTTCAACTCTAGACAATAACCATACTGGACTAGTTGTCGCACCCACCTGTCTGGTGATGTTTCTCCAGACGGGCAGGAACTGCTGCAGTCTCCCCCCGACAGGTGTTAAGTGGTCGGGGGGCAGTGACAGAGTCACTGTTTGCTTGGGGTAGAGGAGCGGGAGCTGTTGTTTCCTCTGCCGCGCCCTCTGTTGCTGTTATTTCTGTAACCTCCCTTGTTCTGTTTTGTGAACGAGGATTGTGCTCCACCTCTTGAGAATTGAGATTGTTGACCCATTTGTCCTCTGGTGACTCCACGTGCACCTGAGCGACGAAAATTGCTGCCACGAAACTGTTGTGACTGTAGGGCCCCCATGGACTTTGCAGTTTCCGTGTCCTTTTTTATCTTTTCGAGGGTGGTGTCAACATCTGGACCAAACAGTCGATCAGGATTGACTGGCTGATTAAGGATGGTTGTCTGAATATCAGGTTTAAACCCTGATTATGCGGAGCCAAGCCTGTCGTCTTAGCATGACGCTAGTGTTGATCGCCCTAGCTGCTGTGTCTGCGGCGTCGAGTGCACACTTGATGGCTGCGTTGGAGATCAGTTTCCCTTCCTCTATAAGCAGTCTGGTGCCCTCTTGAAACTTTGGAGGCAGGTGTTGTACAATCTGCTCTAGGGTGTCGTAATGCGCCCTATTGTAGCGTGCTAATAGTGCTTGTGTATTAGAAATACGCCAAAAGTTGGCAGCCTGTGCAGCTACTCTTTTGCCCCCTGCCTCTAGCACTTTGGACTCCTTATCCGGGGGAGGAGCTTCACCCGTTGTTTGGAAGTTGGCCCTTTTGCGGGCATTGGCAACCACCAGGGAGTCCAGCGGCAACTGTCCCCGAATGTATGCAGGGTCTGCAGGTGCTGGTCTGTACTTTTTTTCAATACGTGGATTGACCACTCTCGCCCTGGTGGGTTCTTTAAAGATGTCCGCCGCATGTTTGAGGACCCCCTTGAGCATAGGCAGTGTCTTTACAGTCCTCTCAGAGACTGAAAAGGTGTCAAAGAGAAAGTCTTCTTCAACCGGGTCAGCATGCATGTCCACATCATGATTGGCAGCTGCCCTCTCAATTAGTGCATGAAAACCTGCAGAATCCTCTGTTGGGGATGCACGTGCACTGAAAGGTTGTGGGTCTTGCCCCACACTCTGGGTGCCTTGGTCACCAATGTCATCATATGCATCTGGATGTGCATCTGGTTCATTGATGGGGAAGGTGTATTGGTCCTCTTCATCATATCCCTCACCCTCAGATTGTTCTGGTGAGGGAGTAGGGCTTCTTCTTGGAGGAGGCTGGATAGGCTCTATGAGGTTAGAAGCGTCCTGAGGAACCCTTTTTTTCTTTAGTGGGATGACATAGGAGTCCAGAGGCTCTGAAGTGATCCTCCTTTTGTATAGGGTTAATTTGCCTGTGTTGGCGTCGATGAAGTGCTCAGAATCATCCTCTGATTCGAGTTCTCGACCTGAAGGTGCTCCTGCCGTAGAAGAATCAGACTTCTTTGGCGTCGATTTCGTGGAAAAAAACCTTCGGAGCCTCTTTCGGCGGCAGAAGAAAGAGAAGCTTACTCTTCGGCTTTGCCGGAGCGTCCTTCGGCGCCTGAGGCGATGGCAACGGAGCCGACGTAGCAGCGGCCTTGTCCCTGATTCTCTGTAGCGAAGCGGCGATGGGGGACGCTTCACTCACAGTGTCTTTTGGCGCCGACGAGGATGTCTTGACCTTCCCCTCGGATCCGACGTCATGGTGGCCTTTCTTATGTTTGGACGCCGATGCAGTTGTCGCTGACCCAGAGTCCTTGGATCGATGCGCCGATGTTGCAGCTGTCGATCCGTGCGCCTGTGTCGGGTCCGTGTCCACTACGCGACCGACTAACGGAGTCCCAGGCGTAACCGGAGCCGTGCCGCTGGCCTTGGCGTGCTTTGACGGTGGTGCCGCGGTTGATCCGTGCCGACCACCCTTTTTAGAGGATCCCTCCTCTAGCGCCGACTTCGACCCTGTGGAATCGACCGACTTCTTGGGCTTCTGCGGACCGGAGGTCGACGGAGCCGATGCGGCGGCGTGTGTCGTAGTTTTGTGTTGCCCGGCCGCCATTTTAGGTACGCTCGGGTCCATAAGTTTCGGTTTCGTTTTCGGGTCGGCCATTTTAGGTGTACTCGACACCGTAGGTTTCGCTTTCGGTTTCGATTTCGATCCGGCCTGCTCAGCAAGTATGTCCGTGGCCGGGCCTGATGGCGGGGCCGTGGCTTGCGGCACGGGGTCTTGGGTAAGGCCAACTGGCGATCCCGTGACCCGATCGAGATCTTCTAAACTTTCGGGGCATAGCTCGTCCCCTGAGCTATCTTCCGCGGCCCCATAAATCTCTTCGACGTCCCCTACCTCGTCGACGTATTCAAGGCCTTGACCCGCGACTCCGTCGTCGTCCACCGGATCCGCCTCGACCTCCGTTTCGGGTGGGGATATCTGGAGATGATGATCCTGTTCATCTTCTTCTTGTTCGCCGAAGATGTTTTCTGGATCTGGGGCCGTTTGTCTGGCCTCCAGGCGCACCGCGCGCCGGAGCTTGAGAGTCTTCTTCGACCGGAACTGAGCGCAAGCCTTGCACTTGCCGTCGTCATGGTCCGGTGAAAGACATTTGTTACAGACCGGGTGCAGGTCTATATGTGGGTACTTAGACCCACAGAGCGGACAGTACTTAAACGGACTCCGCTCCATGCTGGAAAGTTTCGGTCGAGTCGCGATGAGAAGGCCTCGACGTCCGGAGAGTGAAAAACTCCGCTGAATCCGACTCCAAGAGTTGGAAGAACTCGAGACCGTGCGCAAACAATACCGACGCTATGAAATATAAGGCCTTTTGGCCTTAAAAAGTAAGTTTTACTCGGTTCCGACAGAGAGAAGTCGAGACCGCATCCGAACCCAATGGCGGAAAAAAAAAATCTGGGGATGGAGCCGATGCCCATGCGCACTGTAGTCCAGGGGAGGAGCCACCTATCTCAGGATACTTCGAAGACTCTTCCAGGACAACAATGTGCGATCATCCGGACCCAACACTAGGTGGCGATCTAATGCTAAGATATGAATTTAGCAGCCCACATGCCTCGAACACATACTGAACATGATGTTCAACGGAGAAGTACAAAAACTGAGGATCAACAAGCAGACGGTCTGATAAGGATGTTAAACCTGCACGAGGCACAATGGATTTTTCGACTCAGTGTGGATCAGGGACTATATGAGGAACCCAAACACGGTCGCTGGATTTGCCAGGCGGATTAAGTACTGTTTGACATTGAAAGAAATGAGATAAGACTGTAGAATGCAAAAAGAACAATTGATCGACAGAATTCAGAACAATGTCATACATTCACCCCAGTACAGAGATCTGTTTGCGTAGCACTTTTCACCCTAAGTGGGATGGGTATGCCCAGACGTGGGTCCCTTGCTCACTGTGCCACTGGAATCAAGCTAGCCTGGCTGATGAAGGGTAATACCCAGAAACCAGTCCCAGGATGCTTGTTTCCGGTCAGGGAGGACCTGGCTTGGCAGTTTGGTCTGGACTGTTACCATGAGGCACAGGGTCAAGACTCATTTACATATGGCTGGGCCTAAACTGGGGTGGCATGGTGAGCAAAAGAACGATGGATTTTACCCAGATCTCTTGACTGGGGGTGAATGTATGATTTATTCAGCATTGCGGCCATCATTTGTTTGTGATAAGACTGTAGAAGGCAGATTAAATTCTGAGGGTATTTACTAGAGTTGACCTGGATACGCAACTTGATAATGGTTTACATAATTGAAGAGAATACTGGTGCAACAATCGATTGAGGCTTTGATACAGTACAGAGTAAGTTTTGAAAATAGCTAAAAACAAAACAAAGGCGTATGTCACGTGCGGTTACTTTACAAGAAGGTTTGTCCCAAACATGACAACATTTGATTCATCACATTAGGACATTTCAGTTAAGACTGCCCCGGCTTTGAAACCGACAGTCACAATGTCCCTCAGAAATACAGAGCACAAGCAGCCTCACCCTTCATCTTATAAACAGAGGAGATTAATTTATTAGGAATCCCACAGCCTGATGTTCAGTCTCTGATTTTGGCTATATTTTTGTGCTGCAATCCTGCGATGGCTTGAGATGCAGATCAAGCCCTGCTTATGACCAAGTACAATCAGTTATTTTAATATACTGATCTATATAATAATCTGCATTAACATTTAAAGGTTTACACGCTGGCTGTTCGAGATCCATCTCCGGCGTGGTATCCCCCAATATGTTTACCCTCTTTTGCTGAACCAGTTTGGCTGCCCATAGGACTCTGTGCACTTTACCCCAACTAACCAGTGCTACAGTGCTTTTGCTTACCGTTATAAATGTCGTAAAATTGGCATACACCTTATTGGCACATCTAGTTTACTTATAAAACCCTAGTATACGGTACTACATGTGCCTAAGGCTTGTAAATTAAATGCTATATGTGGGCTACAATACTCCTTGTGCCGCTCACTAAAGTAGCCACGTAAAACATGGCTCCAAGTCTACCCCGGAGGCCTTGGTATGCAGTTTTAAACTGCCCTTCTGACCTGGCGAAATTAACCGCTTGTAAGGCCTAAACCTTACTTTTTAATACTTAGAAGTCATCCCTACGGTAGCCCCCATATTTGTATAGGGAAGGGTGCGTGGTATTTAAAACACAGGACCTGTACATATAATGGATTACATATCTTGGCAGTGAAACATCCAAAGTCGTTTTTCCACTGACGAGGCGGACCAGGAAATCACTGGGTTACACTAGACCAACTTGTAGTGCTGCATTTCAGTTTGGGAGCAGCGAGAAATATGATGGAAAGACATTCTGTCTGGCAGCCTCTGGTGGTTTCACAATGAGAAGAGATGCAGAGAAAGAAGAGACACCTTTCTATTGCACAAAAACAACAAGCATTTGCAATGCGACAGGTCTCGCATTTGTTAAAGTTGGAGCTGTTGGCATTGAAAAAAAACCAATGTTTTTTACTTTTGCTTTTTAATACCATTGGCAGTAGTGATATGCAAATATAATAACGCCACTGCAAATAAAAAAACTAAAGTAAAAAACATTGTCATTTCCAAATCCAACAGCTCCAACTTTAAACAAATGCCAGACCTATTGCATTGGAAATGAAAATCGGTCTCACTTTTATTGGAGGTATTGACAGCATAAATGGCAATTTCTATGATAATGTTTTTTACCTAGCCATGTTGCAGGGACCTCTTTTGGCCACATACGGTAATGCACCCTGCAGAAGATATGGTAAATCCACCCTACCCATAAAGCATTGCATGCAAGACAGTACCACAAGCACATAGCTATGTCCATATATACAATTAGCTTTGAAATGTGACAACATTTTTATATTAATTCTGGATTAGGTTGTACTCTGAGGGGAGCTGATGAACGGAAATGTATAGTCGGTCTCATATAAATGTGAGATGTTATATTGAGTAAAGTAACCACTGCCAGCCAAGCCTAGGACCAAGCACGTGTCCTGCCTGAAGGCCTTTAACCTCTTCCGTGCTCATGACGAGCTGCGCTCGTCATGACAAGCGCGGCGCTCACACGCGGGGCTAATTCCCCCGCTGTGCGGAGCGTTCCATTAAAACGTCCGTGGTCATGACGAGCTCAGCTCATCATGAGCACAGAGCCATCATGCTGCGTGACGAGCTAAGCTCGTCACGAGCACCGGGGCGCTGCGTGCGCCCCTCCTCCCCCCAGCACAGCGGGGGAATTAGCCCCGCAGGGAAGGGGTTAAGAAAATAGTGCTCAGAGGCTGTAATTAAAACCTAGGGAATAACACGTGTAACAGGTGGTGTCCACATCGGAGGTTACAATAATAGACAAGGCGGTACTAAGGAGGGACTACTAAGCCTACTGACCAATGAAAAGTCACCATTCACAAAGGACAGGAGCAAATCAAAAAGATGGGCAGAAAGTGGGTGGAGCTTTATGCCAATTTCCTGATTACAGAATGTCTCGAAGAGGCAGCGCAAGCGATGCCTAGGCGAGACCATAAAACTACAGAAAGTCCAAGGCTTTGCTGCTTGGAGACTTTACTCAAGGTTTTGGCAAAGCCAAACCTCATGGGGGCTGGGGAGGGTACATTGTCTGCATCTGGACTTCAGCCTGAACGAAGCACAAGGCTCGATTATCATTAATAAGCTAATGGCTGTTTGGCCCCTACAGAGGCCTCGTAATCTATACATAGGCTGAGATTGACATGAAAAATGGCCATCTTGCATCAGTACAGTGATAGAGGGCCAGTCCAGAGGACAGCGAATGAGCCAGGGCTCTAAGCTATGAATTGAAAGGATCACCGGAGAGGGGGAGAGAGAGACAGAGGTCCAGAAGACAGAGTCAGAGATCTACTGAGAAGAGGGATGTTTCCTGAGCAGCCCTGCAAACTCTTGCTGCTGCAACCCAAAAAGCTGAATTAAAATTCATGTGGGCCAGCAGGCAGCGAAGCTCACGACTTGTGGGACCACAGATCAGAAATTGAGGGGGCATGAAATGCCTTGATGAATGCTTCCTTTTGCTAAAAAGAGATTAACACGCTGCTCCATAGCAGACACACTGATGTACAACTTTGACATGCTGCTGTACAACATACAAAAAACATTACAAAAGCCAATAGAGCTTACAAAGGCGACCTACTGGCTTTCTCAATGCTTGTTTTTTGGGGGGAATAAAGCATTCAGGACATTTACTTAAATGCAACAATGCATTCAGTTTCATGTAGTCCTTTCACTATATCAGCGGAGTGCTCTACGGACTGTTACAGCTGTTCTCTTCCTTTCACCCTAATGTCGCCCAGATACTTACCTGACAGAGTAGTTTGTGTGTGTAATACACTTTTCAATGGAAGAGAATTAGCATTACTCAACTAGGATGCTATACCTGCAATGGGAGAGTACCAGCACTCCCCAGCATGGCTGCTATACCTTTCATGGAAGAGTACCAGCACTCCTCAGAATGGTCGCTAGACTTAATTAAATGTACCAGCTGTCCTCAGCATGTCTGCTATTCGTTTAAAGTAGTACCAGCACTCCTCAGCATGGCTGCTATATGTTTAATGGAATAGTACCAGCACTCCTCAGCATGGCTGCTATATGTTTAATGGAATAGTACCAGCACTCCTCAGCATGGCTGCTATTCGTTTAATGGAATAGTACCAGCACTCCTCAGCATGGCTGCTATTCGTTTAATGGAATAGTACCAGCACTCCTCAGCATGGCTGCTATACGTTTAATGGAATAGTACCAGCACTCCTCAGCATGGCTGCTATTCGTTTAATGGAATAGTACCAGCACTCCTCAGCATGGCTGCTATACGTTTAATGGAATAGTACCAGCACTCCTCAGCATGGCTGCTATACGTTTAATGGAATAGTACCAGCACTCCTCAGCATGGCTGCTATACGTTTAATGGAATAGTACCAGCACTCCTCAGCATGGCTGCTATATGTTTAATGGAATAGTACCAGCACTCCTCAGCATGGCTGCTATATGTTTAATGGAATAGTACCAGCACTCCTCAGCATGGCTGCTATACGTTTAATGGAATAGTACCAGCACTCCTCAGCATGGCTGCTATTCGTTTAATGGAATAGTACCAGCACTCCTCAGCATGGCTGCTTTACTTTTAATGGAATAGTACCAGCACTCCTCAGCATGGCTGCTATACGTTTAATGGAATAGTACCAGTACTCCTCAGCATGGCTGCTATACGTTTAATGGAATAGTACCAGCACTCCTCAGCATGGCTGCTATACGTTTAATGGAATAGTACCAGCACTCCTCAGCATGGCTGCTATACGTTTAATGGAATAGTACCAGCACTCCTCAGCATGGCTGCTTTACTTTTAATGGAATAGTACCAGCACTCCTCAGCATGGCTGCTATACGTTTAATGGAATAGTACCAGCACTCCTCAGCATGGCTGCTATACGTTTAATGGAATAGTACCAGCACTCCTCAGCATGGCTGCTATTCGTTTAATGGAATAGTACCAGCACTCCTCAGCATGGCTGCTATACGTTTAATGGAATAGTACCAGCACTCCTCAGCATGGCTGCTATACGTTTAATGGAATAGTACCAGCACTCCTCAGCATGGCTGCTATACGTTTAATGGAATAGTACCAGCACTCCTCAGCATGGCTGCTATACGTTTAATGGAATAGTACCAGCACTCCTCAGCATGGCTGCTATACGTTTAATGGAATAGTACCAGCACTCCTCAGCATGGCTGCTATTCGTTTAATGGAATAGTACCAGCACTCCTCAGAATGGCCGCTAGACTTTTAATTAAATGTACCAGCACTCCTCAGCATGGCTGCTATACGTTTAATGGAATAGTACCAGCACTCCTCAGCATGGCTGCTATACGTTTAATGGAATAGTACCAGCACTCCTCAGCATGGCTGCTATACGTTTAATGGAATAGTACCAGCACTCCTCAGCATGGCTGCTATACGTTTAATGGAATAGTACCAGCACTCCTCAGCATGGCTGCTATACGTTTAATGGAATAGTACCAGCACTCCTCAGCATGGCTGCTATTCGTTTAATGGAATAGTACCAGCACTCCTCAGAATGGCCGCTAGACTTTTAATTAAATGTACCAGCACTCCTCAGCATGGCTGCTATATGTTTAATGGAATAGTACCAGCACTCCTCAGCATGGCTGCTATATGTTTAATGGAATAGTACCAGCACTCCTCAGCATGGCTGCTATACGTTTAATGGAATAGTACCAGCACTCCCCAGCATGGCTGCTATATGTTTAATGGAAGAGTACCAGCACTCCCCAGCATGGCTGCTATATGTTTAATGGAAGAGTACCAGCACTCCTCAGCATGTCTGCTATTCGTTTAATGGAATAGTACCAGCACTCCTCAGCATGGCTGCTATACGTTTAATGGAATAGTACCAGCACTCCTCAGCATGGCTGCTATACGTTTAATGGAATAGTACCAGCACTCCTCAGCATGGCTGCTATACGTTTAATGGAATAGTACCAGCACTCCTCAGCATGGCTGCTATATGTTTAATGGAATAGTACCACCAGCACTCCACAGCATGGCTGCTATATGTTTAATGGAAGAGTACCAGCACTCCTCAGCATGGCTGCTATATGTTTAATGGAATAGTACCACCAGCACTCCACAGCATGGCTGCTATATGTTTAATGGAATAGTACCACCAGCACTCCTCAGCATGGCTGCTATATGTTTAATGGAATAGTACCACCAGCACTCCTCAGCATGGCTGCTATATGTTTAATGGAATAGTACCACCAGCACTCCCCAGCATGGCTGCTATACGTTTAATGGAATAGTACCAGCACTCCTCAGCATGGCTGCTATACGTTTAATGAAAGAGTACCAGCACTCCTCAGCATGGCTGCTTTACCTTTCATGGAAGAGTACCAGCACTCCTCAGGATGGCTGCGATACCTTTCATGGAAGAGTACCAGCACTCCTCAGGATGGCTGCTATATGTTTAATGGAAGAGTACCAGCACTCATCAGCATGGCTGCTATATGTTTAATGGAAGAGTACCACCAGCACTCCTCAGCATGGCTGCTATACGTTTAATGAAAGAGTACCAGCACTCCTCAGCATGGCTGCTATACTTTTATTGGAAGAGTACCAGCACTTCTCAGCATGGCTGCTATACCTTTCATGGAAGAGTACCAGCACTCCTCAGCATGGCTGCTATACCTTTCATGGAAGAGTACCAGCACTCCTCAGCATGGCTGCTATACCTTTCATGGAAGAGTACCCGCACTCCTCAGCATGGCTGCTATACGTTTAATGGAATAGTACCAGCACTCCTCAGCATGGCTGATATACCTTTCATGGAAGAGTACCAGCACTCCTCAGCATGGCTGCTATACGTTTAATGGAAGAGTACCAGCACTCCTCAGCATGGCTGCTATACGTTTAATGGAATAGTACCAGCACTCCTCAGCATGGCTGCGATACCTTTCATGGAAGAGTACCAGCACTCCTCAGCATGGCTGCTATATGTTTAATGGAAGAGTACCAGCACTCCTCAGCATGGCTGCTATACCTTTCATGGAAGAGTACCAGCACTCCTCAGCAAGGCTGCTATACCTTTCATGGAAGAGTACCAGCACTCCTCAGCATGGCTGATATACTTTTAATGGAAGAGTACCAGCACTCCTCAGCATGGCTGCTATACTTTTAATGGAAGAGTACCAGCACTCCTCAGCATGGCTGCTATACTTTTAATGGAAGAGTACCAGCACCCCTCAGCATGGCTGCTATACTTTTAATGGAAGAGTACCAGCACTCCTCAGCATGGCTGCTATACTTTTAATGGAAGAGTACCAGCACTCCTCAGCATGGCTGCTATACCTTTCATGGAAGAGTACCAGCACTCCTCAGCATGGCTGCTATACCTTTCATGGAAGAGTACCAGCACTCCTCAGCATGGCTGCTATACCTTTCATAGAAGAGTACCCACACTCCTCAGCATGGCTGCTATACGTTTAATGGAATAGTACCAGCACTCCTCAGCATGGCTGCTATACCTTTCATGGAAGAGTACCAGCACTCCTCAGCATGGCTGCTATACGTTTAATGGAAGAGTACCAGCACTCCTCAGCATGGCTGCTATACGTTTAATGGAAGAGTACCAGCACTCCTCAGCATGGCTGCTATACCTTTCATGGAAGAGTACCAGCACACTCCTCAGCATGGCTGCTATACTTTTAATGGAAGAGTACCAGCACTCCTCAGCATGGCTGCTATACCTTAAATGGAAGAGTACCAGCACTCCTCAGCATGGCTGCTATACCTTTCATGGAAGAGTACCAGCACTCCTCAGCATGGCTGCTATACTTTTAATGGAAGAGTACCAGCACTCCTCAGCATGGCTGCTATACTTTTAATGGAAGAGTACCAGCACTCCTCAGCATGGCTGCTATACTTTTAATGGAAGAGTACCAGCACTCCTCAGCATGGCTGCTATACTTTTAATGGAAGAGTACCAGCACTCCTCAGCATGGCTGCTATACCTTTCATGGAAGAATACCAGCACTCCTCAGCATGGCTGCGATGCCTTTCATGGAAGAGTACCAGCACTCCTCAGCATGGCTGCGATACTTTTAATGGAAGAGTACCAGCACTCCTCAGCATGGCTGCTTTACCTTTCATGGAAGAGTACCAGCACTCCTCAGCATGGCTGCTATACGTTTAATGGAATAGTACCAGCACTCCTCAGCATGGCTGCTATACCTTTCATGGAAGAGTACCAGCACTCCTCAGCATGGCTGCTATACTTTTAATGGAAGAGTACCAGCACTCCTCAGCATGGCTGCTTTACCTTTCATGGAAGAGTACCAGCACTCCTCAGCATGGCTGCAATACGTTTAATGGAATAGTACCAGCACTCATCAGCATGGCTGCTATACCTTTCATGGAAGAGTACCAGCACTCCCCAGCATGGCTGCTATACGTTTAATGGAATAGTACCAGCACTCCTCAGCATGGCTGCTATACCTTTCATGGAAGAGTACCAGCACTCCTCAGCATGGCTGCTATACTTTTAATGGAAGAGTACCAGCACTCCTCAGCATGGCTCCTTTACCTTTCATGGAAGAGTACCAGCACTCCTCAGCATGGCTGCGATACTTTTAATGGAAGAGTACCAGCACTCCTCAGCATGGCTGCTTTTCCTTTCATGGAAGAGTACCAGCACTCCTCAGCATGGCTGCGATACGTTTAATGGAATAGTACCAGCACTCCTCAGCATGGCTGCTATACCTTTCATGGAAGAGTACCAGCACTCCTCAGAATGGTCGCTAGACTTAATTAAATGTACCAGCTGTCCTCAGCATGTCTGCTATTCGTTTAAAGTAGTACCAGCACTCCTCAGCATGGCTGCTATATGTTTAATGGAATAGTACCAGCACTCCTCAGCATGGCTGCTATATGTTTAATGGAATAGTACCAGCACTCCTCAGCATGGCTGCTATTCGTTTAATGGAATAGTACCAGCACTCCTCAGCATGGCTGCTATTCGTTTAATGGAATAGTACCAGCACTCCTCAGCATGGCTGCTATACGTTTAATGGAATAGTACCAGCACTCCTCAGCATGGCTGCTATACGTTTAATGGAATAGTACCAGCACTCCTCAGCATGGCTGCTATACGTTTAATGGAATAGTACCAGCACTCCTCAGCATGGCTGCTATATGTTTAATGGAATAGTACCAGCACTCCTCAGCATGGCTGCTATATGTTTAATGGAATAGTACCAGCACTCCTCAGCATGGCTGCTATACGTTTAATGGAATAGTACCAGCACTCCTCAGCATGGCTGCTATTCGTTTAATGGAATAGTACCAGCACTCCTCAGCATGGCTGCTTTACTTTTAATGGAATAGTACCAGCACTCCTCAGCATGGCTGCTATACGTTTAATGGAATAGTACCAGTACTCCTCAGCATGGCTGCTATACGTTTAATGGAATAGTACCAGCACTCCTCAGCATGGCTGCTATACGTTTAATGGAATAGTACCAGCACTCCTCAGCATGGCTGCTATACGTTTAATGGAATAGTACCAGCACTCCTCAGCATGGCTGCTTTACTTTTAATGGAATAGTACCAGCACTCCTCAGCATGGCTGCTATACGTTTAATGGAATAGTACCAGCACTCCTCAGCATGGCTGCTATACGTTTAATGGAATAGTACCAGCACTCCTCAGCATGGCTGCTATTCGTTTAATGGAATAGTACCAGCACTCCTCAGCATGGCTGCTATACGTTTAATGGAATAGTACCAGCACTCCTCAGCATGGCTGCTATACGTTTAATGGAATAGTACCAGCACTCCTCAGCATGGCTGCTATACGTTTAATGGAATAGTACCAGCACTCCTCAGCATGGCTGCTATACGTTTAATGGAATAGTACCAGCACTCCTCAGCATGGCTGCTATACGTTTAATGGAATAGTACCAGCACTCCTCAGCATGGCTGCTATTCGTTTAATGGAATAGTACCAGCACTCCTCAGAATGGCCGCTAGACTTTTAATTAAATGTACCAGCACTCCTCAGCATGGCTGCTATACGTTTAATGGAATAGTACCAGCACTCCTCAGCATGGCTGCTATACGTTTAATGGAATAGTACCAGCACTCCTCAGCATGGCTGCTATACGTTTAATGGAATAGTACCAGCACTCCTCAGCATGGCTGCTATACGTTTAATGGAATAGTACCAGCACTCCTCAGCATGGCTGCTATACGTTTAATGGAATAGTACCAGCACTCCTCAGCATGGCTGCTATTCGTTTAATGGAATAGTACCAGCACTCCTCAGAATGGCCGCTAGACTTTTAATTAAATGTACCAGCACTCCTCAGCATGGCTGCTATATGTTTAATGGAATAGTACCAGCACTCCTCAGCATGGCTGCTATATGTTTAATGGAATAGTACCAGCACTCCTCAGCATGGCTGCTATACGTTTAATGGAATAGTACCAGCACTCCCCAGCATGGCTGCTATATGTTTAATGGAAGAGTACCAGCACTCCCCAGCATGGCTGCTATATGTTTAATGGAAGAGTACCAGCACTCCTCAGCATGTCTGCTATTCGTTTAATGGAATAGTACCAGCACTCCTCAGCATGGCTGCTATACGTTTAATGGAATAGTACCAGCACTCCTCAGCATGGCTGCTATACGTTTAATGGAATAGTACCAGCACTCCTCAGCATGGCTGCTATACGTTTAATGGAATAGTACCAGCACTCCTCAGCATGGCTGCTATATGTTTAATGGAATAGTACCACCAGCACTCCACAGCATGGCTGCTATATGTTTAATGGAAGAGTACCAGCACTCCTCAGCATGGCTGCTATATGTTTAATGGAATAGTACCACCAGCACTCCACAGCATGGCTGCTATATGTTTAATGGAATAGTACCACCAGCACTCCTCAGCATGGCTGCTATATGTTTAATGGAATAGTACCACCAGCACTCCTCAGCATGGCTGCTATATGTTTAATGGAATAGTACCACCAGCACTCCCCAGCATGGCTGCTATACGTTTAATGGAATAGTACCAGCACTCCTCAGCATGGCTGCTATACGTTTAATGAAAGAGTACCAGCACTCCTCAGCATGGCTGCTTTACCTTTCATGGAAGAGTACCAGCACTCCTCAGGATGGCTGCGATACCTTTCATGGAAGAGTACCAGCACTCCTCAGGATGGCTGCTATATGTTTAATGGAAGAGTACCAGCACTCATCAGCATGGCTGCTATATGTTTAATGGAAGAGTACCACCAGCACTCCTCAGCATGGCTGCTATACGTTTAATGAAAGAGTACCAGCACTCCTCAGCATGGCTGCTATACTTTTATTGGAAGAGTACCAGCACTTCTCAGCATGGCTGCTATACCTTTCATGGAAGAGTACCAGCACTCCTCAGCATGGCTGCTATACCTTTCATGGAAGAGTACCAGCACTCCTCAGCATGGCTGCTATACCTTTCATGGAAGAGTACCCGCACTCCTCAGCATGGCTGCTATACGTTTAATGGAATAGTACCAGCACTCCTCAGCATGGCTGATATACCTTTCATGGAAGAGTACCAGCACTCCTCAGCATGGCTGCTATACGTTTAATGGAAGAGTACCAGCACTCCTCAGCATGGCTGCTATACGTTTAATGGAATAGTACCAGCACTCCTCAGCATGGCTGCGATACCTTTCATGGAAGAGTACCAGCACTCCTCAGCATGGCTGCTATATGTTTAATGGAAGAGTACCAGCACTCCTCAGCATGGCTGCTATACCTTTCATGGAAGAGTACCAGCACTCCTCAGCAAGGCTGCTATACCTTTCATGGAAGAGTACCAGCACTCCTCAGCATGGCTGATATACTTTTAATGGAAGAGTACCAGCACTCCTCAGCATGGCTGCTATACTTTTAATGGAAGAGTACCAGCACTCCTCAGCATGGCTGCTATACTTTTAATGGAAGAGTACCAGCACCCCTCAGCATGGCTGCTATACTTTTAATGGAAGAGTACCAGCACTCCTCAGCATGGCTGCTATACCTTTAATGGAAGAGTACCAGCACTCCTCAGCATGGCTGCTATACCTTTCATGGAAGAGTACCAGCACTCCTCAGCATGGCTGCTATACCTTTCATGGAAGAGTACCAGCACTCCTCAGCATGGCTGCTATACCTTTCATAGAAGAGTACCCACACTCCTCAGCATGGCTGCTATACGTTTAATGGAATAGTACCAGCACTCCTCAGCATGGCTGCTATACCTTTCATGGAAGAGTACCAGCACTCCTCAGCATGGCTGCTATACGTTTAATGGAAGAGTACCAGCACTCCTCAGCATGGCTGCTATACGTTTAATGGAAGAGTACCAGCACTCCTCAGCATGGCTGCTATACCTTTCATGGAAGAGTACCAGCACACTCCTCAGCATGGCTGCTATACTTTTAATGGAAGAGTACCAGCACTCCTCAGCATGGCTGCTATACCTTAAATGGAAGAGTACCAGCACTCCTCAGCATGGCTGCTATACCTTTCATGGAAGAGTACCAGCACTCCTCAGCATGGCTGCTATACTTTTAATGGAAGAGTACCAGCACTCCTCAGCATGGCTGCTATACTTTTAATGGAAGAGTACCAGCACTCCTCAGCATGGCTGCTATACTTTTAATGGAAGAGTACCAGCACTCCTCAGCATGGCTGCTATACTTTTAATGGAAGAGTACCAGCACTCCTCAGCATGGCTGCTATACCTTTCATGGAAGAATACCAGCACTCCTCAGCATGGCTGCGATGCCTTTCATGGAAGAGTACCAGCACTCCTCAGCATGGCTGCGATACTTTTAATGGAAGAGTACCAGCACTCCTCAGCATGGCTGCTTTACCTTTCATGGAAGAGTACCAGCACTCCTCAGCATGGCTGCTATACGTTTAATGGAATAGTACCAGCACTCCTCAGCATGGCTGCTATACCTTTCATGGAAGAGTACCAGCACTCCTCAGCATGGCTGCTATACTTTTAATGGAAGAGTACCAGCACTCCTCAGCATGGCTGCTTTACCTTTCATGGAAGAGTACCAGCACTCCTCAGCATGGCTGCAATACGTTTAATGGAATAGTACCAGCACTCATCAGCATGGCTGCTATACCTTTCATGGAAGAGTACCAGCACTCCCCAGCATGGCTGCTATACGTTTAATGGAATAGTACCAGCACTCCTCAGCATGGCTGCTATACCTTTCATGGAAGAGTACCAGCACTCCTCAGCATGGCTGCTATACTTTTAATGGAAGAGTACCAGCACTCCTCAGCATGGCTCCTTTACCTTTCATGGAAGAGTACCAGCACTCCTCAGCATGGCTGCGATACTTTTAATGGAAGAGTACCAGCACTCCTCAGCATGGCTGCTTTTCCTTTCATGGAAGAGTACCAGCACTCCTCAGCATGGCTGCGATACGTTTAATGGAATAGTACCAGCACTCCTCAGCATGGCTGCTATACCTTTCATGGAAGAGTACCAGCACTCCTCTGCATGGCTGCTTTACCTTTCATGGAAGAGTACCAGCACTCCTCAGCATGGCTGCTATACTTTTAATGGAAGAGTACCAGCACTCCTCAGCATGGCTGCTTTACCTTTCATGGAAGAGTACCAGCACTCCTCAGCATGGCTGCTATACTTTTAATGGAAGAGTACCAGCACTCCTCAGCATGGCTGCTTTACCTTTCATGGAAGAGTACCAGCACTCCTCAGCATGGCTGCAATACGTTTAATGGAATAGTACCAGCACTCATCAGCATGGCTGCTATACCTTTCATGGAAGAGTACCAGCACTCCCCAGCATGGCTGCGATACTTTTAATGGAAGAGTACCAGCACTCCTCAGCATGGCTGCTTTACCTTTCATGGAAGAGTACCAGCACTCCCCAGCATGGCTGCTATACGTTTAATGGAATAGTACCAGCACTCCTCAGCATGGCTGCTATACCTTTCATGGAAGAGTACCAGCACTCCTCAGCATGGCTGCTATACTTTTAATGGAAGAGTACCAGCACTCCTCAGCATGGCTGCTTTACCTTTCATGGAAGAGTACCAGCACTCCTCAGCATGGCTGCAATACGTTTAATGGAATAGTACCAGCACTCATCAGCATCGCTGCTATACCTTTCATGGAAGAGTACCAGCACTCCTCAGCATGGCTGCTATACCTTTCATGGAAGAGTACCAGCACTCCTCAGCATGGCTGCTATACCTTTCATGGAAGAGTACCAGCACTCCTCAGCATGGCTGCTATACCTTTCATGGAAGAGTACCAGCACTCCTCAGCATGGCTGCTATACCTTTCATGGAAGAGTACCTGCACTCCTCAGCATGGCTGCGATACTTTTAATGGAAGAGTACCAGCACTCCTCAGCATGGCTGCTTTTCCTTTCATGGAAGAGTACCAGCACTCCTCAGCATGGCTGCGATACGTTTAATGGAATAGTACCAGCACTCCTCAGCATGGCTGCTATACGTTTAATGGAAGAGTACCAGCACTCCTCTGCATGGCTGCTTTACCTTTCATGGAAGAGTACCAGCACTCCCCAGCATGGCTGCTATACCTTTCATGGAAGAGTACCAGCACTCCTCAGCATGGCTGCATACCTTTCATAGAAGAGTACCAGCACTCCTCAGCATGGCTGCTATACCTTTAATGTAAGAGTAAGGTTTGTAAATTAGGGTGAGGACTAACATAAGAACATGACTTATAACAAATCCTAGCACACAAACTTCTGATTACAGTTTCTCATCCCCCACACTACACACTATTCCAGAATTAATGACTTAATTCAAGAAAATAATAGAGAAGGGTGTTTATGATATAGTAGCGCTTGCTTTAAAAAAAAAAAAAAAGTTTAGGTCTCCACATTGTAGTGTATTTTATATTATAGAGCGCGGGAACTGTATGGTCCCTAACGGACTCCATGGTCTAGTGACGTAAGTGATTGGGTGTGGTTAATAAAATTCAAGACAGCACATGCCAGTTACTGTTTAGACTCAGAAATAAAGACGTGTAATACCGAGCTCCATGTGTGGGGTAATTCATTCAGTTGCTACTGGGCTGGGTGGACGCTTCAGGCTTACAGATAATGTAGATTTAAAAAGGAGTTTATTATAAACCGAATGACTTGTAATGTAATGTAATGCAATGTAATGTAATGTAAAAAGATATTTATATAGCGCAACGTACACCGGTTGGTTTCTTGGCGCTTCTGGGATAGGGCTCAGTGGACTGAAGGCTCAGGAGTGGAAGGCTTGCTGGAAAAGCCACGTTTTAAGCAGCTTTCCGAAATGGAGGTGCGAAGCAGTAGAACGGATTGAAAGAGGGAGGGAATTCCATTTTTGAGGGGAGAGCGTGGAGAAACGGGTGCCACCGTATTTTAGGCGCTTGAATCTCGGGGTGATAAGTAAGTGTTGTCCAGCGGACCGAAGGGTATGAGAGGGAGTGTATTTTTTGATCCGATTTGAGATAAACCTAGGGCCTTTGTCTGATAGGGCTCTATGTGTAATGCAGCAGAGCTTGAAAGTGCATCGCTGTTCCACGGGAAGCCAATGCAATTTTTTTAGCAGAGGTTTTGTGTGATGGCGGGCCGGGAGTTGGAAGATCAGTCTGGCCGCCTGATTTTGTATCAGATGCAACCTGTGTATCTGGTAAGCTGGGATGCCAGCATACAGTGCGTTGGCATAATCCAGCCGAGAGACAATGAGTGCAAGGACGACCAGAGTGAGGGCTTCTATGGACAGAAATCTTTTTATTTTCCTTATTTTCCGTAACATAAGAAAACATGCTGATACCACGGAACTAATCTGTGGAGTCATTGAAAGATCACTGCTGATTTTTACGCCAAGGCTTTTTGCGGAAGGCACTGAAGTGGGCGGGGGGGCCAGAGCAGGAGGCCAAAAGCTGGTATTCCAGGGGTTAGAGGGCGTGAGTGTCAAGACCAACTCTGTCTTGTCAGGGTTAAGCTTCAATTGGACTGGTTTACACGCTTTAAAAAATAGCTTTACCAGACAATCTAATTTGCATGCTAACACTTCTCACCAACCCATAATCTCTGTCTTGGAAGGTGAGAAAAAAATCTAGGAATTCAGCCAAGCACAAGCAGCTCAGAAAACCACTAACGCAAGAAATCAATCAATCAGTGCTCGGTCCATGCTCCAGGGAAGAAACAAACACACTGTAGCAGACTGCCCCGCCAATGAAAAGAAAGAAAATACCAGTGACAATGAAGTCAACCAATAGGAAGTATTGGGTGGGACAAAAACGGGTTAAAGGCATTTTTGTTTTTTAAAGGAAGCAAAGCGACAGCACATACACTGTCTTATGCAAGACCTAAATATCGTTATGTGCCGTTTCTTCTGGAAAATTTGGCTAAACGTTAATGCACAAAAACAGCACATCCAAGCGCAAACAGCTTCTTCTACCATCAAAGCATCTACACACTTTACAGCAGAGATTGAAGAAGCCGGAGTTTCAAACCGTTCATTAAGTGCAGATTTGAAAATTTAAGACTTATTAATTAGACGGAAGCGCTAACAAATACAGAAACGGGATGTTGAACGCAGGTGGAGATACAGCTCAGTTATTCTGAGCCATTTAATGCGATCATAAACGACTCACATAAGGATGTTCTCTCCCTTTCAAAAGGAGCAAATTTCAAATCTGACAGAAAACAATAGAATGAAATCTTATTTTGCTTTTTTCTAAGTGTGCCCAACAGGAAACTCATTAAATGCCACAGCTTCTGAGCACACGCAGGACGAATTTGGGGGGGGGGGGGGGGGGGGGGGGCTTGGTAAGGGTGACCAGTATTGAGAGGGGGTCCACTCACATCTATTATCTTCGAGTCGCCAACAGGGATATTATTGGGGAAGCATCGTATAGAAGTGAGAAGTTCCATCCACTTGCATGAAGACGAGAAGCAGTTGGCTGAGATACTACTGCACAGTGACCCGATGACGCTGGCAGGAGTGGTATCTATGTACTTGGAAAAGAAACTATGGAACAGGAAGGACCAGCTAAGGAGAACACAACAGATGGAGAGTTTGAGGATGCAGTTCTACTGCCATTTCACCATTGATTGAAAATTAGATGAGGAACACAAGATACATGGTTACTACTCAACTCAGGTTAGAAGGCTGCCAACAAAACCCAATATTGATCCTAGGAATTTTTCCTTGTGCAAAATTATCCGGCCAATGAAATATGACACTAACATCCTGGCAATGTGGCTTTTAATAGATTAGCATTAGGGATATGACTACATGCTGAGTGCTACGTTTCTGTGCTTGGCAGAGACAACTGACATCTACACTTAGCCACGACACATGGTCGCAAGAGTAAAAATTAAAAACCCACCATTTTTCTTTATGTCGAAAAGGGTTTCAAGCCACTCAGATGTAGTCATTATACAAAGCAGTTGAAAGAACGGATCGGAGTCCATAGATCAGGGCCTGCAGTGGCACTCCCCGACCCAACCCAATCCCAACTTAATCCTAAAGTTGCAAGTGTGAGTTGGAAGGTCAAATTTACATACGGAGGTACTATGGCGCTTCATTGCATGGTCTCCGGCGACTGCGGCGAACGCCTCCAGAAACAGTGGCTCTCGATGGTCCATTCCACTTGCCAACAAACAGAGTCTGGATCAGCTCTATTGGTCCAGAAAGAACTCAGTCCTTTTGTTGAGGAGACCTAGGTAACCTTTATCAGAAGAAACTAACAGAAGGCTAGAAAATATTGTGCTCAGCTAGGAGTGGATATTTGACTGGCTGTCCTGGGTATGAGTCCACGAGCCTAAAGATGCACACTATTAGGCCATCCGCCTATGATGAAGTGGAACGCACTGTCGGGGTGGCCCAAATGGAATCACATTAAGGAGACATCCTTGAAGGCGAGTGGAATTTTTATTAATGCCATGGTAGATACTACAAACGGGTTACAATGAGACGAGTGGATAAATGCCATCCAGACTCTGGTGAATGGTTCTATGTGGATGCATGACAACCGAAACAGTCTAGAAACAAGAGTTTCCAGATCAAAACTCAAAGTAAGGAATTTTAATCATGAACACAACAAACTAGAGTAGTGTGACCCAGGAGCTAGGATCGAAAGATAGAAGTGGGTTTGATAGTTGGTGATGCAACAGCTACGGAGGGACTGAGTGCTGCCAAACAGAAAGACACTCCGCTTTAACAGCCACTAAATTATTTTTAAGACACTTCATCTGCCGCAGGATGACTAGACGGGTTGGGAAGGGAGACTAACTGTCCACTGAATACCTAGGCATACTTCAGTCTTTAACCTGTAAGGATATACATGGGTAAACTCCTTCGGTAGCCGGATGGTTGAGAAGCGCCTATTAAAGCGCCTCACCCTTTTCCTTCAGGCCAAGGATTAATCCTAATGTATCTGCTTGTCCAATATTGTCTGGCGCCAAGACAAGTTTTATAGATGACATGGTCAATCCTTATCCCCTCTCCTGGAACGGACTCACCGTACGCACAGGATTCTGCTCCAGATTAGTTCCTTTTATCATGTGGCACCGAAGAAGTGTCTCTGAATACCAAGAACATGCCAACATTAGACCTGAAACTTCCAAGCTATATGAAACAAGCATTTGCAATGCAATAGGTCTCGCATTATTAAAGTTTGAGCAAATGGCATTGCTAAATAATGCAACACCAATAGCTCAAACTTTAATAATACGATACCTATTGAATTGCAAATGCTTGTTGATTCTGTTTTCAGTAAAAGTCAACTGTCTAAATAAGCATGAATGTGAAATTAAGCAATATGCAAGTGTCCTTTAGCGGCATATTAATTTGCTTTGGGTATTTGAAGTAGCTTGAGGCTAGCTCCAAAGATAAGCTGGAGGCTTTAAGAAAAATGCTTGGGCTGGAGCCCCCAGCTTCAGGTAATGACTCCGTGTGTCCCCAGATTCCAAAATAATGATCCGGGAGGGAGGGGGTCCCTGGGTCCTAGTAAGGATTACGTGGGGTCTATAGAAGCCAGAAGGTTAAGAACCACTGTTCTAGATAAGCTAAACTAGGTTCTTCTTCACAGTGAGATATACACGGAGTCCGCTTGCAGCAGTGGAGAAGTGGGTGATAGCAATTGGCTCTCTCAAAGGAGGCCTGTGTTACTGACACTGCAATATGGAAACATATGGAAATCTTGTGAGCACCAGTCTGTGTTCTAATGTAAAAACTGGAGCACAAAGACAGCATTCAACAAGGCAAACGTCAGCAAATCGGTTTTATTATGTCAACTATGTTTTCTAAAAGGGAGTCATTTGATGGTGTGGGATGGACTTGGAGAAATATAAAGGGACATTACTAAAATAGAAAACATGTGTCCATGTCCAGAAGACCCTCATTTCCAACTCTTCCACCGGAACTTTAAAACAAACATAAAAGGAAGCACTGATCAAGCTCTGGATCATTGATGTAGGGAAAAAAACACAGCTAAGAGGGAGAAAACGGAGTACTTCAGCGGCGGGAAAAAAGTAACGGTAAAAAGGGTGCTATTTCACAGGTAATTTTGGCTTATCAACCACTCGGTATTTGATTGACCACCAGAAAGAAAGCAGGCGCCAGTACTTCTTACATATTGGCAATACAACTGCTGGCATTTTCATCTGGGGTGCCTGGTGGTGGAGCGCTGGCTGGCTTACTAATAGTCACAAACAGGCAACATTTTTGAAGAGCATTTGGGGCTAAGGCATACATATTTTTCTAAACGTCACTTTCTGTGGTAAAAAGCAGTGAGATCTCTCTGGCAATCAGTGCACTTCCTGGGGAAATCTGTATGCTCAAGAGGGATACTTCATCTTCTAAATTCATCTTGCAAAAGGGGAAAATAGCAGTAGAGGGAAGCCGATTCCTTGAACACGTGATCTCATTAAGAATCTTGGAGACAGGGTAATATAAGAATCTAACCTGGGCAATAGTGGGCCTGAGAAAGAAGAGGGAGCACTTCTGTGACATCCTCAGAGCACACCATCAGATCATCTCTTAGCGAGGATTGCACAGCGCACACCACCAGATCACCGCTAAGCAAGGATTTCACACCGCACACCATCAGATCATCTCTTAGCGAGGATTTCCGAGCGCACGTCATCAGATCTCCTCTTAGCTAGGCCTGGGCGGTAAATTCCGTCCCGCTCGCGGAATTTGGGTAATTTCGCGTTCTGCGGAGAATACGAAATTGCCCAAAATTCTGCATTCCGCGACTTTGCGAAATTTTTTGCTTGTTCGCGTTCTCAAAATGCGGGTTTGTGAGATATTTCCCGCCGAGCACACAAACAGCGATTGTGAACAGTAAAAAAAGCATCGCAAACAGCCAATTCTGCGTGTTCGTGGAATTTCTGCGTGTTTGCGGAGATGTTTTACCGTTTCGCTGAGATTTACGTAACACGATTATGCAAATTCTGCCCACCCCTACTCTTAGCGAAGATTTTGCTGCGCACACCATCAGATCACCTCTTAGCATTTACAGCCGGATGTACTACGCCTGCTCTAGTTACTGAAATGCATTGTATTCTACTTTTGCGATTTCTGCATGTTTGACAGTATCTAGAAGAACTCTGTAACTTGAATACCATACACTGCAACCATTGTCAAGGGACTCTAAACGAAGTGAATAACAAGGATTTTGAAAATGCGGAGGCTCTGTGCACCCCTTGCTGTTCCAAGTGCCAGCTCCTGTATTTCTTTCTTGCTGTTAGCATCGCTCAGCACTGCAGGTTCATGCACCAGTTGCAGATGACTATGTGCTAACAAATAGGAATTCTGGCGAGCTGACTCAGTCTTTCATTATTCTGAGGCAACTAAATCAAGTGAGTAAGTAACATTTGAGTGCGGCAATACAGACATGATTTGAAGAGTGGCCCGTCTACTTGTGCCACAAGGGAAACCTGTAGCCCCCTACCTCAGCCCCATCGTGTACAGGGCTCCACCCAGTGAAGCGCTCTGTTGCTTTTTTATGACTGATATGTAATATGCGATTATACAAATAGTATACATTTGTTTGGAAACCCACAGTGCAATATACATAGGATTAAACAAATGTATTTGCCCTATCGACCAATACAAATACAAATGCACAAATTGTCCAGATACACCTTCCCTAGTCAGCCTCAATGACCCCAGACCACCTTCCAGACCCTTATGGGACCATCCACAAAATAATTTCACAATAGATCATTCTAGAATATCTATTCTTGGTGAGCGTTAGCAATGGAGTTCTGGGTAAAGAAAGCTTTTATTTTAGCTCTACATCAGATGGCTGCTTTAAAGGGCACATCGAACCTAAAAGAGCTAGAGAACCATAAAATGGTAAACTGGCTATACAATTATTGGTTACATAACATAACCTGTAGGAACAAAAGGCAGCATTATTTTAATTGTACCTTTTCACTTTTTGGTTGATTATTTCATACATTATTTCCCGTGCAGGGGACCACATGTCCAGTGGTAACATAGAACACCCCATTGTGGTCTGCATTGTAGCAGTGGCAAAAACTGATAACATTTCATAATAGCAATATTTTATTGCTTTTTGTATATCTAAAAAATAAAATAGAGAGACGAGCACTCTTGCAGACATGTCATCTACATTGAGGCAGAGAGCCCAATAGTATAGCACCTTTACATAGAACTAACATGCAGTGAGGATAGATGTCTAAGCATGTGCTCACGGTCACTTAATCAAACTGTTGGCTCCATGGTCCCATATCCTAATGTCGGTCACAATAATCTACACCACTCAACCATTCCGCAATATAACTGTTGTATCTAAGCCCAGATGTCATGCAATATCATGTTTAGCTCCCTAGCAGTGCGTGTCTAGCCCGTGAATCCACCCAGACTTCTACAAAGCACACAGGAGGCCCATCTTGGGTGTAAATGCTGTCGGGCAGGTCAGGGCCCTTTACATGTTTGCTATAAATCCGAATTATTGAACAAGTACAGACCATGTGGAAGAACCCACCAACCTCCAAGTGACGCCTCTTGAATGTCACAAATATTAGCACCATTATGGAATGCTGCTGTTGGCTCAACCAATCAGAATGCTGGCACTTACCACTGCTGTTGGTTGCCATTCTAAGTTCACTTAGAGTGTGAAGCTGACGTGGGGAGCAGCTGTTAACGCCGTGAGCCGACGGGGATCGTAGAATGCATTCCAGCCAAACAAGTTCTCAAGACCAACCACCGGAAGGCCTACTGCTCGCGTTGGCCTGTCTGTGTCCACCACCTATGCTGCTCATTATTATCTGCCTCCTTCATGATAATACCAAACTCACTCAATAGAACCATGCAATCAGTTTCAGAGCCCTCGGGAGGCTTATAGGGGCTAGGAGAGGAAACCGAGTGACCTGAAAATGTCTAACAGAAAGACAGAAGGGGGACCGGAAAATATCTGGAGGCGCTGATAGAGGTAAACTTCTCAGAAGAGATGGGTCTTCCAGCCCTCGGGTCTCGGATATGCAGGAAGGGCATTAAACTGGGCAGCATTGTTGAAGGTGTTGATCAGAGGTGGGCTGGGGCGGCAGGTGCTGAACCCACTCCTTACTATCCCTGGTCTCAGAGGTCATGAAAGTTTTGACAGGACGAGACAACAAAAAGGCTTCAAAGAGACAGGTTTACTACCTGCAGTTCACACTTACTACCCCCCGACCCAGACTTCCGCTGCAACTAGGAGGCTGTTCATAGATCAGACTGTGAGAAGTAGTTGCCCCTATGACATCAGGGGGAGGCCAGTGGGTGCGTGATGGCACTTATTCTAACCCTGGATTAAAGTGACTATCACGCTCAGGTTACACTCCGAGTACATGGCATCTTAGGTCGGATCATACACAGGGAATATACCCATGTGAAAGCTCCTAGCGCCATGCATTTTTTTAGTTTCCCTGAATTGTCCTCACTCATTCTGAATCATTCATTAGGAAATATTTACATCCACCACGTTCACTAGTGGTCATTGCTAGAGACGAGAGATAACATGTCCTCCGTCGGTATATTCCATCTTCCCCGGGTGTGCTTATTGGCATATTCTAGCCGCATGAAAACCCAGCCAAGAATTATTCCAGTGAGAATGGGTAGTATTACCAGCAATGCTGTAATGCGGGCATAGTATTACCAACAATCTTGTAATGCAAGCACAGTTTTACCAGTAATGCTGAAATGCGACAGAGCTTAAAATGCTGGGAACAGTAACCAAACATTTTTACTTCTCGGTTTCCAAAATGCCTTTCCTTGTAAACATAAGACAAAAAAAGCTGCATGTGAGCAAAACGTGCTCCAATTCAAGCTATTCCCAGTACGCTTTGCATGTTAAAACGTTTCAAGACACGTGACGCCGTATTTTCAAAAGCTTTATAAATGATAATCTCTGTTCCTAAATCCCCGTTCTTTCATAAAGTCATGCACTAGATTCAGCCCGGAAAAAACCCATACTGCACAGGAAAGTGCTCACACAGAAATAACTGTCTCGTTGTGTACACAGGGCTCACAGAATCAGACCCTTGTTTCACTTCTTCACTCCAACTTTTTTAACACCATAATTTTAACAAATGTGATATAACCGGCTGCCACAAATCAAACCGAATTCCGCTTACCTGCACTCCCAGCAACGCAGAGTCCACTGACAAGTAAAACCAGTAAATGTTTCCCTTCTCAGATCTGATATTCCAACAAAGCCAAAACAAGCGGCACTGAATGCGATCGTGAAAGCGATCTCTATTGTAAAAAAAAAAAAAAAAAAAGCAGCGAGCCATATGTTTTCAATTATCGCGCCCGTGTCTGGGCACAAAAATTGAAGCCACATGGGCTTTGGTGCACGTAACAGACACCAATAGGCCATGGACGGAGCAATGCGCCCGCCTTTGGCCTATTGAGAGCTCTGTTTAAAAAAACACGCACTGAAAGCCCAATAACAGAAGCCAAAACTAAAAACACACGCACAAGCGTGTGCGATTCCTGGGTCCATTTCGGAATCTCGGACAAAAGGACTTTCGCCTGCGCGAGCAGTGCGCAGTGCTGCGCACTGAGGCGCAAGCCCTAAAAACTGATCCTACACATGATGCATAGTTGACTTTTTTTGTGTCCTTATAAAAAAGTTTACATTGGGTTCACCATGCATAAAATTACTGCCCACCCCGTATTAAAAAAACTCCAAAGTACATGCAGGGGATACCCAAAACAACTAAATTGTTCCAACACTTTAATAGGCTTCAACATGTGACCAATAAATTGCAGTGAAAAACCAAAGGTGATGATGGACGGAGCGTTGACAATACAAACACTCACCCCCAGTCAACTGATCTGGGTTTAATCCATCACCGTTCTTTAGCTCACTCCGCCACCCCAGTTTAGACATGGCCATATGCAAATCAGTCTGACCCTGTGCCTCATGGGAACAGTCCAGCCCGAACTGCCAAGCCATGCCTTCCCTGGACCGGAATCAAGCTTCCCAGGACCGGTTTCTGGCATTACAGCTGTCTTCAGCCGGGCTTGCTTGACTCCAGTGGCAAAGTGAGCAAGGGACTCACGTCTGAGCATACCCTGCCAACTTAGGGCGAACAAAGAAAAACCAAAGGTGATGATGGACGGAGCGTTGACAATACAAACACTCACCCCCAGTGACAGTTCGGGCTGGACTGTTCCCATAAGGCACAGGGTCAGACTAATTTGCATATAGCCATGTCTGAAATGGGGTGGCTGAGTGGGCTAAAGAATGGTGATGGATTAAACCCAGATCAGTTGACTGGGGGTGAGTGTTTGATTTGCTCAAACGCTCCGTCCATCATCCCCTTTTGTATCAATAAATTGCAGTGGCCGAAACAGGCCTAGGTTTCTGGGCTGGTAACAAACAGAACACAGACTGCACAAAAACGTTTTTTCTTAGAAGCCACCAGTTTGGACTCAAATCTGGTAATAACTCACTTCTTGGACCTAAAAGGATAAAAAAAAATAAGGTTATTTTCCTATGCAACCACTAATGGTCGCAACTGGGGTCTATATTCATGGGGACATTTCCAAGACATCTGAAAAGGTAAAGTCCTCCACATCTGTTACCCTGAATGAAGGACCCCACCTGGCAGTTAAATATTGATGACTTCAGATATTGGCAAGGTTGACAAGAAGACGATGTAGCCTTGAATTTGCATGAGGTAGTTTATGTCCAAGGAACCTGGAATTCGGATGCGCTCTTCAAATAAAGATGTAGATCTTTTTCAGATCATGCACACTGGGCAAATAATGGCCATTCTCTTTTTTTTAAATCCACTTTACTCACTGAAACTATTCAATTAGTTTTGGAAAGCGAAAGTTCGATGGTAGTTTAACTCTGTCTCTATATGCAGGACACCATTTTATTCAAGATTTATCTACAGCCATTTCGGAGTAAAGCTGAATGCTAAAAGGGACAACTACAGTATCAGATGAAGATTCCCTAAAACACCAATGATGAAGACTGGATTAAAAGGGATAATTAAGTATCCCCTCTATGATGGAGTAGAAGACATATACTCAAATGTATTCTCAGCTCAATTTACCCTCTTCTTCCCCACAAAGAAATCATTAGAAGGGATCAGACTCGAGTCAAATGTGTGAATGTTAATGAACACTCCCCTGATGACATCCAGGCGAGCTTTCTTTTCATCTGCCTTTTGATTTGGAGGAAATTGTCCACAGAGTATAATGAGGGAGAAATAACTGACAGAAAGAAAATCATACATGAGCAGGATGTTCGTCCACTGCACAACATCGCCCCAATAAGAAGGGTAGGAATGTGTGATCTGTTGTCACTTATGTGCCAAGCTATAATTATGTAATCTTAGCACAGCCCCATCCCCAAAACAAGCAGGGGAAAGCATTGTTCAGTCAAACATTGCAACCCCATTAGCAAAATCTGTCAATTACATTAGAAAAATCCCAATCAATTCTTAAAAAAAAAAAAAAACGTCAAATCGGTATCTTCTGAACCCTTTTGAGTACCAAAATTTCCCAAGCCCCAGGTTCCTCCTCATGACAGCTTCCAAGACCTGTTTATCAGCAACTTACCCAGCATCGAACAATTCCGCACTGCAACTTCAATTTACCAACAACCTGCTTCGCTCCCCTTTATTTGAATGGCTGATGGCCGATTCCACGCCTGCCTGAATCAAGAGGGAAGAAAAGTACCAAGAACCAATTTGTAGGATTCTGGAAATCTCGAAAGTAAAACCCTAAACCAGGCCTTCTCATGCTTGGCACCAAGACTCTGGAACAATCGGCCTGAAGGGCAGAGGACCAAATGACAATCTCCCCCTTTAAAAGGAATCTGAAATCTCACCTGTTCAGAACTTATCTATAAATGATTTCTCCTGGACTGTCTTTACTCCGTTCTCCCATGCTGACCATTTTCTCCCAGTTAACCTACCTCAATGAACTGGTATCTGATTTCCTGGTAGGCACTCCGCTGCCCAACTGGTTAGGTCCACACTTTATAAATATTTTATATGAATAATTATATATGATTCAGAGAATCTGAAGAACTGCAGGGCCATAGCTCAACAGCAGCTAGTCTGGTCAGTCCTCGTTACCCAGCACTAGGACAAAGCAGTCAGTCATTTGGGGCCGTTGCTGGGCCTGTGCCAGGGGCAGCAACTGATTGGTGGAGGTCGCAGAGATCCAAGATAGGGCGGGGTTTTACCTACTTAAAACACCAGAGCTGAATACAAGAGTGGTCACAGTGAGTTGCAGGAGGGAGAGGGCTGGTTATTTGTGCCTTCGATTCTCCAGTAGTGCACGGGTGAAGGTGCAGTTGAAGGACTTTACTTTACATAAAAGGTGGATGTCAGTTCAAAGTGTTATAATAGAGGTAGGAGAGGTGTCCTGGTCAAGGGAAAGGTGAAGAGTGAGGGGAGAGAAGTAAGGTGAAAGACTATGGGCTGCAGGAGGAACCAGAAAAAAGGGGTGGCTCAAAAAAGGTCAACCAGCAGGATGGTCAAGTGGCAAAACTGTGGGACCAAGCACGGAGATGTTGTTAATGGATCCTGTCAATTCCACACGTGTCCCGATCAAGTCACCAAATACTTGAGGACCCTTCCCTCAAACTATTCTAAAATACACAGAACCTAGAGGCTCTCTGACAAATCTCTCTCTTAAGTCAACAAGTAAGTGTATGGCAATTCCATTAAGGACTGGGAAGGCAAAGATTACATAGTACAATATCCTTTACTAAATAGAGTAGCCAAGTTTTTTCATATATTAACTTAATTTCCTATTAACACTTGCGAATGAAACTTCAAAATATATGATTTACGATCATAAATTATAATGCAGTAATCCAAGAATGGTTTTTCAGGCACGATATTGGCCTCATCTGCTGAGCAGCACATAATTATTTATTAGAACATTGGAATGTGGGGCGCTCCATTGCAGACAATGGAGTGCTCCCCGCTTCTACGGGGCGGTAAAGGCCCACAGAGCAAAATTCCAATGTTCTACAAAGGCTTCTCGAACTTTGAGGGGATTTATATCCCCTTGAGCTTCGAGAACCCTTTGTTTAATTTGTTAGAACATTCTGCCCTCTAGTGGCAGAATGTTCTAATAGCCTTACAGCCCTTCGTAGCGGGCTATACCGGCTATTAAAGTCCTGCTGTTTCGTTAAAGTCCCTCGCCTTCGGCTCGGGCCTTTAACGATTCAGCAGGCCTTTAATAGCCGGTATAGCCCGCTACAGCGGGCTATAAGGCTATAATAACGTCTGACATCTGTTCCAACTGATCGAATCCACAAATTCTAAATATATGAAAGAAGGAAACATCTAATAATGCACCAATCCGCTGCATGACATCCTAGAATATTTTTTGCTAAAAGTTTACCTTTCATCATCATAAAGTGCAAATTTTAAATGTACAAGAATAACAATTTAACTAAAAGAGCATTAGAGGGATGACAAGTCAAGCGAAAGACATATTACAAACAAATTACAAGGAGCCTGCTACCAAAGTTCTAAATCCTATGATGCCCCTGACTCGCTCGAGTCGGGAGACCCCTTAGGTTTTTTATAGAACCCTCACCCACTAACACTAGATAGTGGCTTGCTTCATCATAAGATTCCCATCTGAGACATCTAGTGCATCTGGGTGTGCTACAACACCAGCGTTACAGCGGAGCAGGTTTTTTTGGTTTCACAGAGATCAAAAAAGGTTACAATTACCTTCAGGTTTCCCACCACACGCGAAACTGAGGACCAAGAAGCTACGATTCGTGCATGACACCTTGAAGAATGTGTGACTATAGGGTTAACACCCTCAGAGTATCCATGCGGCAAAGAAATACCATACTATAAATACTTACAAAGAGTGATAAGGAAGATCGTAAGTTACAAACTATCTTACTTGTACTGCATAGGTCTTAGTGTGCATATGGACACCCATTTGGAGTGACGCATTACTAACCAGGACATTTTAGTCCTTAAAAAAATACTCTAACCCTGCGGGCACCTTTGGAGATGGCTGAATCCTAAGGTAATTTTAACCTTTTTTGATCCGTTTGAAACCCATAAAAATGTCCTTTGCTATAACTCAGTCGTCGTAGCCCACCCACATGCACAAGGTGTCACAGATCAGAACCCTATTGAATATAACAAAAAATTTAAAGAAGGGAGCCTGCTACCAAAGTTCTAAATCCTGTGCTGCCCCTCACTCACGTTGTCGCACACCCAAATGCACTAGGCATGTCGGGTCGGAACCCTATGAGGAAGCATCTCACCAACTAGTGTTAGTAGGTGAGGGTTCTTTTAAAAACCTAAAACGACGTCCTTCAAAGACCGCTTGAATAACAACGCACACGACAGCAAAGAGCTCTTCAGCATCGTATAGGAACTCTCCAACCCCAGTGCCAATGCCAACGACATCCCACCCTCACAAGAACTGTGCGACTCACTAGCCATCTTCTTCCACCGCAAAATCGCTGACATCCACGACAGCTTCAACACCACGACCGCCCCCACTACACCAGACTCCATCTCCCTTGTGAACACCACCAGCGCCAACCGCCTGACCTGCTGGTCCAATATCAACGACGACGAGACACACAAGGTCATGAATCCATCCACTCAGGATCTCAGTCCGACCCCTGCCCACATCACGTATTCAACAAAGCAGACGCAGCCATCGCACCCCAACTACGGAAGGTCATCAACATCTCCTTCGAAACAGCGACATTCCCGGAAAGCTGGAAGCACGCCGAAATCAACGCCCTCCTCAAGAAGCCCAAAGCAGACCCCAAGGACCTCAAGAACTTCCGGCCCATCTCCCTGCTCCAGTTCCCAGCAAAGGTCATCGAGAAAATAGTCAACATGCAACTAGCCCGCCACCTGGAAGACAACAACATCTTGGACCCGTCCCAGTCCGGATTCAGACGAAACCACAGCACCCAGACAGCCCTCATCGCCGCCACAGACGACATAAGGCGCCAACTAGACAACGGCGAAACCACAGCCCTCATCCTCCTGGACCTGTCAGCCGCCTTTGACATGGTCTACCACGCACTCTAAAGACATGCCTCCTAGAAGCTGGAATCCAAGAGAAGGCTCTTGACTGGACCACGTCCTTCCTCCCCGGCAGAACCCAGACCATCCGCCTCCCACCCTTCCAATCCGAAGCCACCATCATCTGCGGCGTCCCCCAGGGCTCATCCCTCAGCCCAACGCTGTTCAATGTCTACATGTCCCCCCTCGCACAAGTGGCCCGCCATCACAACCTCAACATCATCTCCTACGCTGACTACACCCAGCTCATCCTCTCCCTCACCAAGGACCCACACACCGCCAAAACTAACCTTCACGAGGAAATTAAGGCAGTCGCCGACTGGATGAGGAGCAGCCGTCTGAAGCTGAACTCAGACACGACGGAGGTCCTCATCCTCGGACCCACCCCCACAGCCTGAGACGACTCCTGGTGGCTGACCACACTGGGAACAGCACCAACACCCACCGACCATGCACGCAATCTAGGAGTCATCCTCGACTCCGCCCTCTCCATGTCTAAGCAGGTCAACGCCATCTCCTCCTCCTGCTATAACACCCTCTGCATTCTCCGCAGGATCTACAAGCGGATCCCGACCAAAACAAGAAGAACGGTGACACAGGCCCTAGTCAGCAGCAGACTGGACTACGGCAAAGCACTCTACGCAGGAATCCCAGCCAAACACCTACGACGACTACAACTCATCCAAAACGCCTCCGTCCGACTGATCGTCAACGTCCCCCGCTGCAGCCACATTAGCCCCCACCTGAGAGACCTACACTGGCTCCCCGTCGACAAGAAGATCACCTTCAAGCTCCTCACCCACGCACACGCACACAAAGCACTCCACAACGCCGGACCAGCCTACCTGAACAGCAGACTCAGCTTCCACACCCCCACCCACCAGCCTCGCCCTCGCCGCTGTCCCCCGCATCCAACGAACGACCTATGGCGGCAGATCCTTCTACCTCGCCGCCAAGACTTGGAACACCCTCCCCACCCACATACAGCAGACCCAAGACCTGCTCGCCTTCAGAAGACTCCTCAAGACCCGGCTCTTCGAGCAGTAGCAGCACCCCCCTCTCC
The DNA here is from genome assembly GCF_964261635.1 of Lissotriton helveticus. NCBI lineage: Eukaryota > Metazoa > Chordata > Amphibia > Caudata > Salamandridae > Lissotriton > Lissotriton helveticus. The sequence continues at coordinate 20,692,368 of NC_136069.1, read as the reverse complement.
CCTCAGCGCCTTGGGACTCTCACGGGTAAGTAGCACGCTTTACAAGTACTCTGATTAAGGGCATCACAGAATTCTATTTTTTGTGTTGAATTTTTTTTATTGAATTTTACATTTAAAGTACATCAAGAGGATAAGGAAGCAGTAATAAGTTGTTAAGGAATAAATGAGAAATTCTAGAAGGTTAAAAAGTAACAATAAATACATGACATTTGTTGATGAATAAAAGCATGGCATCACAGAATTTAGAACTTTGGTTAGCAGGCTCCCTTTCATTTGTTTGTTATTTTCAATAGGGAAGTAAAGCAAACCTTTGCTATTCTCACTCGCTTTGTTATTCACATGACAGAATATGCAGGCTCACACAATAGGCAAGTTAACTTGCTAAAGGACTATTATATGGCTTTGAAGACAGAATATGGCACCAGCGTACATAATCTAGCTCCAAAATGCACCCCCACAGGGTAGGTAACAGAGCCCACTTGTTACACCCTGGAAATCAGAGCCTAACAGTTTGGAGGGGGTGTCATCAGTAGAGAGTGGGTACCAGGAAGACTGGTACAATGACATATCCCATGTTTCTTTATCATCTACCTTTCGCACACAATAGGGGAGTGAAGAAAGGACAAAAGCAAGTAATATCGGTAGGCTCTGCAGAACTGGGGCTCAGCAAATGAGGACGACAGCCCTTCAACCACAGAAGCCATGGTGATGACCGGGCCAGAGTGTTGCATTTCTAATGAGTAACTTTCAAATGTTGGGTTCAATATATGCGACACTCCGTGTCCATTCAGGGCCTTCAACTTTCTTTCACCCCATGGTTGATATGCACAGAGTTCAGATGTCCACCCATATGCGTGCCTGGTGGTACACAGGGTGCACCTGCCTAGGTCTAGTAGAGACCAGACACTACTGCACAGCTAACTGTAACAGTGGCCTTCAAAAACGGATTTGCTTCTTGCAGGTTTTTGTTTGCTGGATGGTGTTCTGCAGAGGTGTCCTGTTCCTGAAGCTTAGCCTGGGGAGCTTCTCCCTTCAGACGTTAAACTCAACACTAACGGGTGCTTTAACCGTAATCTGAAGCAGATGGAACTTTCTGTTATACAGAAGTAACCAGTATTTGTTTCATGGCAGTGCTGCTATGCGCAAGAGCTTGCGAAGCAGGGGGCTCAAACGCTCTGTGGCATTATAAACCCAAATGAACGGGTGATTGGATGCTGGCTCGGTGTTTGCACGGGTGGCACCAAATCAGTGTTTATCATTGGTCTGCGATTATGCCCGTGGCATCCAGAGCGCATACTCTTTTCCATTCTGCCTTTGCCTGCGATATTAAGGTAGAATGGAATATCAGAAGGGTCCTGGACCCAGCTTCAGTGGTCTTCCTTAAGGCTATGCAAAGGAACTGCCCTCCCCACCACTGGAGGGGAACCCTCATTCTGCACCCTGCACTGGAGAGATGGAAAGCCAGAGTTAGATGGACTGTTATAGGCATTAATGCTACTAGTGCTTGAGAGAAAGGACCTCTGGCGTCTTATTTAAACTGGCTCTTAGCAACTATTGAAGAAAATTGTTGCGAACATTATTATTAGTCTGTGCAAAGGGAGTTGGGCACATTCATGCACACACTATGGCACTGTGAGCCGATCCAGGAATATTGGCACAACATACATACAATTATGAGTGAAGCCCTGGAGGTAGAGGTCAAACCTGAAGCGCCCAGATCCCTTCTCAACGTCTGGGAGCCCACTGACCTCAATACTTACACCATGCAATGGGTCACACTGGGCTGCATGATAGCCAAGAGAAATATTGCACAACTCTGGGGAGCCCCACACGCACCCACAGTGGCAGACTGGGAGAGAGACCTGGACTGGTGTATGCTGAGAGAAAAGACAGTCTATGTGGCCCGGGGCTGCCCCAGAAAATGGTCCAGGATTTGGACCTCCTGGAAAGCATATTGTGGCGATATTTGTACCCCTCCCCGTGATGCTGATAGTGATGTCTCCTCCTCTCTGTGAATTCCAACGAGTTGAATTACTGTAATTGTATGCATGTCTGCCTGCGCTGTACCTCCTTTATTGATCATGGTGTAATTGTACCTTCTATGTCAAGACTGTTTAATAAAAAGATTTATTTAAAAAAAATGTGTGCCACAGCGAAGGAAAGTGAGGCAGGTGAATGGTGAAGATACAATCCAGACCATCCGGTCTTTCGTCGTGCTGTAAACTAGACTGCGCACACTCTACACACAACTTAAAGAACCAGGGCCGCCACTTCGCTGGCCTGTCCAGGTGTTGGAAGCTCTGTTCCGGTGCAGGTCACAGTGTCAGAGACACAAACTACACAAAGTTCACCACAAATACATACATTATCCATAGTGATCAACTCCAGCTAGATGTGGAGCTGCTGAGTGACGTAGGGTAAATATATATTACAGGAGTTTAATTAAATTTTAACCGGACCATATTCTCACCCACCAGAAAGCTGTGAGGACATTTGTACCACAGCCGACTTTCCAATCAGGAGAGAGGAGAACCCCAAATTGCTTTCACTTCACTACGCTTGAAGCCCCCTGCCCTCAAGTCTGCAGATAAGACAGTCTGGTTGTGCTACAACGTCTGGTGAAATGGGGATGTTCAAAGGCTCCTCTTCAAAGTCCAAGACTGATATATTAAGGTGGACCCGGCCTGTCCTTCGTCAACCGAGTCCCAGTTCCCAATCGCTACCCAGAGACAGTTCCTTATAGGAGCCACCTGTAGCATAAGTCTAGGTCTTTCCTTACTTAGATAAAATGGACACAAGAGAGAAAAGTAACCATCAGCCTTACGAAGGCAGGGTAGAGCATGGGGGTCTTGTTGCAATCCATTATTGCATACACAAGACCAACCATCGGTGTCTGCAAGCCCCTCTCCAATGCAGGTCCCAAGGGCTTGGCGTGCACATTCACCCAAGAGGACTCCGTCTAATCTCTAAGGCAGCAACTCAATGGATGTCTCCCTGGACAACTTCCCTAAGAGGGGTGTGGTTGGGCGCAGTTTTACTCACCAGTAAAGATCATCATGGAATACACAAGCTCTGTATTTCCTAGTAGCATCCCAGTTCTACTCCCTATTACAAAAGTACTCCCTGCCCCATGGAAGGGCCTGAAGCTACTCACTAGTGCAGGCTGAAAGGGTCTCATACACAAGACCAAAAGGCTACTCAAAGTGCCACTAACTATTCATACAAACAGGTAGTAAAACAACATCTCATAACAGTAATGGGGTCCCGGTCACAAGTACTTAGGACAGTCTCTACAGCAAAAGCTACCAACACACACGCAGGATATACTTTATGCACCAGTAAAGCAAGGCCCTCTCAGCATACTCCTTCCTACAGGTTCATACCACCCACCCAGGGGGCTCAGAACTGGTCCCTAAAACAGCTTACAAAACAAGGTCTACTACACAAGTCACCCAAGTGGGGCTAAATTACCATTAGTTACCATTGTTAGTGTGACAACCTTGGAATTCACAAGCACTCGGGTCTCTATTCAGCTAGGATGGCAGCATTGCAGCAATACTAGAATACAACACTCCCTCCTCACCACACACTCACCTAAGAGGTGTTGCTTCTAGTCACCTCTAAAGTAAGGCCACCTCAAGATACACTCCGCCCTACAGGGAGTAAGAGACTCACAACTACCTAACAGGTTCCAGTCTACTCATTAGCAAAGGTAGCTCAGCAGAATTATCAGACTATGTCCCCCACCCCTCCCAAGAGGAGGTGGGCTCTTCTCATCAGCACAAACAGGACAGGAGGCATACAGGAGCTCAGCCAGCCGGCTCATGAAAGCAATAAGCAAAGCATGTAGTAAAGCAGTCTGTGTAGCACAGGCCCAGAAAAAGCTCAAAGCTCTACTTACCAGTACAGGTAGTAAGCGACTGCCAGGCCCAAGAGAGTGGCACAGATGCCAGAGAACAAGCACACCGCTGACTGGTTCGTCAACATGATGAGATGGGGACAAAACGGTCCAACGAGAGGAACTGGTGCCGTGAGCGGGACACCCTGGGACGGAGGACCCTCGCTCCTTTCCGTCCCAATAAGCCTTGCACATTTCACAAAGCAAAGCGGGATTAGGAGAAAAGCCCCAGAAGGGCTTTTGGGAAAAGCGCCACCTCAGCAGAGGGGGGAGGAACTGTCCAAGGCTGATGTTCGCCCTGTGCACAGGATTAAGCCTGGAAACTGTGAGTGACTCAAAAGGGCCTGAGCCCCTCTAAACCAAAAAACAAAAACCAAGAACGAGCTGGACCGACAGCAGCTAATCAGACAACAGAAAGGAATACTACTCGGAAAATGAGGCAAGACAGTCTTGTCACGAACATCACACGTCACTTAACTAGCTCTAATCTCATAATCAGCTTATTGGGACTGAGCAAGCTACAGCCTTGGAAGGCCCACTTATCAATATGGTCAGTAAAGAGAAACTGCAGCCCGCCGAGGGAGGGAGTGCCGTGCCAAGGCACTGTACCAAGGTTCAGAGTGTACAGGCACGCTGAGAGACACTGCACCAAGATTCAGAGGGCACAGATGAAAGACAAGTAACAGTGAGGAAAACTGAGGCTGCAGAAGAGTACAGTGTCAGGGAACATAAAACAGGGGGCACTGGAGGTAGAGGAGAACAGCTGAGAGGCACTGGAGACTGAAGGGACACAAGTTGACAGAGCACTATACCAGGGTACAAAGACAACAGGGCACTGGTGGTAAGACAGCAGAGCTGTGGGAAACCACAAACCGAGAGAAGGACATTAAATCCAGAGGTACGGAGCACAATTCTACAGTACACAGCACATATCCCTGGCTCTTTGGGGTAAAGTGGACAATGGAAGGAGACAATGCAGCACAAAGTGCCTAGTAGATAGCACACAGACAGCTCCTAACGAAAGACAAAAGAGAGCTGATGACTGAAGATTTATAAAGAACTGCAGGGCCACTTTGGATTACTTCAGTGAACTGAATGTATATTTAGTTGTATTTACAATACACTCGTACAATCAAAGGATACAACAGAGCACTAGAAAAACATAGGGAGGGAGGTGAGGTGGGTGGGGCGAGGATAAGCGAGGTGAGGCGGGCGCCAAAAGGATAAAGGGGGTGAGGCGGGCGGGGAGACGATAAAGGGGGGTGAGGCGGTCACCGAAAGGATAAAGCGGGTGCCGGAAGGATAAAGGGGGCGACGTGGGTGCCGGAAGGATAAAGGGGGCGACGTGGGTGCCGAAAGGATAAAGGGGGCGACGTGGGTGCCGAAAGGATAAAGGGGGCGACGTGGGTGCCGAAAGGATAAAGGGGGCGACGTGGGTGCCGGAAGGATAAAGGGGGCGACGTGGGTGCCGGAAGGATAAAGGGGGCGACGTGGGTGCCGGAAGGATAAAGGGGGCGACGTGGGTGCCGGAAGGATAAAGGGGGCGACGTGGGTGCCGGAAGGATAAAGGGGGCGACGTGGGTGCCGGAAGGATAAAGGGGGCGACGTGGGTGCCGGAAGGATAAAGGGGGCGACGTGGGTGCCGGAAGGATAAAGGGGGCGACGTGGGTAGGGAAAGGGATCAGGTGCAAGCTGTAACTGCATTCTGATTAATAGTCAGTAGGACAAGACTGTGGCAGACGTGGGTCTTCAGCTGTTTGTACAAGGACATTAGTTTCATGACAAAGGTGCTGTGATGAGGAGTTGCAGGGGTGGGAGCCTTGCTGGCGCACCGCTCTGCCCAAGCGGAATCAATCTTGGCAAGACTACTGAGAGACTGTGATGGCTAGGACATGTAGTCATTGTAATGCTGGGGTGATATGATTGGTACCCTTAAAGCCTAAGACGATTCGGGCACAAAGGTTTTGCACCCTTAGTGTTCACTTAAGAATTTGGCTCCGAGGCTCTCAAACTGCGCTGCAGTAGTCGCTGAACGAGAGGGTCACTGCTATGAGGAGTGAGATTCAGCTGAAGTGTGCGGAAAGGGGAGAATGCAACAGGGGCGAGAGGCAGAACACATTAGTGACAGTTTACCTGAATGGAGAAGGAAAGTTTGTCGACCAGGTATCAATGGTTTTGATGATTTGTGGGGGGGGGGGCATGAGGGCCCAGACAGTAAAGACAGAGCATGGGCCAGAGTTTGGGAGATAAGGATCTTAGTTTTGTTTTGGTGCCATGCAGCCATAGCAGACTGCTCGTCCCCCATCTTTGCACATGTTAAAGACAACTGTGCCCTTTTCTTTCTTTTTCTGCCTCTTTCAAGAAATGAATGTGATTTGTACTATGGTCAGCATGCATGTGGTGGCCAACGTTCTAGTCAACATTGTAGCGATTGAGGGTAAATGTCAGGGGAGTCACAGGGGTGTGTCAGAGCTGCCGAGATGGATGGATCTTATGGTGCTGCTAAGAAAAACATGGTCTTCGGCGAGAAAGGAAAGTACTGTGGTCAACTGCACCTAAAGTTGATACAGGATGGTCAGTGACTCAACCCTGGTGAAGAAGAGTGCTTTCCTGGTGATAAATAGTGCAGTATCAATATCTTTCTGGTGTGTGAAGCCCGACAGGAAGTATCTGCAAGGGGTTACTTCAAATACATTGGGGATTCTGTGGGTGCTACCGCTTCAATGATTTTAGCAATAGTCGAAAGGCCAGGGATTGGTATATAGTTGGTAAGGAAGTTTGGTTAGCTGCCGGTTTCTTGAGGAGATGTTGTCAGAACCCCTTTCAGAGGGCCACTGGGCCCAGTTGTGGGTGCGGAGGTATTTCTCTCTTGATGTCCCAGGGCCTGGCTTACTATGGATCCTGTGCAACTGGGCCAAATATTCTTCAGACTCAGTAGTAGCGCAATCCTAACAGTCCTAGACTTTAGGGGGTACGAGGGCACATACACAGGGGCATGAACACAGGTTCAAACTCAAAATACACGTAACAGCAGCAATAAAGGACTGTCCCACTAAATACTTGCTTCATGAAAAAAGAATATTTTACAGCTAGTACCACAAAGGGAAATACAACATTCACAAACAACTTCCACAGCCCCCGGAGGCCAGGGCTCTTATGTTTCTTAGTTCCCCAAGCCCCACTCCCTCATACCCCATGCGTAGCGGTTATTCCCCATTCAGTATAGGTTGCTATTCAGGTGAAGATCCACTAGTCGGAGGCTCAGGAGTCCCATACGGAGTTGCAGGCTCACAATGGCACATGGGCAATGGCTGACTCCGAATGACAATATATATTATGGTGGCCCATCCTGGCATACGAGGTCACCAGTCCTCATTGCATATGGCAAACACCCAGTACGGCACAGTGAAGTTCATGGCTCAATTCATGGCGTATGAGGGTAATCGACTTTCAGTGAACAAAGGCAACATCCCGATCAGAACCGCAGCAGTCTCCTCCCCCCTCGCAAAGGGAATCCACTTGACAGGATTCCCCACCAGACCTTGCTCCGTCCAACACTTTCCTCTCTTCACAGGACCCATTGCTCTTGGCGAGCAGGAAGGTGCTGGTGTTCCAGGCTTCGGGCAGGTGGTCTTGGATTCCCTGGGCGATGTCCCCTCACCCAACATGGTGGCCAACAGGCCTTGGTCCCCAGTTTTGGCCGCAGGCAGAGAACACAGAGCTTCTCTTCCTCGCACAGGTTGAATCACTGCTCGACTGATGACAATTTTTGGGGTCTCAAGCTTCTCTTCTTATAGTCCATTTCCAGGAACCAAGTGTGATTTTGAGTCTGAATCCTTGAAGTTTATGTTGGGGGTCTGCTTCTTTTGAAGTACCCACTCCTCTTTCACAGTCATCTGTCACAGAAGGAATGACTAAATCAGATAGCAAACTAAAGAAGATAATGGACGAGCGATGAAACTTTTCACTCACCCCCAGTCACAGATATGGGTTGAATCCATCTTCGTTCTTAGGCTCACTTAACCACCCCAGTTCAGATCCAGCCATATGCAAACCAGTCTAGACCCTGTTCCTCACGGGAACAGCACAGCCCGAACTGCCAGGCCAGGTCTTCCCTGGACAGGAAACAAGAATCCTGGGGCCGGTTTCGGGGTATCACCCCTCATTAGCCAGGATAGCTTGAATCCAGTGGCAAAGTGAGCATGGGACCCACGTCTGGGCATACCCTGCCAACGCTGCAATCTTTTTCAAAGAAAAGCAAAAACTGACAATTAGTCTGCCACCTGAAGTTGCGGTAAACGGACAACACTCCTCTAACGAAACTGCAGTAGTAAATCTTCCAGGAAATGGAATCACAAATGAATCCGTTAGAGTCTGGAGTTTACTGAAATATAAAGGCACCAGCCATCATTCAACAGGTATCAGAAATAATAACAGAATAGAACCTTTGCCCAAGTTCATAGCAACACAACCCAACAACCCAGAGACCATTCCATAGAATAAGAAAGCAATACGCATTCCAAGAAGACAGACAACCATACATACCACACTATTCCCCCCTCACCCTTTCCCCTCTGTCAAAGCACCCGTCAAAAGAAAAACAAAATGGAAATGAACGTAAGAAAGGAGATATCAGCAGAAAAGGAATTATGTTCACATGATTTGGTTTGACAAAGCCATGCGATTCAAATCCCAGAGGCACCCACCCTCCAATTGCACAACTCCTTTGAACAATTTTACAAAGCTTGGAGTGCCATACTGTGAGTTGCCAACCATCACATCCTTGTCGCCAATATACACTGTAGTCAATCTACCGTTTGTGATTTTGTTTCTTGGATCAGGCTAAGTCTTGCGTTTATTGTAACAAACAAGTTACTTCTAAATCACCTACAAACTCAACCCTCTTGTCATTCTTTCATGTAGAGCACAAAACAATCAGATTCCATTGCACAGACCTCTAAGGTGGCAAAAAGAGACCAATACTCAGAATGAGGAGGTGGGAGAGCTGTGAGGAATCTGAGATTTTGGTCGTGTATCCACCAGAAAGAGCGCTACAGAGGGTAAGAAACTTGTTCTTCGGATGAATCCTTTCAACTGCAGATTTCTCACCTTCAGAATAAATACCAGAGAAGTACTTTCCACAGGGAGAAGTCTGTGGATTGCACTCAGACCATAAAGCCAGGCACGGCCAAACTGCCAAAATGTCCTTCCAGTTGGACCTGGCTGTTTAAGCAGTATTGCTTCATGAACATGTGCACCGATGCAGCCTGGCAGACATCGGACAGGCACCCCGCATGCAAGTGCAGTGTTGGCAGCCTTAACCCTGGTGGAATGGGCTCTCAGCCCTTTCGGAGGCTGCTTTTTTGGTCAATGCATAGCAGATCTTAACGCAGAGGAGTACCAACCTCAACAGAGTGCAATGTCTTCCTTTTCTTAGCCCCGGAGATCGCCACAAAAAGCTGATCATCCACTCTGTGGGCCTGGATACGACTGATGTGAACGCTTACAGCTCTTTTGGGGTCCAACCAAAGGAGCCTCGCTCCTCCTCCGTGGGGTAGAGCAGGGCAAAGAATGTTGGGAAGGCGACAGATTGAAGAGTCACAACTTTCAGCAGAAAGGCCGCCCTGGTCCTCAGCACCAGGTTGTTCAGAGGAAATCATGGTGTAGGATGGTTGCATAGACGGTGCCTGGAGCTCACACACAAGAGGAGCTGAAGTGGAACGAGGAAGACTGTTTCAGAACCAATAGAGGCAGTGAGCAACTGCAAAAGCACACATGAGAAGTGCCAGGACCAAATTCAGGCGCCACTGTGGCATCAACTGTTTGGGAGGTAACAAGTGTTTCAAACTTTTAAGAAGACTCATTACAACAGGTGATGTAAGATAAATGCCCTTTAATAGTGCCCGCAGAAAAGGTTTGCTGCGAAAATAAAAAGTGTACACACAAGATTTGGACTCTGCACGTTCTTGGCTGAGGTGAAAAGATCCAGCCAGGGGTTTCCCCATTGCCGGAAAGTACCAGTGTGCCACCTTGAGGTGTAGGCTCAATTTGTGACCCACCAAGTACAGTCATCGGAGCTTGCCTGCCGTGGCATTTGAATGTCAAATCCTACTGCAGAACCGACATATGCCACTCGAAGTGGGGAAGCAGGATGCATGAGGCCAACAGGCGAAGAAGCCTCAGAACTGCTCTCATAGAAACCCTGACCTGAGGCTGTAATATAAGGATCATAGTTCGAACAGCCTGGATACGTTGGGACGGAGCAAATGTCCTGAACTGCTCCTTGTCCAAGACAGCTCTTGCAAAAAGAAGCCTCTATGAGGGAGTCATGTTCGACTTCGGCTCATTAAAAACCGAGAACCTCAATGATGAAAGGGGGTCTGCCATTGTCTGGAAATGGTGAACAACTGACAATGGAGAGCCCGCCTTCAAAAGAAAGTTGTCAAAGAAGGGGATTACCTGGATTCTTCAACTTCTGAAGATGGAGAGCAGCCCGCACCACTTTTTTTTTTTAACACAAATTGGAACTGGTAAGGCCAGAGGGGAGTATGGCAAACCAAGAATGATGCTCTTGGCGACTTTGAAACCGCAGCTAACATCTGTGGGACTGCAGGACAGGCACATTAAAATACACAACATGCAGGCCTGGGGGTATCTTCCAGTTGCATCATCACGATTGTCATGTCCGGGTCGTGGCAAACTCCGGTATGAAGACTGTTCAGTGTTACTAGGATTGCATTGTCTCAATCAGGCTGTCCAGGAACCGGGTGCGCCAAAGTGGATTCAGAGTGTGATCTCGGACTGAGTCAAGAGATTCAGCTTGGGGTGGGACAATGAAGTTGCCAAAGGACTGATGAAAGAGGGACCAGCTCAGGTCTTGGAGCCGGAATGTACGTTGGCACAAGAGTTGGTGCAGAACAAAAAGGTGGGTTCTAGAGACTACAATGGGCAGATTACTGGTTTCCCAGCTGTAACCAGGCTGTAGGCCCCGGAGGATTCTGGGGGCCAAAAGGTGCATGAGAAGGAGCCAGAAAAGTGCCAAAAATAAGTAGCATGGCCTCGACCTGCTGCTTTGTTGCCAATGGTCCTGGGACATCAGGCGCATCAGAAACGACTGAGATAGTCTCCCCAGTCGCAGATCAGGAGCAAGATTGAGTGGCACATTGACAGTCACAATTTTGCTTTCGACACAGTGGCAGAATAGGATAGAGTGTTGCTTCGCTTTCTTGGGTTCTCTCTTTGATTTGGACTTAGACTTACCAGATGACTCTGACATCGAAAAAGACCGGTCACAAGATTGACCATGAGAGTGGAAACTTGTCTGCACCTTCGATTTGAAGTAGAAGCAGAACTTATGGACGGTCTGTAACTTTTTGGATGTTCGGTGATACACATCCTCGCTTCGATTCCGGATCCCCTTCAGTGAATTAAGAACCAATCACTAACCCAACCCCAAACACCAAAGGGTCCCCTCATGCGGGCTGTCACTGACAGCTGTTGGACAGTCACGCAGGTGGTGACATTGTTCCCTTGCACACTGAGATTCAACTTGAAAAACTTGTCAAACCGAAGGAAAAGGGAACTGGCTTTGGATTTCATTAGAAAATGTAGAAAGAAAAGAGTTAGCATCAGCATGATGCCACCTCTAGCCACACTTCAAGCTGCTATGAAATTTTCAGGATCTAGTCTGGCACCTGGGAAATATTCAAATGGGGAGGAATCTATGGTCAGAAGAATCCATCACATATTAAAGCTCCAGCCAACAGTTCATGGCAACAGAATCCCACAACCCTAGCTATGCATTGAAAGGAACCCGAATGCCAAAGAGAAAGACTACAAATACACCTCCGGAGGCACACTCCACCAGTATTCCATTGTGCCCGGTCAGTGGCAGCATTAAACAGAGTAGCAAGCCCATACCCTTGAAGAGATAAGAAATAGAAAAGAACAAAAGAAAAGCTGTAAATTACTTAACCAAAAAGATTTCTACGAGGCTTGCCCCACTTGAGCATCAGGTCTGGAATCCATTGCAAGACAGTAGTTTATTGTGGAAGTGAGAACATGGACCAACCTCTAGGTGGCTGCTTTGAAGATTTACATTAAAGGGATGTCCCTTAGCAAAGCAGCAGCACGTATTTTGCCTCTAAAAGAGTGTGCTTGCTGTCTGCTGCAAAGACTTGTGAGTTGTTTGAGAAGAGTAACATTTATTAGCAAATCGTAGGTCTGGAATGGGATTGAATTCTATTAAGGGCCTTTTTTTTTTAAATCAGGAAGTAACAGGAATACATTATCTTTCCTTTCTGGGAATTCTTCCTCTGCTGTTTTTTACTTGACACAATAGGTTTACCTCTACCATAGAGGAGAGAATGAGTGTTTTGATATTGGTATGTGTGTAAAGCTTCATATCCTGTTGCACAATGAGGTCTTCATTGTTGAGGTTTAGTATGGGATCTCTGGTGGCTTTACAGAGTGTGTTCAAGTGTTTGGCATTTCCTGTTGCTGCATCAACTTCAGTGGATTCCAATAGCAGTGGGTGCTAAGGTGGCACACCGAATGGTTTGGGACCTCATGGTGAAAGGCAAACCAGAGAACATCACGAGATGTAAGGTTTCCCAAGTTAGGGCAGTCAAGAGTGTCCAGCTTGCGGTCAAGATACCTAGCACAAGCCAAGTAGTGTGAAAATTAACCAAGAACCCTCATCAAGATTCAGATTTCCAGATCTATCCTCAGCCAGTCATGCAATCATGGGTCACCCAGGAGCACACTCCAAGGAATTCAGTCGCAATGCGAGCCAGTAGGGGCTGAACAGGACGGTCGGCAACAGGACAGTCAGCAAAAGGAGCAAGATGTCGGTCAGGCTGGACTGCACGAAAGCAAAGTGGTTAAAGGCCCTTTGGATAGAACATGAAAGGCAGCAGGATCCTATAGTGATCAACCATGGTCAGACTATATTCAGGTTGGCAGCAAAGGAGTTCAACTCCTACACCTGCAAAACTCAGGGTACAGATAAGAAACCAAAGCACTGAAGGAGTGAGCAGTCAGGACAAATCTAAAAGACTGAGAGCACACGTCAAGGTAGCGTTGTATCATGCACGGAAATCTCAAAGCATGCTGACCGAGTGCAAAGATTCCGGCTACCAATGCAGAGCGCAGAGACGACATGTCTTCTTGCTGTGTCGCCCTAGTTTATTTATTTTGCAATTTTTTTACAGAGTGTACTCGACCCGAATGCATCAAAGCGCTTTACACGAGCACCAGTTGCATTATAGATGGACACATTTATTTTTTAGGCAAGGGGAGATTACGTGATTTGCCCAGAATCCCAGGATGCTTGAGCCTCCCGCCAAGACTCAAACCTGGTTCCCCAGCTTCTAGGTCGACTGCTCTGGCCGTTATGCCGCATCCTCTTCCCAAGTCGGAGAGCTATGCGCCCAGACTTGGATTCCGTGCACACTGTCACTGGAACGAAGCTGTACCCAGTGGATGAGCCCATAAATTTGGAGAGACCGGTCCTAGTTTGCTTATGTTCCAGTGCAGGGAGGACCTGGCTTGGCAGTTCGGGCTGGACTGTTCCTACTGGAGCAGTCAAGACTGATTTGCATATGGCTGGGTCTGAACTGAAGTGGCATGGTGTGCACAATAACAATGGATGGGATGCGGCCCAGAGTAATTATCAGTGGCCAAGATTAAATCGAGCATTCCACCCATCACTGTTTTGTATACTTGCTGTGTAGCACAAAAACAGAATACACCGGTTCTACGACACCAGGGCAAGGGGCACACAGATTTCAAGATACTTATGCCAGTTTACCAAAGCAGAAAGTGCACCGGTGATGGTGCAAGGTTTCAAATACATCGAAACTTGCTTGGACCCAGCCCTCTCTAAATAACTTGTAATATACTAATCAACATGTCTTGTTGATCAATATTTGCATTTCAAGACATTTCTAGTATCTAGGGAAAGTTTACCTATGTGCTTTTACTAACCGTAACCAGAGTGTCTTAATATGGCTGCCGGGAACGCGGGAACTGTACTGCGCATCTGTGTGCCACACTCGCGTGGTATGACGTTCTTTGCTTGGAGGGATTTTTCGGCTTCTGCTCACTAATGCCAAAATGGCTGCTTTAAACTTTTCATGCTAACGCTTATGCCGCTACTTCTACTAAAGCTTGTTCGTTCTGCTTAATTATTAATGCACAAGTTAAAATAAAGTAATGGGGTTATAGTAGAGATAAGTGGTATACAGTGCATTCATTTATTTTTGTATTCTAATCGGTTTCTTTTTGACTTTGCTACTAGCTCGTATTTTGGGCCTGAATACGGTCACATCTTCCATCTTTGAATCCTCCGCGAAACCGCACTCGGACTCTGAAATTGCTGAAGCATTGGCATTGAACCTCGGCCAAGAAGCATCTCGCCCACGATGTGCCTGAGAACCCCACCCCATGACCTAGGAAGAGGAAGAAGATTTACCAGATGTGTAAACATTGTATGCGAAAATGAAATAATGTTGGTGGGCGGAATAAACACTTGAGAAAAACAAAATGTGGGTGGGAACTTAGTCAATTCAAGACCATTGAAATGATCTCATCTTAGTATGGGGTGATGACCTCTCCTCGTCTTTCCAATCAACCACGGAAAGGGAACACATAGATTTGTAACATTATGGGGTGGTACATTGCCCTCGAAATGGTATATCTAAGGTAGGCTTAGATAGAGAAATTGTCCAAATAGCTGACCTGTCACTGACCCAACAACTGCTGTAGGAGATCGAGAGCAGAGGTGCTGGCGGAGCACTGCGTCAGAAAATTCGAGGTGTGGGGGAGATTATCGATTACCTGATCTGGGTATCCAATTGGCTTTTACCGAGAGAAGGGTGTGACACTGGCGTTGCACTTTAGTGGAGGTCACCGATCCTGAACAGAATCTGTCCTGTGGGCACCTGATTAGTCGGGTGTCTGGTCCTGAATTTTGCCCCAGACCGTGGCCAGGATTGGTCATTGCTCCATTCTAGGTCAATATAAATCCGTGTGGTATGTCTTTGTGCTATTTGCCTTTCTCACTCTTCCCAGGTACCAATGTTTTAAGGTGTTGTTGTGATTTCTTGCAAACTTTACCTGTTTATATTCATATTCCCGCTTATGAAATTCATGATCTCTGTAATTTGGTCAAAGAGTCACTTAAATCTTTCATAGATAAACTTTTAAAACTTTCCGAGTCTGTGGTTACTTTCAGGGAGGGTAAATGTTTCAAGTAAATTACCTGTTTTATTCTAACACCCTCTGATCCACTGGACTTATCGCTAAGGTGTCAAGGATTGGTAAGTCATGGTTTACAGGTATAAGTCCTAAAGGACTCAAGTCACTGATAGATTGTTAATAGTAAAACACAGGCAGGACTACTGTTCAAAGTGTGAATGTGTATAGGCCCAGGTGAGTATGGTATAGCTGAGCTAGTGGTCCTGCGCGCTCTATCACCAGTACAAGGGTAGAGGGAAAACGCTTTGCTAATGCAGAGCAAGTAGACCAACCCGGGACAAACGGTCTGCTGAAGGAATTTTACAATCTTGCTGCTATCGTCTTCAGAGGATTCAGCCAAGCTACGGCCTAGTTGTAGGGACGGCAGACAAACAGATCTGGAAGATTTAGCAACGGCGGCCCCTTCACGCAACCATGCACTTTAGTAAAGGGGTAGCGATGTTGCTACATTTTACAGACCGGTTTTCCAAGGTTTGTAGCAACTCACAATAATTTCAGTTTAAAAGAAAGAGGCTTGAACAGGGACTGAGAAGCATGGGCTAGGTACAACAACAAAAAAATCAAAGTACAGAGAATTTGGTGGTGGTGCATATCCCACACATGCAATGGTTTGCAATGAGCAGGAGATATCCGGACCCCCTGCACTCAGTGCTCCTGTAAGATACAGATACTTGTGTGTGAGGTCATAAATGTATTAAAGATTAGCTCAACTCCTGCACAGGCATACCTTAAGATTGTATAAGTAAGGAATCATGCATAATATAAGTAGAGACAAACATGCAGGGGATGCGAGAAAATAGCCAGTTATAATGACTTCGAGCCATCACACCTACACCCCCCAGCCCCCCTTTGCAAAGGGTATTTGTGCTTTAAACATGGAAAAGGGGGCTTTTGTTTAACAGTGCTACAAGTGAGAGGATGAAATTGCACATACAACACTGCACATAACACTCTTCTGCAGTAAGAGCAAGTTCTGGAGAGGTCCAGGCTTAAACTGAGAAATCAGAACTTGTGTAGAAATTCAACTCCATCAGTACACACCCACCGTGAAAGCACCACAAAACAACCTTTTTAGAGAAAGGAGGCTGATGGGTGGAGAACACTGAATCAAGTTGCAACTCGTCATCAACTTTTAAGACTTTTGGAAAGAGGGTTCAAAGCTAAATAGACCACAGCAAAAGCAGCGAATAGGTCAGCAAGGAAAGATGCTCATACCTCTTCGGTGGGGGATCACTTTCCGGAGTGGTTCGGGTCTGCTAGTTTGGCTCACTCTATGGCGTCGCACATCCCTGCAAAAGAAGATCAGCATCATACTATGGAAGCAAGCTGGATTTTTTGCTTTTACATATATCCATGAATGTGTGATCAACAGCCTTTTAGATGTGCAATCCTGTACGTAAAGGGTATACAATTGTCCTTTGAGGTTACAAGTGGGCCCTTCATGACAGATCGCACAGCAGAAACACGGATTCCAAGATCTGTATGATAGACTGGACTCATGTTTTACACCACAACATTAGTAGAAAGGAAATCATACTTCAAATCCGAGAGACTTGGTTAAACCAAATTAGACCTCAAAATTCAAGTTCAGTGACTAGTTAGAGTGGACCAGTTAGTCTGATCGCGTTGGACATGGGTAGAGGGGATGGAGGAGAGCAGTAGATTTGTCTTCCCATTATCAACAATAAGAAAATACTAAGACATGGCAGAGCCCTCTGGCCTTTTCCCAAGATACACGTGTTCACCACAAAAATGCATGGAAAAGAATAAATTCTATGCACACCAAACAGGATGCTACAGCTAAACATAGGGGAGAGGATGTAGCCTTATGGCTAGAGCGGTCGAACTTGAATCTGGGGAACCGGGTTAGAGTCTCGGCAACGACGCTCAATATCCTGTGATTCTGGGCAAATTACTTATCTCCCCGTGCCTAACAAAAATGTGTCCTTGTGTAACGAAACTGGTGGTCATGTAAAAGCGCTCCGATACCAGATATCTTTGGGTCTAGTTTGCGCTATATAAAACTCATTATAAACAACAACAAAAACCAGTGCACAAAAAGACAACAGGATTGGCCATCAGAGAGTCCCAAGAACCCCATTGAAAATAAAAACTCAACTACTGCAGGGGGTGGAATTCAACCAGCTCTAAAATACAAATTAATTTTTTCAACCAACAGCCTTTCATCATGCCTGCATGCCCCACAGCAGCCTATTCCCTACCATCTGCTCTCGAGGCACCTCCTGTGTGAACTGGTGCCCTTGCATCTGTCTCTCATTTTCACCATCCCCTCCACCCCTCGCTGGTGTCACCGTCTCTTCATGAGCCCCATTCACACACTTACTGCACTCCTTCATCCCATGAGGTCTCACTACAACCCCCTGGGTGTCGGTTTCATGGTGTTCATTTGTGTCTCTGTATAACTGCATAAGCATCCATCTCATTGCATCTCATTGTGTGATCCAGCCTCACAGCATCGCCCCGTGTCGCCCAGTTTCATTCTGTCCCCTCATGAGAGTCTATTTCAAGGCCCATCAGCAAGAACCAAGCCATTCGGGGGAGGAGAGTACCCACCCTATGGCACCAGTGGGACCCTCTTCATTAGAATACAAATGACTGGGATTCCTTCTACACCTGACAAAGCTTCGCAGACCTATAGAAGCGCCATCACCTGAAATGCGTGCATGGGGAGTCTTGTGGGGTCTTAAGGTTGACTCAGATTGTGGATTAGGAGGTGCACACATTCTTCTCAGGACCAGCTTACCAAGGCTTCTTCCTTGACCACAGGACATACCTGCTGGTCAATCTGTACGCTACCCAGTTGGCTTACAGCCAGCCCAAGACCAGCACTCTCAGAACTGCCACTATGCCCCGACTCCAAGAACAGCAGTCAGGGATAAGCACTGATCGGTAAGAAACCAACACAAACAGCACAAGTGCAGTTGAGAACTGTATGCTGACCTCACCTTGTGGTTTCATATTCACAACGCCAACGATCAAAGAACTCTAAACCAGGGGTGAAGGCGAGGTCTACCATGGTTTGTGCCACGCCAACGTGCCTTCTTGTCTGTGATGCAGCCTGAAGCCACAGACTCCACCAAGTTAGCAGTGTGACCTAGTCCCTGCGAATGGACAATCTACCACCACCACTGTCAACGGCCATCAAGGTAGAATCAAGATCCAGTATCAGCTAGTATCTGAGAGATTTCCTTATCGGGACGACATCCCAGGACCTCAGACAGTGCCTGGGATCGAATGCAAGGTCAGCCCACTACAGCCCTTCTCTGACAACAATACTCCTCCTAGTCGCATGGCACCCAGAAGATTAGAAGCCAAATAAAATCTCTATCCTGTCCACGGTCATCAGGAAGAGAGACTACAAGAGAGATACCTCTCTCCGGTCCCCAACGAGCCACAGTGGCAAACTGGTATCCAGACTCCTAGGCCAGCTGGAAGAACTTTTAATGTCACTTAAAAACTGCCATGGAGTCTTACAGACAGTAGGTGGTGGAGAAAAAGACCAAACAGCTTCCCTTCTATAGCTGTGGCTCAGGGCTGTGCATTTCATACACCCCCTCTGTTCACGTCACTCAAGACTGAGTGCTTTCATTATGCCCTTTCTTCATTTCACTCAACCCTACATATTTCCAAACTGTCCCTTCAGTCCATAGGATGAATACAGACATACCTTCATTTTGCCCTTCAATGCGCAAAGCTGTGTATTTTTATATTATCCCATCTGTTTCGGACACTCAGGCCAGTTTTCACACTACACCTTGTGACTTTGTGGCTCTTGTCAGTTTATTTCATAGTGTCCCAGTAGCACCTCAAGCGGTCACAGGCCGTAGCCATACCACGTAGCAAACACAGGAGCACCTCAAGCGACATTTAAAAAACATAGGGGCAACTCTCCAGATGTCAGAACCAGAACCTCCACATGGGAGTATCTGCAGCATACGAAAACACCATAAATTTCTCATCAACCAGTTGTCAAATACATAGTAGTGTTCTTGGGCAAACGTTGTCTTCCAATCATCGATTTAGCCACGTTCAAGGAGGTTTATTTTTCAATCGCAATGCAGATGCGAAAGGTAGATTATCCTGCCAACACCCGTTTCGTAATATTATTCATGGAGGACTTCCTCAGGGCTACAAGCAAGGACCAAACATACATAAACTTTGTGAAAATCCACAAGAACAGAAGTTAAACATCTAAATAAAAGACCTAGAAATACAGCGACATCCCAGTTACCCATCACCATCATGATGGTGCCATCACAGTTTAACACCTGTAGTTGTTTCAACTGCAACCAGCTCAAAATTTGTGAAATCATACCATTCGTACAAACACACCAATCGCTAATTTATACCATGCGTGCCCAATCAAAACATATCACCACATTTTTAGATGCCAGTTTACAAGTTAATTTTCGCTGGCTAATAGGTGTCTAACAGGTTTATTATGGCACAGGGTGCAAGGCAAGTGAGTTGGTTGAACCTTTCATTAGGTACGCGTGTAGAATGATGATGGCAAATGTACAAAACAGAAGCACCAAGTACCACCACATTTAGAAAATAAAAGAGCACCTCAGGCAGTCACAGAACTACTAACACCACAGCGAGGCCGAACAGGAGCAAACCGAGTGGTCCTATAACTGGTTACCGCCACAAGTAGAAAATACACGACCATCTCCAGCAGTGAAAGACCCGCTTGACTTCCATTCACTATCGGGACTATAAAAGAACTGCTTTTACCTTCACTGCTATCTGTATTTCACCTCATGCCTGCTCCAGCACCACAATAGCAACTTGAACCGTCACGTAATCGCCACCACAACTCCCACAAACAGTGGTCTATCCCAGATGATCTTGGCACACCAACTCAGCAGGACATACAGAAGACAAGAATGCCTTGTGCAGTGGTGGCTCGCAGGCCACTGGCCCAGATTCCTCACCACCAAACTTCCCTTCATGTTAGGTCAAGAGTTGTCGGGATAGGACTCTACCCTACAGCTGAAAAACAAGAAAACAGCCATACCGCCATGCCTCAAATAAGGCTCAGTAACGTAATGTGGTCGAACATCCGGCTGCAAAGCATGGAAATGTGTGATGCCTGAAATCAATCGATCTGTACCCGAAAGAATGAAGCCGACCCATCGGTGCCCAATGCTGCTACCGTGGCCTCCCATCCCTGGAACAAACACTGTTGTCATCAGGACTTGCGGACTGCGCAGCTAGCATGGTACTATGGGATTAGTACCCAAGGGAATAGAAATGAATATAAGCAACTAGACTGCAAATAAACTCACATAAAAAAAAAAGAAATCTCTCACTTGGCAATAAAAGAATGTCTTGTGTTCCATTTCAAATTACTTGTATTTGCCACATGAGGGTGTTTCGCACTCAGGGGCTACAAGCAAACACAAAAGACCAAGTCTAAGGCCCTCCCTATAAATGATAATTACGACAAACAGGGGCAGCCCTATTACCCGGACCTAGGGCACAACAAAGACTTGAATCCTAACAGGGGTTCAAGTACTGCATTACACAATCTAGACAAATCAGACCAGAAAAATTATTACTGCATCACAAAAACAACAACACACGGAAAAAATTATACCCCTACACAATAATAAAACATAAATGAGGCACCGCCCCAATACCTGTATTCACACAGTGTTCCAATAAACAGTGCAGGTTTGACTTCTTCAGGATCTCAATGCTTGAACCATTCCACTAACAGATGTTCCCCAGCACTGTGTAAGCAATTTATCCAGAATACCGTAACTAACCCACGCAAACGGTGTTTGCAGAAAGAAATGCCACAGGAAGAGCAGTAAGTCTGAAAAATGTTGTAACCATGCCTATAACTAAACCAAATACAATTACAATCACCATAATTAATTCTTCAAAAGCTGCTGGAACTTTCAAATTAGTGCAATTCATAGAAGTTCTTAATTAAGCTTTTCACGTGGAAAGTGTGTACATATCTTTACCATGTGAGTTTGGGTTATAAACTTAAATTCACTCACAACATAACATCTTGAAAACCTATAGTGCATCCTCAATCGGAGGTTCTCTGTTATTCGTAAGTTACCACTTTTTAGGTCGAGCCCACAAGACAACACATGCGCCGTCTGTTGCAAGACTTATTGTGGCGTGCCATGAACACAGATGAGCCTGGAACCCGCCCACTGCTTGCCATTGGTTGGCTTTCCTTGTTGTTCTCATTTGCTACTTCTTATACATGTCCCAGTTTCTCAACCTTGTGGGTGTCCCATCCTTGGAGCATTGCCTCTACTATGCGTGTTGTTTGCCTGTTGCCTATACTCAAAGCTAGGGAACTACTTTCTTTGTGTAAGCACTCCGAGTGAATGCATGTGTTTGAGCCACCTCCCTCGTATGCATCTCCCCCCTCATGCTGCTGCCCGTCTGTGTGCTTCTTCACACCCTCTCCTTTATGTGCTCGCCAGTATGCTTCTCTGTTTTCTATCCCCCCCCCCACCTTCCCCTATTTTGCTTCTGCATTCCCCTGCCATCCCTTGTTTTACTTCTGTGTCCCCCGCCTTCTCTGTGCTGCTTCCGGGTCCCATCTTGACCCTGCTTGCAGGTTAGGCCGCTCCCCATACCGCACAGCTCTGCCTGTGTGTGTGTGTGTGCCTGCCTGCCTGCCTCTGAGTGAATGAATGAATGAATGAATGAATGAAATCTTATACCGCGCAACTTAGCCCAAGGGCATCAAGGTGCCAGCAGCTGCCGCCACTTCATGAGTTCGCCGCCGCCCCCACGCCCCCGGCTCTCATTTGTCTGCTCGCGCTGCTCTTGTGCCGATAACTGTATTGTGACGTTTTATTTTGTTTTTTTCTCACTGCTCGGACTGTGTTCTGTTTAGTCTGCATTTTCGCATTCCTTATCTCTCTTGTTGCCCCTGCCCTCTTTTACCTTGTGATTCATCGTCCCTTCCCGCCGCTGCTTCCCTGCGGCCCCGCCCCGCGTTCTCTCATTCGTCGCCCCCGCTCCCCCCTCCCAGCTGCTCCTCCCTCCCACATCCCCTTATATGGCAGCCGCTGCGCGGTAAAGGGAGTGACCCTTGACCCTGCTTGCAATTAGGCCTCTCCCCACACCGCACAGCTCTGCCTGTGTGCGCCTGCCTCTGGGCCAGCTGCTGCCACTTCGTGAGTTCGCCACGCTCCCCCCCCTTGTTCTCATTTGTCTGCTTGCGCTGCTCATGCCGATAACTGTATTGTGTAGTTTTATTTTGTTACTGCTTAGACTGTGTTCTGTTTAGACTGCATTTTTGCATTCCTTTTCTCTTGTTGCCCCTGCCACCTTTTGCCTTCTGTGATCCACCGTCCCTTCCCGCTGCTGCCTCCCTGCGGCCCGCCCCCTGCTCTCCCATTCGCCGCTCCGCTCCCACCTCCCAGCTGCTCATCCCTCCCACATCCCCTTATATGGCGGCCGCACAGCGGAGGCGCGCCGCTGGCAAGCCCTACTGCGCCCGTCCGCGCCTAGACCGCACCCAAAGCCAGAACCCCTGGACCCCAAAGACACCACGACGCCCGACTGCACTATGACGCCAGCACCCTCCACGCACTTAACCCCGGACGAGAACACACCTGATACCGGGCCACCCCAAAGCGCACGAGAGGGCCCTTCACCTGCCGGAACTGCAGCTTCACCAGTATCCGACCCGCGAAACAACCAACCAACGAACCCAACTACCTGAGGTGCATCCTCCTCAACACTCGCTCCGCCTGCAAACACGCCATTGAAATCTGGGACATCCTCGACTCAACCGCCCCAGACGTCGCCTTCCTGACGAAGACCTGGGTGAACCCTGCCTCAGCACCAGACATCAACATATCCATCCCGGAAGGCTACAGGATCGCCCGCAGAGACCGCACCAACGGAACAGGAGGTGGAATTGCCATCGTCCACAAGATCACCCTCGCGTCTCGACCAGCACAGACAACATCCTCAGCACGGCCGAACACCTGCACTTCCAGATTCACACAGACCCCAACACCACCCTCAGAGGAACCCTAATCTACAGACCCCCTGGACCCAGACCACAGTTCTGCGACTCAATCGCCGACCTCATCAGCATCCACGCCCTCGCCTCCACAGACTACATCCTCCTTGGGGACCTGAACTTCCACCTCGAAAACAACAACGACGTCAACTCCACCAGCCTGATAGACAACCGCGGACTCAGACAGCTTGTGACAACACCCACCCACGCCGCCTGTCACACGCTAGACCCAATCTTCTCCCCAAGTCCCCATGTCTCCTTCAACCACACCACCGAACCCCACTGAACCGACCACCGCTGCGTCCATTTCACCTTCAGGAAGCCCGCCACACACCACAGCACACAACAGATGCCTCGTCGATGCTGGGGCAAAGTCACCGAAGAGCAGCTTACTACCACCCTCGCCCAGGGCCCACCAGCCGACCCCACCGAACCAGAAACCGCCGCCCTCAACCTCCGACAGTGGATCGACGACTGCGCCAACACTCTCGCCCCGCTCAAGACACCCTCCAACAGCCACACCAGCAAGAAAGCCTCCTGATTCACTGAAGACCTCCAAGCATACATGCCTGAAACTGGAGAAGAACTGGCTCCGCGAACGTCCACCAGACAACTACATGGCCATCAAGAGCGCCACCCGCAGACACCACCAACTCATCAGAACCGCCAAGAGGACCGCATTCAAGGACCGCCTAGATAACGCACACAACAGCAAAGAGTTCTTCAGCATCGTGAAGGAACTCTCCAACCCCAGCTCCAATACCAACGACACCCCCCCCCCCCACCTTCACAGGACCTGTACAACTCACTGGCCACCTACTTCCACCGCAAGATCGCAGACATCCACGACAGCTTCAAGGCCACAACCGCCCCGCCAACCACCAAGACCCCCACCCCCACGACCGCCAGACGCCTGATCGTATGTTCCAACGTCAACTCCGTCCACTCTGGTTCCCCATCAGACCCATGCCCACACCATGTCTTCAACAAAGCCGGCACAATCATCCTTCCGCCCCCCCCCCCCCCCCCCCTCTCCGGAAAGTTATCGACATCTCCTTCAAGACAGCAACCTTCCCGGAGAGCTGGAAACACGCAGAGATCAACGCCTTACTCAAGAAGCTCAAAGCGGACCCCAAAGACATCAAGAACTTCCGTCTCATCTCCCTGCTCCCGTTCCCGGCGAAGGTCACCGAGAAAATCGTCAACAAACAACTGACCCGCTACCTCAAGGACAACAACATCCTGGACCCATCCCAGTCCGGCTTCCGCAGCAACCACAGCACCGAAACCGCCCTCCTCGCCGCCACAGACTACATCAGGACCCTGCTCGACAACTGAGAAACAGCAGCCCTCATCCTCTTAGACCTGTCAGGCGCCTTTGACGCGGTCTGCCACCGCACACTACGAACACGCCTACACGACGCTGGGATCCAAGATAAGGCCCTGCACTGGACCACCTCCTTCCTCTCCGGCAGAACTCCGAGCGTCCGCCTCCCACCTTCCGCTCCACCGCCATGAGATCTTCTGCGGCGTACCCCAGGGCTCTTCCTTCAGCCCAACGCTGTTCAACATCTACATGGCACCCATCGCCCACGTCGCCCGACAGCACAACCTCAACATCATCACCTACGCCGACAGTCAGCTGATCATCTCCCTCACCAAAGACCCTCACACCGCCAAAACCAACCTCCATGAAGGCAGTCGCCGAATGGATGAGGAACAGACGACTGAAGCTGAACTCTGACAAGATGGAGGTCCTCATCCTCGGCTCCACCCCCTCAGCCTGGGACAACTCCTGGTGGCCGACATCACTGGGAATGGCCCCAACACCCACTGACCACGCACGCAACCTGGGGGTCATCCTCGACTCAAACCGCTCCATGACTAAACAGGTAAACGCCGGCTCATCATCCTGCTTCAACACCCTAAGATTGCTCCGCAGGATCTTCAAGTGGGTCCCCACCGAAACGAGAAGAACAGTCACCCAGGCCCTTGTCTCCAGCAGGCTGGACTACGGAAACACCCTCTACACAGGAACATCAACCAAGCTCCTGAGACGGATGCAACGAATCCAAAACTCCTCGGCACGACTGATCCGCGACAGCCCCCGCGGCAGCCACATCACACCCCAACTGAGAGACCTACACTGGCTCCCCGTCAACAAGAAGATAACCTTCAAGCTCCTCATTCACACACGCAAGGCCCTCTACAACGCTGGCCCAGCGTACCTTAACAGACGGCTCAGCTTTCACACCCCTACCCGTAAGCTCCACGCCCCATGTCAGAAACTTTGTGGAGTACAGACGTTCGTGCGAAAGAAGAACAATTTTATTCATGAACTACAGATGAATAAACTGAGCCATAAACTCCCAGGGAGACAAATAGCTTATTATTCACAACTAGGCAAACACATTTTATTCATCTCAATATCGGAGACAATGAAAAACAGAATAAATCAAAATGGGCACACACACACACACCCAGTGGCGTATAAAAATCTAAATGGTAAATAGAATTTTTTTTTAAACCAGAAGGAGTGCCAGACCAATAAAACAGAAGAGAAAAAAAGAAGGCAGAACAAACTACTGCTCACCATATGCCGGCTCTATGCCTGTGCCACCACAAGCCTCAACTCTCCACACTTTACACTTTTCATTCAAATTCTTCTCTCATTAAAAGAACAAATATTGAGCCAGTTCCTAATCTTTCGTCTCCCATGGTTCACCACGGAACCCCATAAAGTCTGCGGAGTCACCCAAGGATTGTCCCTCAGCCCCACCCTCTTCAACGCCTACATGACCTCCTGGCCAACACCATCAGATCTCACAGATTCAACATAGTTTCCTACACCGACGACACATAGATCATCCTCGTTCTGTCAGAAGACCCCTCCACCAGCAGAGTCAACTTCCACAGATATATAATGAACGTCCCTGACTGAATGAAGGACAACTGTCCCAAGCTCAAGACGGAAGCAATCATCTTTGGGAACAACACCTCGCCATGGAACAACGCACAGTGGCCTGCTGAACTCTGCCCCACCCAGACAGACCATGCATGCAACCTCAGCATCACCTTGGATAGCAAGTTATCTATGAAGAAACAGGTAAACACAGTCTCTTCCGCCTGCTTCCACACCCTATGTATGCTACCCAAGATCTTCAGGTGGCTCCCAGTCAACACCAGAAAAACCTTCACGTAGGCCCTCGTCACCAGCAGGCTGGACTACAGGAAGACTATGTAGGCATCACTGCATGCCTCCTGAAGAGACTACAGACATTACAAAATTCAGCTGCCAGACTCCTCCTCAACCTCCCCAGACGACCTACATCACACCTCTCCTCAAGAAGCTACACTGGCTCCCAATCCAAGAGAGTTGCCAGTTTAAGATGTTGACCAACGCATCCAAAGCCCTGCACAACGAGGGACCAGCATAGATCAAACAAACACATGACCTTCCACCAACCGACCAGACACCTACGAACCGCATCCCTCTTCCTCGCAGACATCCCCCAGATGGGCAAAGGTAACAGTGGAGGACGGTCCTTCTCACAACTGGCAGGTAAAGCTTGGAATGACATTCCCCTTCACCTCAGGACGGCCTCATCACTCCAGCAAATCAGGGAAGGACTCAAGACCTGGCTGTTCCAATGAACAGATGACCACGAAGCAGCTAGCAATTCCATAGCCTTGAGACACCGACAGGCGATTTGCCAGGCTCTACAAATCCCAGATGGATTGAGTCTTTTGCGCCATTAAATCGCCCTCCTTTACCAAGATCTAACCTCTGAATAAGCAAGCTCTGTGGTACAAAGAACAGTAGCAGCTGGGTTTAAGTTCATTAGTAATGGCCAGCCAGCACATTCTGGAAATGTTTCAACCAAGGAACTAGTCAATTCTTTTAAAGGCTCCAGAACTCCACTGCTCTCACAAAACAATAGCATGTTCTGCATGGCCAACACGCTCCTGTAACCAGCAGCAATATTCTGAACATTAAATGTGTATCGAGCACCTAGAAAAAGGTTTACATATCTACTGACATAATATAAAAGTACAATAGGTCTCCAATAAATTGGCATAATCACAATCAGATTTGGAAATAGGTACATGTAATGTGCCACCCAAGGGCATAGAATAGACTGAAACCTACAATATGAGGTGAGGGAAACGTTCAGTCTGGGAAGTGTGAAAATTCAACTGTACCCCCCTACAATAGAGATATTTTTCACTTTTATACAACTGATAGCTAACGTGATTTCTCACTCTCATAACAGACTCCGCAGAAGCCCATGGTAATCACCGAGCACCTAATTTATTCTCAGATCTGAAGCAACCACTTAGTTTAGCTGTCCATCCGGAGTAGTCAGCATCTTACTGGCATCTTCCATTTTTCTCAGTTTTCCCTATTCCTTAAGAGCTGGCAAGTAAAACAGATCTCTTTCCCAATTAACGTGCTTTGAGTCACCTTAGAACCGGTGTATTTTAATCATATCCGCTTTTTCTGGGCTTTGTCTTAATGAAATCAGTCAATGTCTTCTCTAAATGTAAAAATCTTGGTCTTCTTTCTTTGGAGTTAAGAGATATAGCAAAATATTTTGTTCCTTCGACTGAAAGCAAGAGCTGCTTAATTTGTAAAAATGTCCTTCAATTAACATTATTTTACCAACCCTCCACTCATTCGTCTCACAAAGACCTCATCATTCAGCAGCGATGTGCGAAACCCTCCAGGTTTTGGGATTATTAGTGTACTCCGCAACACATGGTCCAAAACGTAACCCATCTCCATCAACAATCCCACATAAACTATAGGTTTGAAAATGAATATTTATCTATTCACATCTATTACCAAGGTAGGGGATTTCTTTGCTTCAAGAGGAGCTAAACACCATATAAGATCAACACCCAACAATCCTGAATTCATGACGGTTATCTGATCTACTCATATTAGACCCATGTGGAGTGTGGTCTAGAAAGCCTATTAAAGCCTCCAGCAGAAAAATATGTAATCACTCAACAGCTGTAGAAACAACTCATCAGTTTTAAACTCTTGACTACAGCTCTTCAAACCTTAGTACTTATCGTGCAAGACTCAAAATGAGTATTCTGGACAAAAACGCTACCAGTAATCAAGGACAAACTGTAAATTCTAACATCCATCTTGTAGAATACATAATGTACGGGGAACAGCCTTTACGACGCGGCTGTTACACCGCATGCCGTTACAACGCGGTTTTTAAAACGCAAGTCGTTACCACCACTTGCGCTGGAGGGGGCTGCAGGACAAGGGATTTTTTAATTTACTATCCAACACCTGCCCTACTGTACGTAGGCTGGTGTTGGAATAGTAAATTAAAAAATTCCTGAGTCCGCACCCCCTCCAACGCAAGTCGTGGTAACGACTTGCGTTGAAAAAACCACGTTGTAACGGCACGCGGTGTAATAGCACGCGTTGTAAAGCAGTACATCCATAATGTACATTACAATGTAAATTATTATTAATTGACTGTTCAGCCTTCATTTGTGTTACTGAAATTAAGAACCGCATTGGTTACCAACACAGACGTTGCCTTCTTCTAACGAATTAGTTTTATACAATAAAACCATAGCAACTTTCTTTGTTGAAAACTTGACTTTTTCCTGGTAAATTAGGGTATGGAGGTCCATGTTTTGATAGGTAAGAGGCAAGCTGACATTGCCTTTCTAGAAACAGGATTATCAAACTGCCCCCACTCTCCAAAGTGAATACAATTCAAGCTATAAATAAGCATGCAATAACAGGATAACTCTGCAGAATCACTTTTTTTAATGCTCCATTATTGCTTGAATCTAGCCTATTACCGGCTTAAAGTCCTGTTTCTAAGAAGTAACAGCAATCGGTGACCTATCGCAAGGTGCCCCTGGAAGCCTCTCCTAGTCCCAGAATAGGAGTTACTCAAACATGGGCCTGACAAGAAGAGCTATGGTCTCTGTATAAAGGGAAAGGATTCTTCTGTCTCCTCCTTAGCATCAAATAATATTTACACTCAGCAGGGTCTTTCACATTTTATTCGGTACAAAACACAATTAGATCAAGCGCCTTCATAGAAGATGTGTTGCTTCTTTGTATGAAATAAGTAGCCGCACTGAAGCTTTGCAGATCAATGCACCAAGTGATTGCTAAGCCTGTGAAAGCACTTTTACAGAGAGCTGTTAAAATGCAGTTATAATTAAAGGCAGGCAGAAGTCTGCCTGTCCTTATCATGGTTCATGGATGTAGAATAGAAACGTCGATGATCTGGACTTGAATTTTTCTGCAGCAAAAATAATGATGTTGTAATATCACTATTTTCAACAAAAGTACAAGAAATATCAAATAACCAGTCTTTTTACAGGTGCCTTTCAATTGTTTGCGCATAATTACATGTACTTTGTAAAATTCTCTCGCACAATGTATAAGTGATTCTATGTAAAGATTGAAATATACATTTTAAATATTGGAATAAAAGATACAATGTTTTTTGCATCGTCTGCAACCCATATTCTGAATTCTAGTTAGTCACTGAAATGTACAGAAAGATTGATTTGTGTCTGAAGATCAGTCAAACGAGTTAACTTAAGAATACATTCTAGGAGAGATCCTTTCAAGGCATGGGCTAAGTTCTACCATAGGAAGTTCATGGAAGTCGGGTTTGCCTTTCTCCGCTATCCGCTCAGCTCCAAGACTGGCCAGTTTTATATGCCTTCCTTGAAGGTATGGAAGTCTTTGCCAGAGAACTGAGATTCAGGTCAGACCTTGACCTCGGTGCTCCCGGAAATGGCCTGTTTGACGAATACAGATGGAAGTCTAGACGTTGAATATACAGACCTAATCCAGAACTTGATTAAAGCCACGGACCAGATAGCACCGGAAACAAGCATTGGAAATGCAATAGGTCTCGCAGTAGGAAAGTTTGAGCTATAGGTGTTATTTTTTTGTTTTTTATTTATGTGTTGTTTTTTCTAAATAGCTAAATTAATAGCTTTCTTATTTACAAAGTCAATAGTTATAATTTTTGTAAATGTGACACCTCTAGCATTTGTAAAGCAACATTTTTTGTATTAACGGGACTTATATGTGACTTATATGTATTGATAAAAAAAAAATCAATGGCTTTAAAAAACAATTAATAATTAATACGTAAATAAAATGGATTTTATTTTATATTGCCAATAGCTTAAAGTTTATTAAATATATTTAGTGAAGATGCTGTTGTTGCGCTGAGTGAGGGTGAGTGAGGGTGAGTGAGGGTGAGTGAGGGTGAGTGAGGGTGAGTGAGGGTGAGTGAGGGTGAGTGAGGGTGAGTGAGGGTGAGTGAGGGTGAGTGAGGGTGAGTGAGGGTGAGTGAGGGTGAGTGAGGGTGAGTGAGGGTGAGTGAGGGTGAGTGAGGGTGAGTGAGGGTGAGTGAGGGTGAGTGAGGGTGAGTGAGGGTGAGTGAGGGTGAGTGAGGGTGAGTGAGGGTGAGTGAGGGTGAGTGAGGGTGAGTGAGGGTGAGTGAGGGTGAGTGAGGGTGAGTGAGGGTGAGTGAGGGTGAGTGAGGGTGAGTGAGGGTGAGTGAGGGTGAGTGAGGGTGAGTGAGGGTGAGTGAGGGTGAGTGAGGGTGAGTGAGGGTGAGTGAGGGTGAGTGAGGGTGAGTGAGGGTGAGTGAGGGTGAGTGAGGGTGAGTGAGGGTGAGTGAGGGTGAGTGAGGGTGAGTGAGGGTGAGTGAGGGTGAGTGAGGGTGAGTGAGGGTGAGTGAGGGTGAGTGAGGGTGAGTGAGGGTGAGTGAGGGTGAGTGAGGGTGAGTGAGGGTGAGTGAGGGTGAGTGAGGGTGAGTGAGGGTGAGTGAGGGTGAGTGAGGGTGAGTGAGGGTGAGTGAGGGTGAGTGAGGGTGAGTGAGGGTGAGTGAGGGTGAGTGAGGGTGAGTGAGGGTGAGTGAGGGTGAGTGAGGGTGAGTGAGGGTGAGTGAGGGTGAGTGAGGGTGAGTGAGGGTGAGTGAGGGTGAGTGAGGGTGAGTGAGGGTGAGTGAGGGTGAGTGAGGGTGAGTGAGGGTGGGTGAGGGTGGGTGAGGGTGGGTGAGGGTGGGTGAGGGTGGGTGAGGGTGGGTGAGGGGTTGAGGGGTTGAGGGGTTGAGGGGTTGAGGGGTTGAGGGGTTGAGGGTGAGTGAGGGTGAGTGAGGGTGAGTGAGGGTGAGGTGTTGAGGGTGAGTGAGGGTGAGGGTGAGTGAGGGTGAGTGAGGGTGAGTGAGGGTGAGGGGTTGAGGGTGAGTGAGGGTGAGGGGTTGAGGGTGAGTGTGAGGGGTTGAGGGGGAGTGTTCGAGGGTGAGGGGTTGAGGGTGAGGGGTTGAGGGTGAGTGAGGGTGAGGGGTTGAGGGTGAGTGAGGGTGAGGTGTTGAGGGTGAGTGAGGGTGAGTGAGGGTGAGTGAGGGTGAGAGGGTGAGTGAGGGTGGGTGAGTGAGGGTGAGGGTGAGTGAGGGTGAGGGTGAGTGAGGGTGAGGGTGAGTGAGGGTGAGGGTGAGTGAGGGTGAGGGTGAGTGAGGGTGAGGTGTTGAGGGTGAGTGAGGGTGAGGGGTTGGGTGAGGGGTTGAGGGTGAGTGAGGGTGAGTGAGGGTGAGTGAGGGTGAGGGGTTGAGGGTGAGTGAGGGTGAGGGGTTGAGGGTGAGTGGGGATGAGGGGTTGAGGGTGGGTGAGGGAAAAATGTGCAATAGCCAGGAAAATCAGCATAGTTACTTTAAAAATGTCATTGAAGTGTTGCACAATATACGTGTTATAAATTGCGGACTAGTGCTTTATGTTTTGATAGGACGAGAATAATCTTAGGCAAATAATTAGCATCTCAAACTCAAATGGTAAACTATTTTAAACGCGAAAGGGTCTTATCGAGGTCTATATGTAGTCATCAGTTTTCCACAACGGGCTAATGTTATGTTATGCTCCAGCCAGCTGCCTATTACATTACCTGTCCAAAGCATCACCCCTAGTTTATAAATAAGTATATTTAAGACTTATCTTGCTATGATGGCCCATTCATTATTATAATCCGTTGTTGAAGTGTTGTAAACGTTTGCACTCGCCCTGCCTCGTCCGGTTTATATGCAAGTCAGAATCCTTAGATATAGCTTGCATACGTAGGAAAGAAGCGTGTTTTAAAATAGCAAGCTGTTTGATGCGCTCTTAAACCCTGTGAGTTAGCTATTTACCCCAGGGGATAGAAACAACTACAAAATCGGCAACGGAACGTAAGGAGTACGGGTAATAGATTTAACATGGCCAAGTTAAAGGCTATGAAGCATACTCACATACCCTGACGTGCTTCATGGTAAAGCGTGTGCAGATGGAGCGTGGTAAACAAAGATAGCAGGAATGGAATGTATGGAGTGCGGATAATAGATTTAACAGGCTAAGTTAAAACGCTATGAAGCATACTCGCATACATGGACACGCTTCACGGTAAAGCAG
Organism: Lissotriton helveticus; assembly: GCF_964261635.1. Lineage (NCBI taxonomy): Eukaryota > Metazoa > Chordata > Amphibia > Caudata > Salamandridae > Lissotriton > Lissotriton helveticus. Next base: position 20,659,726 of record NC_136069.1, on the reverse strand, counting down.
CAGGGAGTGTGCGCCATCATGTTGCCTTCCTTATCACGCTGCCCAGGAGTCAGAAGGTGGACAACATGGACAGCGAGAGGGGAGCATGGAATTTACAACGTGAACGGCTTGAGGAGGTGAGGGAAGGGCTAAAGGCAACAATGTCACCGGGTGAAAAAAAGCGAAAGAGAAAGCAGGGTAACCTGACCCAGGAGGGGGGAGGAGGGAGGAGAAATGCGTCTCGGCCGGAGTAGGGGGCGGAGCAGGGAGAGCGGGCTTTGAAATGCACTTCACACGGCCGGCCGGTCGTGAAACTGAAAGCATGGCCAGCCGGCCGTGAAAGCCTTTGATGCCGCAGGGGGTGGAGCGGCACCAGCTGGGAGAGTAGGCAAGGCAGGCGGCTGGGGGCATGTGCACGCGCTTTTAAGCTCAATGCACATGCGCATTGAGCTTAAAAGTCACGGGCACTGCAAGGAATCGCCACGATTCCTTGCTGCTTAGTTAAAAGTTGTTTAAGCCGCAATAGGCTCGCAAGCTCGATGCGCATGGACAGGCGAGACCTAAAAACTCAGTTAACCAAGGGACCTGGTAAAGAGGCCCCATGGTTTACTCCGCGGCTAAGGGAACAAAAAAGGAAACTCCGAGCTCGGGAGAGAATCTGGAGGAAAACTAAGCAGGATACAGCAAAGAACCAATACAAAGACTCACTCCACCTGTATAAAAAACTTATTTCTCAAGCTAAGGCGGAGTATTATGAGTCTCGTCTACAGAAGGCTAGGAACACCCAGAGGGAGACCTTTCAAATCCTATCGGAGTTGAGCAAAAAACAGGAGAATTCGGAGTCTCCCATAAACTGTGACACCTTCCAGGGGTATTTCCTAGATAAAGTAAAGACCAATATCCTGGAAATAAAGAATAGTATGGTGAATAGTGATACCATACACTCCAAGGATCATAATCCTGCTCACTGTTCTATGTTACAGTTCCCTGTGCTGGACGAGCTGAGCTTAGAGCAGCTAATGGGTAAAATCAAATCTGGCTCCCCAGCGGATCCATGTCCCCCTAGTGTCTTCCGTGTGGCACGGCCGCTATTGGAAGCTCGGATTATTTCTCTCCTTAATAGGTCCCTAGAGACAGGATACCTACCAAGTGATCTTAAGGAGGCGCGTGTTAGACCTCTGCTGAAGAAACCAGGTGCAGACCCGTCTGCCCTGAAGAACTACAGGCCGATCTCCCAGCTGCCCTTCCTTGCAAAGGTCCTAGAGCAACATGTGCTGAAGTCCCTGTCCCTGTACCTCGAATCCCATTGCCTACTGCATGAACGACAGGCGGGGTTTCGAGCACACCATAGCACCGAGTTAGTGATGCTCTCGGTGCTAGATGAACTGAGAGGCATGGCTGACGGCAAAAAACCGAGCGCCCTGATATTATTAGATCTGTCAGCGGCGTTCGATACCGTCAGCCATGACCTGCTCCTGGGAAGACTGGAGGCCTTTGGGATCAAAGGCTTGGCCTTTAAGTGGTTGCAATCTTTCCTTTTGGGAAGGACACAGAGGATACAACTGGGGGAGTCGATATCGGAGGTGGGGTTCTTAGAGTGCGGGGTACCGCAGGGTTCCGCACTGTCCCCACTTCTGTTCAACCTTTATCTGCAGCCCCTGATTGCGTCCTTGGCTGAGATGGGTTGTAGAGTCTTCAACTATGCGGACGACACTCAACTTGTGCTGAGCATTGATAATACAGGGACAGCACAAATCCAAGCTCAAAACATCTTAAGGTTTACCGTGGGGTGGATGACGGAAAACCTACTAAAGATCAACCCGGATAAAACCGAGGTACTGGTAATTCCATCTACCACCTCACCGTGGAGTGATCTATATTGGCCTGCAGAGCTTGGATCAGCCCCAAAACCTAGAGCGAACGTGAAGAGTTTGGGGATTAAACTAGATTGTGATCTGTCAATGTGCAGCCAAATTTCCACCGTCGTTGGAACCTGCACGAACATCATCAGACAATTGAGAAAGTTAGCCCCCCTCCTTTCTCATTCTATGATGCGCTCAATTGTAGTAGCAACCGTCATTTCACGGATCGACTATGGGAACGCCCTGTATCTTGGCCTCCAAAAACATTGACAAACAGACTTCAGGTCGTAATGAATGACGCCGCACGACTGATCTTCGGAGTACCCAGACGAACAAAGGCCTCCCCTCTACTCCAAAATCTTCATTGGCTCCCTGTTAAAGAGAGGGCTGAGTTTAAGAGCCTCTGTATAGCGCATAAGGCGATTTATGGCCATGCGCCGGCATATATTAAAGCCCGTCTGGAAGTATACAGTCCGAAGAGAACACTTAGATCATCGGTCTCTCAGCAACTGGTTTGCCCCCGCTATAAATTAGTGACCAAGGGAGGGAGAGCCTTCTCTGTCTTGGCCCCTCAGTTATGGAACAAGCTGCCTGAGGGGCTACGCAGGGAGGTGAATCTCCTACGGTTCAGGAAATCCCTGAAAACACTGTTCAGAAGAGTCCTGACCGCAATGTAGGCGTGGTGTGGTGTCTCTCGGAGGAGGGAAGCTAAGTTATTGTAACAACATCTATTTCCAATGCGCTTAGAGGCCTGTAGGTGATTGAGCGCGTTACAAATCTAAATTAACAATAACAATAACAATAACTAGTCTGGCATCGTGCAGAGAAGCATACACAGATGTGGCCCAGAGCAGTTTGCTCTGGGCCACCAGGCTGAAGAACTACGATGGAAGTGCTTGCAACTCAATCACAGGGAAGTTACCTGCTCCCCAGACAGCCTGCTGGCTTCTGAGTAGCAGCAAATTAGGTATCCAGGCCAACAGAGGATCAGTAAGAATACAATATTCACCCCTCAATGAATTCAATGAACCTGCAACGGGACTCGGTTTCTCATCTCTCTAAAAGTCACTGGCGATGACTGGTCCCAAAGAAGACAAGCTTCATGGATAAATCCCAACAGAATTCATCTTCGGAAGCACTGCACATCTAGGTGTAGCATTCTGTACTTTCAGGTGAATGTTACTATCTAAGTTACGTCATAGACCAGGTCAGATTAACAATGGTTGACAAAGGGTAACAAACATCTGCAAATAAACGGGCTTCATGCTACTGCTGAATGAGGACAGGAGCCGCTGTGCCTCTTTCATTGTCAACCAAGGTTGCAACAGATCCAAGGGTGCTGATGAATGCAAAGCCGTCTCTGAGCAGCAGCGCATCCACGGAGATCTCAACTTCTGAGCACTGGATAGGAACTGAAGGGAGCTGGATTGAAACCTGGATCGACTAGTAGATTTGAATTAATCAAGGAGCAACTGCCAAGGCTGCCAGTTGTCACCACTCGTAACGGAGGCACCAGCGTGGTCCACAAAAACACACAAGGCACCACGTGTTCTGGAGACCCATAATAGTGTCCATTTTCTGGGGGGAGCTTGCACCGCCCAGAACTCCAGTTGTAAACTGAGTGAGGTTCGGCTCTGCAGAGCCTCTTCCATCTTTAGAACCAACACTGCATTATTGTCCCTCCTACCAATAACAGGACTGTATAAAGGTCATGGCAGAATTCAAGATAACCATTGCACAGGATAAGATTGTATCTGCCCATATAACCTGAGGGACTTACGGAGTTATAAATTTACTCCACTCGTGGAAGAATAAAAAGGTTATACGAAAGGGTGGAAATAGTCAGTGGTGTCTTGGTTAGAGGAAATCTTAATTGGTGAATAGAAGTAAGTTCCCTAGAGTTTCCTCTTCACAATGGTTCCAGTTATTAATCCAGGCTACCGCATTTGGGAAGACAAAGGTCATATAAGGAATAGAGATGTAGAGTTTCCATATAAACAATTCCGGCTAAAAGAGGGTATAAATTCTCATATTTTAGAACAACTTTTTATAAAGTGCCAGTTGATGGCACCGGCGGGCCAAGGTTCTCAAAAGAGAATTTGCAAGGATTGTGGACTCCATCTCATCAACTGAGGACGATTTGCTGCGGGTTGTTAAAGACATCCAGAGAGTGGAAGCTATCCACCTTTGTATCCAAGCCAACTATGGGCACCACCGTCCCATCCTATAAACCAATTATGAGGAAAGCATGTGATCTACAGCTCACGTGCCGCGAACACATGATCACGAACAGTGTCACGACTGGGACAAACAAGAATGTCAAAAGTCCGCAAAAACAGGTGAAATTCCACTCGCAGAGCGATCACTCAACCGGTGTTAATGCTGGATACCCGGAGTGGCTGTAAGAGATGGATACGTATCCAAGATGCGTCAAGCTATGCATCTGGAGACCACACGAATCCAAGCTGTCTTTTTGGATCTTTGGGAAACAGACCAGGGCGAATGTTTGCCAGAAGCGCTCTATAACAAATGTGTGGGGACAGAAGAAAGTCTCCGTTGAATTACTGGAGATTGGACGTAATCTGCATACCAAACCTAAAAACTGCCCAAGATGTTCAAACATTTTAATAGAAGACAGAAGCTGAAGGATGAATAAATATACAAGTTTTATAACTGGTGGGCGTGAAAGAGATGAACAGGCGTTGAAATGAAATGTTTGTTGGATAAAAGTTATTAAACTGGACGGTGGCTGCCAAAACCCCTCTCCTGACCGTTAGGGCTCCCAAAACAGAAAAGAATGGAAACGGAGTGTGCAGGTGGCTGCTGGAGTGGGACTCAGTGCAGTGGGAACACTCCGGGTACTTCAGTCCCAGGACACTGCAGTTTGTGAGACGCTTCATGTGCCTGCATGCAACAGTGCTGTTTGTGAGGCACGCTTCATGTGCCTGTATGGGATAGTTAAGTTTGTGAGATGCTTAATGCGCCTGTATGCAACAGTGCTGTTGGTGAGGTACGCTTCAAGTGCATTTATATAGGAGGGTGCTGTTCGCGTGGCACGCTTCATGCGCCTGCATGCGATAGTGCTGTTCTTGAGGCACGCTTCATGCGCTTGCATGCGACAGTGCTGTTCGCGAGGCACGCTTTATGTGCCTGTATGCGACAGTTCTGTTCGTGAGACGCTTCATGCGCCTGTATGGGACAGTGCTGTTTGTGAGGTACGCTTCAAGTGCATTTATATAGGAGGGTGCTGTTCGCGAGGCACACTTCATGCGCCTGCATGCGACAGTGCTGTTCGTGAGGCACGCTTCATGCGCTTGCATGCGACAGTGCTGTTCGCGAGGCACGCTTCATGCGCCTGCATGCGACAGTGCTGTTCGCGAGGCACGCTTTATGTGCCTGTATGCGACAGTTCTGTTCGTGAGACGCTTCATGCGCCTGTATGGGACAGTGCTGTTTGTGAGGTACGCTTCAAGTGCATTTATATAGGAGGGTGCTGTTCGCGAGGCACACTTCATGCGCCTGCATGCGACAGTGCTGTTCGTGAGGCACGCTTCATGCGCTTGCATGCGACAGTGCTGTTCGCGAGGCACGCTTCATGCGCCTGCATGAGACAGTGCTGTTCGTGCGGCACGCTTCATGCGCCTGCATGAGACAGTGCTGTTCGTGCGGCACGCTTCATGCGCCTGCATGCGACAGTGCTGTTCGCGAGGCACGCTTTATGTGCCTGTATGCGACAGTTCTGTTCGTGAGACGCTTCATGCGCCTGTATGGGACAGTGCTGTTTGTGAGGTAAGCTTCAAGTGCATTTATATAGGAGGGTGCTGTTCGCGAGGCACACTTCATGCGCCTGCATGCGACAGTGCTGTTCGTGAGGCACGCTTCATGCGCTTGCATGCGACAGTGCTGTTCGCGAGGCACGCTTCATGCGCCTGCATGAGACAGTGCTGTTCGTGCGGCACGCTTCATGCGCTTGCATGCGACAGTGCTGTTCGCGAGGCACGCTTTATGTGCCTGTATGCGACAGTTCTGTTCGTGAGACGCTTCATGCGCCTGTATGGGACAGTGCTGTTTGTGAGGTAAGCTTCAAGTGCATTTATATAGGAGGGTGCTGTTTGCGAGGCACACTTTATGTGCCTGTATGCGACAGTTCTGTTCGTGAGACGCTTCATGCGCCTGTATGGGACAGTTCTGTTCGTGAGACGCTTCATGCGCCTATATGGGACAGTGCTGTTTGTGAGGTAAGATTCAAGTGCATTTATATAGGAGGGTGCTGTTCGCGAGGCACGCTTCATGCGCTTGCATGCGACAGTGCTGTTCGCGAGGCACGCTTCATGCGCCTGCATGCGACAGTGCTGTTCGCGTGGCACGCTTCATGCGCCTGCATGCGACAGTGCTGTTCGCGTGGCACGCTTCATGCGCCTGCATGCGACAGTGCTGTTCGCGTGGCACGCTTCATGCGCCTGCATGCGACAGTGCTGTTCGCGTGGCACGCTTCATGCGCCTGCATGCGACAGTGCTGTTCGCGTGGCACGCTTCATGCGCCTGCATGCGACAGTGCTGTTCGCGTGGCACGCTTCATGTGCCTGCATGCGACAGTGCTGTTCGCGTGGCACGCTTCATGCGCCTGCATGCGACAGTGCTGTTCGCGAGGCACGCTTCATGCGCTTGCATGCGACAGTGCTGTTGGCGTGGCACGCTTCATGCGCCTGCATGCGACAGTGCTGTTCGTGAGACGCTTCATGAGCCTGCATGAGACAGTGCTGTTCGTGAGGCGCTTCATGCGCCTGTATGGGACAGTGCTGTTCGTGAGGCACTCTATGTGCATTTATAGGAGGGTGCAGTTTGCGAGGCATGCTTCATGCACCTGTATGGGACAGTGCTGTTTGAGAAACAATTTTTTTTTTTTTAGATGGTTTTATTGTTTTTTTTTCCATTTAGATCATCAACTATCAGCACATTGTATTATAATATACAATTACATCAGCATTATTAGAACATCTCATCGGCACTAATTGCAAAGTCACATTTATATTTATGGGGGCACGACTATGTACAAGTGCAGCCCATATGGAACCGTTGAAGAACTCTGCTCTTTAGGCCCCTAACTGGCACTGTGCAACCTGCAGCGCTGCTTTTACTATTAAAGTATGACCTTACAATCACCCTCCCCCATCATGCAAACACTTGGCAAACTTCCAGCAGCAGCTGAAGTGCTGTGCATGGCAGGAGGCCAGCTGGCAGAAGGCCATATATACACACAAGCATGTGCCCGTACACCGGGCATGACCCTATATATATATATATATATATATATATATATATATATATATATATATATATATATATATATATATATATATATATATATACACACACACACACACACACACACACACACAATGCACGCGTCTGTACACCAGGCACGACCCCAGCTGGCAGCAGGCCCGGTCACTGCTATGATCTTATGTAACAACCTATATCCAGCCTCTCTGGTGTGACACCACATCTGGTCTGAGCTTGGAACCTCTGTATGCAGTCACTTTGAAGTCTCTTGTGCGAATTAGGATTTAGTCAGTTTGGTGTAGGGGTAATTTTACTCCTTGTTCACTAGTGCCTTTACTGTGCGCTGTCAAGGTTAGTCTCTTTGGTGTCTGTTGCGAGGCCTCCAGTACTGGTCACTTTGGTGTCTGTCGCGGGGCCTCCAGTACTGGTCACTTTGGTGTCTGCCGGGGGCCTCCAGTACTGGTCACTTTGGTGTCTCTTGCGAGCGTCCAATACTCGGTCACTTTGATGTCTGTCGCGGGCCACGCAGAGCCCCCACTCCGCAAGCCCAGGCCACGCGGAGCCCCACTCCGCAGACCCGGGCCATGCGGAGCCATCCCTCTCCCCTCCCCCCCCACTCCGCAGCCCCAGGCCACGTGGAGCCCCTACTCTCATTGGTCATCCTCCCTACACTAAAGTCGAAATCACAATTTTGGCAGCTTGCTTGCCCTCCCGATAAGTATACTGGACATGGTAGGATGATTAAAAACTCCTTTGATCCCATCTACAGGCACAATCGCTGTTCAAACTGTTCAAACCATACTGTGGGGGGAAAATGTGAGAAGTTGGCCTGGCATATGCTGTCCACTATTCTAGTGGGCACCTTGCACCAGTCCAAACGACCCTTATTAATGGTAGGTTAAAGACATCCTTATAGAAAGCTATCCTAGTGGTAGCTGTGGAGAGCAGCCTTCAGGCTAAGTCTTCAAAGGAATGTAAAGCAGCTTGTTTTACCGGTCTATAATCTCATGAATGACCAAATGAAAGGAGAACCACACCAGGTATATATATAAAATATATATGGATTTATTCTAAACACATCCCTCTAGTCTCTTTATGAGGCTAGAGGCAAAAGTACATTAAGTAAACGTACTTAGCACACAGTAAATTAGAACAATATATGGTCAGCCCTAGGGGAGTTACAAACCATATACTAAGAAAGTGGTATAAGAACCACGACTGACAAAGACAAGGCCTAGAGCCTTTAGAACCGCTGGGGCCACCAGGAACCACCCAAGGTAGTGACACAGGGGACTCACGGGGGACGCGTGAAGTGTCTAAACAGCTGTGAATCACCATTAACTTCTACGCGGAAAGTCGCGGTTGGAATTTTAAAGATTAAGGACACTTAGAAGAGGACTTGGAGCAAACCCCTTTAGAACTAGGCAGTTCTAGAGTCCATGCCCACGGGAGCACTGGATACTAGAGTTACCTCACCCAGGGAAGCTGGGTGCATAGGTGTCTTTTGATGTCTGGTTTCGTTGTCATTTTCAATGGCGATCTGCTGAAAAGTGCTGCTGGCGACCAAGTCGAAAGTGTCCGGGTGGATCCAAGGGTGGATCGGAGATCTGAAGAATCTGAAAGCAGAGGGGACAGAGTCTGGGTCACTAGTCAGTGACCAGGAAGGCGATGAGCGGATGCCAACCAATGTCGGGTGATTTCAGGTGAAGGTGAAGCTTGACTCTTCAGCCACGAGGACCAGGAAGCATTGACGACCAGGAGCTGGATTCGAGCTGTCCCACAAAGGATGTCAAGTGCTGCGATGTCGGTATCCGGATTGGACCCAACAAGCCTTGGCAACAGCAACCCACGCAGAAAGACAAGATTGGATTAGGTGCAGACCAGCAAGGTCTGAGGGACTCACCACTTGGTGGGGAGTCAGGGCGCATCTGGAGCAACCAGGAAAGCCCAAGGAACAGAAGAGTTACCTTTGTGGGGACCCACCAGTTGACAGACCAGGGATCGCGAAGGAGCCTTGAGCGGAAATGCTAGAAGCGGGCCCACGGAACACTTGTGGATTGTAGGCCCAAAACCTTCGGTGCAGATTGTGCTCAGGGCTTGGACTACAAATAGCCCAATGCACAACTTCGGGAAAGCTCGGGAAATCGATGCACTAGCAAATGTGCACGGTGTCCAGGAGTTCCGGTCCCACGTCACTCGTGAGGGCTGCGGGTCTCAACTTTGCTGGGATCTTGTGATGGCCTCTGAGAAGTCTTGAGTCGTAAATCCATCAGAATCCGGTGGGAGCCTTGGAAATGCAGACCGGCAACATGCTTCTTTGGTGCCTGTTTGAACAGGGGAGTCACTCCTTGACCCCAAGGGAGATTCTTCAGTCTTCTATTCATGTAGAATGTCGAAGTTCCAGGATATATGTTGCGTCCAGGTTACACCTCCCTGTGACAGGAAACCTATTATCCAGGCCTCCCCTGCCGGAGTTTCATCCAGCAGCAGGAGGTCAGACTCGTGCCTGTGGCTGCAGCATCCATTTTGTGATGCTGGGGTTCCTTTAAACTATTACCGGTTAGGTTAGTGTGTCCATGTCTTCTCCCTCTAGAAGGGTGGAATGCTACCCCAGGGATTCCAAAGTGTTTGACACCAAACACGACATGTTTCCATGCAGCCATTCCAAAGTTAGCATCTACCGCAAGGTTATAATGCACTTAAGAGCATATGGTCTGGCTGCATCTCAGAACAGCTTCAGAGAATAAGAATCCAAAAGCTGCAGAGGGGTCCTGTTCATGCATGGGCACCCTCTAACACAAAACCAAGCACTCTGCCTTCAGGATTGATAAGGCCTGCCATAGGAGTGACTTATAGGTTTATATGTGTCAGTGATTAAAGGTAGATATAGGTAACCTTCACCTTAGTAATGGGTGCATGCACCAGCTTACCAAGGCTGCAGTAGCAGACCTGTGGTGCCATTTTGGAAGGCTCCCCAGGGGTGGCATAATACTTGTTTCAGCCCCTGGTAGGCCTCTGGGGTACCAATGCAGTTGGTACCTAAGGTACCATATACTAGGGGCTCACAAGGGTAACCCAGTAACCAATCTGGAGTGTACCTAAAGTACATGCAATCAATTTAGAGAGGAAGCAGCTAGGCTGAGTCCTGATTTAGCAGGGCCCCAGCTAGACTAAAGTCGAAAAACAGTGAAACACAGCAAAAAGTGGGGGTAACCATAGTAAGCATATCCTACTCTCCTACAGAAAAGCTATCATTTCCTACTCCATGCAGTAAACCGTACAAAGCCCATGGGTCTGGGCAACAGAAAGTGTTCTCTCCCAGTATTACTTCACTTAGTCAAACAACTCAATTTGTGCAATGCAGTAAAGGTACCACAACAGTGAAGCAGGTCGGCTGAGTTAGTTTACTAAAATCCTTAAAGGTCTCGATGTAGAATTCTTCAATTTGTTAATCAGCTTGTCTGAAGGAGCTGGATTAGTTCATAACCCCTCATCTGCAGTTATGTTGCACCGGCCTACAGTGCTCCTGTCACAGCCTACATTTACTCCTCAAATAGATTTGTATAAGATTTACCCAATTCCCATAAACCACCATGTGCATTCTTTGCACGTCAGGCATCTTGCTTTTACGAAAATGGGGTAAATCCCTGCAAAGCAAGGTCCAATGACGCAGAAAGTGTTTCCAGAGTGCAAACTGTTACCTTCTCCTCCGTACCTAGCTGGAGAGGCACAGCCCAAGCAGGCATGGATTCTTCTTACAGTTCCCACTTGGAAGCATTCCTACGTAGACCGCGCCCATGCTCCTCCGGGCACCTAGATTGCTCCTTGAGCCTTCTGTTCGGGAGCATTCCTACCCCAGCAGGGGAGAAGCTGCTTCTGGCCTTCCCTGGACAGTCGCACCACCTGCAAGGTGAGCAGGCTTCTACCCTCTCTCAGCAAGCAGGTTGGCGTCCAGATACTTCAGGTGCAAGAAACCGCAGCCTCCTTCAAGGCTGCTAGGCTTCCAAGACCCCAGCTCTGGTTGCATAGCAGGCCTGTGAAAGCTCTGTGGTGCACGCCCCTCCTGCAGGGTGGGCAGGCTTATGCCCTCTCTCAGCAGGCAGGTTGGCGTCCAGATACTTCAGGTGCAAGAAACCGCAGCCTCCTTCAAGGCTGCTAGGCTTCCAAGACCCCAGCTCTGGTTGCATAGCAGGCCTGTGAAAGCTCTGTGGTGCACGCCCCTCCTGCAGGGTGGGCAGGCTTCTGCCCTCTCTCAGCAGGCAGGTTGGCGTCCAGATACTTCAGGTGCAAGAAACCGCAGCCTCCTTCAAGGCTGCTAGGCTTCCAAGACCCCAGCTCTGGTGGCATAGCAGGCCTGCTAATGCTCTATGGAGCACGCCCTTCCTTTGTCAGATAGAACCAGAAGAACAAGTGGGTCAATGCGTCCCCCTTTTATCCATCTAAAGCATATTCCTGGTCTGCCCTTGCAAAACTGGTTGGTGGCGTTTCTTCTTTCAAGAATCTTCTGTTCGAGGCATATGAGCTGCAGAATACACACTGTGCATAGATCGCCGCCTGGTGTTGGGCCCGGATGTTTGCACTTTGTTCTTGTCCTTGAAGTCTTTGGATCTTCTTTCCGTGTACAGCCTTTGTGTTGAGTATTGTTTGTCGCTGCAGGGTTGCCTCCAGCTGGCAGCACCCACAACAGTGGCACAAAGACAGGTGTGGTTCCTGTACCTGGCGATCAGCAGCCACCCCGAGCAGTGATCAGGTGAAGGCTCAAGGGATGGGCTCGCCTAACTGGGTACATTCCTCCGTAACAGAGCGACCGCAGTCCCACCCTTCAACTCTGCTGGCCACCACATGGCAGAGTACAGGGAGGGGAATCGGTGGCTCTTACCACCTAAAAGGCATAGGTATCTCCTGGGTGCCCCCTTTCATGTTGGGGTCTCCTCCCTCTAACTTCAGGAATGGAAGTCCTACACTTTCACTGCCTGAGCAAACCAGCTCGGCTCCATCTTGTGCATTGTTTAGTCGCTTCCTGAGTGGAACCCACGGCCTCATTTACTCTGGTTCAGTCCGGTCACAAACATAGGCATAACACACACTTGGGATTGATATACTAGGATGTAGGTTAGCGCTTAGAAGCAGAGCCTCACATGAGTAGGTCAGTAGGCCTCCACTGCCTATACATTCTCCATGACTTGTAACTTAAAATGAAATTTTCCAGGTGGAAGAGAAACCTGGTTCAGAGAGGCACATAGACACATTGAGTCAACAGGGGGGGTGGGGGGGGGAGGGTAGAGAGGTTTGTGTGTCCTACTTCTAATGAATGGACCAAACCAACTGAGCTGACCTTGAAAGAGATGGGAAAAGCAGTGACCTCCGGGCAGCCTGGTGCTTGTGAGGTGCTAATACCTCGGACTATTTGTGTAACCTTTTTACCTCCAGGACCGGACAGGAAGTTTGTGGCAATAGTCCTGTGCTGTCTTGAGCAACAGGGAGAATGAGGAAATAAATTAGATGAGGAGATACTGTAATTTATGGGGAGAGAGAAACCTTTAAACTAACTCCAGCAAAACAGTCGCAGGTGGCGTTAGGTGTTCTGGAAATTATTAACGCAGTACAAATCAGCAGAAGGCATTGGTGAGAATGGGTATTAAGTTGGGTTACACCACATATTCGTCTTTCCTGAAGTTGGCTAGATTTATTATTTTAAAAAAGACATCTAACCCATTGAAGACTTGTGAAGTAAACTGGGCCGATAGAAGGATCCCTTTTGGAGAAGAAACGTGCTCTGGGGGTTTTCCTCTGTGAGGTGATGGTATATGGCCATTGGTTACAAACTTTTTTTTTTTTTAAAGGTTTTTTTGGTTTATAATTTGGTTCTGTTTAGGGCTCCTTCTATTGTGTCATTGCAGGTTCCTAGTAGCTTTATGTGTAGGTGGCTTTCCCGATGAAGACGCTTTTTGCCGAAACACGTGTAGATTAAAGCCACTAGAAGACTGAAAATAACGCATTCATCCAATCCATCTTTTTCATTAAAAATATTATCAAGTTGCCTGCATGTGTAAAAATTGCATATGAACGGGGAACATTGTTCTAGAAAAATACTACACTGCACTGATTGTATGTGTCTGGTGTTAGTGCCTGGGTGAGGTGAATGTGAGGATATGAATGCTGAGAGGTTTGGAAATGTGAGCAATGTTCTACATATTAAATACAAACAATATTTGAAGGATGACACTAATAATGATCTGGAATAATAGGCATTTAACATTTTTTACTATATGCATCATAAATAAATCATGTGTATTGCAGCCCCCCCCCCCCCCCTGGTTATGCTGTGAGCCCTT